>NC_090440.1:1678202797-1678827797 GCF_031143425.1 Pleurodeles waltl
TTTGTTCGAATCTAATTGCGAGGTTCAACAGAGAACATGTTATTGGTTGTTTAGTGTTAGATTATTTTCCTGAAACCTTGGTTGAAGTGTATCAGAAATGTTTCCCAAGCTGTTCACCTTCCAGATAAGGTTACCAACCTTGAAAAGTAAACATAATTATATAAAACCCATAGGAAGCGCTTTCCTTGTCTGGAGAGCATTGGGAAGAGAAAGAAAAGAAACCTTGGTGCATATTTCCCTTTAAAAACAGTATTTGGAATGGATCCATACCTGTATTAGGTGTAAAGCAATTACAAACATAATCTCTGGGCCCCAAAGCAATATCATAAAAACCTACTTTTTAAAACCTGTGAATAATTATTGATGACTTGTCAGGAGTTTACTCACTTAGCCATGTCACTCTTGTCCTCCAACATAGATATCAAACACATTTACTTATTCATAATCCTTTGAAATTCATTCCCTGTGCATGGAAAAACAAGCAGATCCGATACTTGTATTAGCTGAATGGAGAGGTCCATATAAGTTCTATGTGGCAAAGGTTCTGTATGGGCTCTTCGCTCTTGCCAGATTATATCATCCAAAATTCCTTGCTGGATGATTGTGAATCATTGCTAGATTTTAAGGAATGCTCTGTGTCTGGCCAAGCTTTGTTTCACAAGGCCAAACTTCAGGTGGACTTGCAATTGTAGGGCAAATTTTGGAAGCCAGAATATAAATCGGTGGGGATTTGCTCTCAGCCTGTCTAATAAGGCAGAATGCTTTCCTCTAAATATTTCACTCCCATACGTAATGGTTGGGGTCAGTTTGGCATTAAGATTTTTTAACAGGGGACCGTAGGTGTGATCCATTGGTGTCTTTGAGATTATACTAAATGCAAAAGTAAAATACGCTGCTTTGGCCAGCACTTGAAGCTTATGCTTATGCTGTTTAAAAGTTCCTATGGTGTCCTCTGTAACCGTGAGATATTTGTACTTGTTTCTCTTTGGATGGGGGTTCTTATTTATGACCCAAACACATGGTTTGTTTATTTTCTTCCCATGTTTTGAGCATCTTGGTTTTATTCAGATTTATAGCCACCCTGTTGGTGTTCGTGAAGACATCCAATTCATTTAGCATCCCAACCCTCCTCATGCTCAGCAGTAGAAATCATCATGTAAAGGGTTCAAAATAAATTTGTCACCCAGTTTGGCAGGGTGTGCAGTCACCCGATTCAGCTTTCTTGGAAGAGGTGCATATTTTCCTTGATTACTTGGTTCCATCACCCAGTTTTACCTTAAGCCATGTGTTGGTATGCAGATTCTGTATCGTCTTAAGTAATTTTGGCTAACTTCTGCCAAAGGATGACTTTGGATACTCTGTCAAATGCAGCTTTGAAATTAAAAATAAAAACAGGCATGTAAGACTGTTTTGGTGGTGAAGTAATAGTATCCATCACAGATCCACCCCAAGTACCACATGTTGCCTCAAGAATCAAAGGAAAGGCCTCTTCCTTCTCTTATTTCTCAGCTCTTTTTTCCAAGATTGGAAGCACTTAGAATTCGTCCACAAGCTGCTATCAAGTATGTGTGTGTAATAAGAACATTAGTCTGGAACCCAGCACAAACGAAGTCTGAGCCTTCATGTTAAGGAGAGGAATATGTTTTACGTATTTTAATCTATGACTTCAGGAAGCTTGGCAATCTGCTCTATTGCATTGCAGGATGTTTTGAAAGTTTGTTATTCTTACTTCTTTTTGTGATTATAATGCAAGACCAATTAAAGAACTAAATAATATTTCAAAGTATTAATCAATTAGGGGTAGTAGTAGACTGGGTTGTTATCATCTGTCAATTACATGTTTTGCTATGAAAATATGATCACATCTAATCCAATAACTAACCTGGCTCCTGCCCTCCGATTATTACTCTGGTGCATACTGTTTGTATTGAACCCTTTTTGACGTTCAGAAAATGGCCCTTGCAGGGGCAAAGGCAAAGAGAGGACAAGAATAACCCAAGATTAAATAATTTGGCTAAGTACAAAGAAGATTGCAATGCCAGGCTGCTTTCTCTGAGTTCTATAACTTTCTAACAAGTCCATATTATGGGGGGTGACCTTAAGAGTGTATGCGGTCACCCCTGGGTGAGTATCCAAATTTGTGTTGTGGGCTGGTTGGCCATTGACTCAATTGGGTAATAATGAGATGCATTAAAGGTAGTATGAGTTTATTGTATTTGCTTAATATAAACTGTTTTTGAGTTATAAAACTAATGAATATTGTAAATGTAGTCAAATTAGATATCACTAGTTGATTAAGAAACCTTTACACCAGCCCAAATTTGATTAACAGCACCTGCCTCTATTGTTGTCTGAAAAGTAAATATTTTAACATCTGGAATAAAAAGTCTACATTGTTCAGAGTTTAAGTCTATACATATCCTGTGAGTACCTGGACACAGAGCCTGCCACTTGCCTGTGGCTCCTAGTTCCTGCTCGTTCCAGGCTGATCTAGTGACATCTCATCTGCTTGGGTTTTCCTGCCAGGGTTTTACTGACTGGGTTTTCCTACTCGCCATTCTTCCCACCAACAGAAGCCCCGCCCCCCCGGACCTACCTAATGCAGGCTGCAGCATGACCACATTAGTAGATACCTGGACACCTAGTGTGTCACTTGCCTGTGGCTTCCAGTTCCTGCTCGTTACAGACTGATCCAGTGGCACCTCAGCTGCCTGGGTTTTCCCACCAGGGTTTTTTCGACTGGGTTTTCCCACTCAGCGTTCTTATTGCCACCAGAAGCCCTGCCAACCCTAGGACCTACTTAAATGCAGGCAGCATGGTGACCCTGTATCAGGCATGCCACTGTCATGCTGAAGGCACCCCAAAGACAAGCACATCTGCGCCCGTCTGTGCCTGGATCGTGCCCAGCGCAACAACCCCTGGCCCTCCCTTCCCCCAAAGATACACCATCGCCGAGCTCTATACCCATGACCCCGGATGCCACATCAAACACTTCCACTGCACCGACCCATGCCCCATGTTAGGACCTTTCACTTGCACCCACTGCTACTTCACCTGTCACAGCACACACACACCACTCCCCCCCCCCAAACACACCACTTGGACAAAAATACCAACTCGCTTGCGCCCTTCTCAGCTCACGCTCACTATGCAGTTCCACCGAAATTATGGGACCTCATTGCCATCATTGCACCTGACATCGTCTTCCTCCCTGAGACCTGACTCTACCTCACATCCCTCCCAGACATTGCCACAACCACCTCCGACAGATATAAAATCAGACACTAGGACCACACCAACAAGCCGGAAGGAGGAACAGCCATCATCCACAAAGAGACCAATCAGTGCACCATCCAAATGAAACTTCTCAATTTCAAGCTCTACACGGACGACAAAAGAACCATCAAAGGCACCCTTGCATACCCGACCCCCAGACCCGCACTCCAGCTTCTGCAACATCATCTCAGACGTCACTATACCCCTAGCATTAGATTCCAAGGACTACATTTTCCTGTGCGATGTTGATTTCCACATCGACATCCCCAGCGACAACAACACTGCACACCTCCTCGACAGTATGAGCAGCCTCAGATTGACCCAGATCGTCCACAACAAAGTAAAACTATGTCGTCTGCGTACTGTAGCAATGCTATTCCTTTCCTAGCCAATACTGGCGGGTGGCTATTTACAGGTGCTAGAGCATCGGCTAGATCTGCAAGATATAAATTGAACAACGTGGGAGCTAATACACACCCTTGTTTTAATCCTTTTACTGTTGATATTCTGTTGGTGAGCTGGCCACCCTCTCCGATTTTTACTTGCACCCAAGTGCCTGTGTTCAAGTCCATCATTGCATTAAGAAGGCTGCAGGGTAAGCCCCAACCTTTCAGTTTCTCCCATAGACGGGTTCTTGGTACACCATCAAAAGCTGCCTTTAGGTCAATAAAGCATGCAAATAGCCTTTTCTTCTTAAGCCTGGCTTTATTTCCCAGCAGGGCCAGGACTGCCAGGTTGGCAAAGTCTCCCATACAGCACTGAAGCCTGTCTGGCATTGTGGAATTAGATGTCTGTCATGGATCCATTCTGCTAGTTGTTGCAGTAGACCGGCTGCATAGAGTTTTGCTTCCACGTCTACCAAAGCTATTAGCCTGTAGTCTGAAAGACTTGCAGGATTTCCTGTTTTGTATATTGGGTGAATAATACTGCCTTTCCATACGTCTGGTAACCCCATGGTGCCCTGGAGGTAATTAAAAAGCAGCGCCAGTTAATGAGCCCAGAATGGAGGGTCTCCTCTAAAAAGGGCATTCGGGATTCCGTTCTGGCCAGCTGCCCCTTCAATTTTTAGTTTCTTAATAAGGCTTGTCAGCATTTTGATGTCTGTGTTCATTAGAGCATGATTTTATTCTTTATCCTTTAGAGATAAATCAGTTTGCATTGTCACTCTAAAGCCAAAGTTTATCTTACTTAGGTCGTTAGCTGCCTGAGTGTCCTCCTCCTTCAGGTGGTGCTCTGGGAGTGAGAACATTGTTTGTATGTGAGCTTCCCATGCTATCTAACTTTAAGATGCATTTATGAGGCAGGGTTTTCATGAAGTAAAGAGAAGAAAAAAATAGGCGTTGATCCTCACTTTGCCCTGGATGGATGCTTTTGGGTATGGTTACACTGCTAAAGTGCCTGTAATAGTGGTTCAGAGTTTTAGAGACAAGGTGAGCAACAAGGGCTTTGGGGTGAATGGTGTATTTACAAATCTGAAAGAAGTAAAGTTATGTAGCAATAAAAAAAAAAGTTGGTAAGGAAAGAGAGGCAGCTCCTTGGAACGTACTCACTTTTTAAAGTGCTTTTGATGGATGTCCACTGGGTTGGTGAAAAATAGGAAGCAACCTCTCTTTTTGAATTTTCGAACAATCTAAAATAGACAGCTTGCTTCAAGAAACCCATTTTTAATTAAGACGGTTTGCTTTCCATGCGTCAGTGTTCCCAAATCCCACCAAAGTTGTATTCTTATACGGAGAAGCAGCAATCCAGCAATTATTAAATTCTGAAAGGCTACATGTGGTAGTTGACTACTGCATATACTTACAGAGATCTGTTCCCACTGTAGATGACACTAGATAACCCCCATTCCTTAGAGCAGCTGATTCTTGAACTGGCTCATTTACTTCCCAGCGATACTAAAGTCCTCAATACCAGTGGAAGTATTCCACTCATTTGTAAGTTGCAGGAGGAATTCCAATACTCTCCAGTAGGCCGAGTCTGCAAATTTAGGACCTGATAAATCTAGGCTAGACATTGCCAGGCTAGTTCTTAGCAGGTCCAAATGAGCAGGGGCTGTGGGCGGGAGCACAGAATAGCTCCACTTGACCCCTGCAACAGCATGGAAAGCCAACAGTACTTCATACCCCTCCTACTATCAAGTCCCAGACCCCTTCACACTCCCTCACTGACTGCTCCCCCACCAAAGCATGACAGCGCTGAATATTGGCATGGGTCGTGGCTGTATACCATACTTGCTCAAATTATATCATAAAGGAAGCAGTGTTTTGCCCTGGCCCTTCCCACCAGCCTTAACCTCTTGGTATGGTTTCAAAAAAGCCGTGGACCAAGAGTATTGCTCTGGGTTGTATGCTCTCCACTAGCCCACAGATGAAGTGAACTCCTGCCCCGAAAGCTGTGCCCAGGGGTGTGTGCACTAACCACTCCCTCTTCCTCACAGATGTGTAACTACCCCAGGCTGGGGGCAGTGCCAGGAGCTGTATACACCAACCACTTCCCTCTCCCCATAGATGAAGAACAGCTCAAGGGCTATATATACCAACCATGCCCATGCCAAATACCTCGCTAGAGTATATCAATATGGCATCAAACAGTGCTCTCCAGCATGCCGCAGCCCTGCTCTTGTCTTCCTGTACCTCCATGCTCCTGCCTCGGACCACCGTGGCCCTCCAGCTGACATTTTCTAACTGCTGGTTAGTCCCTAGAAAAAACTCATGTAAAGGACCTGGAGTTCTTGGGTCAGTGTAGTTATCCCCAAATTTGGGGGCAAAACTGTGAGTAGTCAGAATGTTGTGCTGGATACTTGTTGAAGTATGCCCTCTCCAAATTCTGCAAAACTTACAGTGAGGGCCATAGTGGAGATTTCATTGTCGGTCCGTCAGAGTTAAATTACTTCATCTGTATCTCTGTAAATGGGAATATTTTTAGAATAAGGTCACAATGACTGAAACAATGTGTGTATTACAACAGAGACCGGGTCTGGTAAATGCGTGATGTAATGACCACCCAGGGCCATTTTACACAAAGTATCAACACCATGACTGAACAGATTATTTTGGTTCCTCGATCACTCATGTACATGGATTCAGATATTCTTGTACCAGTTCTTTTGCATTGTGCTCCTATTTAATTGATCTGTTGAATTCACTGTGCTGTTTGGTCTGGCCACCTGAAATTGAGTAAAATGTGCCATTATTAGTGGGGCTTAACTGTGGAAAAACCCAGTGGGGCTTTCTGATAAAATTCTGGCATTACTGATGGATGGAATACTGTATTACGCATTCAAAGCCTAACTACGTGGCACGGGTAAACTTGAAATGCATTAGGTAGAAGCCATTCTTCATCCAAGAAGTATAAAAAAAATATATATATCTGATACAAAGTTTATCTAAAGTGCAATGCAAAGCTGCCTGTTTTCCATCTCTGGACAATGCTGCATTCCTGTTATTTTCTATTCCTACATGAACTCCTGCTCCCAATAATACACTTGTTTGAATTTGCTCTTTCAAATAGCTTTTCATTATTTCTCTCAACTCCCCGCCTACAGTGGACATTGTTTTGCCAAAATCCTGATACTTGAATATTCAGAATGCAAAGCTCTCTCCTGCTTTCAATGAAGGAGGATGACATCATGGCTGTGGTTCTTGTCTTGGGCTTAGACACTGCTCAGACTTCAGCTGCAGACATTTGTTGATGGTCTTTTTGAAAATATGCTGTGAGGCTTGAAGATTCCAGATTTGTGATGCTGATAATGCATTTAGGGCCGTTTTTAAGCATACTCATGTGTTGAATTGTTTCCTGTGATCTAAATTTCTCTCCAGGATAGATCATCTAGGTTATCTTTCTTGGCAGTGGGCAGCTTGTGGCATAGTTTAAGGTAAGACCCCTGCTTCGCTAGCGATTGTTTCTCAAAGGCAAGTTCAAGCTGCATCTGTGCCAAGGAGGCTATTATGGGTAGCCTAAATCTTGACTTAAAAATATTTATGAGCAGTTTGTCCAGGAGGGAAGAATCCTTGCCCAGTAGTATTTATTTCTGTAGGTGAGAGCTGGAATCAAGTTGGCTTTTGTTACTTGAAGCAAAGGATCCAAGCTGGGACCCCTTAACAAATTTGTTGTCTTGAGTTAAGCAAATGCTAGGACGATAGCTTTGACCTTAACTGGCCCCTTTTTTAAGTTATAGGTACCTCTTCAGTCTGTTGGACACCAAGGTACTTGTATTTCAGTTCCCTGGTTATCGTTTTGCCACTGTTATGCCATGATCCAGCCTTATTGATTTTCCTGCCAAAAAATACTATTTTGGTCTTATTAGATTGATCTCGAGGTTGCTTTGTGCAATACACTCATGTAATTTTCTCAGTGAGTCTTTGTAGCCCAAGCTTTGTTTTGTTGAATAGCACCAGGACACCTGTATAAAGTGAATTTGATAGTGAAGTCCCGTCTAATTTAGGGGAGTGTGCATTATCTAGCTCTGGAAACAAGTTGAAAATGTACAAATTAAATAAAGTGGGTACAAGCGCACACCCCTTCTTCAAACCAGTTTGGGGACCTGATTAAAGGCAACCTTGAAGTCGACAACACAGGTATACAGGAGGAAGCAAGCCCTGATTGTTTGTGCCACTAAAAGAAAGATAGCCATCATATTTGAGATAGTCCCAGTTCCTTGTCTAAAACTGGATTGTTTTTGTGGGATAACCCCCAAACGCCTTCATATGCCCAGCTGTTAGGGCCTCTTATTAGCAGACTGGCAAAATATTTTGCCTTGTCTATCAGTGCAATAAGATGGTAGTTACATTGTTGTGATTTGCTACCTCCTTTGTATGTGTGGTGGATGGTGAAACTTCACCAAGACACTGGGGTTATTGTTTCACTGGTCAATATGCTCTTTTACAATGAAAGTAGTACGTCAGACCAGTATGGCAGGTTAGTTGTAAATGGACACTGCGGGAGCCCGTTTGGTCCAGGGTTACTGTCTCTACAAGAGTTTTTAATGATTCTTTCTATCTGCTCCTTTCTATAATTTGGACTATGCTCAGCTAGTGAGTCAGTGGATCCAAGGTACTGGGAATTTGCTGTACCCTCTCAGGCCTTGTTTAGTAGTTTCTCTTGTAATGATTTTCCTTGTGGGTTTCCTAGATGGCTTTCCTTGTGCCCAGAGGCATGCATCGACAGTCAGATTGAAATGCTTGGCCATACAGTATCACAAAGCAAACAAGCATTACCAAAACCAACAGGTAAGTGCCCGAATAGTAAAAGCAATACCGCTTGGCTTTGTCGGTGCTTATCAACATCATCCTGATGTCAGAGAGGTGGGAAAAGCAGATGAGATTTGCTATGCCATTTTACTTATGGTTTGTATTTCAGACTGTGTTTTTTGCTGTTGCAAAGCATTCAACAACATCAGGAAGAGAAAACATAGCTGCTCACATTGACATTAAATATGGAGACGAGCATTTTGCATTCCATGCAGGTATATTCCTTGCATTGCTGCTCCCATTTTGCCATGTTGTCACTGCCATTTCATTCTTGTTTGTTTCTGGCGTCACTGTTTCCTTTATTTAGTAATTTATTTCCTTTCCCTTATCTTTTGGTACCGTGTAGAGGATTGGAGTGTTTAGGTTATTGTGTTAGGGAGGCAGCATTACTTTTAGCTTAAGTAAGATCTGGGTGGCTATTCGGTTTATCTGCCCATTGTAACAGACTGAAAACTGATTTTTTTTTTTTTTTTTTTTTTTACATTTTGTTATTGTGAGCCAGTTATTCTCATTTAATGGACGTGCAGGCACAAAGCTGCTTAATGGTTTTTGTTAAGTTTACTTCTTTTGTTTTTACACATCACAATCTTGTTGATATCCTGACATTATATATTACTTTGTTTTGCTACCCCTCTTTGGTGTTGGTTTGCTGTAGGCTACACAAACTCATTAATGGAGTTGCAATTGAGGCTGTCTAACTACCCATATGTCCTTCAGTCCCTTTGAATTGGTCAGCGACATAGCTGGTGATCAATTCTGGACACTTCTGGTCCTCAAGGGTGCCCTCAGTTTCCTGTCCTTCCACCCTCCGTCTGCATTAACCCTGCACAACCCCACACTTGAAAATGAATAGCAACAAATTGTGAGTGCTTTTGATGTTTACCCTACTAGGCAGCACAGAGTGTATGGTTGTAAAAGACTTAATGTGTTCTCACAAAGAACTTCCAATGGGCTTAAGGCCATTCTCATTGCCTACCATTAGTTGGCTTTATTACCACCTCGATTTCTTTGCTTCTTATTTGATAGATTTCCTTGACCATTTTGTTTCTTCTTGTGTTTGTCCCTACAGTGGAGCATATTCTCTTTACCATCCTCTTGATCTGAATGACTTAGGTTCATCCACTGCTCATTCAGCCAACTAATTTCGGATTAAGCACTTCATGATACGGGTAATGTGGGGGGTGGGGAGGAGGTCTTAGGATGCCTGAGTTGTTACTGCCTTGTGTGTTGTTTTTTAATGCTGCAGTTACTGATTATGGTTGCTGGTGTATATGGTTTACTAACCAAATAAAAATAAAGACCTCTTCCACCAGGTTATACTTAAAGCATATAAAAAAGTTAAAAATTAATTTAATAGTGTTGAAAATGACCAGCTTTTGTGTGCCTTTCTCCCAGATTCTTTGCTGCCTTTTACTGAACTCGTTTTTGTTGGCCATTGGACTCTACACATTTTACTCCAGCTTACCAGCGGTAAAGGGCTTGTGCTCTTTCCTTAAACATGGAAAAAGTGACATATTACTAATTGGCACATTTAAGTTACACAAAAGTCTCTAGTATATGCTACTGTGTGTACCATGCGTTTATAAATTAAATGGTACTAGTTTGCTACAGAACTCATTGTGCCACCAACAAAAGTAGCTCATTAAAAGATCTCCAGGCACGCCACTGTACCCAGAGTATGCAGTTTTAAACTGTAATTTCAGCTTGCGAAATACACCTTTTGTCAGGCCTAAAACTTAATTTTTAATATTTGGACTTCAACCCCAAGATAGCCTCTAATTGTCCAGAGAGCAATAGGAATATTATTGAAAAGTTAGGAAATATATGTCTAATATTTTACATTTCCTGGCAGGGAAACCCCCCAAATTCATTGTTCACTGTAGCAAGGCTAGCTCTCCCTCAGGAAAACACTGGGTTACATTATAACAACGTATAATGCTTCATTTCAGTTTTAAAACAGCTGGAAAATGATTCAAGGACTCATTTTAATAGTAATTTAAAATACACCTTAATGGCAGAGTCAGATTTTATATTACTGTTTTTAAAATTACACTTTAAAAAAGATGTCATGTCTCTGCTTAAGTCAAATGAGCCTTTCTGCCAGTGTCCAGTATCACCTAACTGAATGGTTTCCATATGTTGAGACCTGAATTGCTCCCAGACAATGGACAAAAGGGTTAGGTATGAAGAGATATTTCCTCCTTGAGCAGGATGGCCTGAGTGGCTGTGCCAAGCACCGTACTGATGACTAACCTTTCACTGGCAGATGTAGCTCACACATAGGCATGCCTCCCTTTTTCTTTTTAGTCAGCTTGGTTCCAAACCCAGTGGGAGAAGGGAGCTGCAGTAGAACTGGTTTGGAGTGACTATTAGTAGCCATAACTGGCTGGGCGCAGGATGCTCTGGTCAGGGGTAGAAAGTATGAAGATCCTGGACTTGTGGCTGGTGTCATTGTTTACTCTACCTGTCACTAAAGTGCAAGCTCTGGGACTAAAAAACTTCTTTCCAACTTTCTGCCTCGAGTACCCTCCGAGACTTGGACTGCCGCCAAAAGCCACAGCTGTCAGTGTTGAATTGCCAGTCAGTCTCACCTTCCTAGTTTGTCCTTCAAAAGGAAATCTGACTTCCAAAAAACCTTTTAAGTCCAAACATAGAGGGCTTCTTCAGGACTGATGCCAAGCAGCAACCTATCAGTGTTGGGCCTTTCCTGAGCATAGAATTGAGACTTTGCCCACTTGGAACTTTCCTGCCTTTATCCATGTCCAAATCGGGACACCGCTGTTCAGTAGCGCACTGTTTGAGACCTTCTTCAGAACCCACTTGCAGCTTGTCCTGCTGCTACATGTCGATGACCACTTTTTCTCCAAAAAAGTTGCTAAGTCAGAAAGTAAACTTTCTTCTGGACAAACCTGGTTCCTGTATCAGACCCACACTGCCTCATAGTCAGCCTTATCTTTTGACTTTGACCCAGTGTAGTTCACCAGATAACTGCAGCTGACAATATGCTTTTTGGCGCTGTTTTTAATTCAAACTTTTAAAAAAGTTGTATTTCTCTGGTTCTGCTTATTGGATTTCTTTCGGTTTAGTGTCAGTTTATTTATCAGATGCACTCTATTTTTCTAAATTGGCTTTGGTGTTTTTCTTCTGTTGTGTTTTCAGTTTGCTACTATTTGAGTGCTGCTTAAGTACTTTACCCATAGTTTACACAAGTTAAGCTTCACTGCTTTGTGATAAGCTGCCAGAGGATTAAGCAGAGGTTTGTTTGTTGATGTTTATGGTTCACCCTACCAACGATCCCCATAATTGTTTGAGGTGGGTTATAACCCCCTCAATTAATACTCCAGTTTCTTACTACTAGTCACAGGCTCTCCACCCAAACAATCATTAATGTTAATTTTGATTCACAAAATCGCAAAAACACACCATAGCAACAGTATTAATTCATTGCAGCTAAAACAACGGGCAAGTAAAAGCTCAAAGACAGCACATTAAAAAATATAGTTTCAAGAATTATGCCTTTCTTTGACCACTGCATGGCCCTCTAGAACTTACTGACCAAAAAATCTAGTCTGCAAGCGGTATGGCCAAGATCATTGAAAGGGTGCATGTAGTGTCCTCTAGCAAAAGCATAAAATTGATTGGAAAAAGAGAGAGCGAAGCAGACCAAGCATTATCTAAAGTTTGTAGATCTAGCACTGGCCATGACCTGTGAAATAAAATGGTGGTGGCAACTTACTAGTAAGGTTCAGGTCAGCAAATTAGAACGCTTCTTTTCACATGCATATTCACGAAAATTAGCATTTGTTTTTTAAATATTCGCGGCCAGAGATATACAAATTTATTTGCCCTTAAATATCTCCTAAACTGCTGAAGGGATTTACACCAAATAACAAGAAGCACAATCTGGGTACCGGCAGCTATCTTTTTTTGTTTTTTTGTTTTTCTTTGCATTTTATTTTCTCTTTATACTTTTTTTTAATGCATATATATCTTTATTTGTATTTGTAGGAAAAGAAAAGGCCAAAAGTATGACAGTATGCAGCTGAATAGTTAAAGAAATAAAGGACGTGCTTACATCACTGATCTCAACAATAGAATTATTGGCAGGAAAAGTAAATAGCAAGGCAGTGTAACAGTTGAGGTTGCTGTGAGGAAGAGAGTGTGAATATATGAAAGCAACTCTGCACAATAACTGCTGTCATGGCTAAGGGAGGTTGCATCAGGTATACATGTAAAAAAACAATACACAACTGGAACTTTTAACTGTTCTGGCTGGTGACCTCTGAGGCAACTGCTGGAAGAAAGGACTCTCAGCAGGGGCCAGAGATGAATAGGATCTATGGTATGGTTGGGGGCTTGGTGCGCGGCAGGGACGAGCATGAAAGGAAATGATACGCGAGGCGGGGTACCCAGTGAGACTGGGCACGTTGGACGATTCTGACTATACAGAGTAGCATAGGGAGCTCTCTGGGGTAATATTCAAGCAGTATGTGGTGGATGGTCAGGAGCCTCCTGTGCCTGTGTGCAAGGGGACGACGTCTGTCCATCAAGAGGGGATGGATGCTATTTAGTTGATGATTTCATAAGGTATGCATCCCATAGCGTGGCAACTCCACCTTCCCTGTGCCAACTGCGGTCATAGATGAGGGCATCTGCCTCCGCTCAACGAAAAATTGTCCATAGCCAGCCCTCAAGCGGGTGCAGAGTAGGGGCTTTCCATGACATAGCAGTTAAGCCTTTGAACAGTGTCAGTGCTAGGTCTACAAACTTCAGATAATGCTTGATCTGTTTCGTTTGCTTCATAATCTCTAATAGACAGTGCAGTGGTTCTTGTGACAGTGGGGTGTTAATGACATCCAATACATGGTCCAGCACCCGGGTCCAAATAAATTCCAGTGGTGGGCATTCCCCATGTAATGTGAATGAAAGTGGCATCATCATGGCCGCATCTAGGGCAAGTTGCTGGCGTGTTTGGGAATATTTTATTTAATCGGTGTGGGGAAAGGTAGGTTTGGTGTAGATAATTAAATTTCATGAATTTCAAGAAGGGCTTACTGGAAACACACTTCACCTGTTCCTGGGCTATGGTTCACTGTTTGTCGGTTAAAACCTTGCAGAGGCAATCGTCCCACTTAATCTTACTGTGGACAAGGGGTGAGCAGTGCTCCCCCACCGGGGTCGCATATAGCACCAAGATGCCTCTTTGGCCCCATTCAGCAGTCAGCAGACAGTGAAATCCCTTGTGTAATGGTGGTTCTGGGTATCCCAATATCTAGATCTGACCTATAATTGATCTAATGGCGTGTGCCAGGAATAGCCCTACTTCCAGATGGTATGTGTTTGTGAGGTCCTGGAAGGACAGTAATGTCCCATCTGCAAATAAATCCCCACTAGAGCAAGCTCTGCTTCCCTCCATGGAGTACAAGTAAATGTATGTAGGAGGTGTCTCAATTTGGGTATGCTCCGTAATGGGAGCGGAGGCGTATATGGGAGCAGTGTGTTTTTGAGTTGGATAAACCAGTTCCAGACTAGTTATGCAGTATAAGCAAGCCTACCGGTCGGGTTGGATGGTAAGTCGGGTGAAAGGAGCCATTCAACTATATCACAGTCCCCAAGGTCTTCTTAAACCATAGAGCCATCAATTGTGGTGTCACCAGCAATCGAATGCATCAGCCACTGCAGCTGGGCTGCGGAAAAATTACTTTCCATGTCTGGGACGGTCAGTCTTCCTTCATGTAGAGGACGCTGGAGTGTGGCCATGGAAACCCTTTTGGGACCCGTCCCCCACGCCAGTTCTGTCACCAACTCTCTCAAGGCCTTAAAAAAGGATGAGGTAGGCATCACCAGTAGTGCTGCAAAAAGGTATAGAAATCGTGGGAGAATTAACATTTTGGCTATTGATGCCTGTCCCATGAGAGAGAGAGAGTCGTACCCAGAATCGCAGAGAATTTCGGACCGAGCTTAAGGCTTTGCCGTGATTACAGTCAAGAAAATCGGCATCCGAGCGGTATACGTTAACCCCCAAAGAATCAGAAGGTCTCAAAAGACCAAGGGAGATGACCCACTCCATACTCCGTACGGTGTGTTGGCTCAAGTGCCCGAAGGGGGGAAAATACAAGACTTGCCCCAGTTAATTTTCAAGCCAGTCAGTTCCCCAAAGCCGTCAATTAGAGCATATTGTCTCTCTCTGAATAGGGAAGGAGCGAGAGATTTGTGTCTGTGTCTCAAGGGTCTGTGTATAGTAACTTTATCCAACCTAGTTAGCTAGGGCCCATCCCGATGTGCTGCAGTACATGTAGGAAATATTGCCAACTGAGTGTGTCAAATGGTTTCTCAAAGTACAGGGAGATCGCCACTAGAAGGCCAGTCCTCCCTGGACACAGCATCAATAGTGTGACATAGTTGGTGTATATTATAGTATGTAGCTCTTTGAGGTACAAAGCCACATTGATCTGGATGTACAAGTGTGCCTAGTATTGGGAGCAGTCTATTTGCAAGAATCTTGTTTAGTAGTTTATAATCAATGTACAACATTGATAGTGGCCGATATGAGCTCACTTCAAGAAGGTCCCTACCTGATTTGGGTAAGATCACTACAAGGGACTCATGTAAGGAGTTCGGTAGTTCACCCCAGTGGTGTGCCTCTGTACACTTTTCTAGTAGATGGGGAGCAAAGCCAGCCCAGTAAGTGGCATAATACTTAACAGGAAACCCATCCGTGCCCTGTGTTTTTACCACAGGCCATTTGGCGGCTCACCATATGGATCTCTTCTATTTGAATGGGTTGTTCCAGGTCTGCTACCTGGAGCGAGGTTAGTCTGGGGAGAGTTAAATTATCTAAGTAGGCTCGGAGTCGTGCTTGGTCAAGTTCAGGAGGCGAGGAATACAGTGCCTCATAGTAACGAGTGAAGGCCTCGTTAATTCCAGAGTGCTTGTTACTTGGGTTGTGTGGTTTGGTATTGCTCCAAGAATGATTCTGGGTGTTTCAGATCTCGGTAGCCACGCTAATGTGCATTCCGGTTTATCACCTTCTCTATGTTGCCGTGTGAGGTGGGACATATAGTCCACATCACAAAGGCATTTCAGGGCATCATGATATTGATGTCGTATGTCAAACAGGAGGGGTCCTGCTTCAGGGGACGAAATCGACTCTTTTTCAAGGACACGGATGCGATCTTGCTGTGTTGAAATAGTGTGAGTGAGAGAGGACCCAACCCCCCACTAAATGGCTTTACAGTGGCTTTACAGTGGCCTCTCATGAACACGATCATGGCATCCCATTCGTTCCCTTGATGTCCCACAGTGCCTGCATTTTCCTCAAAGTACGTAGAGATTTGAGTGCCTGTCATTCTTTGTATGCTGTGTCCTGTTGGACCTTTGCTCTAAGTCTCCATGTCGGTATTGCTGTGCTCCCTCTACTCCAGTGAAACATGAGTTTAATGGGTTTATGATCTGACAAGGTCCTACCCAAGTATTCGAACTCCGAATGCGGGGCCAGCAGTCTGTGGTGCAGAAGAAATCATCTAGTTGTGTGTGGACTTGATGTCCCACTGCATCATAGGAATATTCCTCTTCCCCAGGGTGGCCCAAGTGCCAGATATCGTGGAGGTCCAACACTTCAGCCCAATTCTGGAACTGTTTGGTAGCATGTATGTCAGGTGTGTTCGGGAGAGGAGGCACTGACTGGTCAAGGTCTGTGTCTTGTATACAATTGAAGTCCCCTCCCCAGAGTCCAGGGGCTTGCGGATTAAAGAGTAGGATGGGAGTGAGTGAGTTTAAAAACGTGCCTTGAGCCGCATTGGAAGCGTATAATGATATTATTTTAAAGGAGCGGCCATCCAGCAAGCCCTCTAGTAGGACATAACGACCCTCTGTTTCAATCTGGGCTTTTAGTTTAGTGAAGGGATCCTCCAGGGCAACCCAAATCAGGACCCCATGGCATAGGCCGAGTGACCCGTTCCATAAATCTGCCCATGTCATCGCTTGTTCAATTTACTAAGTTCCCCCAATGTGAGGTGGGTTTCCTGTTACAAGCAAAATGCACAACGTCTTCCACGATAAGCGTATACCTTATGCCTCTTGGCAGGGCTTTCCATACCCAGAGTGTTCTAGGTTAAAGCAGTACATACAGTGGCTATATTGGTAATTTGCAATCTGGTTGGAGCTCCCGTGTCCCCCACTTCCCTTCCACCCCTCTCCAAGCCCCACCATTACTTTTATGTCATGTCTGCAAGCAGGTTTAACTAAAACAGTAATGTAAACATATGCAACAACTCCCCAAACCCTGGCCTGACTACCATTCAGCAAAATGCCACAACCACCGCAATTGTTCAATTGGTGCACAAAGGCACTTAATGGTTAGTAGTGTCCATGTGGTGGAGAGAGAGCGGAGGCGATTATATTGAGGGGAGTTCAACGAAGCAGGCCCACCGAGCAGAAAGGGAAAATACCATCCGGAGCATAACTGGAGAGAGTATTGCTCCTCGCTGTGGACAGGTAGGGATAAATATATTGAACACGCAAGGGGACAGTAAAATGACAAGCGCATCCAAAACAAAAACCCATGGTATCATAGGTCATCAGCCAGGAGTGGAGTAAGGATTGGGCCAATGGGAGGTGAAACCCTGGAGGATTCTGAGGCACCAGAGTCAGAGCCAGAATCCGAAAGCCGAGAGCTTAGTGTTCGGGGGAGGAATGCAAGGTCAAATGCAATGTCTCGGCCACTGCTTTAGCCTGTTCAGCAGCAACCTGGGCCTGAGAAGGTCTGGTCATGGAGGTCTTGCGCCTACGCTGACGTGAGTGGGGTATCAACCAGGCATCCTCCGGGTGATGTTCTGGCATAAACTGTACTGCACCCTTTGCATGTAGCCAAGTCCACCCATCTTCTGGACCAGTAAAGACATGAACCATTTCGCCATCAGTGACATGAAGCTTAGCCAAAAGTAAGAGCGCATATTTATAGTTTGTCTTTGAGGCTTCTTGACCGTGCCTAGGAACTTCATAGCTTCTCACTTCTGCCGTAAAGTGTGGGTAGGCAGTAATTAGTGTCCTCATATTTCAGTGGGCCTTTTGTGCGCAATAACTGAAGTACCAAATCACAGACCCTAACATTAAGCAGCGGGCGATGATGGGCCGAGATGGAACGCACGGAATGGGTGGCTCCCCTGGAATCTTGTGAGCTCGTTCCACAGAGAAGAATTTAGTGGGTTTGCCTGTCAACAGAGTGTTTATCAGCCAGTTTTCAACAAAAAGTTCCACATTAGGGCCCTCCACTCGCTCCGGGAAGCCAAGGAGTCTGATATCGTTACGCCTCGATCTCCTTTTGTCATCCACTGCTCTATTGTGCAGGGAAGCCACATCTGTTTGGAGCCGTACCATCTGTGATTGGAGTTCCTGCAATGTTGGGCACATGGAGGTAAGGGAGCATTCTGTTGCGTCCACCCTCTTACGATGATCAGTGCACAGTAAATTGACATCAATTGAAATGTTTTTTTTTCCTGGATTCCAGGGATGATTTGGTTTCTGAAATCGCTTGCAGGATCTTGTCGAACTGAGCAGAGTGCATTAGGAGGGTGGATTTGAGATGGGATAAAGCCTCAGCCTTTCGATCTGTAGATTGTCATGTGTGAATTCTTGCAGGGAATGCTTGTTAGATCTGGGCTTTCCCATCATGGGGGGGCAGCAAGGAATCTATTCCACTGGCTGTGAGCCCATTAACCTCTATGGATAAGCTGACTACGTTTGGGAGTGCAAAAGAGACAGGCAAGTACACTCCGTAGTATTCCTGGTGGCGTCAGTGTCAAACGGAAAGAGCTTGCAGTGTCCCAGAAGTCGGGCTACATTATCTAGAAGAAGAGGAGGGTGTGCTGATAATGCAATCAAGTGTCCTAGAGCGGACCGATCTCATGGAGAGTAGCTCCCTACACAGAAAGCAGTGCATCAGCCCAGGTGCTCTGGTACGATATCTCAGCCAAGTTTATAAGGGTTGCCATCGTGAAGGCAGGAAGTCCACACCTGAGTTGGGTAGAATCTGAGATGCAGGAGGGACCAGTACTTCCTTTTATGGTGCGTTACAATGCTGACCATGTGCATTGTAAAGTTAGGGCATCACTGCAAATCAGATAAATAGCCGTTAAGCATTGGGGACTCTTGAACAAGTGGCTGATGGTGCCAAAGTGCTGCTCTGGGTTTCCTACTGGTGCCCCATCATTGAATAATTATTGGAGACCGGCATCTCCCTTGGGTAAAACTGCTCATCTGGTAAGTCTTTCTGCTGAGAGCCAAGGACGCCACAACACCAGCCAGTGCAGGTGTTTGTGCTAAAGTTCCTTTGTACATCTTAATCGTCAATCATGGAGACCCTGGCCTTCCAGTGACCTCTCCTGGTGTGTTACATGAGGGATTATAGCCCCATGAGTCTCTGGAGAAATTCCTGCCTCCTACCTGAGTTTCCCTCTGCTCTGCTGTGAAATCCACCCCCTGGTGCAGCAAGAGACACCGGCGCGTGCCAAAGGGTGTTCCGCAGTGCCGCCTTTCCCACATCCTCATCGGGAGTGGTCCCACGGCACAGGATTGAGTGTAGCGGAAACCATCGGCTGGCTGGTGTGTCACTGTGTGTGTGTGTGTGTGTGTGTGTGTATATGTATATATATATGTTTGAACGGCATGTGTAGCTGCAGATTCACATGCTATGCACAGGTCCTGCCATCTAGTGTTGGGCTCGGAGTGTTACAAGTTGTTTTTCTTCTAAGAAGTCTTTTCGAGTCACGAGATCGAGGGACTCCTCCCATTTCGGCTCCATTGCGCATGGGCGTCGACTCCAACTTAGATTGTTTTTTTTCCGCCATCGGGTTCGGACGTGTTCCTTTTCGCTCCGGGTTTCGGTTCGGAAAGTTAGTTCGAATCTCGGAAAAATCGTCCGTATTGTTTGCGTTCGGTATCGGGTTAGTTATAACAGATCGACACCGACTTTTGAAGAGCTCCGGTGGCCCTTTGGGGTTTTTTCGATTTCCCCCGTCGGGGCCTGGTCGGCCCGGCCACGTGTCTCTTCAAGGCTGATGGAACGGACCCCATTCCGCTTCTGCCCAGAATGCCATAACAAGTATCCATATACAGATCAGCATCTGGTCTGTAACTTGTGTTTGTCGCCAGAACACAAGGAAGATACTTGTGAAGCCTGTCGAGCGTTTCGGTCCAGGAAGACACTAAGAGACCGAAGAGCAAGAAGACTGCAAATGGCATCGGCGCTGACAGGACAAGGGCGTTTCCAGGAGGAAGAAGAAACCTTCTCCATCCAGGAATCGGACTCAGATGAGATCGATCCCGAAGAAACGCCGAAAACCGTGAGTAAGACGTCGAAACATAAAACTCATGAGAAGACCACAAAAGCCCAGGGGATGCCACCGCCAACAGGCCATGGCTTAACCCGAAAAATAGGTGACCGATCATCGGCACCGAAAAAGGGCACGCTTGTGTCGAAGTCATCCGACTCCGGTCGAGATACCGCCACACAGCAATCTCGGGCCCGATATAGCGGGTCCGAGCAAGTTCGGCACTGAGACAGCGGCACCGAAATGAATCGGCACCGAGAGACAACGACGCCGAAAATAAAAAAGGTTTCGTCAGAACCTAAAAAAGTAGCCGAAAAGGTTTCGATACCGAAACATCCGGCCTCGGAACCGAAATCAAGTTCCTACACGGAGGAACAAGGACTGTCCTCACAAATGAAAATACATAGATTTGGACAGGAATTGGAGACAATGGAGCCAGACTACACCCAAAGAAGGCTCCACATAAAAAAAAAAAACGGGGAAGATCAGCACTCTCCCTCCTATGAGAATGAAGCGCAAACTTGGCTTCCAGGAGAAAGACAAGCAGCCACAGGCAAAGGTGGCTAAACAAGTAAGCCCGCCACCGTCTCCACAACGATCGCCGCAAACATCACCGGTAGCCACTCCACCTATGATGCAATCCCCGACTCATACAGGGATGAGTCAAGATGACCCTGACGCGTGGGACCTTTATGATGCGCCAGTGTCAGATAATAGTCCTGACTGTTATCCAGCTAGACCGTCGCCACCAGAAGATAGTACAGCCTACGCACAGGTGGTGTCGAGGGCAGCGGCATTTCATAATGTCAGCCTGCATGCAGAGCCCATTGAAGACGACTTTCTATTTAATACATTGTCGTCCACACACAGCCAGTACCAGAGTCTTCCCATGCTACCCGGAATGCTAAAATACTCCAAACAAGTGTTTGAGGAGCCTGTAAAAGGAAGGGCCATTACTCCAAGAGTGGAGAAAAAATATAAACCGCCACCAACAGACCCAGTGAACATCACACAACAGCTAACACCGGACTCCGTTGTAGTAGGGGCAGCTCGCAAGAGAGCGAACTCACACACTTCAGGAGATGCACCACCTCCAGATAAAGAAAGTCCAAAACTCGACGCAGCAGGCAAAAGGGTGGCGGCACAGGCAGCAAACCAGTGGCGTATTGCAAACTCACAGGCTTTGTTGGCCAGATACGATAGGGCTCATTGGGACGAAATGCAACACTTTATAGAACATTTGCCCAAGGAGTTCCAAAAAAGAGCACAGCAAGTAGGAGAAGAAGGACAGAGTATCTCCAACAATCAGATACGGTCAGCAATGGATGCAGCAGACACAGCTGCTAGAACTGTCAACACAGCAGTGACAATAAGGAGACATGCATGGCTGCGTACATCAGGATTTAAACCGGAAATACAGCAAGCTGTGCTGAATATGCCATTTAACGGACAGCAGTTGTTTGGGCTGGAGGTGGACACTGCTATCGAAAAACTTAAGAAAGACACTGATACGGCCAAAGCCATGGGCGCACCCTACTCCCCACAGAGCAGAGGCACATTTCGAAAAACAGTTTCGAGGGGGGTTTCCAGGGCAAAGCACAGAACCCACGACCTCACAAACAAGGCCCACTTATCAGAGCCAATATCTGCGGGGAAGTTTTCGGGGACAATATAGAGGGGGACAGTTCCCAAAAAGTAGAGGGAAGTTCCAAAGCCCCAAAACTCCTCAAAACAAGCAGCGACTTCCAAGTCACACATCCCCAACACATAACACCTGTGGGGGGGGAGACGAAGCAAATTTTACAAACATTGGGAGGAGATAACAACAGACACTTGGGTACTGGCAATTATCCAGCATGGTTATTGCATAGAATTTCTCAAATTCCCTCCAAACGTCCCACCAAAAACACACAATATGTCAAAACAACATATAGATCTTCTAGGACTAGAAGTTCAGGCATTGCTACAGAAAGAAGCAATAGAATTAGTACCAAACCAACAGAAAGGAACAGGAGTTTACTCTCTGTACTTTCTCATACCCAAAAAAGACAAGAGTCTGAGACCTATATTAGATCTCAGAACATTAAATACCTACATCAAATCAGATCACTTTCACATGGTGACATTACAGGACGTAATCCCACTGCTCAAACAACAAGACTACATGACCACACTAGACCTAAAGGATGCATATTTCCATATACCGATACATCCTTCACACAGAAAGTACTTAAGGTTTGTATTCCAAGGGGTACATTACCAATTCAAGGTGTTGCCATTCGGAATAACAACTGCGCCAAGAGTTTTTACAAAGTGCCTGGCAGTCGTAGCTGCACATATCAGAAGGCAGCAAATACATGTGTTCCCGTACCTAGACGATTGGTTAATCAAAACCAACACGCTAGAACGGTGTTCACAACACACAAAGTATGTCATAGAAACCCTCCACAAACTAGGTTTCTCAATCAACTACACAAAGTCACACCTTCTGCCGTGTCAGACACAGCAATACTTAGGGGCGACAATCAACACAGCAAAAGGGATTGCCACTCCAAGTCCACAAAGGGTTCTGGCATTTCTCAATGTAATACAGGCCATATATCCAAAACAAAAAATACAAGTCAAAATGGTGATGAAACTCCTAGGCATGATGTCCTCATGCATAGCCATTGTCCCAAACGCAAGGTTGCACATGCGGCCCTTACAACAGTGCCTAGCATCACAATAGGCACAGGGTCAACCTCTAGATCTGGTGTTGGTAGACCACCAAACATACACCTCACTTCAATAGTGGAACAGTATAAATTTAAACCAAGGGCGGCCTTTCCAAGACCAAGTGCCACAATATGTAATAACGACAGATGCCTCCATGATAGGGTGGGGAGCACACCTCAATCAACACAGCATCCAAGGACAATGGGACAGTCAGCAAAAACAGTTTCACATAAATCACTTAGAACTATTGGCAGTATTTCTAGCGTTGAAAGCATTTCAACCCATAATAAGCCACAAACACATTCTTGTCAAAACAGACAACATGACAACGATGTATTACCTAAACAAACAGGGAGGGACACACTCAACACAGTTGTGTCTCCTGGAACAGAGAATATGGCATTGGGCGATTCACAAACACATTCGCCTAATAGCACAATTTATTCCAGGAATTCAGAATCAGTTAGCAGACAATCTCTCTCGGGATCACCAACAGATCCACGAATGGGAGATTCACCCCCAAATACTGAACACTTACTTCCAGAGTTGGGGAACACCACAAATAGATCTATTTGTAACAAAGGAAAACGCAAAATGCCGAAACTTCGCATCCAGGTACCCACAACATCAGTCTCAGGGCAATGCGTTATGGATGAGTTGGTCAGGGATATTTGCTTACGCTTTTCCCCCTCTCCCACTCCTTCCATATCTGGTAAACAAGTTGAGTCAAAACAAACTCAAACTCATACTAATAGCGCCAACATGGGCAAGACAACCTTGGTACACAACACTACTAGACCTCTCAGTAGTGCCTTATGTCAAACTACCAAACAGACCAGATCTGTTAACGCAACACAAACAACAGATCAGACACCCAAATCCAGCATCGCTGAATCTAGCAATTTGGCTCCTGAAGTCCTAGAGTTCGGACACTTAGACCTTACACAGGAATGTATGGAGGTCATAAAACAAGCTAGGAAACCTACCACTAGACATTGCTATGCAAATAAGTGGAAAAGATGTGTTTATTACTGCCATAATAATCCAATTCAACCCTTACACGCATCTGCCAAAGATATCGTAAAATACTTACTACATTTGCAAAAGTCAAAGCTAGCTTTTTCTTCCATTAAGATACATCTTACCGCAATTTCAGCTTACCTGCAAATTACGCACTCAACTTCATTGTTTAGGATACCAGTCATAAAAGCGTTTATGGAAGGCCTAAAGAGAATTATACCACCAAGAACACCACCAATTCCTTCATGGAACCTCAACATTGTCTTAACACGACTCATGGGTCCACCTTTTGAGCCCATGCACTCTTGTGAAATGCAATACTTAACATGGAAAGTTGCATTTTTAATTGCCATCACATCTTTAAGAAGAGTAAGTGAGATTCAAGCATTTACCATACAAGAACCATTTATTCAAATACACAAGCATAAAGTAGTTCTACGGACAAATCCTAAATTTTTACCAAAAGTCATATCACCGTTCCACTTGAATCAAACAGTAGAATTACCAGTGTTCTTCCCACAGCCAGATTCTGTAGCTGAAAGAGCACTACATACATTAGACATCAAAAGAGCGTTAATGTACTACATTGACAGAACAAAACTAATTCGAAAAACAAAACAATTATTTATTGCTTTCCAAAAACCTCATACAGGAAATCCAATTTCTAAACAAGGCATTGCTAGATGGATAGTTAAATGCATTCAAACCTGTTATCTTAAAGCAAAAAGAGAACTGCCTATTACACCAAAGGCACACTCAACTAAAAAGAAAGGTGCTACCATGGCCTTTCTAGGAAATATTCCAATGACCGAAATATGGAAGGCAGCTACATGGTCTACGCCTCATACATTTACTAAACACTACTGTGTAGATGTGTTAACAGCACAACAAGCCACAGTAGGTCAAGCAGTACTACGAACATTGTTTCAAACAACTTCAACTCCTACAGGCTGAACCACCGCTTTTGGGGAGATAACTGCTTACTAGTCTGTGCACAGCATGTGTATCTGCAGCTACACATGCCATCGAATGGAAAATGTCACTTACCCAGTGTACATCTGTTCGTGGCATTAGTCACTGCAGATTCACATGCGCCCACCCGCCTCCCCGGGAACCTGTAGCCGTTTAGAAGTTGATCTTGAACATTTGCAAATTTGTAAATATATTACTTTAAACTACATTATGTACATACGTATTCACTCCATTGCATGGGCACTATTACTAGCATACACAACTCCTACCTCACCCTCTGCAGGGAAAACAATCTAAGATGGAGTCGACGCCCATGCGCAATGGAGCCGAAATGGGAGGAGTCCCTCGATCTCGTGACTCGAAAAGACTTCTTCGAAAAAAACAACTTGTAACACTCCGAGCCCAACATCAGATGGCGGGATGTGCACAGCATGTGAATCTGCAGCGACTAATGCCAAGAATATATATATATATATATCTATCTATCTATCTCTTTATGGAAGAAATAAATGGTTACCACAAAGAGAAACCTCCGGGAGTGCAGTGCCTTCTGTTCTGTTTGAATGGCACTGCACTCCCGGAGGTTTCTCTTTGTGGTAACCATTTATTTCTTCTAAAAAGCATAAAATCAGACCCCACATGCGTTTCGACTCTCGTCTGTATTCACATTATTAGCACAATCACAGTTTATATATGCGCAAAGCATTCTGGGACATATTTATACTGGTGCATTCTGGGATTTATAGTTCTCTAGTGTGTTCCACCTGGGGCTTGTTCACAAATTGTAACATCATTATTTCCATTTTAATAATCAGCACGGCTTGATACATTTTCACTTTCAAAACGGCTCCCATAAAATAGTTTAATTACTTCATTGCCTTTATCTCCGTGCATCTGCACATTTAACTCTCATGCCGATATTTTAAACAGTATTCACAAGTCGTGTTTATTTATAAATCATCTCAGTGTCACAGTAATTATTTCATTTTCATTTTCTCTGCCCACGTTCCTAGAAAACTATTAAATATATTGATTTCCAATCCACATCGCCTCCAGGCCCTCATCCAATTCAAGGGCTGCATCGGGGTTGTGAAAGACAAAAGGGCACATGCTCACCATTTTTCACGATGAGATTGTCCCATAAGCAATCAATATATTTATACCACTTGAGGAAGACGAGAGTCGAAACGCGTTGTGGGGTCTGATTTTATGCTTTTTGGAAGAAATAAATGGTTACCACAAAGAGAAACCTCCGGGAGTGCAGCGCCTTCTGTTGTGTTTGAATTTAACAAGGGTGGTGGTCTTCACCCTTACGTGTGCACCAGCAGCAAGAGTGCTCCACTTTGAAGACCAGTTTGTTGTGGATATATATATATATGTTTGATGGCATGTGTAGCTGCAGATACACATGCTGTGCATTATCCTGCCATCTAGTGTTGGGCTCGGAGTGTTACAAGTTGTTTTTCTTCGAAGAAGTCTTTTCGAGTCACGAGACCGAGGGACTCCTCCCTTTCGGCTCCATTGCGCATGGGCGTCAACTCCATCTTAGATTGTTTTCTTTCCGCCATCGGGTTTGGACGTGTTCCTCTTTGCTCCGTATTTCGGTTCGGAAAAGATAGTTATCCATCGGAAAATTCGATGGTATTGTTTTTTCTCTGTACCGGGTTAGTGCTAGCACATCGACACCGAAGAAAGAAGAGCTCCGGCGGCCCTTCGGGGCTTCCACTCCTCGGCGGGGCCTGGTCGGCCCGACCGCGTCCATCTTCAAACCTCATGGACCGGACCCCCTTCCGCTTCTGCCCCAACTGCCACGCAAAGTATCCTTATACAGACCAACACTTGGTCTGTAATCTGTGTTTGTCTCCCGAACACAAAGAGGATACTTGCGAGGCTTGCCGGGCATTTCGATACAGGAAAACACTGTGTGATTGAAGAGCTAGAAGGCTCCAGATGGTGTTGACACCGACTGGGCACATCGACGTCAAAGAGAGGAGAGGTTCTCCATTCGAGATTCGGACTCGGACGAGTCCGAAAGTGAGCAGCTGAAGACACAACAAACCGTGAGTAAACCAGCCCCGGGGAAAACTCACACCAAAATAATGAAGGCCAAGGGGACGCCACCGCCAACAGGCCATGGCTTAACCCGAAAACTCGGTGACCAAACATCGGCACCGAAAAAGGCCTCGCAACAGCCGAAGCCATCCGACTCCGGTCGAGATACCGGCTCCGACCAGACTCGGCACCGAGAGATCGGTACCCCGAAAGCCAAAAAGGTTTCCTCTGAGCCGATTTCGGTGCCGGAACATGCAGCCTCGGAGCCGAAACACAGCTCCTATACAGAGGAACAAGGCCTTTCCACACAATTACAAGGCCACAGATTTGAACAAGAACTGGGCATGGGAGAGCCAGACCATACCCAGAGGAGGCTCCATATACAAAAAGACACTGGGAAAATCAGAACTCTTCCTCCAATAAAGATGAAGTGGAAGCTCGCATTCCAAGAGGCGGAAATGCAGCCAAAAGCAAAAGTGGCTAAAGAAAAAACACCACCACAGTTTTCGCCACAGCAATCGCCAGCGCACTCGCCACCAGTAGCAACACCCTCAATGATGCAGTCACCAACGCACACAGGGATGAACCAAGATGACCCGGATGCATGGGATTTGTATGATGCACCGGTCTCAGATAATAGTCCTGATTGCTACCCGGCAAGGCCATCACCACCAGAGGACAGTACTGCTTACATGCGGGTGGTTTCCAGGGCAGCTACTTTTCATAATGTAGCATTGCATGCAGAGCCCATAGAAGATGACTTCTTGTTCAACACCCTGTTATCTACACACAGCCAATACCAAAGTTTGCCAATGTTACCAGGCATGTTGAAACACGCCAAACAGGTGTTTCAGGACCCAGTCAAAAGCAGAGCCATCACACCTAGGGTGGAGAAGAAATATAAACCTCCCCCTGTGGACCCTGTGTACATCACACAGCAGTTAACTCCTGATTCGGTGGTAGTAGGAGGAGCCCGGAAAAGGGCAAATTCACAAACTTCTGGAGACCCACCACCGCCCGACAAAGAAAGTCGGAAATTTGATGCAGCAGGCAAAAGGGTGGCCGCACAGGCAGCCAGTCAATGGCGAATTGCCAATTCTCAAGCTCTACTGGCAAGATACGACAGGGCACATTGGGATGAAATGCAACATCTCATTCAACACCTTCTCAAGGAGTTCCAGAAACATGCCCAACAGGTTGTCGTGGAAGGCCAAACTATCTCTAACAACCAAATAAGGTCGGCTATGGACTCAGCAGATACGGCGGCCAGGACAGTAAACACAGCGGTAACCATTCGGAGACACGCGTGGCTACTACGGACCTCCGGATTTAAGCCAGAAATCCAGCAGGCTGTGCTGAATATGCCTTTTAACGAACAACAATTGTTTGGGCCGGAGGTGGATACAGCGATAGAAAAACTAAAGAAGGACATGGACACTGCCAAGGCCATGGGCGAGCTCTACTCCCCACAGAGCAGAGGCACTTTTAGGAAGCCACACTTTAGAGGGGGGGTTCGGGCCCAAACCACAGAGCCCTCCACCTCACAAGTCAGACCCACATATCAGGGCCAATATCAGAGAGGAGGTTTTCGAGGACAATATAGGGGTGGACAGTTCCCTAAAACAAGAGGGAAATTCCAAAGCCCAAAAACCCCACAAACCAAACAGTGACTTCAATGTCACAAACCCCCACCACACAACACCAGTGGGGGGGAGACTTACAGATTATTACCACAACTGGGAACACATAACTACGGATTCGTGGGTCCTAGCCATTATCCAACATGGTTATTGCATAGAATTCCTACATTTGCCACCAGATGTGCCTCCAAGAGCACACAATATGTCCAAACAAAAATTAGACCTGTTACAACTAGAAGTCCAAGCATTGTTACAAAAATAAGCAATAGAACTAGTACCCAACCATCAAAAAGGAAGAGGTGTTTACTCCCTGTATTTCCTAATTCCAAAAAAGGACAAAACACTGAGACCCATATTAGACCTCAGAACACTGAATCTTTACATCAAATCAGATCACTTTCACATGGTGACACTTCAAGACGTGATTCCCTTGCTCAAACAACAGGACTACATGTCAACATTAGATCTCAAGGATGCTTATTTCCACATACCCATACATCCTTCCCACAGAAAATACTTAAGGTTTGTAATCCAAGGCTTGCATTACCAATTCAAGGTCTTACCATTCGGCATAACAACAGCCCCAAGGGTATTCACAAAATGCCTTGCAGTAGTAGCCTCTCACATCAGGAGACAGCACATGCACGTATGCCCTTACTTAGACCTTTGGTTAATAAAAACCAGCACTCAGCAACAGTGTCTTCTACACACAAAATACGTCGTAGAAACCCTTCACAAACTAGGGTTCTCTATAAACTACCAAAAATCACATCTACAACCGTGTCAAATACAACAATACTTGGGAGCAACAATCAACCCACAAAAGGGGATTGCCACTCCAAGTCCACAAAGGGTACAAGCCTTCCAAAATGTAATACTAAACATGTACCCAAACCAACACTATCAAGTGAGGTTTGTAATGAAACTCCTAGGCATGATGTCTTCATGCATAGCCATTGTCCCAAACGCAAGACTACACATGCGTCCCTTACAACAGTGCCTAGCAACACAATGGACACAAGCACAGGGTCAACTTCAAGATCTAGTGTTGATAGACCGCCAAACACACTTCTCGCTTCAATGGTGGAATCCTATCAATTTAAACCAAGGGCTCCCATTCCAAGACCCAGTGCCTCAATACGTGATCACAACAGATGCTTCCATGATGGGGTGAGGAGCACACCTCAACCAGCACAGTATACAGGGACAATGGGACGTTCAACAAAGGCAACTGCATATAAATCATTTAGAGCTGTTAGCAGTGTTTCTAGCATTGAAAGCATTTCAACCGCTAATAGTCCACAAACACATTCTTGTCAAAACAGACATGACAACAATGTATTACTTAAACAAACAAGGAGGGACACACTCATCACAACTGTGTCTCTTAGCACAAAAGATTTGGCATTGGGCGATTCACATTCGCCTAATAGCACAATTCATCCCAGGGATTTAAAACCAGTTGGCCGACAATCTCAGTCGAGCTCACCAACAGACACACGAATGGGAAATTCATCCCCAGATACTACAAACTTACTTTCTACGCTGGGGAACACCAGAAATAGACCTATTCACAACAAAAGAAAACGCAAAATGCCAAAACTTCACGTCCAGGTATCCACACCCTCAGTCCAAAGGCAATGCGTTATGGATGAGTTGGTCAGGAATATTTGCCTACTCTGTTCCCCCTCTCCCACTCCTTCCTTATCTGGTAAACAAATTGAATCAAAACAAACTCAAACTAATACTAATAGCACCAGCTTGGGCTAGCCAACCATGGTATACAACGCTACTGGATCTGTCAGTAGTACCTCATATCAAACTACCAAACACACCAGATCTGTTAACTCAACACAAACAGCAGATCAGACACCCGAATCCAGCATCGCTCAATCTAGCAATCTGGCTCCTGAAGTCTTAGAGTTTGGACATTTAGGGCCAGATGTATCAAATGATTTTGCACTCGCAAACTGCGAAATCGGCCGTTTGCGAGTGCAAAATCGTGGTCTGCAATGCATCAAAGGCATTCGCAGACCACAAAATGAAAATCGCAAAAATTGCGATTTTCTGCATTGCGACCTGGATTTAGCGAATCGCAATTTGCGATTCGCAAAATCCAGGTCGCAAGGCCCATAGCTGCGAATGGGACCAGTATCGCAATTTGCGATTCGGTAATTGCATTTGGGATTTTTAAGAAATCACAATTACCAAATCGCAAATGTGATACATGGCCCTTTGCGAGTCGGTAATTGCGATTTCTTAAAAATCGCAATTACCGAATCGCAATGGGCCAGATTCATACATCTGGCCCTTAGACCTTACACAAGAATGTATAGAGGTCATTAAGCAAGCTAGGAAACCTACTACAAGACATTGTTACGCAAACAAATGGAGAAGATTTGTTTATTACTGTCATAATAATCAAATTCAACCACTACATGCTTCTGCAAAAAACATTTAAGCTATTTATTACACTTACAAAAATCTAAACGAGCATTTTCTTCTATCAAAATACATCTCACAGCAATATCTGCCTATCTGCAGATTACACATTCAACATCACTCTTTAGAATCCCAGTCATCAAAGCATTTATGGAGGGTTTAAAAAGAATCATACCCCCGAGAACACCACCAGTTCCCTCGTGGAACCTCAATATTGTATTAACACGACTCATGGGTCCCCATTTGAACCCGTGCACTCTTGTGAGATGCAATACTTAACCTGGAAAGTAGCCTTCCTAATAGCTATCACATCTCTTAGAAGAGTAAGTGAAATACAAGCATTTACTATACAAGAACCCTTTATACAAATACATAAACATAAAGTGGTTCTCCGCACAAATCCAAAATTCTTACCAAAAGTTATATCACCGTTCCACCTAAACCAAACAGTGGAACTCCCAGTCTTTTTTCCACAACCAGACTCAGTAGCCGAAACGGCCTTACATACGTTAGACATCAAAAGAGCACTAATGTATTACATTGATAGAACAAAACAATTTCGCAAGACAAAACAATTGTTTGTAGCCTTCCAAAAACCTCATGCTGGAAATCCAATATCCAACAAGGCATTGCCAGATGGATAGTGAAATGTATTCAGACCTGCTATATTAAAGCAAAAAGAGATCTGCCTATTACGCCAAAGGCGCACTCCACTAGGAAGAAAGGCGCCACAATGGCCTATCTAGGAAATATACCTATGACAGAAATCTACGCCTCATACATTCACAAAACATTACTGTATAGATGTGTTGACAACACAATAAGCCACAGTAGGACAGGCTGTATTACGAACATTATTTCAGACAACTTCAACCCCTACAGGCTAAGCCACCGCTTTTGGGGAGATAACTGCTTACTAGTCTATGCACAGCATGTGTATCTGCAGCTACACATGCCATCGAACGGAAAATGTCACTTGTACATCTGTTCGTGGCATGAGACGCTGCAGATTCACATGCGCCCTCCCGCCTCCCCGTGAGCCTGTAGCCGTTATAAGTTGATGAAACTTGTACATTTGTAAATATATACTATTTTTATACACATTATGTACATACATACTCACTCCATTGCATGGGCACTTTTACTGTATACACAACTCCTACCTCGCCCTCTGTGGGTAAAACAATCTAAGATGGAGTCGACGCCCATGCGCAATGGAGCCGAAAGGGAGGAGTCCCTCGGTCTCGTGATTCGAAAAGACTTCTTAGAAGAAAAACAACTTGTAACACTCAGAGCCCAACACTAGATGGCAGGATAATGCACAGCATGTGAATCTGCAGCGTCTCATGCCACGAACAGATGTACACTGGGTAAGTGACATTTTCCATATATATATATATATATATATATATATATATATATATATATTCAATGGCATGTGTAGCTGCAGATACACATGCTGTGCATATACTTCTGCCATCTAGTGTTGGGCTCATCATCAATACAAGATATTGTATGCTATTCACAAAAATCAAATTTAGCATTCTCTTCCATAAAAATACATCTTACTGCAATTTCAGCATATTTGCAAAATGTACAGCACAGCTCTTTATTTAGAGTTCCTGTTATCAAAGCCTTCATGGAAGGCTTAAAACGCATCATTCCACCCAGAACACCTCCAGTTCCTTCTTGGAATTTAAACATAGTACTTACAAGACTTTTGGGCCCACCCTTTGAACCTATGTACTCATGTCAAATGCAATTCTTAACATGGAAGGTTACCTTCCTAGTCGCAATTACATCATTGCGAAGAGTCAGTGAAATTCAAGCTTTCACTATTGAAGAACAATTCATACAAGTACACAAACATAAAGTTGTACTACGAACTAACCCTAAATTTCTACCAAAAGTGGTATCACCTTTTCATATTAATCAAACAGTGGAACTACCAGTCTTCTTCCCACAGCCAAATTCTGTGGCAGAAAGAGCTCTACATACATTGGACATTAAAAGAGCACTAATGTACTATATATAAATAGAACAAAGCCATTCAGGAAAACTAAACAGCTGTTTGTAACCTTTCAAAAACCTCATACTGGTAACCCCATTTTAAAACAAGGATTAGCTAGATGGATAGTAAGATGCATCCAAACATGCTCCGTTAAAGCCAAAAGACAACTCTTAGTTACTCCTAAAGCACATTCCACAAGGAAAAAAGGTGCTACAATGGCTTTTTTGGGAAACATACCAGTGGCTGAAATATGTAAAGCAGCTACTTGGTCAACACACATACATTTACTAAACACTATTGTGTAGATGTTTTAGCACCACAGCAAGCCACAGTAGGTCAAGCTGTACTCAGAACATAATTTCAAACAACTTCAACTCCTACAGGCTAACCACCACTTTTATGGGTGGACAAACTGCTTTGTAGTCTATGCACAGCATTTGTATCTGCAGCTACACATGCTGTCGAACGGAAAATGTCACTTACCCAGTGTACATCTGTTTGTGGCATGTTCCGCTGCAGATTACATGCACCCTCCCACCTCCCCGGCAGCCTGTAGTCGTTTAAGTTAACAACACTTGTACATATGTATGTGTATCTATATATATATATATATATATATATATTTATTTAACATTCCATTAGCATGGACATCTCTTTTCTTTATACTTTATCACTCCTACCTTAACCTCGGGGGAAAGCAATCTAACATGGAGTTGATGCCCATGCGCAATGGAGCCGAAGAGGAGGAGTCACTCGATCCCGTGACTGGAAAACACTTCTTCGAAGAAAAACAACTTGTAACACTCCGAGCCCAACACTACATGGCAGAAGTATATGCACAGCATGTGAATCTGCTGCGGAACATGCCACGAACACATGTACACTGGGTAAGTGACATTTTCCATAAATATGTGTGTATATATGTGTGTGTGTGTATGTGTATATATGTATGTGTGTGTGTGTGTGTAAATATATATATATATATATATATATATATATATATATATATCAAAGTCAGAACGTGACCTGTTCAGTAAACTGATATGGCAGTGCAGGATCTGGAATATGGGTGGGGTGGTAAAAAGAACCCACTTAAGTAAATAACCGATCTGGCAACTTCTCTTGGAAAACGTGGATGGTATATTAGAATCTTGATATCCTCACAAATATTTTCTGTTGAATACTTCTAACCCAGATTTCTCCCCTTGTGACTATTCCTTGGGTGTCAGTCTAGATCTGGAAATTTAAAAGAAAGCAGTACTCCTGTGTGCTGGGAGGTGGTGTTATGTAGCTCAGCACCAACTTCGTTCTGCCCCGGAAGTGACAAGCGGAGCTGCAAATAAGCACCACCCATGAGCACTCATATCCATTCCTTTCTTTCTGCACCTTCAGATGCAGATCAGAAGCTTCTCTGTCTAGATTTCTCAAGGACTTTTTCTGAAATTTTCACAGTGTAGAAGGGATGTCTGGTCAAAAACAACAGGGTTTTATGCCTTGAATGCACTGTCATTACCAGATGTCTGTGACAAATCCCTCAATGTAAATCTCTAGTGCCTGGACCGAAACACAACTCCAGGACCTGCACTACTGCACCCAGATGAACCCAAAGGCCTCCACGCTATGACCAGTCAAATTCAATTGAAAGTCCTGTTCATGAAGTTGTTTCCATGGCAGATCTTTGTCGTGATCAAAGTCAATACAAGTGGGACTTGGCCCCTTTCCTTCACTCAGTCTCCAGAAAAGGCACAAGAGTGTCAGTGTGCCTCCCAGTCTCACTTCACACCTCATTGGAGCCTATGCCAAACTTGGTGCCAGTGCAACCTAAATTTCAAGGTCTGTTGGCAACTTGCAGTAGGTTGAGGCCTGTCGTGAAGTCATGCTTGTCTTCTGCACTTCACTGGCTCCCTCTTGTGCGCTTTTGGGACTTAGGCCGCTACTCACGTGTTCTAAAGGTCATGATGGGCTAAATTTTGCTAGCTGTCTTAGCTGACCTTCAGGCAACGCTCACGCAGGCTATTCTGGATGGATGTGATGCAGAGAAGTTGGTATTTCTCTGTGGCTTATGCACAACTGACTGCTTAGGTTAGGCAGTTGGAAGAAATGTAGCACTTTGATGACACATCTGGATGTGGTTCACAGGCTTCTCCAGAGATGTCCAGGCATCTTTAATGGACATACTATTTGATGACTCTTACATTTTTGGTGAGAAAGCACATTTTGCCCAGGAGCGGTTTAAGGAAAGCAGGGCGGCGCTGAACAGTACTTAGGTCTGTCTGTCCCTACCATGCAATTCTGACTGCAATTTCTCCACTTTTATGGCAATGGCAGGGGTTTTCAGCATTGCCAATGCCAAATCCTGCCACCAGTCCATCTGGAATATGTGTGGGGTGGTGAAAAGAACCCACTCAAGTAAATAACTGACTTCTTTTATTTATCTTGATATGCTCAAACATATTTTCTAATGAATACTTCTAACCCAGATTCTCACCTTGTGAATATTCCCTAGGTGTCAGTCTAGATGTGGAAATTTAAAAGCAGTACTCCTGTGTGCCAGGAGGTGGTGGTATGTAGCTCAGCATCAACTTTGTTCCCTTCCGGTAGTGACAAGCGGAGCTGTATATAAGCACCACCCACCAGTCCAGCAGGTTTATCAGACTTTTCATGGCCAAGGTTGCAGCTTGCAAAGACGGTGCTCAGGGCATCAGGGACAACAAACAGTTTATTTCCCCCTCTCCTCCTGAAGGTGCAGCTGCAAAACCGTTTTAGTATGTCCTTTCCGGCACACAGCTAATTGGGGTATGCACTTCCTCCCACATCCTCCACCACCATCAGGGCGGCTTGACATAGGACAAACTGCCCACAGTAGCCACCTCCAGACGAACCTTCTCACGTTGCTGGGGTTAACTGTTAATGTCGCACCTGACTCTTTCACAGATGATGGTTTCATGCCATTTTCCCCAGACAGTCTAGGACACTTGGCTATGATCTAGTTGTTTCAGCTTTTGTCATGGATCTCAGCATGGATGGCTCTGAGGCTATTGGGATTCCTGGCCTGCCTCATCCTGCTGGTGAAATATGCTAGAGAATATATGGGGGCTCTGCAGTGGGACTCAGAGTTTCTTTGGGCTCAGCACCAGAACAATTAGTCGGATATTATCCATATTTTGAAGAAAACTACTAAAGACCTGCTGGACCATGACTGGGTCAGTGGCAGAACCCTCTTCTTTTCCCAAACTGATTTGACCATGGTGGTGGAAGCATTGCTTTTGGGTTGGGGGGGGCATCTGGGTGCACTGGAGATTAAAAACTTCTGGTCTCCGGCCGCAGCTCGATTCCACAATAGTTTATTAGTATTGAGGCCCATTTTCTTGGCGTGTAAGGCCTTACTGCCTCCGATCTGAGGGATGCTGGTGCTCACAGGAAACACCACCGCCGGGTGGTACTGCAACATGCTGGGTGAGGTGAGTCATGGGTCCTCTTTCTGGAGGTTCTACATCTTAGGAAGTGGCCAGGGAAGTTCGCTGATAGTGAACAACCTGGCAGGATCTTTAAACACCAGAAAGGATGAGCTGAGACTTAGCGAACCACCATTGGCAGTTACACCTGGATGTGATGCAGGCCATTGTCCATCAATGGATTGAATCCTGGCTTGATCTTTTCGCTACAGCTGATAATGCCCAATGTCAGCACCTTTATGCCTTGGGGTGCCCAAAGGTTATCTCGCTCAAAGAATCCTTCCACTTAGCGTGGTGCATGGGACTCCTGTATGCCTTCCTGCCATTGCCTCTCATGCTTCAAGTCATGAAGAATAGGAAAGATCGAGCCCAAGTCATTATAGTTAGCCAGGACAGTGTGATACCAACACTACTGGACATAACTCTGTCTTCCGATCAAGTGGTTTCCTTGGGGAGGATCTTATGTCACAGCAGCAAAGGAGGCTGCTGCACCCTTGCCTGCACAATCTGCATCACCCTGCTGCGAGATTGAGTTCTGGCAGTTGACCTCATTTGACCATCCCCCTATCATCTTGGTGGTGAGGCATCCCTCTCCTAAAATGGTCCACACTAGTTTTTGTGAGAAATTTGTGGTTTGATGCCTTATCCACCAGACTGACCTACTGCAGGCTAAGTTGTCTGATGTTTTGTTGTCCCTCCCCAGCCAGGACTTGGTTTGGGTACTGCTACAGGCTACTTGTTGGATGTGTCTACATTTTTGCATTTGCCAGATGTAATGTTATTGTTTAAAACACCCAATTGTATTTTATTTATTTATTTACTTATTTTTAAAGGTTTGCAGTATTATTTCCACCAAAGCCCTTTGCAAGGCCACAGTGAGATTTAAATATGGTTCTTACATTTTTAATCTGTACTCCCATGTGCACCGTTGTCTATTTATGCCCATTACCTCAGCTCAGCATGTGAGCGAACTACAGGGTCTTTCTGTCCACCCACTCTATACCACATTCTTCCCAGATAAGCTGGTGCTGAGAACCTGACCTTCTTTTCTACCAAAAGTGGTAATACTGTGTCATGTCAGATAAGCTATCACGATTCTGGCGTTCTTTGCTCCGCCTCATCCTTCAAGAGAGGAAGAGAGATTCTGTTCTTTGGACACAAGAGAGCACTCAATATTTTTAGATTGATCACACTAGATGAGCATCGAGTGGAGGATCAGCTTGTGGGGTTTGCTGATGCAGGGAAGTGCAGAATTTGACCAGCTCTCAACGGATTGTTCTCTGCATCAAGATTTGCTACACAGTGGCTAAGATGCGGTCTCCAGATGGCCTGTGGACTCATTCCCCCAAAGCCACTGCATTGGCGTGCACATTAATTATTCTGGAGATTTATCAAGTGGCTACGTGGCCGTTTGTACACATGTTCATAATGCACTACTGTCATTATAGTCTGGATTATCAAGAGGGGCATTATGCCTGCTCGGTCCTGCAAGAAATTTTGGTATGAGCCAGTTCACTGACCCACCACCTGGGGAGATATTGCTGTGGTATCTATTCACAAGCAATTCTCTTTCTGGTGTATACTCCGTCTAACCACAGATGTCTCATCGAGCCTATACTACTATCACCAATGAACTGGCCAGTTTTTTTATGTAAAAAGGTCCCAATCTAGGAATATGCACACTGGTCATGCCAATTTGCCAGAAGAAAGGAAAAACAAAGACCACTGCTGCACTGTAGAGCCCGATCTGCTATACGTAAAAAAGAAAAACAAAATAGCTATGTGACAATGATTTTTTTATGCAGTTATTTGGCAAAGCTCAAATAAAGATTAGGTAAGGATGACAGATATATTTGGCTTTAAGGTTAGAAGTGTAGAGTTAGGTTGAGGCAGTATTTTCTTTATTCTGAATTTGACTTTTTTGTGAACCTAATGTTTCATAAAAATATCATTATGATTTTGTTTTCAGTTTCATTTCTTCAGCTTATATTATTAATTCTCATATAGATTCACCTGTAAGTGGAAACCTGCTGTGAGTGTGTGCACATGTCCATTACTACTGGCATAGAAAGGGCCCATATCAGAGTGGGACCTCTGGCATAAGATATGCACACACAGTGAGGATGTCCAGTACGTGCTGAGGTTGACTCTGTGCTGGTCCCAAACATGATAAAGGGCTGTAGGGAGGAACACAGTAGGTGCATCATAAGTGTAATTGAACAAACATTATTTGTATGACTGGTAAAATGTTTTTTTGACAAGTGGGGGGGGGGGGTCGATCTCTAAACCATTTTAACAACAGTCAGACACGAATGGGAATTCTTTAATCCACAGACTCTTCTTTTCTGTATTATTGTTTACAGGGTATGCTCAATTAAAATGTGTTGTTTTTTCTTACCTATTTGTGCCGCCCCCCCACCCCAACCACTACCCCTCCCTGCCACCATGGTGCTTGAGACCCTTCTTTTTTACCAGCTTTGAGCCACATCACGCACTTCATGGCACTTTTCTTGCATTTCCCCTTACGCTGCATGCCCTTGATCACATTCTAACCAACCCATCGCCTGGCTGACTAGTCAATCTGCTTTACTTGGTTGTGCAAGATGTGGCACCTGTGACAGCCCTGGCTGCCTGTACCACCTGGGAAGAACACACCCACCCCACTATTACTGATGCCCAGTGGTCCTATTGTTGTGGCCAAATGGCTACCCTTTCCACAAACTATAGATTGCACCTCATCCACTTCAATTTCCTTCACTGGCTATACCACACTCCGTTACAGCTCCATCACATGGGTTTAGTGGAGGACTTTTGCTGTCTGTGCTGCGCCTCAGGCTTCCTACCTTCACCTTGCTTATGAGTGCCTGCGAGTGGCTACGGTCTGTTTTTTTTTTTCTGTGCTCCTTGTTAACGATCACCCCCCTGACTGTCCCTCCCTTTCAAACACCTCTGCTTGGCCTTTTGGGTTATGTCAAAGACTGCCTCTCCTGGGGTCTGCTGCCTCACTGCCATACTGCTACTCCTGGCTACGTACAGGGTGGCCATTCACTGGGGGAGACAACCTGCTCCTACAGTGGAGGATTGGCTTGCTGGGTGCGACCCATTGTTAGGAGAAGCTATCTGCATATTGTGAGCTAATGCTGCCTCGCTCTTTCCCCAAAGACATTTGGAAACCACTGCTAACAAATCTAAAGCAGAGAGACTCACCCAACCTGCAGATTTCAGGAAGACCCCCATCCCACCTCCCCTCAGAGAGCCCTCACCCCGAAGGCTGACTTTTCCCCTCCCTAGTAACGCACAAGACTGCCCCTGATGGCCTGTCTTCACCTGCTTCCTTATACCCCTGATGTAGGAGTGTCTGAAATCTGGAAAAATCATGGTCTTCCACCCAATTCCTAATGATTAGACCAAGGTCTGTATTTAAAGTGGGTAATGTCTTACTGCAACTGTGGTAGGTCAATATGATGATTTCACATGTACTCTTATTTGCTTCCATACTGTGCTCCCCCACCCCCTCTGTTGTTGTATTATTGCTTTCTAAAATGCCAATAAAAATGTAAAGAAATGTGATGTTTAACAGTAGTGCAAAACCCAAACTGAGACACATCCAGTTATAAGAGCTCTACTAAAGAACAATAAATGGATGCATTAGTCCAACCAGTTGAAATGTTGTATGTAACCAACATGTTTTTGTTTTGCTTCTGTATTTCTCTAGAGCTCGGTGAAACCAATGAATCTCTTAAAACCAAAATGTCTGAACTTCGACTTTATTGTGATTTATTGATGCAGCAAGTTCATACTATACAAGAATTTGTAAATCAAGATGAAAATCACTTGACACCTAGCACTGAGGTACTAGACTTTTAATAGTAATTCTTACTGCACCAAGCTGTATTTTTAAAGCTGCCTGTGTACTGCTTTTGGAAAATTTTGATAATGGCTGTATTCTACTTTCTCCTCTTATGTTATAGTCTCTTCCTAAACCACCTATATGGCCACTTCAAATATCTGGTTCTGAGAAATGTGTTATTCATTGATATTGCAGTCTAGAGAATCTAGAGAAATGCAACGCATTATTGCCCTGATTTCCTGATAAAGCAGATTATCACTTTTAGAAGCTCCCTGAAAGATACTTTATGTTCTGAATTTATTTAAAGAAGGAAGACCAGGGCAGTTCTTGTGTTGATGCCATGGTAGAGAATTCCAAGTCTGATATCTGTTTCCAGAAGGTCTGGAGCATTAGCTAGACACCTTCATGGCTATACATTTTGGGAATCTGAGGCTGGTACAAGATTAAAAGGGATCTGAGGTGGGTTGTCCTAGATCCAGGAAGGTTCTGTCTGTAAGAAACATTATTTGGAATTTGCTTATTTGGCTAGCTACAGAAAATAAGTGAGTTTAGATCTGATTGAAGACATCTAGAAAATCCAATCGGTGATGTATTTGTACTTACATTCATTTTTAGGGGGCAACTGTAGCAGTTAACCACACTTTCCAGGTTGCAGTAAATTAGCATTCAAACTGTAGTTGCCACCTCCATGAGCCAGCAGCCCACACCACCTATCTAATAAAATGTCTAAAAGAATGGAGAGGCAACATCCATTGAGTCATAACACAGTACTCCAGATGAAGCTCTTTCATACGTTTTGACAAGTTTCACCAGGAGATACTCCTTATAACAGAATAAGGAGGAGTTCTGATGCTTTTGTCTGTATTAATGGAAGGGATGATCTTGGCTTATGAGTCAAGATCTAGTGGAAGGAAAGACAGCCAAGTATTGATTGATCTATTCAGAACAGACAAGACAGTAGTAGTTCAGTTCATCACCAAGTTTGTCATTTTTTCCCATAAAGGGTTTGGTGGAGTCTTCAGCTCTGTGAATTGTGCACAATGTTATGTTGTTTGAGAGGGTTGGTGCACAGTTTTTTGTTTTTTAGTGGGTTGATTGCCTGCTTAATGTGGTTTAGTACTGATGGTGCACTTTCCTCTGCTTTTTTGCAGGTTTTCTGGTAGGTCCATTCCTGGTGTTTAATTATTTCAACAGAATATCAGGTGGAGTGTTTTGGTTATGACTGATTTTTAGTTTTAAGAGCAATAGCTCATTCATAATAGTTGAGTCTGTAGTATTTGGTGAGGGGGACTGAGGAATGTTCTGTAGGGCTGATGGTTGAGAGCAGTTGGAAATGTTCAAAGAGTACATCTGCCTAGAGATTTTTCAGGGATTTTATCCAAATTTTAGTGACCTTGGCTTGTCCTCTTTTGATGAGAGAACGGCTGACTATCAGAAATGGAATAGAATGGTGGTCTGACCAGTCTAGAATTAGATGGTCTTGCTGGATAATGAAGTCCTGATTAACAATAAAAAGGTCTAGTGTGTTGTCCTTTGAGTAAGTAGGTGTAGTGATTATTTGAAAGAGGTTGTGTTGTTTGCACAAGTCTTCTAGTTTGGCAGTTATTTATTTATTTATTAGGTTCATTCGGTCTAGAAATCTAGTCCATTTAAGATAGTAATAGCAATCATACTTGAAAAAGGAATGTGATAAAAACATAGTAACAATATAAAACCAATAGACGTCAAAACATTGTAACAATAAGAACAGCAGGACAAAGCATTTCATCATATATATAAATACAATAAAATAAAACATAAATAGATATAATAAAAAAGGGGACAGAGCTAAAAACTAAAATATAGAACTTTTTGTCTGGAGGGCCAGTGTGCACAACCAGAAGACAAAAAAGACTAAAATAGTCTAATTGGACTAAAAGGAAACATTATCAGAGTACCAATCAAAAAAAAAAAAAAAAAACAACAGGAAAACTATATGGGAAGGCTATATAAGCTTGTGCAGTCTTGGTAGTCATAAGAAAGGCAACAAATTCGTAATGGAAATTTCCTACTAAAAGCAATACAAAAAGGATAAAAAGAGAAGATTAAAATCCTTCTAAAAACTAGTATAGAAATGACTCAGGAGCCTTTGGGTGCGATGAACTTGCGACGGATATACCAGGCCTCCGATAAGTATTTGGTAACTGGAATGGCAACCCTGGGAGAAAAATCATGTGTACAGATTCTAATGGCAGTTACTCTATCCTGAAATGACATGTTTTTACAGAGGGGGATAATCCACCTCTTTCTTGGTGTCTTGTACAAAGGGCAGAAGAATAATACATGCTCTGATGTTTCTTTACAATGTTGACAGAAAATACACCTATCGTTTGTAGCGATGTTAGAAGGCCAATGGGCCGTGAAACCATTGGTAGGCAATGTACCATATCTTAACTGCAGGTATAGAGTGCGTGCATACGGAGGGATAGGGAGGTTCAGGAAATTCTCAGCCCAGGGTTCATGCTTAATTTGAAGAAAATCCATTGTTAACCTACCCGCCCTCTTTTGGTGCAGGGAATCTTCGTTAACTTTCTCCCAATATCTGCTCGCAACAAATCTCCTAGCCTTATCAGGGATTTGATCCGGGTGGTTCCAATAATGGGAAAGACCCATTTTGTCCCAGGCAATTTTCATCTCTTTCAGCCAAGGGATTCTCTCCAATGCCTTGGGAGCGGCTATCAACTCTCTTATAGCCAGCCTATATGGTTCTAGTTCAGCAGATTTCCATAGACGAATCCAGTAGGTAAGGGGTCTTAAGGCCGCTGTGGTTTTAATGCCATTTAAGCCAAGGTCAAGCCTTAAAGGGGTCATTGGAGTGCCCGTACCTAGCCTGGACACCTGCCTGAGGAAAATATTTTCCTTAGTTTGCAGAATGTCCAGGTTTTTATGAGACCCCCAAAGTTCCGCTCCATATAGGGCTGCTGCTCTGATTTGAACATTATAAATCTCCGCAAGAATGTTCAGAGGGGGGCTCGGAGCCTTTCTAGATCTGCGGACTAAGGCCCCACCTCTTTGGCTTATGATCAGAGCCCCTTTGTCAATTGCTGCCTTCCATTTGCCTGATGTAGATAATCTGAAGCCCAAGTAATCAAACTCTTCAACTTTCTCCAATGGGGTCGAATTCATCTTAATATTAGTACGCGATCGTTTTTTAGAGGTAGTGAATATCATAAATTTGGTTTTCTTAATGTTTACATCTAAACCAAAATCACTACAATAAGCACAGAACTGATTAATCAGGTGTTGAATTCCCATTGGCGATTTTGAAAGTAGGATCGTATCATCTGCATATAGCAGGCAGGGGATTTTTTTCCCCACCTAGTTTCGGAGAATCATTTATGCAGTTCTCTAGGTAGTGGATGCAATTATTAATGTAGAGCAGAAAAAGAGTAGGTGCCAAAACACAACCTTGTCTAACTCCTTTTTTGATAGCTACAGGGTCAGTCAGCTCGCCCCCCTGTCCACACCTGATTTGGGCAAAGGTATTTTGGTGCAACTGAGCTATGAGTTTCAGGAGGCCAAATGGCACTCCCATGTTTAATAATGTTGACCACAGCAGATTCCTGGGGATCAGGTCAAATGCGTTTGGCAGTTAAAGGTGAAGCCTCCTACTAAAACATTTGTTGAAGCTATCTATTATGTAATGTATCGGCATGAGCGTGGTAAATTCTTCAAAGTGATCAATGATACCAGGAACGGATGGGCCATAAATAGTGGAGCATCATGTTTGTTCATTGTTTGGTTTGCAATCGAGGGAAAGACAATTGAAAAAAAGATATTTGAAAGCAGAAATTGAGGGGGGGGGCATTAGTTGTGATGTAATTTCAGGTGTTTCTGTGGATGTAGCAATGAAGTCAGCTATTTCTCGTTCTTGGGCTGATATGAGCATGCACTTCAGGGACTTTGTGACTGAGACTGGGAAGAGTTGACAGTGGACTTAATTTGGATTAATTTGGATTAGTTTGTAATGGACATACTTGGATTGAACCAATTTATCAGACAATATACAATTTATTACTACTTACCTGTTTTTTATAGTGGGACCTTTTTGGTATCAAGTTTTTGTTATTCCTTATTTAGCTTCATCATTGGTCAAAGTATGAGGATTTTCGTTAGACTTTCCGATCGTATCAAGGAATTTGTAACAACAGTTTTGTTTGATCTGCCTTAGAAATTCCTAAATTGTGCAGAACATTTTTTAAGAGCTACTTGTCTTACAGAGTGAAAATTTAACCAGTCATTTTCAAAGGCAGCAGCATGGCAATCCTCAACATTGAAAAATGGCTATCAAGGGAGAGGATAAATGGGGCTGGCCTAGAGACTTAGAGACTCAACAGGAGATCAATACAATGCAAACCACGCTTTAACAAAACCAATAGATTTTGCTTTTTTTTGTTTTATTTTTTTAATAAGTAAAAACACTTCCTCATACAATGATGTTTGTGGTTATGTGGCTGTATCAGTGGAGGAGAGAAGAATGAGTTGATCGATTCATGGATGGCTGGGTGGGTACCTGTAAAGGTGAGTGCTTGAGAGCCTAAATATTTGAAAAAGGTGTATCATTAATTTACCAATATATTCATTCAATCGACTACCCATCATCTGTGGGTAAGTGACCAAATGTATCTATCCATTGACTCAGTCTTATGTTAATTCACTCACTGACTACCACAGACACACACCAATGACTGAACAAACACTCTAAAAAAAAAAAAAAAAAAAAAAAAAAGGGAATTCTGTTTGCACTGTCACTGCTTGTCCCAGACTGAATATATATTTGGGGCGCACCTGACATAACACACAATATTTCATTTCTGGTTTGGCAAACTTTAATCTTTTCTTTAAAAATATCCTTACAATTGTGGCACACTGCCCTCATTTGTAATAGTACCCACAAATAAGCCTACACACTCACAGGGGCACCTGTCCCCATGCCCATATGACACCGTGTCACTGGTTTACCACTTAGTCACAGGCTTTCCAATGACTAATCATCAGGTATGTTAGCCCATTTTGTTTGGTTGAAATAAAAAAATCAAGATGAAGAATCCCAAGGCACACTGGTTTGTTAAAGGAAAGACCATGTCGAGAAAATTGATATCCTGATGACAAGGATTTTTGATCATCTACAAAAGCAAATACAAGTTGGTGCGCACTTTTCGGTTAGATGTTTGTAGCATATATTGTAGGTCACATGCTTTGCACTCTTTCTGGCTAGTGTTGTGTTCAGACTGTCACAGCTTGTGTACTTCAGCAATTCAGTTTCTATGATGAATTGTGATCACATAGCCAAAACCCAAAATGAATCAGCACCTTAGATTTTGTTTTGTCAGCATCGGGTTTGCAGTTAATGTTTGTTACTCTGTTTCTGAAAATGGGTCCCACTTGCAAAACCAACATTTTGTGTGATGTAAATAAGAATAGTCTGTACCAAACATCTTCGATCTTTACAACGCGTCCACGTAAAGACACCAACTTCATGCATCGATAAAGGCAAAATCTGTAGAAGCAGCATCTAGGTCATAGTAGAATGGAATCCTCTTTGGAAAATATGTCATTTCGATTTTGTCCTCAATGTCATAAGAAGTTGGCGTAAGCCATTCTGCATCAGGTTTATAATCCATGCCTTTCTTGCATTAATGGAAAGAAAGCTCTTTGGCATGGCAGCATTTGAAATGTACATGAACTATTACTGTAAACTCTATGATCTTAGGTGTTTTTTTTATTTTAATTTTTATTTTAACGCCTCTAAACCTTTTGGAGTTTTCTAACAACATAGATGCCAATTAGCTTTCTCGAGTACAAAAGAGGAGGAAGAAGCTAACTTTTTCCGATGAAGGTTTTGAACATGATTTTGTTATGAAATCGAAAGTAGATTGCATCGATACGGAGTCTCTACCTCAGGTTAGAAAATTTTAAAAGTGCTGTCTCCATCTGAGGATCGCTTGAAAGACAGTAAGGAGCCCGAGTAAACTCTTACCAGGTCCCTATTCTGGTCCCACAAATGAACCCAAAAGCCTGCTTCAAAGCATGAGGTGCTTGTCCCTAAAAAACGAACTATGATACTGAGAGTAGACCAGTCTTGAAAGACGTTTCTGAAGGCACATCTTCTTCTGAGTTGACATAAAATTATCTAACGGTCACCTCCGAAAACATCATTAACCCTAAAGGAATCAGAGAAACTAATTCAGGACACACCAATATCAGAAGATAGCCATGACATATTTTTAAGAATTGCAGGCCAAATAGTGCAAAACATCAGAATAACTTGTTTAGGCCCGCAAAGGCAAACCACCCAGCCCCTCATCATATGATACACTACCTTCAGGGGGGAGGAGCCAAGAGGCCGACCGGGAAGGACGCTTAATAAAGCGCTCTGTCTCGGGCTCGTCACCAAAACGATTGCGGGGCGCCCCGGGGACGCCAATATCCTCGCACAGCAGAGAGACCCGCTCTAGGAGCCTCTCTCCCCTCATCGACGGCTACGGAGGCCACGGAGGCGCTTGTGCGGCCGAGAAGGGAGGCTGCCGGACGACGACACCGTCTCGGGAACTGCGGCCGCCATCTTGCCTCGTTGCGAGGCCCGGAGCTCCGTCCCGAAGCCCCTAAGGTGAGGCGGGAGTGTGGCGGTGGGGGGATCCCTTTGCGGGTGGGCAGCAGACCTGCCGCTGGGCCCTGCACCGCTTTGGGCTGACCCCCCTCCCCCCCTCTACCGCTGGACAACTGATGACGTGGGAAGGGACGGAAAAACAGTGAAGTCGCGGATGGGAACTTTTGGTGGTTCCCCCCCTTGGCCTGCGTTCTGGCTGCAAGGCGTGCCCCCCCCCCTAGATTTAGGGGGGACACGCAGTGAAATCCACGGGGCGCATTTGGAGCGCCGGCGATTCGGGATTGGTGGGGGGGACTTGCCCTCTGCGCCCCCTGAACACTACTGGTGGCTCCTGCAATCTCTGAACGCTCGTGGGCTACGTGGGAGGCGCTCTCCGCAGTACAAAATGTTTACCACCATTCCCCTGGCAAGGGGAGTAGAACCCTGCAAGGAAGCCTAAATGAAGGAGAGCGCACATGGCGATCGACCTCGTGGGGATGAGGGGCCCACACCCAAGGCCTGAATTGTCAAGGCCGACTGCAGGATCACTGGGGGCACGCGGGCCTCGGCCCCCCCTCCCACCCCGCTATCCGTCGCCCTCCCTCCGGTGCCGGTAGAGGGACCTGGAAACGGGCGGCCAAGCAGGAACTCACCTCGTAGAATATTAGGCAGGTTGTAACCCAAAGAATTTAAAGCGTACAACGGTGTGGATCCGTGGGGACACACAGCCCTCCATAGCTGCCCAACGTGGGGGTCGTGGAGTTTGCGTAAGCGCAGAAGAAACAGGGACCCACAAATCGAGTCAAAATGGCCGGGAGATCAAAATCAGCGAGGAGTCAGGATCGGGGCACGCAGGGACCAGCGCCTGGGGACTAACAACCCATACCTACCTTACAATCGCTGGAATCTACACTTTTGGCCCATTCCACACAATTTGAGAAAGTACTCCAAGCAATTATGGACACTAAAATTTCGTTAGAAAATAGAATAGACACGGTATCGCAAGACCTAAATATTCTTAGAGCGGACCACCGCACATTATCCGAAAAAGTGAAGTCAACAGAGGAGGCGCTAAACGACATGTGCCCCAAAGTAACGGACAACCAAAAACAAATTCTCCGCCTGGATCTAGAAGTAAAAACACTGTTGAGAAGAGCAGAAGAGGCGGAGGGAAGATCACGCCGCAACAACATACGGTTTCTCGGATTCCCGGAAAAATCCCTAGATCAAAACACAGAGATTCAACTGGAACAATGGTTAGCCAAAGAGGTCCTGAATGGAGCCCCATCGAAATTCTTCTCAGTTGAGAGAGTACACAGGACTCCTGGGCGCCCCCCAGTACCGGGCCAGTCCCCAAGACCGCTGATAGCAAGGTTCCTGAACTTTAGAGACCGGGATGCGATACTGCAACAATTTTGCAGTAAAGGCCCATTTCAGTATGAGGACTCTACTGTTCACGCTTATCCAGACTTCACTCAGGAAGTGCAAAGACAACGCAACTCCTTCGCTCAAATAAAGAAACGTCTCCGTGAACATGACATAAAGTATGCTCTGTTATTCCCCGCTAAATTAAGAGTACTAACAGATGAACGCACCCACGTGTTCACATCTCCGGAAGACGCTTGGACATGGCTACATGCCAAGGGGTTTGCCCAACCCCGAGAAGCAACCGGTACCAACGAAAACTGGTCCACAGCACCCGCTCGGAAACGCTCCAAGAGACGACCCGGGGGTCAACCCACGGTGAAACAGGCTGCGGAAGAGAGAGCCAGGGTCCTGAAGGAAACTCCCCTGCTGACACCAAATTATTTTGAGACTCTCAGAACCCATCCGGAGGAGGGCTCGGAATCGGATTCAATAAGCTCGGACTCCACACTAACGGGGTCGCTGAAGGGCCCGGAGATTACCCCCCGGACTGCGGATATACTCTGAATGAGCGCTGCTGACCTACCACCAGGGCGGGACCCGCCGCCATAGAAGGAGAGCAGGATTGAACATTGTGTGCCTCGCTGGCAGCGGCTGGACATATCGCCTGAAATCATGTATCCTTGTTTCTCTGCTCTCAGAGTCAACTCCTATATTCAGCCTGCGCGTAATTGGAGGCGGCACGCGGCGGGGGGAGGGTTGGTTTGCTGCGCCCTGGGGACGCCCTAAACCACTTGCAGGCTGAGTCTGCAGAAGGATGCGAGCCCCTATAATGAGCCGCATCCAGATAGTATTATTGCTCCCCCTCAGACATCCACATGGACACAGCCCAGATCGCACCCCATCGGGGTGCGCGTTTTTTTTTTTTTTTTTTTTGGGGTTCACAGTTGGGGATGGGATCCAGTTGGGGAGGGAGGGTAATTACCAGTTTGCACACCGCGGGTCTGCTCATAATATAGGACACATGGCTGGGGGCGGGAGACCGGGCCGTCGTGGCGAAGGGGAGGGGGAAAACTGCTCGGATCCCACCAGGGGGCAGAATGTTAGCTGCACCACTACAAAACAAACATGGCCCAACGCACAGCCTATAACGCAAGCAAATATGACATAGTCACCTGGAATGTCAGGGGCCTCGGGAACCATAGCAAAAGGTCTAGGGTGCATGCAAGACTCAAACGCCAGGGCACACACATTGCAATCTTACAAGAAACCCACCTGCGGGACCCAGACCTACAAGAACTGCGGAACAAATGGGGAGGACAGATCGTAGGCACATCTTACTCAACCTTTGCGAGGGGGGTCATGATATGGATAGCAGGGAGTGTCCCATTTCTTCTAACATCATACAGGATAGACCAGGGGGGTAGGTACGTAGTGGTGGAGGGTAAATTAGACGGCAAACAACTATCACTCATAGGAATATACGCCCCTAACACTGCGTTACCTGAGTTCCTGAACACGCTCATCCCAGCACTATTGACGAACCCCGCAACACCCGCAATATGGGGTGGAGATTTCAATAATACGCCGGACCCGACATTGGATAGGTCTAGCCCCCCCACACATTTAGCGGCCAGCAGATGCCCTAGGTACCCACTGGCAACATGGGCCAGCAACATGTGCCTCTATGATTTGTGGCGCATGAAGCACTCACAACACAGAGAATATTCATTTTACTCGGTACCACACAAAGTGTACACCAGTATAGATCTATTATGGGGTTCCCAGGACATTTGCACAGTAACCAACGGGATTGAATACTTAGCTAAGTCACTATCGGACCACTCACCGGTTAAAATAACTCTAGACTGGGGCAGGAGGCGACAAGCGATCCCAACCTGGAGATTACAAGTGGAAGCGCTGCAGGACCCTGCATTTAAAGACGCACTGAGAACAGCGCTCAAACAGTACTGGGAATTGAACGCTGGCACCACAAACTCAAGAGCAGTAGATTGGGACGCACATAAAGCAGTGACCCGCGGGCACTGTATTTCCACTACATGGGGGGTAAGACGTACACTCCATGCAGAGGTTAGCAAACTGGAAAAGAAACTAAGAGCACTAGAAAACGCAGTGGCCCGCAGTGAAACACCATATACGTCATTAAAAGATGCACGCGTAGAATACGCAGCTGCCGACGCCACACTACGCCTTCATGACTACAAATATCACTTGACCAGATTACAAGCGGAAGGCGACAGATCGGGTAGGCTGCTCGCATGGCTCCTGCGGGAGGAACGGCAATGCCCCCCAATTGGGGCAATAGGGACAGGTGCAGGCGCACTAGCAACCACGCAGGATGAAATTAATGATGCGTTCAGGAAATACTACACACAACTATACACTACACGCACATCATGCACCCCCCAACAACTCGAGTCTTTTCTGGCGGAATCCTCTCTGCCCCAACTCACACAAGCTGACAGGGAGACATTAGAGGCCCCCATCACATTAGGAGAACTCAACAAGGCTCTTGAACAATTACCTAGAAATAAAGCTCCAGGGGCAGACGGCCTGCCGTCAGAATACTACTCCACTTTTGCGACACACCTTGTTGCACATCTCCTAAAAGTTATTGAAGAAGCACAGGTCAATGGAACTCTCCCTCCCACAATTAGAGAGGCAATGATAGTGGTCCTCCCGAAACAGGGGCGAGACCCCACCGACGTTAGGTCCTACAGACCCCTGTCTCTGCTAAATCTAGATTGCAAACTACTTGGCAAAATACTAGCCAACAGGCTAGCTCCTCATATGCACACTTTAGTACACGAAGACCAGAATGGATTTATCCCAAAACGCAACACCTTCCTCAACATTCGTAGGTTACTGAGCGTAATAGGCGACACCCCCCCGAGTGCATCTGAGGAAGCGGTGATCTCGCTAGACATCGAAAAAGCATTCGACACACTAGAATGGGACTTCCTGTTTGCCACCATGCAGCGAATGGGCATAGGCCCAAAATTTATAAGATGGGTACGCATACTGTACACTAACCCACAGGCCAGGGTGAAGACAGGAGGAGTCATATCAGAGAGCTTCCTAATTAGCAGGGGAACAAGGCAGGGCTGCCCCCTTTCCCCCCTGGCGATGGAACCACTGGTCGCGCGTGTCCGTGCAAAAAAAGAAGAATGGGGGGTGGTAAGGAACGGCACATCCCACGTCATATCATTGTATGCAGATGATGCCTTGATCTATATACGCAGTGTTGAGGAGGTGCTGCCCCCGGTGATGTCATTGCTATGCGAGTTTGGAGAGATCTCGGGCTTGATAGTTAACTGGGGGAAATCCTGCATATTCCCGTTGGTTGGCTGGTCCCCAGCGAGACGAGAGAATACTTCATCAGGCCAATTAAAATGGTGCTTCGACACATTCAAATATTTAGGGGTTAACGTCTACCACAGAGCGGAAGACCTCAGGGATGGCAACCTGGGGAGAGCGGTGACATCTATAAAGAGCTCATTGCATTTCTGGAATAAACTACCGCTCTCACCACTGGGAAAGGTTGCCATAGCCAACATGCTAGTGCTGCCCAGGCTGCTATATTACTTCGCTGCCCTGCCGACCATAATCCCTAAAAGCTTCTTCGACAGTTTAAATTCTGCACTGGTGCAGCTGGTGTGGGGTGATAGCAGGAGGCGGGTCGCACTCAACACACTACATCACCCGGTGGCGGCGGGTGGACTGGGAGCCCCTAACTTTGAGCTCTATTCTGCAGCAGCACAGCTGCAGTGGATCTTAAATTGGATTCATAATCCCGGTTCAGCGGAAGCTACCTGGCTGGTAACCCGACTCCGGGGAGTCCCTCTGCTTGAGTGGCTCATGAATAAGCAAACTAAAAGCACACGCGTAAATCCATTGATGGCAGCAGCACATGCATACTGGAAGAAGTATATTCAAAAAGATGCCAAAAAACTCCCCTACTCACCTCTCCTACCACTAGAACGAATCCCCGGATGGGTGACAACTGGATCTCACTCATCCGCAACCTGGATAGATGCGGGCATAAGCACGGTGGGAGAATGCTTCAGGGAAGGAAAACTAATGTCCTTCGAAGCCATACAGGCCCTCACAGAGATCAGCCCAGGGCAATTTCTGACATACCACGCTATATGCCACGCCATTAGAAGTACATGGGGGTCCGGGGACGCTGAGCCAAGCACCTCAATTAACCTACACCATATGCTGAGCTGCGACACTCGTGAAAAAGTTGTCTCAAATACGTAAAAACTGCTGAATAAGCCCCCGGAGTCTAATCTGCAGAAAGCTAGGGAGAGGTGGAATGCCGCACTGCCTGACCCAGTTTCAGAGACAGAATGTCCAAAAGCCCTGAGTCACACACGCGAGGTCTCAAGAAACCCCAGATTCCGATACACACAGTTTAATTACTTACATCAGACATATTTAGCGCCAGCCAGAATAAAACGTATGTTCCCTGGATCTGACCCAACTTGCCCCAGATGCAAAACCCCAGCAGCACAGTTTTATCATATGGTCTGGGAGTGCCCGCAGGTGAGGGGGGAGTGGACCGTGTTGACCACTGCACTGTCAGAAATGACGGGCCTATGCCTGAACGCGAATCCCAAATCCTGTCTACTCGGCCTCAGGACAAGAACAAAAAGAAGCAAACATATGCATAGATTCGTAGACCTGGCTTATGCAATGTACAAAAGACTAATAGCCATGAACTGGAAGGCCTTCGCTGGGCACGTGCTGAATATCAGGTACTAACGAAACTGGCGCGGGGTGGACTTCGACACTCGGGCTGTGAAACCTGGGGCACACTGGTCTCCAAACTAGATACAAAGAATGACGAAAAAAACCCTTGAACAGCAGATAGATCCGATTACCCAGATAATTGCAGGTTTCGCCCCTGCTGTAATACAACAGTAAATCAAGAGATGTGCACATGCCTGCCAACAGCGCCTAGGCACTGATATCAATACACTACACCCCCAAGCACACACAAGTCAAATAACACACACAGATCATCATCCCCAATTAGTGAACACAGGTTCTGCAGAAGCCAAGCCACCCCCCTCCCCCCAACCAACCCCCCCCCCATCTTAGGGGTCGCCTTCAACTAGAACCCTTACTGGCAATGAAACCTCCACACGAAAGAAATCTTCAAATGCGCGAACTGGCAATGCCTGTAAGTATAGACATAATAGCGCGGATCTAGCGGTGTACGAAAGTTATTGGTTGTTTGTTAAGTTCAATAAACGAGCGCCCAGCAAATTACTGTAACTGACAACATCCTATTAATGCTGTTAAATGGGCGCATTGAAATGTATGATTCTATTGAAAATTCAATAAAAATATGTTTAAAAAAAAATAAAAATGATACACTACCTTCAGACATGGCTAGTTTTGAGTGCAAAATCTCTTTCAATTCAGCCATTTCACCAGATTAGTGCCACTATTGCAGTCTAAAGCATACCAAGATCACTGAATATGATAGAAAGCACCAGCCTGCCATTCCCAAGCTAGAAAGCACCAGCCTGTCTGTCCTCAGCCTTCCCCTCCTCAAGATTACAGTGCATATTACCATCTTTGTAATGCACATACAAATGAAGATGTTTAAAGATGACATTAGTGTTTGTGTTAGTACAAGAAAGTGTTCAAGAAGTCCTCCGTGCTTTCAGGTATTCTGCTGACTACTAATGAGTAAAATGAATTTGTTTGTTCAAGGGTTAATTACAATGGAAAACATAATTTTAGTTAAATGATTGGATTAGTGTTGATATATATTGTGAAATAAGAGCAGAGATACCAATAAAAGAGCCACATCAACTTTTTAATACAACATTTTACTTTATTTTTAATTAATTAAATATGCCTATGAATATGTAATTGCAAGACTGAGGCCCCTATTATGAGGCTGGCGGTCGCACCAAAGCGACGGTCCGACCGCAACATTAAGACTGTGGCAAATGCGCCACGGTCAGAGCGCCGGCACCACCATGTTTCTGTCAGCCGACAGCCTGGTGATTACGACCTCTCTCTCTGCCGGCGTTTACATGGCGTTGCAGCGCCACATGAATGCTGGTGGAGACGAGGTGCACTTGACAACGGCAGTGCAGCCCCGTCCCCACCCCCCCTGGCCAGCCCCATCATGCAAATCACTCTGCTTTGCAGACAGTGATTTGGTCGACGGGTGCACCCGATGCACAACAGCATTGCTGCCATCTCTATTATGAAAACTCATAATAGGGGCCGCGGGAGGGCTGCCACAATGGTAGTAACCCGACTGCAGGAGTTTGGCAGGCGGCCTTTTCCACCCGTATAACTCATAATTAGCGCCTGAGTGTGTGCACAGTATTTTAGCTCATTTAATGTTGCATTTCTTGCTATATGGTTAAAGAGTTATGTATAAAAATAGCCTGTCTAAAGAAGCCAAAAAATGGAAATAACTATTTATCTCCTAGCTGAATACATATCAGTAGGCAGTTGTAATGAAATAATTATAATTTGTTGTTTTGTGTGTTTTTTCTTTCTATTAATGTGAAGATCAGTAAATACAGTTTCACAAGGACAGCAAATCTATTTCTACATGTGTTTGTTTTACAGCAGTTAGCAAATTGATACAAACTAGTTGTTTTCTTTAGGTTGCTGGTTATTGTTTTCTTTTTATCTTCTAGAACATGAATGAAGCTTCCTCCCTGCTTAGTGCCACCTGCAATACTTTCATCACAACGTTAGAAGAATGTGTGAAGATAGCAAATGCCAAGTTTAAGCCAGAAATTTTTCAACTGCCTCATCCTGATCCTCTCGTTTTTCCTGTGTCACCATCACCTGTACAAATGGTTGGTAAGCTCAGTGATTATAAATGATCAGGTTCAATCTTAACCTGGTGTGACTGAAGATTAACTGCCTCGGTTTATCCTTTGTCCTATTTTCTCATTTAGTTTAGAGATCCTTGTTCCTTGTATTTTTTAAACACGAGAACATAATCAGAGTTCTCAATCTCACTGCTGGTCACTATACTATCAGAGTAAAACCTCCACTATGGCTGGTGTTGTTTGTCTATGATGTCCGGCGTGCATCCTATTTATGGCTGTGTATAGTGATCCAAAACCAACCCTTAAAGCTTTTGGCTCGCAATGGTAGCGATGGTGAGAAGTGACAATTCTTCTCAGAAAGGTAGTGTGAGGATTTGCAAACTCAGCAATCACCCAGTGGCGCAGTAATATATTTAAAAAGAAAAGTACTATATTGCACCCACGTAAATGAAATACAAGACAAGAAAAACTAAGCAACCCAACCCTTCCTTTTACTTGTGTGTCCCTATTCTGGTGAGGCTAGGCAGACCTCGCCCCCGATCCCACCCACGGTTATAGTGTCTGTGCAGCTTGAATCAAGGCTCAGGTGCATATTTAACCTTTTCAGAATAAATAGTGCTCAGATCAGTACAGTGAGTTTTAGAGTCTTACCAGTTGCAGGCCTCTGTGTTCAAATTGATGCTGGTAGTAAAGTGGCAGCACATGTTTTCACTTGTTCCCGCTTCTGGGAGGAGATGCGCTGTTCACAGGACCAGTCTTTGTCAGTTCAGGCATGCCTCAGGGAGAGACAACAGCAGAGGCTGCCTCCCGAAGTTCTTTAGCAAGAGCTTAGTTACTTGGTGTCACCTGGGCCCAAACCACAGGACAGGTCGCTTTCAGCTTCTTTTTTCTTTCAGCTGCTGCATACACAGTTCTTGGTCACAAGGACGTGGTCGGCCACAGCTGCTTATCTTGCAAAAGTGGCAAGGTCAGCTGCAGTTTTTAACATAGTGATGGTTTCGGCCACTGATCTGCGATTCCGGCCTGGAATTGAAAGAGGAGTCCTAGGATTACAAGATAATTCTCCACCACCATCCTTTTTCTAGCAGATGCCAACAGCACAGAGGTCTTCTGGCTTTCCTTGGGCAGTCACACCTCCTGCTGGGGTAGCAGGCTGTAATCCTCTCTAATTAAGCAGGTTAGCTTCTAGGCTCATCTAGTCAGATGAACACTTTCTTCCAGCAATACAGGACTTCTGTTGATGTGCCCTCACCTCTGGGAACCTGGGAGACACCAGCTCTGGTTGCATACCAGCCCTCTCAGCACTTGTGATTGGAAGAAGAAATGGGTCAGTGGCTCCCAGTTTTATACAGTCAAGGTAGACCGAGGATGTGGATTCCTTGTCTGGACTTTAAGGACTGGCTTGAGGTGGTTCTTCTTTGAAGTGTCTTCAGCCTGAAGTACCCTCAACAAAGGCACAACGCGGTGTAAATGTCCTGCACCTGGCAGTGCTTAATTTGAGCCGGTGGTTGCCGGTGGAGGGCACCAACACTTATTTTTGAGGACCATCACTTATTCTTCTGCATCCGGCAATTACTTCAAGCAAAAGAGACATATGGGAAAGACAAAGCAAAGAAAGACGGAAAAGCATCACAAAAGGAGAAAGCAGAAAGCTGCAAGAGAGAGCTGAATGGGCAGAGTGTGGCTGTAAATGGATTAAAGAGGCCCGAGATGGCTTTAGGATTACGCTGCCTCAGTATTCTGTGCTCGCACATTTAAATGCAGGGCACCGGCACATTTTTATTTACAAATTAAGCACTGACATCTGCTATCATCGGCAATGTTGAACAGTAATCAGGTGAGACAGTGTGGCCTCACCTAAAGGGTTCTTTTTACCCTGAATAACAGAGAGTGCGGTCCCTCCTTTAACTCCCCCGCCATCTACCTAATGGCAGTACTACAGGAAGACTAATCAGCAGCTTCTCTCAGCAAAAGGCCTAATTGAATTTCTATGGGAGGCTTGTCTTCTTTCTCTCTTCTAATGTTTAGATCTCCTGACTCTCTTGTGCATAGGAACAGAGCGGACCCCACAGGACTCTCTTAAACTGGCTGACTCATACACACTCTGAAAGTACCATCCAGGCCACATACACAAATACACACAACATATACTTGAAATGTTAGCAGTAGGATCCAGGTTAACACTTAGAAGCCGAATTTTACAGAAATGGTCAGAAAAAAGTAGTAAACTAAAAAGGAGGTAGAGCAGACAGGTGTTTGTGGCTACCACCTCCCCCTAGTCCATAGATGCACTGAACTGGGTGAAGCTGAGAGTCCTATTCTTGGGAGGTGAAGTGGAAGTTTACGTAAAAGAGAGGAATGTAGCAGTTACAGGGAGGATTGACAGGAGGTTCTTAAGATTGTGTTTGTATTTCCTGAATTTATTTGCAAGTGTGTTACGAAACAGGATTGTGAACCTGCTGTTGCTTGATAGTAATATAACAATTGGGGTGGTGGATGGGGGTGCTTAGAGGGTGTGGGGGCAGTATTATGTAGGCACGGTCGCTGCAGCCTTTTGCTAGTACAGCAAAGAACTTTAGTGTTAATTGTTTCAGAGAGAATGAAGGTTCAGTGCAAAATGTAGAAACTTAATGGGAAGCTTTTAAATTTGTGGTGCCAAGGCCACAGAATTGCGAGAAGTAAACAAGTTGGAGACGGGCATAAGTACCCCTGAGAAAAAAGCTGTGTCTGGCCTTCAGAGCAGATATCTATTGCAGAAATGAAGAAAAATATCTTGTAATTTCCTAGGTAAACTACTGTGTCTGGATTATTGTGAATTCATGACCAGGTAACACTTTTAGGAAGACAGGTCGTGAAGGCTTATAACACACTGCTACACTTTGGAGGTGCCTCTTGACAGTGACTACATTGAAAGGGACGGTGGGCTATAAGTTACACATGCACGAACATTAAATTGTTGTTAGTTACTATACCCCCCTGTATGTTACCCTTCCGAAGGATCACAGGAATCACTTGCTGGCATCTTGAAATAAACAATTGCTCTCCAAGCAAGTGTTGGACAAGGATCTTTACTAAAAGTGCTGTTAAATCAGATGTAGATCAAACATGTTCTGGGTGACAGTAGGACCCCAAGGCTGGCTGGCTGTCTGGACATGTTTCATGCTAATTTTACAGGGCTACTGATTGCCCGACAACTGGAGGTCTATAACTCATCTTGAATAATGGCTATAATCCCACTGTCCACATGCAAAGCAATCTTCGCAGTATAGCCTGATTGTGACTGACCGGAGAGAACCTTTTAAATATCACTTTCTATGCTGACCCTAGACTATACATTTCTGAGGAAGGTGTTAGCAAACAAGTTGATGCATTTGTAGTTACAAGTGTAAACCCTGACCTGAACAGATTATACTGGTGAGGAGTTTTGCACTTGATGGCAGCCTCAACAGAGAATGACCGAGTCCCGTTGTTCACATCATTTGATGTAGAGAAAACATTTAATACCCCCAGATGGTATTATTCATATTAGTTACTGGAACAAATTAACTTCCCAGAGTTCATAGGAAGGATTTTATTACTGTACATGGGACCACCTCTAAGCGTCCAGACTGGAGAGTTCATTTGGCATCAGTGGTAGGTGGACTTGACCAGTATGTCACTGCTTATGTTTGTGCTAACGATGGAACACCTAGCCTCTTGGATACGTCAGATGGTAGATGGCAGGGGAATTGCTGTAGCAGGTATATATTGCAGGATTTCATTGTGCACTGATGGCCTTTTTGTGCCTTAGAAATTCTAATGCAGATCTAATCCTGATGAAGGAAATGTGGATGAGTTTGACATTTTTCAGGACTGAGGCACAACTTTGAGAAATCTGGAGTTTTTCCCCTTGAAAATCACAAAATGAAGTAACACTGTTATCAATTAGATATGACCATCTGAGGTGTACCTCAGGTGTGTTTAAATATTTAGGAATGTGAATATACCGTACTAGAGAAGTCCTAATTAGAGGGAAACTTGGATGGGCATTTGCAGCTCTGAGCATCTCAGTGACATTTTTTGGTACACTACTATTCTCAGTTAGAAGTTGACTGTTAGCTCATTCACTATACTACTTTGCGAGTATACAGTCAATAATTCCACTAGCATTTTTAGGTAACTTCTACGGTTGTTATCCATGTTGAGTTTAGGGTAAAGGTGGGTGCCGGGTAGCATTGGAGAAGTTTGAGCTGTCACTGACCAAAAGAGGCAGGGGTGGCAAGGGATGGTTTCACTGACTTTAATCTATACTACGTTGGAACAGGGGTTTCCTCAAGGCTCAGCCTTAAGTCTGACCTTATTCAATATCTCTGTCTGACCTTTGGCTGAGCTTTGGCCAGACCTTATTTTCCTGCGTGGACAACACACAATTCATCTTCTGTTTGTATTCCGCTCAGGACTGTAAATCTGAGGCCTTGAGTTCCTGTCTGGGTAGCCTAACGGATGAATATGAATTCTCTGAAACTTAACAGGGGCAGGACCGAGGTTCTGGTGGTGGGAAAGAACCCATCCCTATGGGGAGCGTGGCACTGGCCTCATAACCTGTACATTGTTCCCGCGCCGGCCCAAAACGGTGAAGGACCTTGGCTTCCTGGCCGACGATAAGCTGTCCATGAAGCCTCAGGTTGCAAAGAAGGCTGCTACCTGCTTTTGCTGTTCTGAAATGGTTGTGGTAATCCTTTGGATTCGTCCATTTTCAGATCAAAGGACTGTCATTCAAGTTTTCATCCTATCTAGATTGGACTACAGCAATGCCCTCTATTTGAGAGCAGATAAAGCTTCTAAAAGAACGCTATAAGTAGTCCAAGGCTAGACTGCTCTACAGACTCCCAAAATGAGAGTCGGCCTCCACTCTTTTGAGGGAGTTGGACTGGCTTAAGGTAGATAAATGGATCCAATTTAAAGCCCTGTACTTTGTGCGCAGAGCTAGGCCTGGAGCTGGCCCCCTATTCCTCCACGGAATGGTGAGAACCTATCTTCTGGCTCACGCCTTGCGCTCCAGTGATCTCTCCTTATGCACTGTTGCGAGAGTCAAACAGATTCACATGGGAGGCCGGTCCTTTACGTACCTGGGACCTAAGCTATGGAACAACCTTCCTCAAACTTTGAGAAGCTGTACCTTTCTGACGTCTTTCGGAAACAGCTGAAGACCTGGATGTTCTGATTTAGTGGGCTCTGGTTGCATCCTATCCGTCTCCAAGCTCCACGAAACCCAGTGTAGATAGCGGTTTGCACTCTACAAACCTTAATAGTAATAATTGCTTTCTAAGTGCAGTGGAAGACCAACTGGCTGTCAACAGAGGGCAACAAAGATGCTGGAATTTAAAGAGGCAAGATTTGACCACCAGTACTAGCAGAGATTGTTTGGAACAACATGCAAAACTTCATACGTTCGAGATTATAAAGCTGACACAATAATTTTGGAAACTATGACACAGAGAGCATATATTCCAGAGCTTCTGTTATGATGTCACCCTAGGTTGCATAAATGAAATGTCACATAGGAGTTGGTGTGGAAGGTTTGGCCTTAAATGTTGTGCGACCTACATTGGGTGATTATCCTCTGCATTTTTTTGGAGATTAAAAGGGATTCAAAATTCCCTCAGGACTTTTTTGTGCATATGATGGTGTTCTGATTGTATCTAAAGCAACGTGGAAGTAGAAGACAAATTAATCAGTGGCACAATATACTGGATGTAGGAGAAACACATGGTCTAGTATGTCAGGTAGTGACAGCCCTTTATTAAGCACTGATCAAATATTGTAGGTAGGATATTGCAGATATAAAATCTGATTAGGTAGAAAACAGTGGTTTAGAGTTTACTGAAAAGGATTGAGTTAGAGAAAAAAAATGTTCTAAATGGTTGTCCCGAAAAGCTTGGTTCAGACTGATGCAGTTTAATATTCTTCACCAAACTTATCTGACACCAAGGAATCTTAGCAGGGTACACACAGGGGTAAAGGATGAGTGCCCAGATGTAAGCGAGATGGAGCTTGATTTTCTCATACTGTCTGGGGCTGCCTAGCCCTTGTTCAAGCTGGGAAGAAGTGACCAAATTGATTACTAAACGGGTTGGTAAAGAAATAGAAAGTACCCGAAAAGAATGCAGACCGAAAAGATGAAAAACAAACATGTTAGCCGACTTAACTTACCCTCCTGAAATTTTGTATAGCTAGGTTGTGAAGGTCAACTAAGGTGCCTGCTAGGAATGCCCGACTGAGTGAAAGACAGAAGTGGTAGAACACTACATTTATAGTACAAAGGTACTTGACTGCACACTTGAGACTAGTTAGTTGGCATGGGATCCATTTCTTTTAGAAGTTGAGAAAACTCAATTGACACCCTTGACTACTGTGTATGAATCGTTTAACACAAGTATAACAGCGGGTGGGCTGCTGCATATGGTTATGTTAGCATAGAGGCAGAAAGATATAATGCATTCCCACTGCCCACCGTTGCAATTACTTAAATACTCCAATGTTTTATAGGTGTTCTGCCCAGGGAAATACACTCAATTTGACCAAAATGGAGTTTGTTTGTTGGAGCTAGTAATGTGTAGTAAAAATTATTGATTCATTTTGTTACTGGAGATCTCCATAATGTCTCCAACGAAATACTGTTTTTATGCATTTTTAATATGACCTTGCAAGATGGTGCAGCCATGCTGTAAGTGTTGGTGATATTAATGAGCTGCTCCTAAGCATTTGTATTTTAGATGTTCACACCACTCTTCTATGAACACTATTTTTGACAGTGGATATACATTGTGTACTGCTTAATGCCATCTTAATAATGTTTATTGAATTTTAATACTAATGTTTTTGTGGCTCTCCTTTCATTATGATTTATGTGGTGTTAAGGATTTTTGAATCCGAAATACAAATTTTGATGACTTTTTCATGATTTCCATAATGTAATAAGGCTGTTCGTTTCTGTGGAGATTCAGCTGTTAACACAACTATTAAGTAATTGTTTTTATTTAGTGCTTTAATTTCGACTTTGCTTAGGGAGTTAGGATACTGTTGTTCACTTTGACATTGTACAAAGTACACATTTAAGGGTATGTGAGTAATATCTAACAAATTATTCCATAGACACAAAATGGAAAATACTCCTTGATAACTAGGCCATAGGTTTTCATGTGAAATATAACAATTTAGTTGTCATCTTTTAGGACACTCACCAACAGGACCACGTAGAGCTTTTAAATGTGAATATTGCCCTCATTATATTAATTTTTGTGTATTATAACTGATGGGTTGGCATTTTTCAATTGAACTTTTAATTTGTTTTATGTAGCTTATCTTTGACAATATTTGTTTTGTTTTGTAGATGAAACGCTCTCTCAGTCACCCAGGTACTTATTTGTCTGAGAGGTAAGAAAATACTCCTTCAGGTAGCTTTATTTGTTATAAAAAGAAACACAAAGAGCTAATGTCAGTTAAGTATGTTTTGTTTTTAATAAAAATAGATTGAAAGGGTGAAAAAGGTAATCTTTGTAAATTGTTTTTTTTCTTGGGTTCCCAGGTTGTACCTAATATTATTTTAGATTTATTATCGTGCATTACAAGTTGCCTATATTAATAAAATTGTCACTTCAATTTGAGGGTCCTTGCAGGGAATTGGCAAATTATTTTGTCCGAAAGGGCACCTAGGAACCAAAGGAAATCTGAGCAGTTAGCAGTCATATCAGGTTTATGAAGTGCTATTCAGATGCTGCAATACTTAATACTATATCTTTCAGATTCATTTTTCTGGATGATAAGTGGTATACGTTTGCATAGGAATTACAAGTGAAAATGTAAACCAGCAATAGATCTCAATTCCCATATCAGTTGCAAGATATTTTGAATTCTGCTATCTTTTGAGCACAGCCTTAGCTGCGAAACCTTAAAATTCATCCTCCACCCTTACAACAAAGAACCACTTCCTTGCATTTCACAAGAAACTATTGACCTTCAGGGTTGTATTAAATGCTTGGCTTTCGGCAGTATTTCAATTTTTCACATATTTTACGTGCATTCCTACTTACCTTTTCTCCTGCATCTTACACATGTTTAAGTGCTTACATTAAGTATTTTATAGAGCAAATATAGATTGATTTTAAATGTCCCCTTCATTGTAGTTCTTCTGCTTGAATCTCTCTGAAATCTAGACTTTGAAAATGAGTAGATACTGGTGTTTGAGGTAAGGTCTTTTGAATAATGTCCATAGCTCTTTGGCCAGCAGCATGTTCCTTATTGTTGGCATCCTCTATAGTCACCCTTTGATGCTCATGATAACTTTCCACTGGTCGTCAGTAAAAATTGTTCTTTTATGTGTGGCTAGAGTTATTCAATCTCGTACAATATAAACTTCTCCTATGTATGTATTACACTGGGGTATGATGGATCAAGAAGGGATACATCATTGCCTTTGATAGCTAGAATTGAATGATTGCTTTTACAATCCACCTAACAACAATGTGAATTTGTAATGCATGTGCCCCTGGTTTCCTTCCTAATTTTTCTGGTACCCTGGTGGCCTTGCCTTTGCGCATTACTCGCCCCCTACCCTTGAATTCACTGTCTCAAATACCCTGACCTGTAAACTTATTAAGATCTTTAGTCACACCACTCCCACCAGGAGCTCAACACTTGCCTCTCTTGAAACCTTTGCCAATGGAAATTCCTTTGCCTCTCTGTAGGTGGTCACTGGGTCCAGGGGTTTGGTTTGATGTGTCCTCTGTGTAGTATGTCTTGTGTCTGCCAGAGGATCTGTTTGGGTTCCCTCTTATGTTGCCACTCCTTCCATTGCCCGTCTCCACTGCCACTGGTTCTTCTGCAGTGGTTCTCTGTCCTGTCATCTGCATCTCCTTGTCTCTGACTCTGCTCCAGCCCCTGGCTTCCCAGTGTTTTATGGTGCCTCCTCCTCTACTTTTCAGCATTATTCGTCTATATGATGTCAGCTCCATTCTTCGGTCTGTTGACTCTCTCCCTACTACCCCCACCTCAAAGCAATAACTGCTGTCTTTTGAATCCTATTGTGACTAGATGACCTGGCTTTCTGCTTGCAACTCCTCAGGAAGTGAACAGTACTGGCACCTGGTTGTCATATCAACAGACTGCCAGGTCTCTGTGGCACATAATGGAAATAGGAGTTTATATGAATCCAAAGTTGTATCTGAGTTTGTGGATGTTTGAAATAACAAGGTATGTCTGCTACAGAGAGTAAATCAATTGTATTGATATATTTAGGTTTCCAGTCTCATTTAGCTCTGGTCAGGCTCCAATTAGTGTTAAAGCCCTAAACAGAAGAATCAAGTTATACTGTATACATTGAGTATTTCTGAGAAAATAGCATCTCATATAGACTGCTCAGATCATAGGAGTAAATATGTGTACATAACTGTCAGACAGATCTTAAACTGGATGATATTATTCTTCTCTATATAAATTCAACTTTAGAATATTGAAGAAAATGTATGATCAGAAATAATAGGAAAATGCTGACATTAGGTTTCTTTATCCCTAAAATGCAAACAGCTAAAATATCAGTCCTAGAGGGACTTAGTTTGATAGCATGGAGCAGGTCAGAGGCAGGCATAGGTGCTTTGCAAGATGCCACATGGAGCAGAAAACATTTTTGAGGCATGCCATCAGCATTATCTGGTCCAAATGTTAGTTAGAAGAGCCAAGAATTAGGTTTAGAATTTTATTGAATTCTCATGTCTGGTAAGTGAAGTTGAGAAATTAGGAGAGGGTGGACCAGGTAGAATGATTTTACCCATTCAAGTCATACAGTGCATAGAGTGAAGCTCTGTTTTAAAGAATCGTAGTACTAATAGGTGACTGAGCTTTTATAGCTTTGGAAAACTGTAGAATTTCAGTGCACTCACACAAGTAAATGTTAGGCATAAAGCGAGGGAGTGAAACTATCAGTGTTAGAAAGCATCAGATTTCTAAATGGCAATGCAGTGTTACTAACCTTTTAGAGTTTCATAAGTTGACAAGTAAAATGTGAGGAAGAAATAGAACACATCTGAAATGTAGGCACTTGACAAGGAGGAGAGCAATGCAAAAAAATGCTTGTTTTCAGGGGCTATTAGTTGTATATGTAATAATAGGATGGGAGTCTGACTAAATTTGAATAAATAACCTTCAGAAGTTGTTTCTGATAAGGATGGACAAAAAGAGGAATGAAGTGGTAAGATAGGACGAGAATAGTACAACATGGGCAGTTCGTAATTGTCTAAAATATTAATTGTCTTCCAGGTTCCATAATTGCTATTATGGCACAGGAGCCTAAGGGAGATCATGAGCCTCTGGAAACTATCACCTAATCACAATTCTCCCTTTCTTGCCTAAAAACATAGAAAAGTGTGTTTCTTTGTCTATTGGATGCATAACTAGCTTCAAGCAGCCTGCCAGTCTGGCTTCTAGCTCTCTACATCGACGTCACAAAGGAACAGCTCTGCACGTGACTCCGTCTGACGTCATCGAAGCCATAAGAAGTCCTCGGTGGTGTGCTGACGTCAGTTCCCTTTTTTGCACGTTTTCGACGCTAAGGGGTTTTTCTACCTCTCCTGTTTGTTAGTGTTTCGAGGTAGCTTCTTTGTTGAAGTTTTCGTTGTTACAATGTCACCGCCGAAGAAGCCTGGTTTTAAGCTGTGTAGAGAGTGTGGAGGCAATATGTTGGTTACTGACCTGCATGAAGATTGCCTTTGGTGTCTCAGTTCTGACCACGACGTTGGGGGATGTTCTTGGTGCCAGGGAATGACCCTAAGGCTTTGAAGGAGAGAGAAGCTAAACTGTTCCTGTCGAAAGCTAAAAAAAAAAAAAGAGAAGCGTGGTCGTAGAAGATCGATACATCAAGAGGAGTCATCGTCACACTGATCATCGAAGTCCCATAAGAAGCATCGTCGTCAAGGCTCACAGTGTCATTCCTCTCAAGATGATAGTCCCTTTCCAGCTTCTAAGTCTAGGCCCCGGTCACCTTGGGAGGTTAGTCCTCCCTTATCTCCTCTTCAACCGAAGTCACAAGATGCAACGCCGGTGCCGTCTTTGGTGGAAATTTCGGCGTCACTGAATAGTTCTGCACGATTCTCTCCTGTTACTCCAATGGATCAGGAGAACAAAAATCAGGAGTCAAGTCAGGCTCAGCCTCAGCAGGAGTATCCGGGTTTTCCAATTCGGGGGACAGACCCGTCTGCCTTTTTAAATGCATGTTTAGCATTTTTAATAGAGCTATGGCCCCTGCTGGTGCACTGATGGGCCCCACAAGACCTTTGGCCTTTAATCTTGGAGGACTCCCAACATCATATAAACAGACTCCATTTTCCCTCCCTTCCCTCCCCAACAATCGTTTTGCTCACAAGAGCACCTGCTATTGCCTCGACATGAGGTACAAAATCTGCTGTTAAAGGGTGCAGTGGTGTTTGTTCCGGAGCAGGAAACTGATCAGGGGTGTTATTCAAGATATTTCCTGATCAAGAAACATGGTCATTTGAGGCCATTCTGGACTGAGGATTTTGAATTTGTTCCTCAAACAGGAAAAATTCAAAATGCTGACCCTGGCAGAGGGGCTTCTTGTGCTGGACATGGAAGACTTGATGGTTTCTTTCGGCTTAGAGGATGCATATTTTCACATCCCCATTCTGAAGTCGCACAGGAAGTATCTCCGTTTCATGATGGGGTCGCAGCACTACCAGTTTGCTGTCCTTCCTTTTGGTCTTACTTAGCATGTCGAGACTTCACAAAATTGTTGGCAGTGGTTCCAGCACATCTCAGAAGGAAGAGAATTTCAGTATTCCCTTACCTGGATGATTGGCTGATCAAAGTTGAGTCCCCAGAGTTAGTGTTGCACCATCTGCACATGACAACCAAGTTGTTATTCAACCTGAGCTTTTTGTTGAACATGCCCAAATCTCACCTGGAGCCCTCTCGGCACCTCCTGTTCATAGGGCTGTAGTGGACACAACATTGAATCATGCCTTTTCTCCTCCTCAGAGAATTTGGGACATACAGGCTATGATTCCAGTGTATCAGGATGGAGCGGTGGTTGCGGTCCTAATGGTCCTACGCCTGCTCGGTCTGTTAGCTTCCTATATTCTGCTGGTCACTCAAGCATGTTGGCACATGAGGGCTCTCCAGTGGTGCCTCCACAAGCAATGGTTTCAACACAAAGGAGTCAATAACAGTCTCCAGAGACACTGCAGCGGATCTTCGATGGTGGAGCGTGGATGGCAACCTATCTCAAAGGCCATTTTGTCTTCCACCTCTGGTGACCGCCGTCGTAGCGGATGCTTCCACTATAGGGTGGGGAGCACATCTGGGGGATCTGGAGATCAAAGGTCTTTGGTCTCCAGTGGAACAGATGTTTCACATCAATCTGTTGGAGTTACAGGCGATACGGCTGGCTCTCAAGGCCTTCCTCGTGTCCATTTGCGGTCAGTCAGTACAAGCCTTGACAGACAACACTACTGTGATGTGGTACATCAACAAACAGGGAGGAGTAGGGTTGTACCTTCCCTGCAGAGAGGGCCTTTGGCTCTGGTCCTGAGCTCAGGACCATTGGATTTGCATAGTAGCAAACTATTTAGCTGTAGTTCTCAACATACGTGCGGACAGTCTCAGCCGGCACTTATCAGCTGAGCACGACTGACGTATCCATCCGAAGGTGGTTCTTCACGTCTTCCTGTTGTGGGGGAGCCCTCAGATAGACCTGATTGACACTCATGAGAACGTGCACTGCCCGTTGTTCTGCAGCTTCCAGTATCCGATGTAGGGAGCATTGGGGGACATGTTTCAGCTGTGCTGGAGCAACCCTCTGCTTTACATGTTTCCTCCCATACCCTTGATTCCTCAGGTTCTGAGGAAGATTCACCAAGACTGGCACGAGTCATACTAATAGCCCCAGATTGGCCAAGAAGGGTGTGGTACACAGATCTTCTTCAACTCTCACTGTGCCCTCTGCTCCGTCTCTGAGCCGACCTCCTCTCGCAGTTACAGGGGCAGGTTCTACACCCCCATCTCCAGTGCCTGCACCTACATGCCTGGAGATTGAACAGGGCAACTTGAGTTATTTTTCTCTTTCCCCTGAGGTGATGGATGTTATTTTATCGGCAACGTAACACTCCACAAAGACTGTCTATGCTGGCAGATGGGCAAAATTTGTTAAATGGTGTGATGAGAGACACATTGATCCTTTAAAGACCTATTTGTCTAATGTTTTGCAATTTGCTCTTCCTTTAGCGTAACAAGGTTGCGCAGTTGCCACAGTGAAGGGAAGGGTTACCTATCTGCACTGTCGGCTTCTATTTGTTTGCCTCATCAGCTCTCTTTGTTTAAGTACCTTATAGTACTAAGGTTTCCTCCCTCTCCCATTTATAATACCTCAGTGGGACTTAAATTTTGTCTTAACGTATTTGATGGGTTCAACGTTTGAACCATTGCATAGTTGCTCTTTGAGGTTCCTTACATTTAAGACTGTTTTCCTTATAGCGATCACGTCGGTTAGGCGTGTTAGTGAGCTGCAAGTTCTTGGTGTGAAACCCCCTTTTACTACCTTCCATGCTACTAAGATGGTTTTGAGAACCATGGCCGGCTTTCCTACCTCAGGTAGTGACACCTTTCCATTTAGGACAGTCTAGCACTCTCCGGTCCTTTTACCCTCCTCCCCCTCCTTCAAAGGAGGAGGAACGGCTGCATCGTCTGTATTCGAAGAGAGCACTGAGCTTCTATGTGGGCAGGACTGATAATCAGCTTTTCATTGGCTACGTGGGGAAGATGAAGGGCAAAGCCGTCCACAAAAGAACACTCTCAAGGTAAATCATTCTTTGCATAAAAGTTTTATTCGCTAGCAAAGTAGTATTGTCCTGAGGGCATTGGAGCTCATTCGACCAGAGCTAAGTCTGCCACTTCTGCTTTAGCTAGAGGTGAACCTGTTGTTGACAGTTGCATGGCAACAACTTGGGCTTCCCTCCACACTTTCGCAAAACATTACTGCTTAGTCTCTGAAGTGAGGCGGGACGGTCATTTTGCCCATTCAGTGCTCCAGGATTTGTTGGTCTGGCCAGACAGGTACCCACCTCAGAGTGCGGTACTGCTTTGGGATTCTATTCAAAAGGTGAGGAAATCACAGGTAGATGCATCCATCAGAAGAACAAGTTACTTACCTTTTGGTAATGCTTTTTCTGCTGGATACAGTATCTATCTGTGGGTTCCTCACAGTCCCACCCACCTCCCTGTTGCCTGTCTGGTTATACCAAGAATGTTATTAGTTGAATACATATTGTCCGCCATCTAGTGATGGGCTCAGAGTGTTATAAGTTGTTTTTCTTCGAACAAGCTTATTGGAGGTCCAAGATCGAGTGACTCCTCCTCTCGGTGATAATGCGCATGGGCATTGAGTCCTTTGTTAGATTGTTTTCTTTCCGCCTTTGGACGTGTTTCTCTCGATCTGGTGAATCTCGATTCAGAAATTCAAAATGTATTTTAATCTTTATGTAATATCGTCGCTATTGTTTTCTATAGTGTTTCCAACTATATTCGATCCGATTTAGACCGTCGGGGTTGTTTTTTTCTCACCCTTTCAAGGTCAGTGCCCTTTAAGGGCCTGGTCCCATGTGAGTCGGATGGAACGAACTCCGTTTCGATTCTGTCCTCGGTGTCACACGAAATTTCCGTACACTGATCAGCACTCAGTGTGCAACCTTTGTCTATCTCCAGACCATCAAGAAGACAATTGCGATGCCTGTAAATCCTTTCGATCTAAGAAGACTCTTTGAGATAGTAGAGCTTGTCGTTTCGAGATGGCGTCGAAACCAACAGAAGACACATCAGACATCTTTGGTGAAGAACATGCCCAAGTGGAGGTTTTCCGTCCAAGACTCCGACTCCGAAGAACATTCAGATGACGACAGTCATTACATGCCTGCGGCGCAGTACGTGAGTACAACTGCCTCATCACACCACACAAAAATTACTAAAAAGACTTGAGCACTGGTTGTTGATCCTCCGCTGCCGTCAGGCCATGGTTGGATTCAAAAACAAAGTTTGGATGACCAACCTTTAGGTTTGGCACTAAGATTTAAGACTAAGGTGCACTCGGTTTCGACCAAACAGACTTTAGCACCAATTTCGGAGTTGAGCTGAAAATCCGAAAAAACTACTTTGGAGCCGAAAAGGATTACACCACCTTCGGAGCAGACACTTTTGGTTCAGCCAAAACAAAATATTTTGGAGTTGAAAGCTAGGGGTAGTGAAGAAACTACTTCTACCCAGGAGTACATAGACATTCAACCTATTCTAGAGGTGATGGGCAATTCACAGTCACATTCATCTATTAGCACAGTTTATCTCAGGGATACACTACCAACTAGCAGATCTCTTAAGCAGGATGCAGCAACAAATACATGAATGGGAGATTCACCCATAAGTAATTCAACAGTACTTTCGTATGTGGGGGACACCAAACCTAGACCTTTTCTCAAGAAGTGAAAATGCAAAATGCCCAAACTTCGCATCCAGGTACCCACAACCTCAATCCAAGGCCTAATTCGTTTCTGATCAACAAGATCCGTCACACTTCTCTCACTATGATACTCATAGCTCCTACCTCGGCACGTCAACACTGGTATACAACACTATTGGATCTATCTGTAGTACCACATCACAAGCTTCCAAACAGACCAGACCTATTGACTCAAAACAAAGGTCAAATCAGGCATCCCAATCCCAGTGTGCTTAACCTGATGATTTGGCTCCTGAAGTCATAGAGTTTGGATATCTACAGCTTCCATCAGAATCAATGGACATTCTAAAGGAAGCACGTAAACCTACAATAAGGCAGTGCTATGCAGCTAAATGTAAATGTTTTGTATATTACTGTCAACCCAAAAACATGAATCCACTTAAAGCATCAGTACAGGATGTTGTATGTTATTTGCTTTACTTACAAAAAGCAAATCTTGCTTATCCATCTATTAAAATTCATTTAGCAGCAATATCAGCCTACCTCCAAAACAGACAGCATACCTCTCTATTTAGAATTCCTGTCATAAAAGCTTTTATGGAAGGCCTTAAAAAGTTATTCCACCTAGAGTTCCACCAGCTCCTGTCTGGAATCTTAACATTGTGCTCACAAGGCTTATGGGTCCACCATTTGAACCCATGCATTCTAGCGCGCTTCAATTTCTCTCATGGAAAGGTGCTTTCCTGGTAGCAATCACTTCCTTAAGGAGTGTAAGTGAAATTCAAGCATTCACCTTAGAAGAACCCTTTTTTCAAATTCACAAACACAAAATAGTACTTAGGACAAATCCAAAATTTCTACCCAAAGTGGTTTCACCATTTCACATCAGTCAGTGGAATTGCCAGTCTTCTTTCCACAGCCAGATTCAGTTGTTAAAAGAGCTCTCCTCACTCTTGATCTCAAAAGAGCTCTCATGTATTATATACACAACAAAAGATTTTAGAAAATCTAAGCAACTTTTTGTGGCATTTCAACAGCCTCATAAAGATAATCCTATTTGAAAACAAGGATTGGCCAGACGGATAGATAAGTGTATTCAAACTTGCTATCTTAAAGCTAAAAGGCAACTATTAGTAACTCCTAAAGTACATTCTACTAGAAAGAAAGGAGCTCCAATAGCATTCTTAGGACATATACAAATGGCAGACATATGTAGGGCAGCCACATGGTCCACACCACACACATTTACTAAACACTACTGTGTGGTTGTGCTATCTAGCCAACAAGCAAATGTTGGTCAAGCAGTGCTTAAAACACTATTTCAAACTACTCCGACTCCTACAGGCTAGCCACCACTTACTTAGGACGGGACTGCTTTTCAGTCTATGCACAGCATGTGTATCTGCAGCTACACATTCCATCGAACGGAACATATCACTTACCCAGTGTACATCTGTTCGAGGCATGTAGTGCTGCAGATTCACTTGCACCCTCCCTTCTCCCCAGAAGCCTGTAGCCGTTGTGGTACTTTCTTATGTAAATATGTATATACATTGCACGGACATCTTATTTACTTACTATAAATGTGTACATGTACAATTCTTCACTCCTTACTTCACCCTCCTGTGGGAAAACAATCTAACAAAGGACTCGATGCCCATGCCCACTATCATCTGAGGAGGATTCACTCAATCTTGTGACTCCAAAAAACTTCTTCGAAGAAAAACAACTACATGCCACAAACAGATGTACACTGGGTAATTGACATTTTCTCTCTCTCTCTATCTATATATATATATATATATATATATATATATATATATATATATATATATATATATATATATATATATATATATCCATTAACTCCTTCCATGAATTCTTGAAAAAAGGAAAAGCTGACAATCCAGACTTGCTTTTGAAAATGGTTTATTTTACATCTGTCATCTGCTGTATTGTACCGGTTTGCGGTCTTACTCTTAGCCCAAAATTCTTAGCGGGTCCTGCGCCCGCTGCTGAGCACTGACCCCAAATCCACCCCTCCCCCCCCCACCCCACGGCGGTAGAAGTTTGTAAATAGGAGGAGCTATTGTGTATATGTATATATGTGTGTGTGTGTATGTTCGATGGCATGTGTAGCTGCAGCAGATTCACATGCTATGCACAGGTCCTGCCATCTAGTGTTGGGCTCGGACTGTTACAAGTTGTTTTTCTTCGAAGAATCTTTCTCCTTCTTCGAAGAGCGGAGATTAGAGATGGCGTCCAGAAGCACCGAACGCCTCGATGCAGAAGAGGAGATGATCCACACCGCCATCTCCATTTGGGGGTCCGATTCCGAACAAGAGTCCGACATCGACCAACCAATAACAGCGGGCCAGCACGTGAGTACGCTTGCTCTGACCCAATCCAAGCCCAAATACAGGGCCTCGGGGACGCCACTGCCGGAAGGCCATGGCTCCACCCGTAAGAAAGCTACCAATGACCAAGCAACATATTCGGCACCGAAAAAGGCCACACCACCAACAAAGCCTTCGGACTCGAGCCGAGGCACAGGCTCTGAAATTATAAGGCACCGACCCATCGAGTTGAAACCCCATAGCATCGAACAACGAACCGATAGGGAACAGCAGGGACTTCTTCCTATTCACCTGTAACCCCGACACAGCCCCAAATTCTTCCATCAATTGTAACAATAGGGGAACCGAGACACTAGGTTCACAGAGGTACATCAATGCATCAGCGGCATACAGGGAGACAACATGAGTGGCCCGACCCACCTGAACACCCCAGGGCCTCAATTCCTCCCCCAACCAGGCCTCCAGCGGCTCAACCCCTAAAGCAAAGAGGAACGGTGACTACGGCATCCCTGGATTCCCCTACCAAGCGTCCAAACATCCGATAGCTCTCCGCTCACCCGATTGCAATTGTCTGCATTCTTAATATACCATTTGGAGAGGATGCAGAATAACAAATTGATCATTCCAGATTCCCTTTAGCGATAAAAAACAAACGTTGTTGACTTTGCAATTAGTCAACCCTATGCTGCAAATTTAACATATTGGGTGGTTCTCCTTGCCTGCCATTTCACAAAACTTACCTGGCCTGCGGTCAGACAAGGATAATGTCCACCTGGTGAGCTCCACATAGAGGTCTCCCACCCAGCTGAAAAACAACTGCTTTTGGCCAGTTCCAGCAACTGAGGACATCAGGCCACTGTTTGAGGAGACCAGGGATTTGGGGTGGGCATTTAATGAGAGTAGTGCAGAGGTCTTCAAACTGGGGGGCGGGCCCCCCTTGGGGGGCCTCAAGAGATCCCAGGGGGGGCGCCAAACTCTGGCCAAAATAAATATTATACAGGTAACATGCCTTTGTTTTAAGCAGAATCATGTTATTGCAGTTTTAAAACAGTAACAGTACTTAACTGCAATGTTTAAATAGGTTTAGACCTATTTAAACATTACCATCTTTCTAAAATGATTGTGAACATTTTTGAGGGGGGGGCCCAATGATTTTTATTTTTCAACTGGGGGGGCGCGGCATTAAAAAGTTTGAAGACCACTGGAGTAGTGGCAGGCCCAGTGGAAATTGGAGGTGCGGGCTCCAGACGAACTGAACTCCGAAGCGCTGCAAAGTGATGGCCGGCATCATATACCTTCTTTTCATCCTATAGCACGGAAGCATGGCTGGCGTCATGTAGACGTGCGGCCCTGGGTAGTTGGCAGCACCCCCTTAGTTGCTGCTGCTTCCCAGACGTGGTGGTATCCCAGCACTTCTGAGGGGAGCTCAAGCGTAAGTTCAGCATCTACCCTTCTGGTGAAATGTAAGAGCTGACTGAATTTCCCTGCTGTATGTTTACTTCTCTGGCGGGCCTGAAGTCTCATTTAAAGCTGGGGAGGAGATGGCCTTCCAGTGTCCCGCTTCAATTTGCAGTAAAGTTCCTTAGCTAATTATGACAATTCCTGACTGAAGAGTAAGTCTTCTTCACCAGCAAGTGAATAGACTGACCACTCAATGCCACGGCTCTCCACTACCATTCTTGGGGGGGCCTGGAACATCAAACGACACAGTAATCATGACCAGTCTTCCTGCACAGAACTGGGCCGTGCTGCCTCATGCCTCTTCATGCCCAAGTGGTCTAAATCTCCGGAGGACCTCAATGAACTTTGGGGTCAGACGTCAGTGCCCACACTGTGTTCAATAGGACAAATGGAGGCGCACAGTTCAGAGATCACTAAAGATGACTTACAGAAGTGCTTGGGAGACTTGCAGTAAAAAATCGAGAACTTAGTCATTACACATCTGCAAGCTTTAAAGGCAGATTTGGCCAAAGGTGTTTTGGTAGTACCAAAAGATATCAAAGAGCTAGAGGACAGGGTGGCTACTTACAAAGACAACTTTGCAGCCATAAGTTAAGAATGCAAGAAGTCCAGGCTCACAGGGTGGGTGCACTGAATTGGTTGTAAGGTTACCCACCTAAGGGACATAATTAGCAAAACTGGGCTCCAACCAACTAAAGGACTTTTGGACATTTGTAACAAATGATTGGCTAACCATGTTTCGAATGGTGGAGAGTTATCGCACTGCTCTGTATTTATTTTGCTGGACTGTAAGTGGGGTTGTGACAGTAAGTGTAAACTCCAGCTCAAACTATCATTTCGCTTGGAATGTTTCTTGTTCCTAATCCATGTAAGATTTATCTGGGGGGAAATTGGGAGAATAGGAGGGTAAACGAAAGAGAAGAGGGGTTTAAGGGAATGTCTACACCATCTGAGTGGAAGAAACATGCACGGCTTGTTTCACAAACTATTGAAGCAACTGCCAGTTCTGTAGCTCCTAACTGATAGAGACTTCTAGCTGCAGATTCCTTACCTTTGAATTTCCCAAGAGTCAAACTGGATCTGGAAACTTTTGCGAAGCAGCACCCCTGCGCACCATCAGGTGGCTTCTTTCAGTTCCGCTCATCAGCATCGTTGACTCCATAAGTGACGTTGTGGTCCCACATATAGGTACCACCCAGGGGTGCGGACATCAGTTCTTTTATTTCTGCATCAATTAGCACTGATCTGGAGAAGAGCTACCCCTCTGACTCTTTCTGACAGTTTTTTTCAACTTTTTGTCTGCTGTTTTTTTTAAGTGGTTGAAGGATGTCGTTTAGGAAGGCGAGTTTCAAGTCATGTGGCGCCTGTCATACCTCCATGTCAGTAAAGTTACCACACTTGGTGTGCATATGGTGTCTCGAGCGCGACCACAACTGATAGTTGTGCTCAGACTGCCAGGCCAGGGTGCCAAAAGCTTTGAGGAAGGAGTCGCTACTTGTAGCCAAGCGGTCGACTCAAGTTAGCACAACTCTTAGGAGATCTCGGCCCTGATCGAGAAGAAGGTCGTGGGACCCCTCCAGGAGCCCCAAGTCTTATTCATCTCACTAGAGGTCCTCGGGACACTGGGGGATGAGGCACAAGAAGAAAAAGAAGTCGAAACAGACTTTGCCTCATCAGTCAGCTGATGCGACGAGTGAGAAACACTGGCATTCCAGCATGGTTCCGTGGAGCCTTTGCCAGGTCCGACTCTGTGCCCTGCCCCCCTTTCCAGGAGCCAGAGTGACCCCCGCTCAAGGTAAGGACTTTTACAAGGCCATGCGCCACATATTCGAGTGGTCCAACCTCTCCCGAGCGCCTTCGGGCTCTGTGGGTCAGAGGAGAGCCCCATCAGTAGGAGGGAGCATCTTATGCAATGGTGGTGAAGAGGGCAGTGGAGGTCCTTGACCGCAAACTTTCCTCGTTGGAGGTCAAGGCTAACCTCTTGAGTGAAGTGCTTAATCCTTGGACTTCCTCATCTGAACCCCTATTGCCTTTTATGAAGCACTGACGGATGTCCTAGAGGGAACTTAGTCCAAGCCCAGCACCGGGGCTCCTGTGAACAGGGCTATTGCCCTCCAACATCGCCCTGTCCTGGGTGATCTTAGTTTCCTCAGCCAACATCCCACCCCAGAGAGTTTGATAGTCCAAGCTTCAACTTCTCATGGCGCGTTAACTGCTGCGTCTAAGAGGCTGGACACACTTGGGAAGAAGATGATGTTTTCTTCCGACAGCCTGGCATTGCAGTTGGTGAACACTGCATGCTTCTGGGCCATTATTCCCATATCTTGTGGGGTACGGTTGTGCATGAGCTGCCACAGCTCCGGGAGGAGGCCTGGGCCATCCTTTCCCAAGCACTGAAATATGGGAAAGAAGCAGCAATGTTCAGCAAAGTTCACCATTGGGTGTGGTTTGGATATGACTGACTCGCTTTGACAGTGGCCTTGCGTAGCCATGCCTGTCTGAGAACATCTGGCTTTTCAGGTGGTGTCCAGGCCAACCTCATAGACATGCCTTTCAGCTGGACTCGTCTCTTTAGGGAAAAGCGGGGCTCGGCATTGGAGAGCTTCAAGAACTCACAGGCCACAGCCAAGTCCTTGGGCTTTGCAGTACCACCTCGTTCCCAGTCTGCCTTTCGCCCCTTTTATAGCTATGGAAGGGGTGTGCCACCATGCCAGCCCTATGCCAGCCACCGTCCTGCACAAGCTTCCCAAGCTATGCAAGGACATGTGCATTCCGTCCCCATGGGTCTGGTAGCTAGAAGTCATCCACCACCAACCCCCAGGCAGCTGCAACCTCTAAGGCCTACTAGTTTGGTTCTGCCCAGTTGAAGAGAGAACCGAACATCATCTCCTCCACCGGCAGTCCAAATCATTGGACAAATGGGTCTTGCAGATCATTCCCCTATACTGCCGACTCCTGAACGGCTGCCGGAGGATCATCTGTCTCTGCTACAGCAAAGAAGTTACAGCTCTCTTGGCTAAGGGAGCTATGGAAAGGGTTCCGATATCAGAACTGTAAATCTCTCCCTCAAAAAGGAGACATTCGGGATGCTTACTTTGGCTCAAGCTTTGTCTGCCCTAGACCAAGGAGACTGGCTGGTACCATTGGACTTGCAAGATGTGTATTTTCACATCCCCATTATCCCTGCCCACAGGCGTTACCTGCGGTTCAGGGTAGGCCATGAGCACTTTTAGTTCACCGTTCTCCCCTTTGGCCTTACCAACGCCCCTCAGGTGTTCACCAAGGCAATGGTGGTGGTCGCAGCTCATCTGAACAGTTTAAGCGTTTCAGTCTTCCCCTATCTAGACAACTGGCTGTTGAAGGCGGGCTCGTCCCAGGTGGTCGTCTCTCACCTACAGACTATGGTGGACCTCCTGCATTCGCTGGGGTTCACTATAAATATACTGAAGTCTCACCTGACTTCCTCTCAGACGCTTCCTTTCAACATAGCTGTTCTGGACACAGTGCGGTTTCGGGCTTATCCTCCTGAGCAGTGAGTCCGGGATATTCAGGCTATGATACCATGTTTCAGCCTCTAGCCTGGATTTTGGTGAGAATGACTCTGAGGCTGCTTGGCCTCATTGCCTCCTGCATCCTGCTGGTGAGCCATACCAGATGGCAAATGCGAGTTCTGCTGCAGGACCTGAAGTTCTAGTGGGCTCTCCATCAGGGGAACCTCCGACGTAGTCCACATCTCAGAGGGAACTGCAAGACCTGCACTTGTGGCTTACAAACTGCAATTGGGTCAAAGGCAGACTCCTGTCCCTTCCCCAACCAGATCTGACAGTAGTGACAGATGCATCACTCCTGAGATGGGGCGGCCATCTGGGAGATGTGGAGATCAGAGGAATCTGGTCTTCGGTGGAATGCGGACTCCACATCAACCTGTTGGAGCTTTGGGCGATTTTGCAAGCATTGAAAGCATTTCTTCCCTCTGTCAAGGGAAAGTTAATGCAAGTGTTCACGGAGAACACCACAGCCATGTGGTACTGCAGCAAGGAGGGGCGGGTGGGATCATGGACCCTTTGTCAAGAGGCCTTGCATCTCTGGACATGGCTGGAACAGCAGGGCATAACCCTGGTGGTTCAACACCTGGCAGGTTCTCTGAACGCCAGGGCGGATAAACTCAGCTGTCAATGCCTAGCAGATCACAAATGGCATCTTTTCAGAGTTGGGCCAAGGACTTGTTCAGCAGTGGGGAGAGCCTTGATTAGATCTGTTTGCCACCAAAGAGAATGTGCAATGTCAGCAGTATTGCGCGCTGTAGTTTCCAAGGTGGCTATCGCGAGGAGATGTTTTGTCTCGAGTGAAGCTCAGGCCTCCTATATGCTTTTCCACCCATACCACTTCTGCTCAGAGTTCTGAAGAATATCAGAAACGACCGAGCCCAAATCATTCTCGTGGCTCTGGATTGGGCACGGAGAGTTTGATGTCTCGAGCTTCTGAAAATGAGCAGTGCTCCTACAAAGAGGCTTCCCCTTCGGGATCATCTTCTGTCACAGCAGCAGGGGAGGGTCTGCCATCCGAACCTGTCAGTTCTTTGCTTTCTTGCATGGAGATTGAGTGGCAGCAGTTGATAGCTTTTGACCCTCCCCCAAAGTCCATAAAGTTATTTTGGCGCCCAGGCATCCCTCCACCAAAATGGTATATGCCTGCTGTTGGCAAAAATGTGTAAAATATTGTATAGAAAAGTCTACTGACTTTTCTGCTTCTCTTTCTGATGTTCTTCTCTTCATTCTTACCATTACTGGGCACTCTTAAGGGTTATCTCTCTGCTCTGTCCATCTTCCTGTGGCTTCCTTACCAACCCTCTTTATTGAAGTCCCCTATTGTAAATAGGTTTCTGAAAAGGCCTGTACATATGTGTCCCCTTAGCCCTTCATCATGCCTCAGTGGGACTTGAAACTGATTCTCACTTAACTCATGTGTGATGCTTTCTTAGTGGCAATAACATCTGCCCAGAGAGTGAGTGAGCTGCAGGCTTTATCTTCCAATCCTCCCTGTCTTACTGTATTCCCTGACAAGGAGGTGCTTTGCACCCTGGCCTCTTTCCTCCTGAAAGTGGTGACCCCATTCCATTTGGGACAGTCTTTCACCCTGCACACCTTTTATGCTCCTCCTCAACCTTCTAAAGAAGAAGAGTAAATCAACCGTCTGGACCCAAAAAGAGCGTTGTTGTTCTACCGCCCTCGCCATGCACTGCTAATTACCGCACAAATTACAGCACTCTTGACATCTTTGATACATCACTGTAAATTCTGCCGTAAAATGTTTGATCAGATGACTGTGTATGACAGGGGTTTGAGTTATAGTTACCTTAGGGCACGAGTTATAGTTACTTGAGATAACTATAACAGGTGAATTTCTATGGTTCGTACATTTAAAATGTGAGCCTAACTACATGTTTATAATCACCTGTAAAAATTCTTACATTTTTGTGGTAAAGGCATTTATTGTGAATGCCATTGTTATTCCATCATACATCCAAATTTAGGTACCTCAGGGGATAGTAAATGCAAGGACTATCTCGCACAGCTTAGTTACAGTCACTAACCACACAATGATGACATGGGAAGGGGAGCTGTCCCTCAATAGTCGTAAGAGTAGCTGGAAATTTGATACATTTCTCCCTGCAGATAGGTTAGCTGAAGCAAGTTATCACTCATTACTTCCAAGGCAGTGACACAGGCGATGCATAGCTGAAAGGGACGCCCTATACAAACTGGCAAATTCCATAGAGATTCCCTTAGAAAGATGTTAAAAAAAAAAAACACTCTAGAGAATAAATATAGATCCTCAGCCTTTTAAAGGTTTTTGAGAAAGATCACATCTCTTAGGGGTCTTACTAGCTCTTATGTCTCAAGCAGTGCTTTTATGAACAAGCAAATAAAACTAGGCCATCTCTGACGAGGCACTTATAACAACAGACAGCAACAAGAATACAAATCCCTACATTATTGGACCCAAATGGCACGGCTGTTGACAAGACTGAGAACAAACGCTATGCATTCAAATCCTTCCTTACTCACCTCTTTCAAGAGGAGCCAGTGGATGTAGGGGTAGTAGAGGCATTTATACAAGAGGCAAACTTGCCAAACTGAGCACAGTCGTAAAGGAAAACTTGAAACTCCCTGTTACTCTGGCTGAAATAGCTAAAGCCATACATAATCTCCACCCCAATAAAGCCACATGACCTTATGGCTTAACTAATGGGTTCCACAAACACTTTCGCAGGAGACCTCACACCTAGACTGATGACGTTCTTCAGTTTCTTTCTTCAATCACATCACTTCAACAACTGCATTGCCAAATATCTCATTAATCCATAAACCAGGCAAAACTGACAACAAATGTAAATTCTCTAGACTGATAGACGTATTGAATTTTGATGCATTTTTACCAAGTCCCTAACTATTAGATTGATACCTCACATACCTTTCCTAACTGACCCAAAGCATTCAGGCTTTATACCAAAGAGGCAGGCAGCAGACAACATTAGGCGAGTACTTCACTTTGTTGAGAAAGCTATCATGAGGAGAATACCCATGTTGATCCTGTGCCTTGATGCTTGTAAAGTATTTGATAGTGAGTGGAAATATCTCTCAGGTGCTAGAGATTAATGGTCTGGGTCCTAAAATGCGAATTTGGATTGAGGTAAATTATTAACAATATACAGCTATAGTTTTGGTAAATTAGGAGAGGTCGGTGGAAATTCCTTTAGCTCGCGGGACAAGGCTGGGTTCCCCCCTGTCACCGTTACTATTTGCTTTAGTTGCTAAGCCTCTGGTAGCAATGATTAGTCAACACCAAATGGTCAGGGGGATGCATTTTTTGAAAGATTGCCATAAAATCCCTCTATTTACAGACAGCGTTCTGCTAATCTTAACTGGATCCAATCTTCTCTGTTTCAAGAGTTATATAAATACACGAACGTTACAGTAGATCATCAGGGTTCTGGATTAATCTGGCCTTCCTGCATCACTCATCCAGGAACTCACTGACATGACACCGTTCTGTTGGGCTACCAACAAAATAAAATCCCTGGGAATTTTGATGACAACAAAGCTCTGGGCCCTGGATACTGCTAATTATCCCAGGTTGATAGTCAATTTTGGCAGATCTACAGAGACGGGATTGTACATCTTGTGATTGAGGAGGATAGCAATAATCGAATTAAATGTGTTGCTCTACCTGCTTCATATCTTCCAAACCCTTCCACTGAAGATCCCAGACAAAGACCTGTAGACACTTCAGGCTGCAGTTGGTAAGATCATTTTGGCAGGAAAACCAACAAGCCTCTTTGGGAAAGTTTTGAAAGCCCATAGGAGATAAGGAGGTCTCAGTGAAGAAACAGAAAGCCAGTAGGTCCATATGGCCTATGTTGGAGATATGGGACTCATCTAGCAATCTTCCGTTCTGACAAAAGCCCTTTACACTACATTTGGGTAACCCTGACTTCTCACTGGGATTGGGCAGAGTTGATTTTGAGGCTTAGGACAAGGGAGGTTGGTTAATGGTGAGAGAGATGTGTCAGGGAAATTAAATTAAATCCTTTGATGAGGGCAAACAGGATTTTCACTCGAGGGGAACAGAGTGCTCTCATTATTTTTGGCTAGGACATCGGCCCCTTCATCTGGTAGACTAGATGGCAGCCACTAAAGTGCAGACCTCCTGGGTAATGCTATTTCTAACATACTCCTCCCCTAAAGGTCTTATATCCGAAATTTAAGCCACATTAGGTAGCCGGAATAGCACCCTAAGTGGTCCTATATGAAACAATGGCAACGAACTATAGGAATCTACATTATGTCAACACAGTAGCTGTATAAACATCAGACCAATTTGTATCTCACTCCCTATAAACTGAAGCAAATGTGTGAAACTGCTGATGGAATGTGCTGGAGGAGTTTCAGGCAAGAAGGGGGGACTATATAGCTCTTGTGGTTGTGCCCAAAACTACAGGTTTACTGGGAGGAAAGTTTTAGTCATATAAGCAGGGAGTGGTGGGTTGTCTGTTGAAATCCAATTTAAGAATGATTTGTTTGGGCCTTTGTCCAGTCGACATTGAATCCATCCCTACCTGATGGGAGACTAATAGTCAACATGCTCTAGGCAGCCAAGCAAGTGATTGTATTACGTTGGAAGTCTGCATTGATTCCAACAGTACATGAACAGGCTTGAAAACTGTGGACCCTGATGGCTATGGAGAAGCTGACTTTGGGCCTGTTTTAGAGTTTGATGGAGCTGTTACTCCGTCACAATGGTGATGGATATCCCATCCGCCGAAATATAAATCCTATAGAATATAATGGGATTTATATTTCGACGCACAGGATATCGTCACTGTTGTGACTGTGTAACCCCTCCGCCCAACTTTAAATCAGGCCCTTAGTCGTAAAATGATAGGTGGGGTAAATCTGAAAAGCTTTGGCAGCCATTAGTAGACAATCTAGCAAATTGGAGAATGTTACTAGAATGCCCGAAGTCACTAAAATCACTGAGTTTAATGCCATCCCTTCTTAAGTAATCTAGTCTCTTTAACATGTTTAATAAGCTCCAGATGAAAGTATCGGGGAGATTCTTTATGGTGTTTAAGGTTTCAAATATGTTCCCTTGGTGGGCTTTGGTTCCCTTGGGAGGGGTGGGGGTGGCGTAGGTGTTCTCTTCAGGGTATTAGACATATATGAATGATACCTACTCATATTGTGTTTCTGTGCTTCTCTTGAAGGTTTTGTTTGATGATCCCTTCCAAATGAAATTGAATAAAATATAGTTGTATAAAGAAATCCCCATGTATTACCCATTGGTGACAACGTCCTGATATTGAATAAAATAGTGGGATGACCTGGTTAGCAGCTAAGATCCCGTCATTTTAGTCTACCAATACTGAACCACCACACCCCACACAATATGGCTTCAACTATTTCTACCAATAACAAAGTAGGAAGTGCAAGTTTGGCTCAAGAAATCCAAGCATTCTTTCAGCTTGAAGAGCCTCACAAAACTATTTATATGAAGCCATTCAACAGCACTACCTCTAGAGGTGAGTGACACATTCAAAATTTATGTTTCATTTTTTGGTGCAATCATACAACAGGTCCAAAACCTCCACTGCGTGCCTCATCACAACAGTGAAGGAGGAGATTGCTTCTGTCGTAGGTCAAGAAGGAGAACACACCCAATTGGCATTCCTCCCCATCCCACCACTCCCAACCTGCATAACAGCAAAAACATAAGGGTGCCTCATGGTCCTGCTCTCTGGCCCCTGCCATAAAGCCAATTCCACATGTGATCCCGGTACACAGAGCTCCCAGCTCCAATGGTGATGTTGCAACAGATTGAGGTCTCCAAAGAGGCCATGTTGTGAATTTATAGCACCCTTCTGTCGCGTGGGCTCTCATTATCCTAAATGAGACTACTGGATTTCTAGGTAGCAGGGTCGTTCCTGTTGTTGGGGACTGAGTCTTACCCACTTAGAAGGACCTCGGTCACCTTTAATCCGGTTTTGCTCCGGCTAACTAGCAGTGCCTCATCTCTCCCAAGGGGAAGGGATGATTGGGCAGCCGAGCGCATGACATCTATAGTACTTCTCAGGGAAGTCGTGGTCACTCAGGTCCCAACCAGCTCTCATTTACAGTATGATCTCATATACAAATGACAAAGGCAGTTTAAGTTTTATAGATTGTTTTTAATAAAATGACTGCATTTTAGATATTAAGGCGTGAGCCGCAATAACCATAACCATACAACACAGTAAGATTGAAATAGTCACAATGAGAGTGAAACATAAGAATAACGCTATCATGGTGTTAATAGATTCTATTCTCTCTCAGTAAGTTATATTTCGAGCACAGCATGTTAAGCTATTAACTTGCCTTTCAGAATCCCCGGGAAGACATCAACCCTCATACCCGAGCAAAGGCCTGTGATCTGGTTCAGCATCTGCAACAGGGCAGTCAGTGTCTAGTTGTGGTTCCCTGGTCGGAATCTCCCTCTTGCGTGTATTAGGACAAAGAAGTGTTTTTATAACTAACATGTCAGTGGATCACAAAATGTCCCTACGCAAGAATGTATCCAAAGACTAAACTCCTACCACGTCTATCGGCAATGTACCAGACTGTATCCTTGACTGGAGCCCAGAGTGAGCAAGAATGTGTTATTGAGAACTCCAGCGCTGAAGTAGGCTAAACAGTGTGATATCAAAAATAAAATCAAAAATAAAACAAGACTGTAGAACTGGCTATTTGAAAAATAACAGTACGAAGCTGAATAAAATGGATTTAGAGCAAAGTGCACAAAGGCTCAATGCTGCAAGCAAAATAATACAATACACCCAGGGCAAAGTGCACAAAGGCCTAACGCCTGAAGCAAACGCGCAAAGGATACATATACCCGATCACACTACACCCTCCCCTTGTCGGTAGTAAGTGGTTCTAATCAAACAAGAAAAATACGCCCCAGATATAAAAATACACACAATATATATTTCGACAAGTCCAGAGGACAGCAAAGCACAGATCCATATTTTAATTTTTAAGCATGTGCCGGTAAAGCCGAATCAATATAATGTCAATTTAGAAGAAAACCCAATTTCAAAAGGAAGCCACGGAAAGCAGGATATCCTCTGCAGATGTCAACACCGGAAAATCCACGCCAAATACTATCATGGAGCAGGTGTGTTCCAAAGCCCCAGAACCATCCAAGGCGGCACCCCGTGTAGGGCCTATGAACGAGACAATACCATCTTCCTCCAGGAAGGGAATCTCGTAAACTGCCTCACGAAGCAAACGCAACCGCAGTGCACATTTCTGGGAATGAGCCCTAATCGGGAACATCAACAGATTAGCATCAACCACTGGGGGGCGCGGCAGTGAGAGACAGAGAGCCATTGCATGTTCAAACGAGCACCAGAGGCACCGAAACACGGGTTACACACAATCTAAAACTGGCCGGAAAGACAGAGACCAGTCACACTCCAAATGTCCCAGGAGTGTTGCTCCAAAATGCTGCATCATGCGCTCACTACACAGCTGCGCTGATGGGAGCGCCCATATTGGATCTTGTTGCGGCGGGTCAGCCATTGCGGAAGAACAACAGCAACAGCAAAACAGCCAATAAAGCCAAAGTGATCGGAAATCCCCCAAAGATGCTTCCGAAAATAGAATGTATAGCCGAAGGTATCAAACCGAATATAGAAGAGAAGGCATGAGCAAACCCAACACCAATGGCTTTGAAAAAATGTGCAATTCCAGCAGTGCTGGACGCATTAAATATACGTCCCACGAGTTCACCAAAGTGGCTCGGAAAGTTAGTATTTAAAAGGGACTGTATTTCTGCTGATGACCTCGCCACCTGAAGTGCGTAGGTCTCGCGTGCAGATGTAAGGGCCACATGCTTTTGAAACAATAGAGCCTTTAGTCGACTCAACTTGTCGAAATTCACCTTGGAAGTAGCAATGTGAGGCCAGATGTCTGCTACCTCCCTAAATTGAGTGGGGAAAAACAACACATTTCCGCAGCACGTAACGGCCTTGGTGACAACGACCACATAAACTATTCCGGCACGCATGCCACAACAGGCTTCACTGTTAAGAAGGACGTAGCTGCCGTTTTAAAGCACCTGGAATGTGTTTTTAATCACGGGGACTGGAACTCCCTTTAGATAGCAAGCTAAATTCGCAACCGAGGCATTACACGCCCCATGCAAGGACAGCTGCTTACAAACCATCGAATGGCTGACAGAAGTTTCACATTCGCTAACGCTAAGAAAAACCTCCCTCATACCATTAAGACGTCTGTATAAAAAGGGAAGCTCCCATACCTCTTTTATGTAACTGTCTCCCAATTTCTCATATCTGCCCACCGGAATATGCTTCAAACAAGAAGTGAATTGCAGAGTAGAAATAGGCAAATTTATAACCCCGTGTATTAACCATTCAGCCGACGGAATCTCAGCCACAGTAAAAGGCAACTTTTCCAACTTTTCAATATTCAACATGACATATGTCGCCTCCTTTTTAGCCATCAACTGCTGCTGACGTGTCAAATTAAAGGAAAAAAATATCTCCCTGGCTCTGATGTGCTGCCACGGAACGCGACCCGCCTTCAATGTCTGTAGAGTCCAACCCAACTGCATAATGGACCGCGTTTGACTCTGCCCATGATATAAAGAAGACATATCTGATCTAATAATGTCTATAGCAGAGGAAACAATATTGTCAATCGTATATACACGGTCGGACAGGGTATGCATTCCATTATCCACAACAGACAATGCTTGTTTCAAATTTTCCTGATCTATCTGCCTCAACCGGGCCGCTGCCTCCTGTTGTGAAAGTTTCCATATTTCATTGTGCACTGCATACAAAAAACGTTTCTTCCGGGGCACTCTTGGACCTGACAAAAAATCTTGCAAGTCAGTATAATTAGACAGTAAAGTGAGATGTGTCTTAACTGCATCTAGCGTGGATGACCTTAACCATTGTTGACAAAGTTTCCCCACGCTATATGTAGTAATATCATCAGCATGCTCTGGTGATATGTAGCGAGGGTCTGCCCTACTAGTCCTGAAACCTCCCGAAGAGGTGACAAAACGTTGATGACACCCATTAGCGTCTATGGGCCACAATAACCACCCGCCTGGACGTGTCAATGAAGTGTTAAGCGTACCATTCTGGACCCCGTCTGTAAGCTCACTAAACGTGGCATTAATATAATGTTGCCAATCTTTCAGTTTGGAAGGGACAGGTAAGCCAGGCATATTTAATTCCCTAATCGTTGCTAAGCCTAAACAGCTAGTCTGTTGTACAGTGTCATTTAAGAAAATCATCTGGACTGGAATAATACATGCCCTAAACAATGTGTCCTTACCCCGCATTTGCCAATTTTTCGTTCCCCAAACACTTTTCAAATCAATGGTTTGGACCAGTATTCATACCCCTCAACCGATAGCTTGGATACAAACAAATTAGAATACAGTAATTTAGTATCAGTCAACAACATTTGCTTATTAACATGCGGAGTAACTCTAAAATAATATGACTTAGCATTCTGTTGATGATGCCCAGAAAAATATGCAAATTTGTCAGAATAAGTTTTAGAACTCCCCTGTGGAGGAATCGGGCAATGTTCCCATTGCATATACTCAAATATTGATTTAGGGCTACTGGCTTTATGAATAAAGTGGTGTCCATAATAATTGTAACAAAACATGCCAACATAATTATCTCTAAACTGGTAAGCATCTTCATTTTCATACAGTATAATACTGCAATTCTGTCAACATAGAATCAACTGTCTTCACATCCCAATCATCAGATACAATGCCTGGTATAACAATATCATTCATAGATAATTTGAGAACATACGGTATTTGTATTATTTCAGTGGGACCATATATATCAAACATTACTCTATCCCACACAATCCCATCCGGAATATGTACAGCAGAAATGTTCACAAAGGACAAGTCTCTTTGAACCATATGTGATGAAAAATGCGGTTTCAACACCTTCTCCACCTGCTTAATCTCAGATCGCTCAGGAAGAAAATGACCATGTATCACGAGAAAAAAGGTGACAACAAACCGCAGCCGTAGGAAAAAAGCCATCACAGTCATGAAAAGCCACAGATAGTTCCAAGGAAAAACAAAATACGTATGTTTGAGCCAATACATCAGCTTACGTGGACCCAGGGCTGGTGTTGAAGAGGATGAAGAGTCCGGCAACGTATCATCATTGTTATTAAAGCAGCCAGAGGCAGTTCTCGCAAAAGGTGCAACCGTAAACAAAGGAGCAGATTGTGTCTCTCGCCGTGGTACACTGTAGATAACACCGTCAGCAACATCAGTAGTCACAGCAACTTGATCAAAAGATTCCAAATTAGTCGCCGTTAGAGGAACAATCGCAAGATCAGCTTCCACGCTCCCCAAGCTCGGAGAGGAAACCGCGTCAGTGCAAATCACCTGCAGCGGAACATCTTCCCCAGTAGCGAGAGGGATTCGGGAACTACTGGGCGTTCCTCTTGGTCTGCTGTGCAGAATTGGCCACATGTTGTAACTTGACATTGTCGATTGATACAAAGCGATTTTCTTTGGCCCCTTGCAACGGCGGTAAAATCACAGTTCTTGTGCCGTGGATCCCCAGTACAGGGACTGGCGCTCGATACGAAGGGCCAAATTCTTTTTTCACTGCGACCTTTTCACACACAAGATCCCCAACTCTGGGAATCCAACCAGTAGACATTACTGGTTCATCCTTAATTCCTGTGGAGGCAGCACTGGCAGAAGAGTTATATTCACGGAATTGTTGTAAATCCTGCAAAACAGTGACACGATCATTTATGTCAAAGGGCGTATCTGCCGCCTCCACACCAGGACCATCTAGATCAGGAACATACATTTGTGTTCCAAACAGGCACTCATATGAAGTACGACCCCCCAGGGACCTTCTAGGCAAGTTATTCAGTGCTCTCTGTACTCCATACAGGTGGGCTAGCCAGCTACGACCCGTACCTATAACTCTGGCCGTTAAGGACTGCTTTAAATCGCGATTTAAACGCTCCATGACAGAATTTCCCTCGGGACGAAATGGAGACGAGAACTGGAGCTGGACCCCCAACAAAGCCATGGTTTCCCTGAATGCCTTAGAGGCAAAAGCAGGGCCCCGGTCCGAATGAAAAGCCGCAACTGCATATGTATCGACAAAGATACGCAAATCTTTAATAACAGTCCGAGCGTCAGCCGAGCGCTGTGGCCAGACCCACACAAATCTGGAGCACGAATCTACAGCTACCAATATATATTTGTATGCACTATCTGGTATCAGCGGACCACAATGATCCAAGTACACACACTGCAATGGTTTATTTGATATTAGAAGGGGCGTCTGCTGCGGGCGTCGAGCCGTAGACACTTTAATTTGTTGACAGATGTCACAACAAAGGACATACTGCTTTGTCTCTTTATAGAGACCAGGCCACCAGTAACGTCCCTGTAAGAATGAAATCGTGGCTGCCACGCCAGCATGTGCAGATGCCGCCCCCTCATGAGCTGCAGTATTCAATTGAGGTCGCACAATTTTATTGGGCATGTCACGTACACCAACGCCTGGGATCTTAACCTCAGCGTTCAGCATACTACCCATGGAATAATGATATTTCGAAGGGAATCCCTTAGGATATGGCGTGCCATCAGCCGTAGCCTTTATGGCAGCCAAAATCTCTGTGTCTGGTTTGGAACTCGAACGAGTTACTGCGGCCACAGTGGCAACTGCCACTGCCGATTTCGCGGCTTCATCAGCCAAAGTGTTTCCAGCAACATGTATACCAACGCGCTGGGTCCAAATGTATGCACAACATGGACCTTAGGAAGCGTTTCCTTCAGATCCGCAACCTTCCCCCACAGTAATCTGTGTTTTATGGTGTTGCCTTTGGAATCTCTGAACCCATTTAACCTCCAGTAATGCAAATATTCATTGAAAGACTGAACACAGTAATAGGAATCACACATAAGCAGCGTAAACTGTGCTGGATCCGCATGTTCCAATGCTAATAACAGAGCTTTCAGCTCAGCCAACTGTGCCGTACAGTCTCCCAAGGTCTGTGTATAAGTATGTTGGGGGCAGAACTTCTCCCCCTCCATATAGCCGCTCACCACTGCACATGCAGCAGAATACTGTTGTTTAGTTCCCACCGCTGGTTGCGCAGAGCCATCGGTGTACATGACTACCTGATATTGATCAATAGGCAACGTGCCAGCGGGAACTGGGTACTCCATTTCATATTGAAGGAATAACTGAGTCTGCAGTTCTGGGTCAAAAATGTAATCTACATCAGTGGCTGTCAAAGACGTAGCCCATTGTATCCATCGCGGGTGTAGTGCTTTCGCATTAGGAACACTCGCTTTAGTAACAGCCTCTAAGGCTGGAATCGGGGAAACGACAATGATGCGTTGGCCCTGGGCAAGAGGTCTCTCTTTAATCACAGCCATCTGTACAGCAGTGCGAATTTTCTCTGTTTGTGCAAAACGTTGTTCTGCAGCAGAATACAAGTGGGACTTGTACCCTATCGGGACTGTCTCACCCTCATTAAAGGTGACATATGTAAACCCAATGGCCCCAGCAATAACCCTGATGACCAGATGTGTCTTATTGTCCCGTGTGTGTAAATGCTTTGCAGCTAAGAGATCAGTTTGCAAATTTCGAAGAATATGTGTATGCTCAATCGTCCAAAATCTGCTCGAAAAATTTGGACGAATCAACTCGTATAATGGCTTTATACGTGTAGCATAATCAGGAATGTAAGTTCTGCCAAAATTCAGAAATCCCAACAACGACTGGAGTTTCTTAATCATATTAGGAGGTTGCAATTGTGCACATTTCTCCAAAAAGTGTGGCGATAAGCTCTTGCCCTCGTTCGACAGCTCATATCCCAGGAATATGACGCTGAGGAAGGCAGTTTTCGACTTCTTAAAGTTAATTTTGTAGCCAATTTTGGCACAACATACAACAATGCGGGCTACCCGCCTTAAATGTTGTAGTAACTCGTCATCTGTCAGATATATATCATCGACATATCACAAAGCTTCAGGGTTCAATTCGTGCAAAATTTCAGTCACACAAGCCGAAAACAGTCCTGGGCTATTCTTATACCCCTGAGGCAAACAACAAAAGTTTTTCTGAGAGCCAAACGCACTAAAGCTAGTGAAATCCCTACTTTCGGGCGCTATATTCTGGCAGAAGAAACCACTCGAGATATCTAAAGTGGTCTTGTACTTTTTACGCACAATATTATTCATGAGCGCTATGTGAATTTTGTATAGCATATGTGCGTGCATGACGGTTTAAATGTCTGTAATCCACCACTATCCTGCAAGAATGGTCCGGTTTAGCTACAGGGAATAAGGGATTATTCATCGGCGAGACACAGGGTTCAATTATTCCCTGGTACTCCAATTGTGTAAGAATGTTCCTTACCGATGCCCTTGCTTCAAATTTTATAGGATATTGCGGTTGCGGCTGAGGTTCGCCTTTAAGTGGAATTACATGATAAGGTGAATCCCTATCCCACCCCACATGATTTCTATATAAGGCGGGTGCTTGTGCCAGAGCCCATTCAATGCTATAGGACTCTGCAAGTTCTCCCGGAACAAGTGGTGAGAACGAAGGTGTAATAACCTCCTCCCCAACTTGACAGTCGCGAACAAAGTCTGGGGTCCAATCCCGTTCTGCTAGCAGAATGTCATATAATTTGACTACACGATCCCAAAAGATGGCGTTTATAGTGCGTTCAATGTCCCCTTCTAATTGTAAAGTTACTGTATAAACCCTATCGGGATCAGAGACACGCATATCTGCTGTTTCGACTTGTATGAAGTCATCAGTTGCTTTCACCTCCAGATGCTCTAGAAGATTCTGGCGAACTATTGTGACCTCTGCCGCGCTGTCTAACAGTGCTAGTGCCCATGTCTTGTTCTTCAAGAGAACTCTCTTCCTGTGTGGCATGTCTAACTGAGACTGCTGCCACCTTCTTCTTTTTAAACTGCTGTTTCTGTTGGACCGTTTTCTCTTCCTTCTTGACAGAAACCTCAGATGAGCGTTGTGATTCCTGTCTCGGTTTCACGTACTCTGTCCTCCGCTCTGACCGCCCACCTCTCTCATTTCTCTTTTCCGATGAGTCCTGAAAGGAACGAGATTGGCGTGTATCAGTATATTGATATCTATCAGGCGTCTTCAAGTTATCCCTATTTCTGAGATTATACCTAGCCTGCGGGGTCTCCGGTCGCGGAGATTCTCCCCTTTCTTTTTTAGGTGTCTGCTGTTTTTTCTCCCAGCGCTTTTTAGTACCCTCAGGTTGTTGTTGCTTAGTAGTATCCTTACTACCCTTACTCTGAAACTGTGTTTTTTGCGGTCTAGCCCCTAGGGTATCACAACCGATACTTGAATATGTTTCCGCTATTATTCTCGGCAGTTCCCGCTCCTGATTTAGTTGTGGGACGTCTCGAAGTCGCATACGCACCTCCAGTGCTACTGCCTCCCCTTTTAGATTACTCAATATAATAGAAGAAACCGTGGCAAAATTGCCCATCAGTTGCATTCCTAAATCTAAGGCTGGGGCAGCCCCATATTCATCTTGAATTTGTTTGAGCACCTCCAGTAAATTAGCCAATGTCGGAGTACCGTGTGCTGTAGTGTAGAGCGCGGCAAACACCGTGCCCCATGTATTACAATGGTCCACTGTAGGAACCATACCAAACGGCAAACACATCGTTAATATTCTATGTTTATCCTGAGGTCCCGTATTAATTTTCCAGCGTATTAATTTTCTGTGCCAGCCAAAATGGAGTCTCCTCACGTTTAGCCGGTACTTTAGCCATCACTGAGTGCACAGTGGCCGGATTGATACCCGGAACTACTGCATGTTGTTGCTCCGGAGCAGCACGCGCTGGGTTTGTGTTTAGTGTCTGCATCACAAATTGAACTAAACGTCTATATGTAGCCATTAATTCCGTATATAATCGACGAACTTCAGCCACTGCCAATTGAGCAACCGCAGGATGTGGTGTATATGTAGCCAATAAAGGCCAGGTAGGACCATCGTTACTTAGTGGACCTAGCCTAACTGATGCTATGGTGTGGGGTACGGCGCCATCAAGCCAATGATTATGTTCTTGATAAGATAAAGGTATTTCTAAGTATGCATATGCCCTGTATTGTCCAGGGACATTTGCAAGAGTGTAATCGTGAAACATGCGTGTATTCCCATCAACTGCTGGAAATACTACCCAAGAATAAAAAAGTTCTGTTCTATAGGCTGCATGGGCGTCCACCACAAACGTGACTGGATCCCCCTGGTTCGTCAAACCATGTGCTAACAGGTGTCCTGTGAGCGGTTGTCGCATATTAACTGCAATGTTCATTACCTGGGGATTCGCCATTAAGAAAACAACGCCAGTTCAGAGAAGGCACTCCACTATCGGGAATCTTCCTTTCAGAGTTCAAGCTTGAACAACCAACCACAAAACTAGGATCCACCTATATTGTGGTGGCGGAAATCCTCAGCGCCACGGACGTCTCAGTTAAAGGAACCGAGGAGTCAATATATATATATGAGACCGAGAGAGTCAGCCGGACCCGAAAATTAGAGCCAGACCAAACGTTGGCGGCGCCATGTCGCGTGGGCTCTCATTATCCTAAATGAGACTACTGGATTTCTAGGTAGCAGGGTCGTTCCTGTTGTGGGGGACTGAGTCTTACCCACTTAGAAGGACCTCGGTCACCTTTAATCCGGTTTTGCTCCGGCTAACTAGCAGTGCCTCATCTCTCCCAAGGGGAAGGGATGATTGGGCAGCCGAGCGCATGACATCTATAGTACTTCTCAGGGAAGTCGTGGTCACTCAGGTCCCAACCAGCTCTCATTTACGGTATGATCTCATATACAAATGACAAAGGCAGTTTAAGTTTTATAGATTGTTTTTAATAAAATGACTGCATTTTAGATATTAAGGCGTGAGCCGCAATAACCAGAACCATACAACACAGTAAGATTGAAATAGTCACAATGAGAGTGAAACATAAGAATAACGCTATCATGGTGTTAATAGATTCTATTCTCTCTCAGTAAGTTATATTTCGAGCACAGCATGTTAAGCTATTAACTTGCCTTTCAGAATCCCCGGGAAGACATCAACCCTCATACCCGAGCAAAGGCCTGTGATCTGGTTCAGCATCTGCAACAGGGTAGTCAGTGTCTAGTTGTGGTTCCCTGGTCGGAATCTCCCTCTTGCGTGTATTAGGTCAAAGAAGTGTTTTTATAACTAACATGTCAGTGTGATCACAAAATGTCCCTACGCAAGAATGTATCCAAAGACTAAACTCCTACCACGTCTATCGGCAATGTACCAGACTGTATCCTTGACTGGAGCCCAGAGTGAGCAAGAATGTGTTATTGAGAACTCCAGCGCTGAAGTAGGCTAAACAGTGTGATATCAAAAATAAAATCAAAAATAAAACAAGACTGTAGAACTGGCTATTTGAAAAATAACAGTACGAAGCTGAATAAAATGGATTTAGAGCAAAGTGCACAAAGGCTCAATGCTGCAAGCAAAATAATACAATACACCCAGGGCAAAGTGCACAAAGGCCTAACGCCTGAAGCAAACGCGCAAAGGATACATATACCCGACCACACTACACCCTCCCCTTGTCGGTAGTAAGTGGTTCTAATCAAACAAGAAAAATACGCCCCAGATATAAAAATACACACAATATATATTTCGACAAGTCCAGAGGACAGCAAAGCACAGATCCATATTTTAATTTTTAAGCATGTGCCGGTAAAGCCGAATCAATATAATGTCAATTTAGAAGAAAACCCAATTTTAAAAGGAAGCCACGGAAAGCAGGATATCCTCCACTTCGGCAGATGTCAACACCGGAAAATCCACGCCAAATACTATCATGGAGCAGGTGTGTTCCAAAGCCCCAGAACCATCCAAGGCGGCACCCCGTGTAGGGCCTATGAACGAGACAATACCATCTTCCTCCAGGAAGGGAATCTCGTAAACTGCCTCACGAAGCAAACGCAACCGCAGTGCACATTTCTGGGAATGAGCCCTAATCGGGAACATCAACAGATTAGCATCAACCACTGGGGGGCGCGGCAGTGAGAGACAGAGAGACATTGCATGTTCAAACGAGCACCAGAGGCACCGAAACACGGGTTACACACAATCTAAAACTGGCCGGAAAGACAGAGACCAGTCACACTCCAAATGTCCCAGGAGTGTTGCTCCAAAATGCTGCATCATGCGCTCACTACACAGCTGCGCTGATGGGAGCGCCCATATTGGATCTTGTCGCGGCCGGACAGCCATTGCGGAAGAACAACAGCAACAGCAAAACACCAGCCAATAAAGCCAAAGTGATCGGAAATCCCCCAAAGATGCTTCCGAAAATAGAATGTATAGCCGAAGGTATCAAACCGAATATAGAAGAGAAGGCATGAGCAAACCCAACACCAATGGCTTTGAAAAAATGTGCAATTCCAGCAGTGCTGGACCCATTAAATATACGTCCCACGAGTTCACCAAAGTGGCTCGGAAAGTTAGTATTTAAAAGGAACTGTATTTCTGCTGATGACCTTGCCACCTGAAGTGCGTAGGTCTCGCGTGCAGATGTAAGGGCCACATGCTTTTGAAACAATAGAGCCTTTAGTCGACTCAACTTGTCGAAATTCACCTTGGAAGTAGCAATGTGAGGCCAGATGTCTGCTACCTCCCTAAATTGAGTGGGGCGAAAAAACACATTTCCGCAGCACGTAACGGCCTTGGTGACAACGACCACGTAAACTATTCCGGCACGCATGCCACAACAGGCTTCACTGTTAAGAAGGACGTAGCTGCCGTTTGAAAGCACCTGGAATGTGTTTTTAATCACGGGGACTGGAACTCCCTTTAGATAGCAAGCTAAATTCGCAACTGAGGCATTACACGCTCCATGCAAGGACAGCTGCTTACAAACCATCGAATGGCTGACAGAAGTTTCACATTCGCTACCGCTAAGAAAAACCTCCCTCATACCATTAAGACATCTGTATAAAAAGGGAAGCTCCCACACCTCATTTATGTAACTGTCTCCCAATTTCTCATATCTGCCCACCGGAATATGCTTCAAACAAGAAGTGAATTGCAGAGTAGAAATGGGCAAATTTATAACCCGTGTATTAACCATTCAGCCGACGGAATCTCAGCCACAGTAAAAGGCAACTGGTCCAACTTTTCAATATTCAACATGACATATGTCGCCTCCTTTTTAGCCATCAACTGCTGCTGACGTGTCAAATTAAAGGAAAAAAATATCTCCCTGGCTCTGATGTGCTGCCACGGAACGCGACCCGCCTTCAATGTCTGTAGAGTCCAACCCAACTGCATAATGGACCGCGTTTGACTCTGCCCATGATATAAAGAAGACATATCTGATCTAATAATGTCTATAGCAGAGGAAACAATATTGTCAATCGTATATACACGGTCGGACAGGGTATGCATTCCATTATCCACAACAGACAATGCTTGTTTCAAATTTTCCTGATCTATCTGCCTCAACCGGGCCGCTGCCTCCTGTTGTGAAAGTTTCCATATTTCATTGTGCACTGCATACAAAAAACGTTTCTTCCGGGGCACTCTTGGACCTGACAAAAAATCTTGCAAGTCAGTATAATTAGACAGTAAAGTGAGATGTGTCTTAACTGCATCTAGCGTGGATGACCTTAACCATTGTTGACAAAGTTTCCCCACGCTATATGTAGTAATGATATCAGCATGCTCTGGTGATATGTAGCGAGGGTCTGCCCTACTAGTCCTGAAACCTCCCGAAGAGGTGACAAAACGTTGATGACACCCATTAGCGTCTATGGGCCACAATAACCACCCGCCTGGACGTGTCAATGAAGTGTTAAGCGTACCATTCTGGACCCCGTCTGTAAGCTCACTAAACGTGGCATTAATATAATGTTGCCAATCTTTCAGTTTGGAAGGGACAGGTATGCCAGGCATATTTAATTCCCTAATCGTTGCTAAGCCTAAACAGCTAGTCTGTTGTACAGTGTCATTTAAGAAAATCATCTGGACAGGAATAATACATGCCCTAAACAATGTGTCCTTACCCCGCATTTGCCAATTTTTCGTTCCCCAAACACTTTTCAAATCAATGGTTTGGACCAGTATTCATACCCCTCAACCGATAGCTTGGATACAAACAAATTAGAATACAGTAATTTAGTATCAGTCAACAACATTTGCTTATTAACATGCGGAGTAACTCTAAAATAATATGACTTAGCATTCTGTTGATGATGCCCAGAAAAATATGCAAATTTGTCAGAATAAGTTTTAGAACTCCCCTGTGGAGGAATCGGGCAATGTTCCCATTGCATATACTCAAATATTGATTTAGGGCTACTGGCTTTATGAATAAAGTGGTGTCCATAATAATTGTAACAAAACATGCCAACATAATTATCTCTAAACTGGTAAGCATCTTCATTTTCATACAGTATAATACTGCAATTCTGTCAACATAGAATCAACTGTCTTCACATCCCAATCATCAGATACAATGCCTGGTATAACAATATCATTCATAGATAATTTGAGAACATACGGTATTTGTATTATTTCAGTGGGACCATATATATCAAACATTACTCTATCCCACACAATCCCATCCGGAATATGTACAGCAGAAATGTTCACAAAGGACAAGTCTCTTTGAACCATATGTGATGAAAAATGCGGTTTCAACACCTTCTCCACCTGCTTAATCTCAGATCGCTCAGGAAGAAAATGACCATGTATCACGAGAAAAAAGGTGACAACAAACCCCAGCCGTAGGAAAAAAGCCATCACAGTCATGAAAAGCCACAGATAGTTCCAAGGAAAAACAGAATACGTATGTTTGAGCCAATACATCAGCTTACGTGGACCCAGGGCTGGTGTTGAAGAGGATGAAGAGTCCGACACCGTATCATCATTGTTATTAAAGCAGCCAGAGGCAGTTCTTTCAAAAGGTGCAACCGTAAACAAAGGAGCAGATTGTGTCTCTCGCCGTGGTACACTGTAGATAACACCGTCGGCAACATCAGTAGTCACAGCAACTTGATCAAAAGATTCCAAATTAGTCGCCGTTAGAGGAACAATCGCAAGATCAGCTTCCACCCTCCCCAAGCTCGGAGAGGAAACAGCGTCGGTGCAAATCACCTACAGCGGAACATCTTCCCCAGTAGCGAGAGGGATTCGGGAACTACTGGGCGTTCCTCTTGGTCTGCTGTGCAGAATTGGCCACATGTTGTAACTTGACATTGTCGATTGATACAAAGTGATTTTCTTTGGCCCCTTGCAACGGCGGTAAAATCACAGTTCTTGTGCTGTGGATCCCCAGTACAGGGACTGGCGCTCGATACGAAGGGCCAAATTCTTTTTTCACTGCGACCTTTTCACACACAAGATCACACACACCAGGACCATCTAGATCAGGAACATACATTTGTGTTCCAAACAGGCACTCATATGAAGTACGACCCCCCAGGGACCTTCTAGGCAAGTTATTCAGTGCTCTCTGTACTCCATACAGGTGGGCTAGCCAGCTACGACCCGTACCTATAACTCTGGCCGTTAAGGACTGCTTTAAATCGCGATTCAAACGCTCCATGACAGAATTTCCCTCGGGATGAAATGGAGACGAGAACTGGAGCTGGACCCCCAACGAAGCCATGGTTTCCCTGAATGCCTTAGAGGCAAAAGCAGGGCCCTGGTCCGAATGAAAAGCTGCAACTGCATATGTATCGACAAAGATGCGCAAATCTTTAATAACAGTCCGAGCGTCAGCCGAGCGCTGTGGCCAGACCCACACAAATCTGGAGCACGAATCTACAGCTACCAATATATATTTGTATGCACTATCTGGTGTCAGCGGACCACAATGATCCAAGTACACACACTGCAATGGTTTATTTGATATTAGAAGGGGCGTCTGCTGCGGGCGTCGAGCCGTAGACACTTTAATTTGTTGACAGATGTCACAACAAAGGACATACTGCTTTGTCTCTTTATAGAGACCAGGCCACCAGTAACGGGCCTGTAAGAGTGAAATCGTGGCTGCCACGCCAGCATGTGCAGACGCCGCCCCCTCATGAGCTGCAGTAATCAATTGAGGTCGCACAATTTTATTGGGCATGTCACGTACACCAACGCCTGGGATCTTAACCTCAGCGTTCAGCATACTACCCATGGAATAATGATATTTCGAAGGGAATCCCTTAGGATATGGCGTGCCATCAGCCGTAGCCTTTATGGCAGCCAAAATCTCTGTGTCTGGTTTGGAACTCGAACGAGTTACTGCGGCCACAGTGGCAACTGCCACTGCCGATTTCGCGGCTTCATCAGTCAAAGTGTTTCCAGCAACATGTATTCCAACGCGCTGGGTCCAAATGTATGCACAACATGGACCTTAGGAAGCGTTTCCTTCAGATCCACAACCTTCCCCCACAGTAATCTGTGTTTTATGGTGTTGCCTTTGGAATCTCTGAACCCATTTAACCTCCAGTAATGCAAATATTCATTGAAAGACTGAACACAGTAATAGGAATCACACATAAGCAGCGTAAACTGTGCCGGATCCGCATGTTCCAATGCTAATAACAGAGCTTTCAGCTCAGCCAACTGTGCCGTACAGTCTCCCAAGGTCTGTGTATAAGTATGTTAGGGGCAGAACTTCTCCCCCTCCATATAGCCGCTCACCACTGCACATGCAGCAGAATACTGTTGTTTAGTTCCCACCGCTGGTTGCGCAGAGCCATCAGTGTACATGACTACCTGATATTGATCAATAGGCAACGTGCCAGCGGGAACTGGGTACTCCATTTCATATTGAAGGAATTCCTGAGTCTGCAGTTCTGGGTTGTAGGAGGCTGGACTGGCTTGTAGTGAGTACCAAGGGGTACTTGCACCTTGCACCAGGCCCAGTTATCCCTTATTAGTGTATAGGGTGTCTAGCAGCTTAGGCTGATAGATAATGGTAGCTTAGCAGAGCAGCTTAGGCTGAACTAGGAGACGTGTGAAGCTACTACAGTACCACAAGTGTCACTTGCACAATACCATAAGAAAACACAATACACAGTTATACTAAAAATAAAGGTACTTTATTTTTATGACAATATGTCACAGTATCTCAGAGTGTACCCTCAGAGTGAGGATAGCAAATATACACAAGTTATATGTACACAGTACTAAAAACATGCAGTATAGTCTTAGAAAACAGTGCAAACAATGTATAGTTACAATAGGATGCAATGGAGACACATAGGGATAGGGGCAACACAAACCATATAATCCAAAAGTGGAATGCGAACCACGAATGGACCCCAAACCTATGTGACCTTGTAGAGGGTCGCTGGGACTATTAGAGAATAGTGAGAGTTAGAAAACTAGCCCTCCCCAAGACCCTGAAAAGTGAGTGCAAAGTGCACTGAAGTTCCCCAAGAGACAAAGAAGTCGTAATAGAGGAATAATGCAGGAAAGACACAAACCAACAATGCAACAACTGTGGATTTCCAATCTAGGGTACCTGTGAAACAAGGGGACCAAGTCCAAAAGTCACAAGCAAGTCGGAGATGGGCAAATGCCCAGGAAATGCCAGCTGCGGGTGCAAAGAAGCTTCGACTGGACAGAAGAAGCAAAGGTTTCTGCAGGAACGAAAAGGGCTAGAGACTTCCCCTTTGGTGGACGGATCCCTCTCGCCTAGGAGAGTCGTGCAGAAGTGTTTTCCCGCCAAAAGGACGCCAACAAGCCTTGCTAGCTGCAAATCGTGCGGTTGGCGTTTTTGGACGCTGCTGAGGCCCAGGAGGGACCAGGAGGTCGCAAATTGGACCTGGAGAGAGAGGGGACGTCGAGCAAAACAAGGAGCCCTCTCTCAAGCAGGTAGCACCCGGAGAAGTGCCAGAAACAGGCACTACAAGGATGCGTGAAACGGTGCTCGCCAAAGTTGCACAAAGGAGTCCCACGTCGCCGGAGACCAACTTAGAAAGTCGTGCAATGCAGGTTAGAGTGCCGTGGACCCAGGCTTGGCTGTGCACAAAGGATTTCCGCCGGAAGTGCACAGGGGCCGGAGAAGTTGCAAAAGTCGCGGTTACCAACAATGCAGTCTGGAGTGGGGAGACAAGGACTTACCTCCACCAAACTCGGACTGAAGAGTCACTGGACTGTGGCAGTCTCTTGGACAGAGTTGCTGGATTCAAGGGACCTCGCTCATCGTGCTGAGAGGAGACCCAAGGGACCGGTAATGCAGCTTTTTGGTGCCTGCGGTTGCAGGGGGAAGATTCCGTCGACCCACGGGAGATTTCTTCGGAGCTTCTGGTGCAGAGAGGAGGCAGGCTACCCCCACAGCATGCACAAGCAGGAAAACAGTCGAGAAGGCGGCAGGATCAGCGTTACAGAGTTGCAGTAGTCGTCTTTGCTACTATGTTGCAGGTTTGCAGGCTTCCAGCGCGGTCAGCAGTCGTTTCCTTATCAGAAGGTGAAGAGAGAGATGCAGAGGAACTCGGATGAGCTCTTGCATTCGTTATCTAAAGTTTCCCCAGAGACAGAGACCCTAAATAGCCAGAAAAGAGGGTTTGGCTACCTAGGAGAGAGGAGAGGCTACTAACACCTGAAGGAGCCTATCACAAGGAGTCTCTGACGTCACCTGGTGGCACTGGCCACTCAGAGCAGTCCAGTGTGCCAGCAGCACCTCTGTTTCCAAGATGGCAGAGGTCTGGAGCACACTGGAGGAGCTCTGGACACCTCCCAGGGGAGGTGCAGGTCAGGGGAGTGGTCACTCCCCTTTCCTTTGTCCAGTTTCGCACCAGAGCAGGGGCTAAGGTGTCCCTGAACCGGTGTAGACTGGCTTATGCAGAATTGGGCACATCTGTGCCCAAGAAAGCATTTCCAGAGGCTGGGGGAGACTACTCCTCCCCTGCCTTCACACCATTTTCCAAAGGGAGAGGGTGTAACACCCTCTCTCAGAGGAAGTCCTTTGTTCTGCCATCCTGGGACAAGCCTGGCTTGACCCCAGGGGGGCAGAAACCTGTCTGAGGGGTTGGCAGCAGCAGCAGCTGCAGTGAAACCCCAGGAAAGGCAGTTTGGCAGTACCAGGGTCTGTGCTACAGACCACTGGGATCATGGAATTGTCCCAATAATGCTAGGATGGCATAGAGGGGGCAATTCCATGATCTTAGACATGTTACATGGCCATATTCGGAGTTACCATTGTGAAGCTACATATAGGTAGTGACCTATATGTAGTGCACGCGTGTAATGGTGTCCCCGCACTCACAAAGTTCAGTGAATTGGCCCTGAACAATGTGGGGGCACCTTGGCTAGTGCCAGGGTGCCCTCACACTAAGTAACTTTGCACCTAACCTTTACCAGGTAAAGGTTAGACATATAGGTGACTTATAAGTTACTTAAGTGCAGTGTAAAATGGCTGTGAAATAACGTGGACGTTATTTCACTCAGGCTGTAGTGGCAGGCCTGTGTAAGAATTGTCAGAGCTCCCTATGGGTGGCAAAAGAAATGCTGCAGCCCATAGGGATCTCCTGGAACCCCAATACCCTGGGTACCTCAGTACCATATACTAGGGAATTATAAGGGTGTTCCAGTAGCCAATGTAAATTGGTAAAATTGGTCACTAGCCTGTTAGTGACAATTTGTAAAGAGAGAGCATAACCACTGAGGTTCTGGTTAGCAGAGCCTCAGTGAGACAGTTAGGCATCACACAGGGAACACATACCTATAGGTCACAAACTTATGAGCACTGGGGTCCTGACTAGCAGGGTCCCAGTGACACATAACAAACATACTGAAAACATAGGGTTTTCACTATGAACACTGGTCCCTGGCTGGCAGGATCCCAGTGAGACAGTGAAAACACCCTGACATACACTCACAAACAGGCCTAAAGTGGGGGTAACAAGGCTAGAAAGAGGCTACTTTCTCACACAACCCCCCCCCCCCCAAACGAAGGACAATAAGGCTAACCTTGGCCAGTTGAGACTTTATTGTCTAAGTGGTGATAAGTAGAGAGTAGCTCTGCAATAGACTGGTTACTCCCTTTATCATCCACTATATGGTTACTTCCCTGTGGGGATGTGAACCACCCTGTTTGAAGTTTTTTAGCTAAGCAACAATGTGAAGATGTATTTTCAGAGTTTCTATCAGTAAGTTTTAGTTTAGAGCAGTGGGAATTGTCCACTGAACCTATTTGTAATGATGGGAATGCCAGACAGGGATGCTGTCTCAATAAAGCCATAGCTGGGCAAAAACGTTGTCCATATGTCTGGAAGAGAGAACAGGGATGCTGTTTCTCTTGAGTTGGAGCAGGGCAGGGATGCTGTCCTATGAGCTCCACACTAGGGCAGGGATGCTGTCCTATGTGTTGTGAGGTAGTGCAGGGTTTCTGCACTAAAGTTTCTCTGGGAGGGTTGGAGGGATGCTCCATGTTAACTAAAATGGTGTTCTTTTTCTCACCAATGTTAGTTATCCCACAGAGAGGTACTTCTACCTCAGGGAGTCCAGCTTTGCCAGCTGATGATTCCCTTGGAACAGGTGCCACCCCAGGAGAGGTTTCTCCCACCACAGGAATGGTATCCTGAATGGTAGGGTGGTTAGGGGATACTGTGATACCCTTTTTACCTGTTGATGGAGAGGGATCCTGAGTTTTCAGGCCTTCTCTCCTTTGCTTTTTCATTTCAGTAGAAATGAGAGGGAACAATTCCTCAGGGATGCCCAGCATGGATGCATGGGCATAAAACTCTACATCAGCCCAACCTGAGGCCTCTAGGTCATTACCTAAGAGACAGTCTACAGGTAAGCTAGGTGATACCACCACCTGCTTAGGGCCAGTAACTCCACCCCAACTAAACTGAATTATAGCTAAGGGAAGAAACTTAGTGGAGTTATGGACATCAATAATCTTATACTGTTGTCCAATGATGTGTTGATCAGGGTGCACTAGGTTTTCAGTCACCAAAGTGATACTGGCACCTGTGTCCCTGTAGGCCAAGGCCTCAACACCATTTATTGAAACTGTCTGCCTGTACTTATCCATTGTAAGGGGACAAGCAGCCAGTGTGGCAAGGCCAATGCCACTAGGTGTGACAGAAACTGTCTTGGGACTGACTACCCCAGTTTCTATGATGGACCCATAAGTGAACCCAACTACACCCTTTGCTTGACTGTTGCCAGCAGTCCCACCACTAGTACCACTACTGCTAGGGGCACTAGAGCTTGATGTATTAGTGGTGGTAGGCTCAGGGGGTTTACCTGGACAGGACTTATCCCCTGGCCTATGGCCTCTATTTTTACACACAAAGCACCAAGGCTTTTTAAATTGTGTAGGTTGAGAAGAAGAGGAAGAATTTGTTTTATCCCCACCGCCTGAAGAGTGTTTCAGATTTGAAGTGGGATCTTTGGTTTTACCCTTATCCCCATGCTTATCTTGAGATTTTTCACCATCTTTCTTCTTAGTGTTCTCTTTGTCACCCCCTGTATGAACTTTTCTGTTCACTCTTGTTCTGACCCATTTGTCTGCCTTCTTTCCCAATTCTTGGGGAGAGGTCAGATCAGAGTCCACCAAGTACTGGTGCAACAAATCAGACACACAATTATTAAGAATATGCTCTCTCAGGATCAAGTTATACAGGCTGTCATAATCAGTAACTTTACTGCCATGTAACCACCCCTCCAAGGCCTTCACTGAATGGTCAATGAAATCAACCCAGTCTTGTGAAGACTCCTTTTTGGTCTCTCTGAACTTTATCCTGTATTGTTCAGTGGTTAAGCCATAACCGTCCAGGAGTGCATTCTTAAGAACTTGGAAATTATTGGCATCACTTTCTTTCACAGTAAGGAGCCTATCCCTACCTTTTCCACTAAATGATAGCCATGGGATAGCAGCCCACTGCCTTTGAGGGACATCCTGTACAACACAGGCCCTCTCAAGTGCAGCAAACCACTTGTTAATGTCATCCCCCTCCTTATAAGGGGGAACTATCTTGTGCAGATTCCTGGAATCATGCTCTTTTACAGGATGACTATGGGGAATACTGCTGCTGCCACCATGGGTATCTAAACCCAACTTCTGTCTTTCCTTCTCTAATTCAAAAGACTGTCTATCCAAATCCAGCTGTTGCTTTTTAAGCTTCAGTCTGGTTTGTTCCACCCTCAACTTATTGAGTTCCCTCTCTAACATTCTGTCATCAGGGTTGGTGGGAGGGACATTCTTAGATACAGAGGTATGATGGGAATGAACAGAAGGAGACCTGTCCCTTACAGAAATCATTCTAACAGCTTGGCTTACAGAAACATCACTACCAGTATGGTGAGAATAAATGCTTTTGCTATGATGTGAGACAACACTATTTGTATGGTGTGGCTCATCATCATTACCATCTATGCTAGACTGTCTAGTAATGGGCAGGCTAGGAAGTTTCTTTCCTGAATCTTTTCCTGGGGGAGTCCCTGAATCAGATTGGGAACTATTAGGTACTTTTTCAACAGATGAGGCACCTATGGCCTTATCCTGTTCTCTAAGCATGTTAATTAACAGTTCCAAGGAAGGATTCTTCCCTACACTCAAACCTCTCTCTACACAGAGACTCCTTGCTCTTTTCCAGCTAAGGTTGTCATATGCAAGTTTGGACAGATCAACATTTTGGCCTGTGCCAGACATTTTTTAGAGAGAGTTAAGGTGATAGAAAAAGAGAAAAAAAAATTCAGAACTTTTTGGAAAGACAGAAAAAAACTTTTTAAACTTTTAAGAACTTTTTGAAAGTTTAGAAGTACTTTTCAGCACTTAGAAAACAGTGAAAAGAGGAAATGCAAAACTTTTTAGCTATGTGTACATAAACTGAACTTGTTTTGTATATTTTTCTCTTATGAAAAGTACAATGACAAGAGTGGTAAGTAGTCTCAAAGCACTTATCCCACCACTGCACAACCAATGTAGGAGGCTGGACTGGCTTGTAGTGAGTACCAAGGGGTACTTGCACCTTGCACCAGGCCCAGTTATCCCTTATTAGTGTATAGGGTGTCTAGCAGCTTAGGCTGATAGATAATGGTAGCTTAGCAGAGCAGCTTAGGCTGAACTAGGAGACGTGTGAAGCTACTACAGTACCACAAGTGTCACTTGCACAATACCATAAGAAAACACAATACACAGTTATACTAAAAATAAAGGTACTTTATTTTTATGACAATATGTCACAGTATCTCAGAGTGTACCCTCAGAGTGAGGATAGCAAATATACACAAGTTATATGTACACAGTACTAAAAACATGCAGTATAGTCTTAGAAAACAGTGCAAACAATGTATAGTTACAATAGGATGCAATGGAGAAACATAGGGATAGGGGCAACACAAACCATATACTCCAAAAGTGGAATGCGAACCACGAATGGACCCCAAACCTATGTGACCTTGTAGAGGGTCGCTGGGACTATTAGAAAATAGTGAGAGTTAGAAAACTAGCCCTCCCCAAGACCCTGAAAAGTGAGTGCAAAGTGCACTGAAGTTCCCCAAGAGACAAAGAAGTCGTAATAGAGGAATAATGCAGGAAAGACACAAACCAACAATGCAACAACTGTGGATTTCCAATCTAGGGTACCTGTGGAACAAGGGGACCAAGTCCAAAAGTCACAAGCAAGTCGGAGATGGGCAAATGCCCAGGAAATGCCAGCTGCGGGTGCAAAGAAGCTTCGACTGGACAGAAGAAGCAAAGGTTTCTGCAGGAACGAAAAGGGCTAGAGACTTCCCCTTTGGTGGACGGATCCCTCTCGCCTAGGAGAGTCGTGCAGAAGTGTTTTCCCGTCACAAGGACGCCAACAAGCCTTGCTAGCTGCAAATCGTGCGGTTGGCGTTTTTGGACGCTGCTGAGGCCCAGGAGGGACCAGGAGGTCGCAAATTGGACCTGGAGAGAGAGGGGACGTCGAGCAAGACAAGGAGCCCTCTCTGAAGCAGGTAGCACCCGGAGAAGTGCCAGAAACAGGCACTACAAGGATGCGTGAAACGGTGCTCGCCAAAGTTGCACAAAGGAGTCCCACGTCGCCGGAGACCAACTTAGAAAGTCGTGCAATGCAGGTTAGAGTGCCGTGGACCCAGGCTTGGCTGTGCACAAAGGATTTTCGCCGGAAGTGCACAGGGCCCGGAGAAGTTGCAAAAGTCGCGGTTACTAACAATGCAGTCTGGAGTGGGGAGACAAGGACTTACCTCCACCAAACTCGGACTGAAGAGTCACTGGACTGTGGCAGTCTCTTGGACAGAGTTGCTGGATTCAAGGGACCTCGCTCATCGTGCTGAGAGGAGACCCAAGGGACCAGTAATGCAGCTTTTTGGTGCCTGCGGTTGCACGGGGAAGATTCCGTCGACCCACGGGAGATTTCTTCGGAGCTTCTGGTGCAGAGAGGAGGCAGGCTACCCCCACAGCATGCACAAGCAGGAAAACAGTCGAGAAGGCGGCAGGATCAGCGTTACAGAGTTGCAGTAGTCGTCTTTGCTACTATGTTGCAGGTTTGCAGGCTTCCAGCGCGGTCAGCAGTCGTTTCCTTATCAGAAGGTGAAGAGAGAGATGCAGAGGAACTCGGATGAGCTCTTGCATTCGTTATCTAAAGTTTCCCCAGAGACAGAGACCCTAAATAGCCAGAAAAGAGGGTTTGGCTAGCTAGGAGAGAGGAGAGGCTACTAACACCTGAAGGAGCCTATCACAAGGAGTCTCTGACGTCACCTGGTGGCACTGGCCACTCGGAGCAGTCCAGTGTGCCAGCAGCACCTCTGTTTCCAAGATGGCAGAGGTCTGGAGCACACTGGAGGAGCTCTGGACACCTCCCAGGGGAGGTGCAGGTCAGGGGAGTGGTCACTCCCCTTTCCTTTGTCCAGTTTCGCGCCAGAGCAGGGGCTAAGGGGTCCCTGAACCGGTGTAGACTGGCTTATGCAGAATTGGGCACATCTGTGCCCAAGAAAGCATTTCCAGAGGCTGGGGGAGACTACTACTCCCCTGCCTTCACACCATTTTCCAAAGGGAGAGGGTGTAACACCCTCTCTCAGAGGAAGTCCTTTGTTCTGCCATCCTGGGACAAGCCTGGCTTGACCCCAGGGGGGCAGAAACCTGTCTGAGGGGTTGGCAGCAGCTGCAGTGAAACCCCAGGAAAGGCAGTTTGGCAGTACCAGGGTCTGTGCTACAGACCACTGGGATCATGGAATTGTCCCAATAATGCTAGGATGGCATAGAGGGGGCAATTCCATGATCTTAGACATGTTACATGGCCATATTCGGAGTTACCATTGTGAAGCTACATATAGGTAGTGACCTATATGTAGTGCACGCGTGTAATGGTGTCCCCGCACTCACAAAGTTCAGTGAATTGGCCCTGAACAATGTGGGGGCACCTTGGCTAGTGCCAGGGTGCCCTCACACTAAGTAACTTTGCACCTAACCTTTACCAGGTAAAGGTTAGACATATAGGTGACTTATAAGTTACTTAAGTGCAGTGTAAAATGGCTGTGAAATAACGTGGACGTTATTTCACTCAGGCTGTAGTGGCAGGCCTGTGTAAGAATTGTCAGAGCTCCCTATGGGTGGCAAAAGAAATGCTGCAGCCCATAGGGATCTCCTGGAACCCCAATACCCTGGGTACCTCAGTACCATATACTAGGGAATTATAAGGGTGTTCCAGTAGCCAATGTAAATTGGTAAAATTGGTCACTAGCCTGTTAGTGACAATTTGTAAAGAGAGAGCATAACCACTGAGGTTCTGGTTAGCAGAGCCTCAGTGAGACAGTTAGGCATCACACAGGGAACACATACCTATAGGTCACAAACTTATGAGCACTGGGGTCCTGACTAGCAGGGTCCCAGTGACACATAACAAACATACTGAAAACATAGGGTTTTCACTATGAACACTGGTCCCTGGCTGGCAGGATCCCAGTGAGACAGTGAAAACACCCTGACATACACTCACAAACAGGCCTAAAGTGGGGGTAACAAGGCTAGAAAGAGGCTACTTTCTCACATGGGTCAAAAATGTAATCTACATCAGTGGCTGTCAAAGACGTAGCCCATTGTATCCATCGCGGGTGTAGTGCTTTCGCATTAGGAACACTCGCTTTAGTAACAGCCTCTAAGGCTGGAATCGGGGAAACGACAATGATGCGTTGGCCCTGGGCAAGAGGTCTCTCTTTAATCACAGCCATCTGTACAGCAGTGCAAATTTTCTCTGTTTGTGCAAAACATTGTTCTGCAGCAGAATACAAGTGGGACTTGTACCCTATCGGGACTGTCTCACCCTCATTAAAGGTGACATATGTAAACCCAATGGCCCCAGCAATAACCCTGATGACCAGATGTGTCTTATTGTGTAAATGCTTTGCAGCTAAGAGATCAGTTTGAAAATCTCGAAGAATATGTGTATGCTCAATCGTCCAAAATCTGCTCGAAAAATTTGGACGAATCAACTCGTATAATGGCTTTATACATGTAGCATAATCAGGAATGTAAGTTCTGCCAAAATTCAGAAATCCCAACAACGACTGGAGTTTCTTAATCGTATTTTGAGGTTGCAATTGTGCTCATTTCTCCAAAAAGTGTGGCGCTAAGCTCTTGCCCTCGTTCGAGAGCTCATATCCCAGGAAAATGACGCTGAGGAAGGCAATTTTCGACTTCTTAAAGTTAATTTTGTAGCCAATTTTGGCACAACATACAACAATGCGGGCTACCCGCCTTAAATGTTGTAGTAACTCGTCATCTGTCAGATATATATCATCGACATATCACAAAGCTTCAGGGTTCAACTCGTGCAAAATTTCAGTCTCACGAGCCGAAAACAGTCCTGGGCTATTCTTATACCCCTGAGGCAAACAACAAAAGTTTTTCTGAGAGCCAAACGCACTAAAGGTAGTGAAATCCCTACTTTCGGGCGCTATATTCTGGCAGAAGAAACCACTCGAGATATCTAAAGTGGTCTTGTACTTTTTACGCACAATATTATTCATGAGCGCTATGTGAATTTTGTATAGCATATGTGCGTGCATGACTGTTTAAATGTCTGTAATCCACCACTATCCTGGAAGAATGGTCCGGTTTAGCTACAGGGAATAAGGGATTATTCATCGGTGAGACACAGGGTTCAATTATTCCCTGGTACTCCAATTGTGTAAGAATGTTCCTTACCGATGCCCTTGCTTCAAATTTTATAGGATATTGCAGTTGCCGCTGAGGTTCGCCTTTAAGTGGAATTACATGATAAGGTGAATCGCTATCCCACCCCACATGATTTCTATATAAGGCGGGTGCTTGTGCCAGAGCCCATTCAATGCTATAGGACTCTGCAAGTTCTCCCGGAACAAGTGGTGAGAACGAAGGTGTAATAACCTCCTCCCCAACTTGACAGTCGCGAACAAAGACTGGGGGCCAATCCCGTTCTGCTAGCAGAATGTCATATAATTTGACTACACGATCCCAAAAGATGGCGTTTATAGTGCGTTCAATGTCCCCTTCTAATTGTAAAGTTACTGTATAAACCCTATCGGGATCAGAGACACGCATATCTGCTGTTTCGACTTGTATGAAGTCATCAGTTGCTTTCGCCTCCAGATGCTCTAGAAGATTCTGGCGAACTATTGTGACCTCTGCCGCGCTGTCTAACAGTGCTAGTGCCCATGTCTTGTTCTTCAAGAGAACTCTCTTCTTGTGTGGCATGTCTAACTGAGACTGCTGCCACCTTCTTCTTTTTAAACTGCTGTTTCTGTTGGACCGGTTTCTCTTCCTTCTTGACAGAAACCTCCGATGAGCGTTGTGATTCCTGTCTCGGTTTCACGTACTCTGTCCTCTGCTCTGACCGCCCACCTCTCTCATTTCTCTTTTCCGATGAGTCCTGAAAGGAACGAGATTGGCGTGTATCAGTATATTGATATCTATCAGGCGTCTTCAAGTTATCCCTATTTCTGAGATTATACCTAGCCTGCGGGGTCTCCGGTCGCGGAGATTCTCCCCTTTCTTTTTTAGGTGTCTGCTGTTTTTTCTCCCAGCGCTTTTTAGTACCCTCAGTTTGTTGTTGCTTAGTAGTATCCTTACTACCCTTACTCTGAAACTGTGTTTTTTCCGGTCTAGCCCCTAGGCTATCACGACCGATACTTGAATATGTTTCCGCTATTATTCTCGGCAGTTCACGCTCCTGATTTAGTTGTGGGACGTCTCGAAGTCGCATACGCACCGCCAGTGCTACTGCCTCCCCTTTTAGATTACTCAATATAATAGAAGAAACCGTGGCAAAATTGCCCATCAGTTGCATTCCTAAATCTAAGGCTGGGGCAGCCCCATATTCATCTTGAATTTGTTTGAGCACCTCCGGTAAATTAGCCAATGTCGGAGTACCGTGTGATGTGGAGTACCGTGTGCTGTAGTGTAGAGCGCGGCAAACACCGTGCCCCATGTATTACAATGGTCCACTGTAGGAACCATACCAAACGGCAAACACATTGTTAATATTCTATGTTTATCCTGAGGTCCCGTATGGGGAAATACTGCTTCCAGCGTATTAATTTTCTGTGCCAGCCAAAATGGAGTCTCCTCACGTTTAGCCGGTACTTTACCCATCACTGAGTGCACAGTGGCCGGATTGATACCCGGAACTACTGCATGTTGTTGCGCCGGAGCAGCACGCGCTGGGTTTGTGTTTAGTGTCTGCATCACAAATTGAACTAAACGTCTATATGTAGCCATTAATTCCGTATATAATCGACGAACTTCAGCCACTGCCAATTGAGCAACCGCACGATGTGGTGTATATGTAGCCAATAAAGGCCAGGTAGGACCATCGTTACTTAGTGGACCTAGCCTAACTGATGCTATGGTGTGGGGTAGGGCGCCATCAAGCCAATGATTATGTTCTTGATAAGATAAAGGTATTTCTAAGTATGCATATGCCCTGTATTGTCCAGGGACATTTGCAAGAGTGTAATCGTGAAACGTGCGTGTATTCCCATCAACTGCTGGAAATACTACCCAAGAATAAAAAAGTTCTGTTCTATAGGCTGCATGGGCGTCCACCACAAACGTGACTGGATCCCCCTGGTTCGTCAAACCATGTGCTAACAGGTGTCCTGTGAGCGGTTGTCGCATATTAACTGCAATGTTCATTACCTGGGGATTCGCCATTAAGAAAACAACGCCAGTTCAGAGAAGGCACACCACTATCGGGAATCTTCCTTTCAGAGTTCAAACTTGAACAACCAACCACAAAACTAGGATCCACCTATATTGTGGTGGTGGATATCCTCAACGCCACAGACGTCTCCGTTAACGGAACCGAGGAGTCAATATATATATGAGACCGAGAGAGTCAGCCGGACCCGAAAATTAGAGCCAGACCAAACGTTGGCGGCGCCATGTCGCGTGGGCTCTCATTATCCTAAATGAGACTACTGGATTTCTAGGTAGCAGGGTCGTTCCTGTTGTGGGGTACTGAGTCTTACCCACTTAGAAGGACCTCTGTCACCTTTAATCCGGTTTTGCTCCGGCTAACTAGCAGTGCCTCATCTCTCCCAAGGGGAAGGGATGATTGGGCAGCCGAGCGCATGACATCTATAGAACTTCTCAGGGAAGTCGTAGTCACTCAGGTCCCAAGCAGCACTCTCATTTACAGTATGATCTGATATACAAATGACAAAGACAGTTTAAGTTTTATAGATTGTTTTTAATAAAACGACTGCATTTTAGATATTAAGGCGTGAGCCGCAATAACCAGAACCATACAACACAGTAAGATTGAAATAGTCACGATGAGAGTGAAACATAAGAATAACGCTATCATGGTGTTAATAGATTCTGTTCTCTCTCAGTGAGTTATATTTCGAGCACAGCATGTTAAGCTATTACCTTGCCTTTCAGAATCCCCGGGAAGACATCAACCCTCATACCTGAGCAAAGGCCTGTGATCTGGTTCAGCATCTGCAACAGGGCAGTCGGTTTCTAGTTGTGGTTCCCTGGTCGGAATCTCCCTCTTGCATGTATTAGGACAAAGAAGTGTTTTTATAACTAACATGTCAGTGTGATCACAAAATGTCCCTACGCAAGAATGTATCCAAAGACTAAACTCCTACCACGTCTATCGCCAATGTACCAGACTGTATCCTTGACTGGAGCCCAGAGTGAGCAAGAATGTTTTATTGAGAACTCCAGCGCTGAAGTAGGCTAAACAGTGTGATATAAAAAATAAGACAAACAAGACCGTAGAACTGGCTATTTGAAAAATAACAGTACGAAGCTGAATAAAATGCATTTAGAGCAAAGTGCACAAAGGCTCAATGCTGCAAGCAAAAGAATAAAATACACCCAGGGCAAAGTGCACAAAGGCCTAACGCCTGAAGAAAACGCGCAAAGGATACATATACCCGACCACACTACACTTCCAGCTCCCTCTGGCATACTTTCCGAACTCAAGGACCTGTAGAGAACTCTAGTGGATCAGCTATCCACACCATCTGTGCCTCCAGAATCCTCCTCTGGTTCTGCTTTGATGCCAGAGCCGACTTTTAGTTCGGCACCAAATTACAGGTCTGTCCCTGTGACATCGATGCTGGCACCCATGCCACTGTCGCTAGAAGACAAGTCAGTCCATATCGTCCTTTCCTTTGGAATTCTGACCAGAGCCAACCAGCGTGTGGCGATGACAATGGAAGGAAGAGGAATATTTTCTGCTGGATTTACAAGATGCCAGTGGGTTGGATACTTCCCCTGACACTGGGTTGTGTTCTCCCTTTTGACCTCTGACCAAAGCCACTGCTCCTCCATGATCATGATGATGAGGCATGTGACAGAGGTTTTGGACTTAGTTACCCACCATGAAATTCAAAGCCAGTGTTCTCACAGAGATTCTACAACCTGGACAAACTTCATCGCCATGACTGACACCCTTATGGACACCTGGTCTAAGCCCTCTTTCACCCCTCGAGTAAAAAGACATGTTACCAGACACCACAGGCCGCGCCTGGGTGACCCTGATTTTTTTTAAACTGCATCCTACACCAGAGAGTTGGTGGTGCATGCTTCCACCAATAGGTGATCCCCATTTTTTTCCACACAATTCTACCTGACAGAGAATTGAAATGCTGTGGGACCTTTGAGAAGCGGATCTTTGCCTTTGCCTCTGACCTTCCAGTGCCAGCTGCTTGCTAGAATGATATGACCATGCTTTATGGGATATTATTGTCTCGATCTTGCCGGCAGTCCCTGAGGGGGTTCGGGCCAATTTGACTCAGACATGCCGTTTGTTGTCTAATATGTTTGGTGAGAAGGCTGATTCACCTTACAAGGCTTTAATGAAAGCTGGGCAATGGTGTGTTCCCTGGGCCTTTCTACCCCTTAGAGGACAATATGCTCTGCGGTTTTGCCATTAAAGGCTTGTCTGGTGGATTAGTGCAAGCACCTACACTGAGCACTCCAGTCTGTCTAGGGTTGGGGATCAAGCAGACAACTCGCAGGCTATTAGGGGTAGCGAACTACCCTGATCCTCTAGCATCCACATCTAAGCTGCTTTAGTGTGCCCTAAGTGGCACACAACCGCCCTGTGGGAATCCGGCTCAGATATTTTATACCCAGGTGCCAAAGGATGACATCCAGCATATGGGCCTCCTATGGCAAGGTAAAGAGACAACCCAAGTATTACCAAGTGGGTTCCCTTTCCATTGTTTGATTATTGAATTGGAAGTGGAGAGAACCCACCCATCAACTTTTAGCGCCTCCTTTTCTTGATTTGGCCCTACATATGGTCCAATGTGGTTATGCTCTACTATTCCTTTTAGACCCGCCATACCTCCCAATTATGTCCGAGCATCTCTTGGAGCAGCACCTTTCCATCTTGCTCCAAGTTTTGCAGGCTTTTTGGCATAGGGAGCCATAGAAAGGGTTCTGGGCTTTAAAATGGGAGCTGGCTGTCACTCATGCTGTTTCCTCATGCCAATGAAGGAGAGACCATTGTCCTGTTTTATATCTTCTTGTGGAAGGATACATTTAAGATGCTCACTCTGGCCCAGGTTTTGTCTGGCCTCGATCCAGGTGCTGGATTTAGCTTTGGACTTTCAACATGCACATTTTCCTGTTCCTGGCCTGCAGTCCCACATATTCTTCTTGTGGTTCAAGCTGGGCCAGGAGTATTTTCAATTTGCCGTGCTCCCATTCAGTCTCCCCAGTGCCTCTTGAGTGTTCATAAAAGTGAATTGGTGGTTGCAGCACATCTCTGGAAGTCGAGGATACCTGTGTTCCCCTACCTCAAAGACTGGAAATTGAAGGTAGGCTTGCCATAATCAGTTGTAGACCACCTCCAGATGATGGTGAACCTTCGAACATCAGTGGAGTTCACTATCAAATGCCCAAAGTCACACCAGACTCCTGCGCAGACACCCTATTATTGTAGCCATCCTGGATACAGTGCTGTTTCACACCATCTCTCAACTGCAATGGGTCAAGGGCATTCAGGGAATGACCCTGATGTTTCAGCCTCAGTACTCATTCTCTGTGAGAGTGACTCTGAAGTTTTTGGGCCTCTTGGCATTCTGTATCCTCAGTGAGCCTGCGGCAGGAGAATCTTTCAGATTCCATCCAAGTTTCGATGAGACTCCAAAAGATCTTCAGTGATGACTTAAACATAATTGGAACAGCTGCAGACCCCTCTCCTGTCCCTCCCAGACCTGTCAGTGGTGACCGATGCATCACTGCTGGGATGGGAAAGTCACCTGGGAGAAGATGGGAACAGAGGACTCTGGTCTCTGGCAGAGGCCTGTCTCTACATCAACCTATTGTAGTTACAGGCACTTCACCTGGCAGTGAAGACCTTGCTACCACTCATCAAAGGGAGAAAAGAAGAGTCATTCAGGTTCTTACACAACACCATGTGGTACAGCAACAAGCAGGGCGGGTGGGTTGTTGGGTCCTGTGTCAGATTGCACTTTGCCTGTGGAGTTGGCTGAAGCAACTGGGCATTTCCCTGGTTGTGAACCACCTAGCAGGTTCCTTGAAGGCAAGGCGAATGGGCTAAGCTGGCTGTGCCTGGCGGATCACGAATGGTGGTTACTCTTCTAGGTGGTACTAGCCATCTTGCATCAATGGGGAGAAATCTAGTTAAATCATTTTGCAAGCACATTGAACGCTCAATGTCAAAACGTTTTTGCACTGGAGTTTCCAAGAAGAATCTCCATTAAAGATATGTTCTGGATAGAGTGGAGCACAGGACACCTGTACGCCTTCCCTTATCTACCTCTCCTGCCACAGGTTCTGAAGAAGATCAAGATTGAACAGATCCAAGTCATCCTAGTGGCTCCAAGTTGGGCAAGCAGAGTGTTGTACCCGAAACCTCTGAGCATTATCATCTCTCCTCCGATCAGGCTACCACTTTGGAAGGTCTTCCTCTTGCAGCAGAAGGGTAGAGTCTTGCATCTGAACCTTCACAATCTGCACCTCCATACGGGGAGATTGAATGTCCGCAGTTGATGGCATTCGATCTTCCTGCAGAAGTTGTGGTTCTCATCCTGGCTCCCAGGTGTCCTTTGACTAAGATAGTCTTCACTGGGCACTGGGACAAGTTTTTGGCCTGGTGTAGCAACCACAATACTTATCCATTGCAGGCCAAACTGTTGGATGTCCTGTTGTTCATTCAAACTCTGACCCTACAAGGACATCCACTAAGCGCTGTTAAAGGTTATCTATTAGCTCCTTCAGACTTTCAATGTTTACTGGACCAACCTTTCCTGTTCAAATCATGCATTGCAATGATAATTTTGAACGGTTTGGCTCACATTCCCTCCAAAACCTTTTATTGTGCCACAGTGAGATCTTCATCTGGTTCTCACTTTGCTCATGTGTGTATTATTCGCACCCATGCACAGCTGTCCATTGTGTCAGGACTTTGAAGACTGTGTTTCTGGTCACAGTGACCTCGGCTTGTCAGGTGAGTGAACTCCAAGCTCTCCCAGTGCAGCCACTTTATACAACCTTTTTTTTTCCGGACAGTGATTCTGTGGACCAAGGCAGCCTTTTTGCCTAAAGTTGTGACGCCTTTTTATGTTGGCCTTCCATCCATTACTCTTCCAATGTTTTTTGCTCCATCTTAAATGACTCATCGACTAGACCCCAAGAGGAGCTTGAGTTTTTATATCAGTTGATCTCATCAAGGACACTCTTGTGGATATTCACTTCTTTGTAGGGTTCTCTGGGGCAAAGTCATGCAAGGCAGTGCAGAAAAGAAACTGCCAAGGTCATCTGCAGCCTTTGGAGGGGTTGAGGGCCCATTCCACCAGGGCCAGGGCTCCTACCACCATTCGTGCACGTGGAGTACTTCTCTGTGACATGTAAGGACACGACCTGGGTGTCAATACATAGATTCACAAAGCACTGCTGCATTGACAGTCCGGTCCGCCAGGAATGGTTTTTCAGCCTTTTGGTCCTGAAGGATTTTTTGGCATGAGCCATTCCACAGACCCACTGCCTTAAGAGTTACTGCTTCTGTATCCATTCCAAAGGTGCCAAATCTGCATTAATAGTATCCATCAGAAGAAAAGTTACTTACCTTCGGTAATGCTCTATTTGGTGGATATTCTAACAGCAGATTTCTCACCACCTTTCCTCCTTCCAATGGACTAGCATCTTTCCCTATCTAAAAAACGTCCCAATGTAGGAATCTGCAGACTGGTGTTGACTGATATTGCTGGGTTTCACGTTCAAAGGTGCTGACAGAGTCCAGAACAAAACTGACATCAGTTGGAAGGGGCGGTGCTTATATGTGCTTCACTCATTAATGGGGCACAATGAAGTTGGTGTGGGGACGCACAATGCTACCTACTTGTGTGTGGGAGCAATGCTATTAAAATCTTCTGAATCTATTGTTGCACCTCGGATATTTTAAAGGTGAGGAATCTGCAGTTAGAGTATCCACCAAAAAGTGTTACTGAAGGTAAGTAACTTGTTTATCGTGTAATACTCTGGTGGGATATCAGAAATTACCCACCACCATCCAAAAAGAACCTAAACAGGACAAAGGAAAAACATACGCAGGTTGTCAGCTAAAGTAGATTTGCGGTGTACACATACTTGCAATGTCTCCGGGTTCACCTTGGTTCTTCTTTCTGGAGTTCAGTGTTGCCTGTGAACCGTATAGAAGTGGTTTCACTTTATCCTGGAAGAAGGAATAGAGAAAAGTAGCAAACACATAGGCACTTTCCATTTATCTGACAGGTTCTCACCCGGGTGCCACTCCTGTTGCAGTGTCCAGTGGGGGAACCATTACCTTTATTTTCTGTCTCCAGCAATCATCCAAAGTTCACCTGTGGTCCCTGTACTACGGTGAAGAAACTCCTGCATGACCAAAATGGCTGCCTAATTCAGCTTGTTTACAGTAAATAGAACTATTAATCACTGTCATTTCTGCAACGTCACTTTTCAAATACAGTGGAATTATGTTTGGGTATTTAAGAGATATTGGCTGCATACTCGGCGATCTTCCAGTCCCTCTGTCATAACAAAAGAGAACAGTACCCGTATCCTGCCATGTGCAGTAGGCTAGATACAAAGATTGAAAAAGTCAGGGGGCAAGGGGCAACCCTTTGGAGTCCATCGTTTTATATAAAGCCGACATTTGTTGTAAACTTATTGACACATATTTTACCTTGTGTGCCTATGGCCCAGCAAGTTGGTGTACAAGCCTCTAGGCATACATGTTCCTCTTAGTTTAGCTCTTTTAGAAAACAAAAACTAATGGCTGAAGTGCTTGAATTAATGTTAACCATTTGTAATTACTCTGGGTGCATCCCATGTAATGCATGTTTTTCTATTTCTGTGGAACATTATCTGTTAAATGTGTATTTTAATGGTACTTGTTAGTTAATTTACATATCTTGTAGGTTAACATTGTATGGGGCTTAATAGTTTATTTAGGTAATATTACTCTTTCATATTCTATGATGCGTATTCTTACTTCATATTATCTTGTTTAGTGCTATTATTTGTTTGTGTTTTGTTCTTAAAATTCAGTATTTGTTTTAAATCTGGAAAGCCTGTTCCTATCAAGCTTTCCACCATTACCAGACTGAGGGGCTTATTACGACATTGGCGGTCCCACCATAGGACCGTCAAGCCAGTGGCACCCCCCAGTCATGATACAATGTTCCTGCCGGGCTGTAACATTATGTTATGACGTTCCTACAGGTCAGCCTGGCAGGAACAGTGATATGGTATTTATTGGTCTCTGCTCCGAATGCGCACTGTTTGCAAAGCAGATAGGGAACATTCTGATGGTGCTGGGCAGGGGTGGTTTCCGCCAGCCTTTCCATGGTGGGATAATTGCCATGGAAAGGCTGTCGGAAAGCTGAGTTGTAATCAGCACGGTGACGCTGAGTTCATTGCCACTGTGGCTGAGCACAACTCAGACCACTGTCTACCCATCGGGAACTACGTTCCTGGAAGTGATGGTGGCCCCTTGATGGGTATGCCCGCTAGGGTTGTAATGTGGCGGTCGGACTGCCAGGAGTGTGTTGGTCCGACTGTCACCACGAATCTGGTGGTCCTTGTACCGCCAGACTTGTAATGAGACCCTTAGTTTTTTTTCATTAAAACATGTTTTTAATATAGTGTTGATAAAGATTATTTTATTCCTGCAGGAGTGGTCACTCGCTAAGGGAACCAATTTCATCAAGCCATCGAATTTCACAGAGGCGCAGAAGAACATATTCTGATACGGATTCTGAGGTTTCTACTGAAGTGGTTGCTAGTAAGTTAAATTATTCCTTCTTATTATCATCCCTAAATGTGATACTTCCAAAACTTAATGTACCAAGATGTTATTGACATTTACCTGCAACTGATCATAAAACAGAATGAAACGGAGTACTAAAGAATGATAATGTGTGTTTTGCCTGATTCATAAAAACTGCTATCACAATCTTTTATAACGTCGATTACAACCATGATTGAGATGCATTTTATTTGGTATGCTGTATGTGTGCGTACTTTAGAGCACTGAACATTTGAAATAGGTTTAGCATCTAATATACAAATTATCATGATTTTTTTTCCATTGGAAAGCATATCATTAGAATAGTGGTACTTTTAACTAATGTGGTTGAATTGGCTCTTGAATGTCTGAATGTTACCTCTATGGGCTTTGTGCAGTGTGGTTTCTTTAAGTGGTGAGCTTCATTACCATTCAGAAGGCTGTATCGTAAAACCATACAATGTTGAGCCAGCAACATTCAGGATCCAGACCATTTTCTGCTTAAAGTACCCCAGTCCCATATTTGTTTGTACAGTTCATCCACTTTAATTATGTATTTACTGCTGTGGCTCTAAGAGTCCGGTTAATTGGGGAACATTCAGGAGACTGCTTTAAATATTAATAGAGCAAAAATGTTACACAGCTAATTTCGCTGTTTTCTTCAATATGGTGAAAACCTACTTTTTCTGCACAGTCATGACAGAATTATTTTACCCATAGTGATTTTGCTATCAAAGTTGGAATATTACAAGTTTTCCAAAATAAGCAAACGGATCACTGTTTAATCTCAAATTAAGACCTCACATCTCTTTGTAAGTGCTAGCATTTTCTAGTTACCACTGACCAAGCATATTGAGTTCAAGATGGTGTGGCTCAAACTCACAGGTAGTTCACCATAAAATAGTTCATGTTCTTCCCTGTAAATATACGGACTCTTCAGCGTTTTTTTTTTGTTTTGCTTTTCCATGTATCTATATATAATTAAATTAAAACAAGTGGGCAAAATTTATTTTTATTAAACATTTGAATTAATATGTTCAGCTTAAAAAATACAACATTAAACAAACTTTCAAATGTTTGTGAAGTACTGCTGCGTTTATACTCGGATTGGATACTGCCACCTGAAGGGCTTTTTGGGGCATTTGGATTTAGATGTAACTGGGTCTATTTTTTCCTTGTCACCTCATGCAGCAGTGGGGTAGAGATTGGAGGGAAGGGTCACTCACAGCCTCCCTTAGGTTAAACGAAGTTGAGGATTTTCTCTACGACCTCTAAATGACTCCAAATTTAGAAACAAGAAACTTTATTGCATTGAAAATAAACTCCACTTTACCTTAACAAGCTTGCATTTGTAATTTCGCTGAGTTTGGTGATTCAGTAGATTGAAAAAAAATGCATACATATTCTCATTTTCCACTCCATAACTTCCTTCTCCCACTAAAGGAAGCCTGCATACTAAAAGCACCTCTCGACAATTATTTCAGAAACATGATTTATCTCTGGCAAATCTCTTCTGATATGTAGAATTTAACCAACTATTGTTCTTTATACTACTGAAGATAATCTAATGATTTGCACTGGTCCCTACACTCTTCTTATTCCCATATTGCAGTTATGCATGCTATTGCAAACTCACTTTCATCTTCTGGGCAACCCCGGTATATCAAGTATCTTTTAGACTTTGAGCAAGCTCACCACTTGTTTCTAGATGGCAGGTCACGCTTCCAATATTTTTGTCACATATGGAATTATTTCTTAGTGGTGGGCCCTTCCTCTGCCAGGACGACTGAGTAAATTACTACGTGGCCCTTATGGAGTTGCCGATAGCCAAATTTAGAAATGTTGCCCACCCAGGGGGCATTTCTTGCATTGACCAGAACCGCAGTTACAGTGGTCCCTGTCGTTGCATTGTAATTTTGATGCATGGCTCAGTCAACATGACGAACACATACAGCAAACTTACCAAGCTTTATTTCTTTCAAAAATAAAATCGCAAAACAAGGTTTTCTTTTTGAAGAAAAAGAAAATGCCACTCTCGCCAATGGAGTTCTTTCCATGGCAAATGGGGCATGGAGCACTTTTCATTGCCCCTTGCTGCAGGATTTATCTTGTCGGTGATGGACATTGGCAAAACTGCTGTATGTCTGCCCATCTAAATTAGGTGGACGGACTTATAGCCAAACCTTTGACAGTTTTTAATCTGTTGGGCTGTTGGAGAGTTTTAACCACAGGGAAAGCAGAGTAGTCTCTCCACGCGTCAATCTATGGGTCGCCCGCATTTAAATCAGGTGGCCGAACCATAGTCTTGATGGGGAGGGAACTCAATCCCCTTTGCAACAGAGTTCCTTCTCTGCCAAGATCTAAAGTAGGACCTTAGTCTCTGAAGGCGTAGAGAATGAAACAGAATTCAACGTATGCTATATTATTTCAGCGTTATTCTTGATTTAATATTCCAAGTTCATATGCATTCTAATGGGGCATTTTTATTCTTGTTTTGTAACACACAGTTTAATTTATACCAGAGCACCTTCACAAGTTATTGCTCCTAAAAATAATAACCAATCCGAAAGGAATTGTGACATGGTACCCAGCACTAGTGAGGCAGCATTTTCAGTGCAAAAAGTCAGAGCAAATACGTTTGTTAAAATGTAGTTGAACGCGAGCAGCACAGTACAAGTGGCTCACTAAAAAAATCTTCATTTGAATCAAAGATGGCGGATTTAGTACGCTTTCAGTATGTTGTGGCTCTCCTTTTCTGTAGACACAGAAATTCATTTTTTATAAATTCACCATCTATGATGAAGTTTTGAATGACAAGTCAGTTTTCACAACTTTATACTCATCCAATGAAATGCTTTAAGTACGAGGTGAATTTAGTGCTGGACTAAAAACTGGTGTGCCTTACACATTTTGCTTCTTATTACTCAGGCATTGTGTGTTCTCAGGAAGTATAGAATATCTCTGTTAGAAATGGGGTCTTTTGTTGGCAGTCAGATTGCCCCTCCTCCAAGCAAGGACCCTCACTCTAGTGAGGGAAAAGGAGAAACACACCCAGTTAACCTCTGCTCACCCCCTTGGTAGCTCGGCACGAGCAGAAAGGCTTAACTCAAAGACAATGTGTAAAGTATTTGTGCCAACACACACACTGATACTGTGGAAACACTACAAAATGACAACACCAGGATTGAAAATTAGCTAATATTTATCTGAGCAAAAACAAGACCACAAAGACAAAAATCCAACATACACAAGCAAAGTTATGAATTTTTCAAGATTAAACTTCAATATAGTGCTTAGAAACCCAAATGCTTGTCCTTGCTGCAGAGCAGTTTGAGGTGAGGTGGCGGCAGTGGGAAGCATTGGATCAGCGCACTTCCTGGGGAGTCAATATCCGGCGGTCATGACATGGTGCGGCGACTTCCACGGAGTCGCAGACTTCAGCGAGGCTGCAGTGGCATCGTGCCTGTGCGGTCGTTGCACACCAGCGAGGACCATGGCTTCGGTTGCAGGCAGCGTCATGGTATTGTGCAGTGGCGTCAGCCCGGAGTCATCCGAAGTCGGTTTCTTGGATTTTCTTGGTTTTCCACCAGATTCTCCTTTGAAGGGCCCAATGACTGGAGTAGGTGCCACTTGGCAGGGCAGGAGTCTCAGCAGAGAATCTAAGTGCTGGCAGAGGAAGTCTTTGATAGCCCTGAGACTTCAGAACAGGGGGCAAGCCCAGTCCAAGCCCTTGGAGATTCTTCTCAAGCAGGAATATACCACAAAGTCAAGGCTTTTTCACCTTTCACAGGCAGAAGCAGCAACTGCAGGATAGTCCCAACAAGACACAGGCAGGGGCAGCACTTCTCCTTAGCTCTTCAGCTCTTCTCCTTGGCAGGGTTCCTCTTGGTTCCAGATGCAAATCTTGGAGAAATCTAAACTTTGGTGTTTTGGTTCCAATACTTATACCCCTTTCTGCCTTTGAAGATGCCCAACTCCAAAGAAAACTCTGTTGTTTACAGGATCCTGCCTTGCCCAGGCCTGGTTCCAGACAGACACCAGAGGGTCAGAGACTGGATTGTGTTAGGGCAGGCACAGCCCATTCAGGAGTAAATGACCACTCCTCAATCCACTCTAGCCCAGATGGCTCATCATGATATGCAGGCCACAACCCAGCTCCCTTTGTGCCACTGGCTAGTGGAGATTCACAAACAGCCCAACTGTCAGTGTGACTCAGACATGGAATACACAAGCAGGCAGAGTGACAGAATGATTTAAGCAAGAAAATACCCACTTTCTAAAAGTGGCATTTTCAAACTAGAATAATCTAAAAACCACCTTCACTCAAAGATGTATTTTTAAATTGTGAGTTCAGAGTCCCCAAACTCCATATTTCTTTCTGCTCTCAAATGGAAACTGCACTTTAAGTATATTTAAAGGCAGCCCCCATGTTAACCTATGAGAGAAATATGCCTTGCAACAATGAAACCCGAATTGGGCAGTATTTCACTGTTAAGGCATGTAAAACACATCAGTATATTTCCCACCTTTAACATACACTGCACCCTGCCCATGGGGCTACAAGGGGCCTACCTTAGGAGAGCCTTACAGGTATAAAAAGGGAAGGCTTGGGCCTGGCAAGTGGGTGCACTTGCCAGGTCGAATTGAGAGGTTAAAACTGCACTACAGCCCCTGAAGTGGCAGGTCTGAGCCATGTTTACAGGACTACTTATGTTTGTTGAATAAGCAGTGCTGCAGGTTCACTAGTAGCATTTGATTTACAGGCCCTGTGCACCTCTGGTGCACTTTACTAGGGGGGACTTACTACTAAATGAAATATGCAAATCATGGAAAAGCCAATTAGCAATACAATTTTCACAGAGAGCATATGCACTTCAGTACTGGTTAGCAGTGGTAAAGTGCCCAGAGTCCTTAAGCCAACAAAAACAGATCAGAAAAAAATAGGAGGAAGGGGGCAAAAGGTTTGGGGATGACCCTGCAAAAAAGGCCAGGTCCACCATTCTCCTACTGCAATAAATGTTAATATTCACATGTCTCATATGCACCTTTTGTGCCCTTAACTTTTTCTTTCTCATCGGGTATAATTGTCAAGTAGACTGGACCCTGAGAATTATTGAGTCTCTGCCAGCATTTTTTTAATGGAGATGGATGGAATGGACATTTGCTTCTTTCTTTCTCTTGGACAGCACATTAGGCATGTTAGAATTGATAGGTGATGCCAGGCTTCCTGAACTCAGATTTTAGATCAGATGTTTAACATCTGGGGCCATATTACACTTGGGTCGGACTGTCTCTGTTTGCTTTGCATCTCACCTTTAAGGAGGTTCACCTAGCACAAACAGAGACAGTGTGCTCTATTACTTATAATGGGCTGCCTGCAGAGCAGATGCTAGTTCGCCATTGTCATTGGGGCAGCACATTAATGTAAAGCTGAATGATTATTTGAAGCAGGCGCTTGATCTTTCACACTACAGACGGAGTGCACTTCAAAGGGAGGGCATCGATTCCCTGCAGGTGAGTACAGTGAGTGAGTGAATACACCCACCTCAAGTAGATATTGAGGCTCCCGCTTCCCTCCTCTGACTGTGTGCCACCTATATTTGGTGCACAGTCAGCATACGCCCGACAGCCTCTTTGCCTGTGTGCTCTCATCCTTAATATAACTTGGACACAGATGACAAGCCCCTATGCAAATGAAGTAATGCCTCCCAAAGATAGCACCAGTGCCTGGACGCCCTTGTCAAATACTAAAGTGCCATCGGGGCTCAGAAAATGGGCACACATGCCTGTTGCACCCCCAGGCCACTGTATGTGATTAGACTCCTAGATGATGAAAATATCTGATCAGTCAATCCCTATTTTTTACACTGTCTAAAAAGTATTTATCATCTTTTACTTTATTTGCTGGTTTCCTCTAGTCATGTCTAAATGTTCACAGTGACTTAGGGCGGGATTATGAGTGTGGCGGTCCGAGGGCCGCTACACTCGTGGTGGCTGTCACACTGTTGTGGTTGTGCGACCACTACAATACAAGGTTGGCAAGCAGCCCGTCCAACCTACTTCCATCTCCAATGGGATCTTCAATCCCGACCGGCTGACAGTGGTAGAGGTCTGAATAAGTAAGGGGGTTGCTGAAGTCCGCACCGGCCTGCTGATTATGACCTGGTTCTTCGCCAATCTTTTCATGGTGGTTTTACAGCCATGAAAAGTCTGACGGAGAACAGGTGCAGGGGGCACACGGGGTCCCCTGCACTGCCCATGCACTTGTCATGGGCAGTACTGTGGTCCCCCTGCCCCCTGACAATGCTCACTGTCTGCTGGCGCGGGCAGCTGCTTCAGACGGCAGCATCGCCTCTGGCTCGCTTATGAGCCAGCGACAATCCCGCTGCCACTTTCCTGCTGGACTGATGGGCCAGCCCAGTGGGAAAGTTGTAATGGGCCAGTGGGGGAGGTAGCCAGTATGACGGGTCATCCCGTCTGCTGATCTCGAAATTAGGCCCTTAGTATAACAAGCCATTTTCTTCCTGTTTCCTTCGATTAATGTCTTAATTAATGTAAAGTGCTTAATGTTGTCTTATAATGTATTTATTTCTAGTGATTGCATTGAGGTTTTTTTTAAGCATTTGCCATGGTTGTAATAATGGGTTCAATGTTTGAAGTGCAGTTCATAATGTGTCAATTATTTGTATATGTTTTTAGAATTTTTAATATACAGGTTCTGTGAAACTGTGATGTTCTGAAATAAACATTCACAAATTCTTACCTTTGACTATAGTTCTTTAGTATAAATGTGCTTAATAAAGTTAAATGTAACTCTTCCTTGAAGTTCTTTAATGGAAATTACAATTTTCTTGAAGAATTAGTTATGCTCTTCAATTCCCGGTCCCAAATGGTACTCAAGAGGGTCTCCTGAAGAATCTGTTTATATAATCTCAGTGGCATCTAGTTATTCTACATTTTAGAAGACCTCTAGTTTCAATGACTGCAGAAAAAATGCAAAAATGTTACTTGTATGTACTTCAAAAATACCGACTATTAATGGTTCCTCCATTTAAACCCATTTATTAAGTTCTCTGTGATGCAGGATAGTCCTGAACATTTTTTTAGTGGTTGCAAGAAAATGTCATAACAAAAGGGAAATCTTATTGTTTATATGAGAAAATACCCAGATAACCATCAAGTAGCAGCCATTTCAGGCAGGTTTGAATCAACAGTGTTAGATGAAGTAAGGATGTTTTTTTATTAGGATATGAGGCGATTGCCAGAAAAAGATGGCACTGGAAATGGAGTGTTTCCATTGCTTAAGTAGACAACATCAATTCAGTGTCACAGGGAATATTATGAACATTCTACTCACCTACAATTTATTTATAATAGGACCTGTCCACTGTTCCAGAAGTACACTCAATGGGGATTTGGCTTCAGCAACCATCTTGGAAGAAAATAAATCAACATCAAAGAAAAGATCAGAATCAGAAAATTCTCTTCTGTCCTCTTCCTGAAATAATTAAGTATTATATTTTCTAGAAGCACTGCTATGCAAATGCTACTGTTGATTGACATACTATTGTGATAGGGTAGTATTTTCCACAGAAGGATTTCTCTGCACTTTATAGAATAATGTAAAAATAACGTTTTAAGCGTATTTTACCTTTCTACAGTTTATTTGCAAGAGTATTTTCCTAAAAACTCCACAGTTGGTGCATTTTTGTAATAATTCATGTGAAACCAATCTCAATCTACATTTATTATTCTTGAAAAATGGGTCTTCAGAAGAATGTGAAGACTGGTTGCTTATCTCAACTGACTCTCCAGGTGTTGGCTTTGAAAAACTATTTCCAAGCTTAGAACATAAGTAACTGGTGCCATGGGCCAGGTGGTTGTTGGGTGAAAGTATGCTGCCACAGTGTTTTATGGTTGTTACTTTGCCAAATTTTAAAACAAAATAAGACACATTCAACTAGCACACGTAGTGGAAAGTAGATCTTTAGCCATTTCACTGTTTAAATTAATATGTACATGTTAACTCGAGTGACATTTTTCTACCAAACATTTGAGTTTATTTAATATAAAGATGTATTTATTCTTTTTTGCATCAAAAAAGAATTATGGCTAGGATAAATAAATATGGTTTAAATAGATCTGCTCATTTTCACGATATTGTGTAAATTATATTGAATTGTTGTAATACTGAACCTTTTAAATAGTGTTAACTTTCATTGAACATTAAATTATAAATAGCTGTCTTCCTGCTAATTATTCTTTAAAATCGTGCTTCTAAGCAGTATATGTATGCTTCGTATGTATATGATGAATAATGTATGTGTAAATAAATATATATTTGTATACACGCTTTCATTCAGCTGTGTTTTGTCATTCAGTATATGCACTTGACACACCCAGCATTGTTCCTTACACTTCAGAACTCTTCAGGTTTCTATAAGTTAAACACATTGAAGCTTCTAACACTTTTTTGGCAATGTTAATGTGTCAAAAACTACAGAAAGGATTTACACCAAAACACAAATGGTGTATTGAATACAGTGTTAGTCTTGTGTTAATTGTGGTGTATTTGTATTAACCAAGTTATAAATTCCCTAATTTACATACAAAGTGTAAATTCACAGATATTCAAGGTAAACGTATTATAAATTCAAAGATTTACAAACCAGTTGTAAATTTACAACATATTTAAGTCAACTTTAATGCATCTTTTTTTCATCAACTTATTTTTCTTTTAAATATCCTTATGCCCAAATATCTGAAGTATACAAAAGAAATGAGATGGAGTGCTTGAATTAAATCCAGCTACCAGTAATTACTGAGGCAATATTCCAGTTGTTTTTAATTTATTTTTTATTTTATTTTTTTACCCACATGGCACCACAGACTCTATCTGCACTCCACTGAAAAGGCCCAAATAGGCCAAAGCTGATACAGTTTTGCTTGTATTCTCTCCTGTAGGGAGCCTTGCCTGGCAGTTCAGAATGGATTGTTCCCAGGAGGAGCAGTGTCCGCACTGATTTGTATAAGTTGGGCTTCTGTCTATAGTGGGTTGGTGGGCAAAAAAATATGGACTGAAATGCGGCCGGAGAGATTGCGGGTGGCTGTGATGAATCCAAGCATACCATTCATCACCTTATTGTTTGTTGAAGGATTAATCCAACTCAGGTCTACCATGCTAGTTATGTAGGTCTTGGGTAGGGACAAAGCACAAGAATGTTTCCTGTGCAGAGGGGTCATTGTGGTTTTTTTCCATATCTAAAAGCAAATTCATGCTTTGGGAGATTACTTCTTGAAAATAAAAAAGAACTGCTGAGCAGGCTCAACCAACATGGTACCAGCTCAGCAAAGATCAGTGCCTTCAATGGAGCCACTACACTGGCACCACCCCTGGAGACACTGAGATCCTCACCCTGCCTGGGGAGGATTTATATATCAGGGGGCCAGTCCATCACTTGGGGTGTGGAGGTCATGACCTCAGTAGTTTGGAAGTTATCCTCTAGGAAAGGTGTTTTCACTGTATTTGAGGACAGTGTTTATTTACCAGTGGATGCACCATCACATAGAATGGGAAATCGGAAGACAACACCTCGATTTTCAGGAAGCGAAAAACGACTGAAATGTCCATTGGAACTGCAAGGATGCACAATTGGGCCATAAAACCAGTAACTGGCCTCTTAAAATAACTACAACATGAATGTTTATTAGAATGACAGCTGAACGTTAAAGGAGAGTTATTAAACAGAATATAAACAATTGTTCCAAAACCTCATTTGAATAGATGAATATTTATCAGTTATGGCCAGCAACAGAGTTTTCACTTCTCTCCGATGTACTGTTGATGGCATCACACATGTCCCACATAAAATCACACTTCATATCATCAGTGACAACACTGCTATCTTCACATATCCCCTTATCTAGGAGTTAGGCCCTGTGATGCATCCAGTCCACTTGTGGACGTAACCTACCGTGAAAAGCCTTCTGCTGACTCAGAAAAAGCTATACAAGCATCCCTATAATCATAATTCACCCACAGCCTTACACTGTAAGCAGCAAATCTTTGGTGCAGGGTCATCGGCCAAATCTTGCTCTGAGGCCCCATATGAACAAAAACTCTCTTCATGGTCTTTGGCTATGCGCATTTCAGGTTACATGAAGCAATGTGTTCAGCCATGCCCTGGCATGGCTATAACTGACTGCACTTAGCCTTTGGCCCTGGGATTTAAATGGAGAATGCAGGCCTGACATTTGGGCACAGGGCTCGACTTTGGCCAGGCAATGCATGTAACTCCTGTGTGGGCCGAGGCCCCAATTACAATGGCCAAAATATACTTTTAAATCTGCATTATTTGCCAACTATTCCAGCTCACGTTGAAGGGTAGATTTTTTGTTTTTAATCCATTCAATGTACAGCAATAATTGTGTGTAATTCTTTGTTTTACTCTTAGTGCAGGACCTGCTTAAACTAAGTGTTGCGTAGAGAGACTACGTTTTGTATTAAAGTTGTGTTTTGTTAGTACAGAGCGTCACTGCCTTGGTTGTCATTGATTATGTCGACGGTGATGTGATATGTGGTAAAGCTGATGATGTCATTTTTGATATGCGACGTGTCATGGGCGGGATACAATTCAGTTGCTAACCTTAATTCATGATTTTCAATGTCTGTTTATGTTGAAAATTAAAATAATAATGTATCTTTAGGATGTTTTCTAGATAATCTGTTTTTTTTTAACAATAGTTATGTTTTGGCAGTGAATAAGATGCCCTTTGGCCTCTCCCTCCCCATCCAAAATAGGTGCACACACCTGTTTGCCGTATTCAGCCTTCTCTGACAGCGCAGACTGGCCCAGAGCAAAACTCCATAAGCGGTCATCAAATACTTTCTAATATCTACCAATCACTTTGATGCGCCTTGAGGAAACTGCATGTTAAACAGGACGTTAAGTCCTGTTCTGCCAGGCCAGTAAATTACACCAAAGTTGTTAGCAAATAAAATCTGTTTTGACTCATCCCACTTAACTTTGTCCTCCTTAACTGATGTGCGCGAAAATTGAAGTCGCAGCACTGGCCTTAATGGAGTACCTGTCTGCTAAGTGTCATGTAGAATTATCGAACAGTGGCAGAGTTATTGGGAAATGAGGACTTTTTGAACCAACACCAGGAAACGAAACGTAAACTAAACGTTTAAAATGTCTGATATATTTCATGCAGATTCGTCAAATGGTTCGAAAGCTACAATCAAATAAAAAATAATGTATTTTAACCGTTCTATCTAAAAGTTTAACCCTTTGACGTTCGCCCAGTGTTTTTTGGTATTGTAGGTATATCAAAAACTACTTAATGGATTTACTTACACCAAAACACAAAGGGTCTATTGAGTAACACTTTGTGTCACTTTTGGTGTATTTGCCTTAAGCAGTTTTTGCTGTTGCCCAGATGAGAAATTTCCCTGCGACAGAAAATGGAAAACACAACCTGTTAGACTGCTGGCATTAACTGCCCTCCCTTTGCTGCAACCTCGGCCGTATCCAGTGCTTAATTTGAACAGTAGTTGTAGGTGAGGGCCGGGACTTATTTTTCAACACAGACTTTTAATCCAGAGCGAGAGGGAGAGAAAGGGAGAAGACGGGAAAGGAGGGATAGAAAGATTCAAAAACAATAACAAAAGGAGCGAACTGTGATGAAAGAGATGAGTGAGATTCGAGGACAGCATTTGGTGGTGGATAAATTAGGCATGGGGTGGAATGGAGACTAGACACCCTTGCTATTTGGTAACCCTAACTTTCGGCAGCACTTGAGCTCTGGCCCCTGCCCTTACTCTTTTACAAATTAAGTACTGGCCTTCTCTACGAGAAATTTAACATAACAAAACTTGTCTGAATTTACTAATTAAATGCCGAAGTTTGTGCGGGTTCATAACACGGTTATAATGGTATTAGGCAAAGTCAAAAATTCAACTTGAGTGGTTAAGGAAAATTAACTAAAACTACTGAGAAACTGTCCTAACCAATGTCTAATTTATTTGACAGATCAGCGAGAAAGTACATTTCTTTTCTCGTAAATTCCAAGTGGCAAATTAGTATTTTAGTCGACGTTCACTCTGAACAGTAACAGGTATTTTGGAACATAAGGAAGATGGTAAATTGCTTCAAATGAAGAACGTGTTGTTTTTAAAAATGTTTTTTTAAATTTACATCATATATTGAGTCACATTTTTATTACAAGTATCGTTAGTGCGTACGATACATGTACCATTTGCTGTACCGTTTTATGTGTTTGCTTTACAAGCGAAAGGCCTAATAAACAACATCGCTGAGAGTAATTCATGTATTTTGGTTAGGTTTATTCCAGTATTTTGTCACAGTATTAGAATTTAGTGGGGTGGAATTAACACTGCTATAAAGCATGTATTGAGGCAGTGCGTGTGGTCCATTGTTCACTATTTACCTCCCAAAATGGGAAGTAATTTCGTGTCAGTAGAAAATATTTCTCACTCTTTTGTGTTTGCTCTTTGAACCTATACTTCAAATTCTTAGTGCAACGGCCCAACTGAACATCTCCTAGATTAACAATCACATTATCTAGTATCTTTTTTACTGGTAGCACCTAGTGAACCTGTATTTGAAAGATTTGATTTAAAAAGTAAAATAAAAAAAAGTGAGTTAGAAGATTTGATTTATCTTACTTAGAAATTAAGATATGGGATGCTAAAGATTTACCTATTTTAGAAGACTGGCTGAATAAGCACAAAGTGGAAACTTTAGTCTGGGAGAGTAGTTAGTTAGGGATTCCTCTGCCTTCTACCTATCACAATGATTCCCACCACATGAGTTGAGGGGTCCTTTAAGGAAGAGGAACAACTGTGCATAGGTGTAAATTTACTGAATTCAGAAATTCGTATAACCTTTTCAATTTGGGTCTAAAAATCTGAGTCAGTCACCGCTTTCCAGGTGTAAACCTGGTAAACATTTTCTGAATTCCTTTTTTGCTGGGGAGACTATTGGAGGTATTGGAGGCTGTTAGAAATGTGGTTTCTGGTTGGCTAGGGTATGCACCTCAGCCAGGCAGAACTTACCCACTCTAGTCAGGGCAAAGGAGTTACACGTCCAAGATAACCCCTGCTCACCCCCTTGGTAGCTTGGCACGAGCAGCCAGGCTTAACCCAGAGGAAATGTGTAAAGCGTTTGCACAACACACACACACACATGTGACGCAATATCCCCACCACAAAGGAAACACAACACCAGATTATATGAAAATATACTGTATTGTACACAACGCAATTATCAGACCAAACATCACATATCAGTACTATCCTGCTACTTTAGAAGTTGTCAGAACGTTACACTTTAGTTACTCTGCAAACTAGCAGTAGTCACAAATAACCCACGTTACTCAATATTCTGCAACATAAGCAGTAGTCAGGAAACACGTTATTACACTAAAGCACTTGTCACAGGAATATCATAAAACGCCCATAGTAGGAACATTAGAAAACATATGGCAAGTTAGAAAAACATATTAGCATGTCATGCCGATAACAGGAACATTTGCATACACATATGTAAAAACATCAAACGCAGGTAGGTAATATATGAATCAAATAAAAGTCTGTAGAAAGAACTTTGGATTGCAACTATGTTGGTCTTTTAAACAGTACCTGGTTGGATGAAGGCACCGCCAGTGCCCAGAAGGCGAACAATGGGGCCCCCGGCGCTCCTATGCGCAAAACGGGGGCCTCCCTTATACTCTGGGGTCAGAGGAGGGCAACATACACCTCCTCTCTTTTATAGACAGGCCCCTCCGGGGACCGTGATTACTGGGGGCCCCCCAGGACCTCAACCGTCCCTCACGAGGGGGACCAAAGTCAGCAAAAACAACTTAGGGCAGGAGGGGGGCACCACGCACCCCCTCCCGTTTAATGACCGGTCCCTCCCGGGACCCGCGATCTCTGGGGGCCCCCCAGGGCCTCCACTGGCCCTTCCACCAAGGGGGGTGCCCACAATAATGCCCGTTTTACCTAACAGCAGAAAAGGAGCGTCCTGCTCCTAACGCAGAGGCCAGGGGGAAGGGGGCACTCCCCGCGCCTTCCCCTGGTCCTGCCGTGAAGCCACAAGAAGATCAGACCCCTCCTGGGGCCCGAGCAGACACTCGCTTGCACCCGATGCGGTGCGCAAGTGTTCTTCCAGCTTCCCGGGCTGCTGCAGTGATCTTATTTAAAGGGGCACAATGCAGCAAGGAGCCTATGAGCTCCCAAGGCTCCATAAGCGCGCTGCAATCAGCGCTATGGCAGCCGCAACCTCGGAGAAGCACCCCTCGTGAAGAAATAGATGCAGGGGTCAGGGGCCACAGCACCCTGCCCCTGGGGAGCAGAATCTTAAGACAAGGTCCTCAGGTGGAGGGCCCAGCTACAGGCCAGCACAAGGGAAAGGCAGCAAGTGGCAAGTCCTTCACAGTGACCTTGCAGGTCACAGGTCAGCACAGCAGCAGCAGTCCATGGCGGTTCCTGGTGAGTCCTTTCAGCCTTTGGTGTCCAGTTCCAAGATGATTCCAAGAGTCTCCAAATTGTGGGGAAAAGTCCCCTGTACTTATAGTCAGTTCTTACAGTGTTTTACAATGGTAGGGACAGGAGGTTCCAGCCAGTTACAACTGGTTCTGGGAGTGCCCCCTCTCTCCTTTCAGCACAGGCTCCAAACATCAGTGGGGGGTTAACGACCCTATTGTGTGAGGCCAGGGCACAGTCTTTACAAATGCAGGTGTGCCCCGCCTCTCCCTTCTCTCAGCCCAGGAAGACTATTCAGTATGCAGATGCACCTCTGTGACACCTCCACCCTCCCTGTGTACAGGCTGTCTGAAAAGTATGCACAAAGCCCCAACTGTCACTCTGCCCAGACGTGGATTGGAGTCAAGCTGCAAAACATCAGTCATAAGCACAGATAAATGCGCACTTTCTAGAAGTGGCATTTCTGTGATAGTAATAAAAAATACACCCACACCAGTAAGCAGCATTTATTATCACCATCACAACCATACCAAACACGCCTACGCTACCCCTCATAAATCAGACAATACCCCTTACACATAAGGCAGGGCATTTCTAATGCAATCCTATGAGAAGGCAGCACTCACAGCAGTGAGACACCAAGTTAGGCTGTTTGTCACTACTAGGACAGGCCATGCAATATGGCACGTCCTGCCTTTCTACATACATGGCACCCTGCCCATAGGGTCAGCTACGGCGTACCTTAGGGGTGACTTACATGTAGTAAAAGGGGAGTTCTGGGCCTGGCAAGTAAATTTAGATGCCAGGTCCCTGTGGCAGAAAACTGTGCACACAGGCCCTTCGCTAGCAGGCCTGAGACAGGTTTGAAAGTCTACTTCATAGGGTGGTGGTGCAAGCAGCGCTGCAGGCCCACTAGTAGTATTTAATTTACAGGCCCTGGGTATAGAGATACCACTGTACAAGGGACTTATAGGTAAATTAAATATGCCAATTAGGTATAAGCCAATCATACCAACTTTAGATGGGAGAGCACCTGCACTTTAGGACTGGTCAGCAGTGATAAAGTGCTCAGAGTCCTAGAGCCAACAGCGAGAGGTCAGAAAAACCAGGAGGAAGGAGGCAAAAAGACTGGGGATGACCCTGCGTAAGGCAAAAAGTCGACCAGAGGCTAAAACTAGCATTGGTAAAGCCAATAGGTCTCTCCTTTATAAATTCAATGCTGAGTTTTGTGATTTCCCAATGTTTGTCTATAGTATTGTTTAAAAAAAAAGTAAGATAAAAAAATCAAAGTAATTGGAAAAAAGCAAACCTATCTTATGGTATCTCAAAACTGCACATTTAATTCAGTGTGTAGAATTATTCTAAATTGCATTGTTTATTTTACAAATAACGTTTTCACTCCGGAAACTCTGAACAGGATTTAAAAAAGAATAAGGAAGTGTCAGAATGTAGAGGGAAAGCTTTCCAATGTCTAATTTACTTTCCACAGGATTCAGTCGTTTGGTCGTCTAGTCACCCAGGGAGCAGATTTATGGGTCTCCAGTAGAAGTCTCCTGATAAATACACCTTCTACAGCAATTGTCAACTGATTAGGTGCCACAGATGGCCCTTCCTTCAGTGCCATAAAAGTCTTTGTGTACCAAACCTTGTGCTTATATGCAGTATGTGGCACGCAGGAGATAAAAACGAAGTCCTAAAAGTCTTCTTTTCAGCTATAGCCCAACAAATTATTTCCCTGTTACTGTGCTTTTACAGTCAAACTGGGAGGGGAGCAACACAGTGTTAGAGGTGTATATTTGAGAGGGTGGGAAGCAGCATACAGCGAAGAGAGCTAGAAAACACATGCACAGTTGTGGAGTTCTGAATGAAAAAGTAACCAGCAGTGGCAAACCCAGTAGGTCATCCCTAGGAGAGCTATTATCTTCCAATATTTTGTAGACCTGTTGTACCGCAGCAGGACTGCTGTGCAGCCTGGCTAAAAGTAATAAAAAAGGCACTAGGATGCAGCCTGCATTGGTTATGTCATAGAGCTTTTACCTGTGTCATTGATCCCCGGAGCCTACACGGATGGAAGGAGAGGGAGGCAGCACAGAGGGTGAGCAGAAGAAAAGAAGGCTGGTAGGGAGGGATTTAAAAAAAAAAAGCTCTGTTGCAGCCAGTGTTGGCTCTCTCATAACCCTATTTTTTCCTACTGCTCCCCCCGAGGACACCCAGGCAACACCCAGCTAAGGCCATCAATGGTCCAGATCTAAAAACGGCAAGCACCAGAATGCAAAGACAAAAAAAGTAGTATGAATGATCTACAAGCTACAGTCATAGCAGTGGATGATGAGAAAGTCTGAGATCTCTGCAGAGTAGACTGACTCAATGCAAAACAAAAACATATGCATCCACCTGCACCAAAGAGTTTAGACAACTTCCGGGTCTAATGTAGAACAAATAAAGAACTACCAAGAATACCAAAAAAGATATGTAAAATTCAAAAGTGTTAAACCATGTACTCAAAATATTCTGAATTCCCAGGGAGTTTCTCACATTTAGTGTGCTCTCAACATGTAAGTCGCAGAACTTCACCCCTACACCACTGTCCCATCCTTGAGACGAATTAAAGACATAGGCAGATTGCGTGGTATTACCAAAACATAGATATTTTACCAAGCAAAATGCCATTAGTGAATAAACCAGTAGTCATGTAGTAGTTCGATATAAACACAAGGAAACGAGGAAGGCAACACCCATATTGTAAAGCAAATGACTCTTGAGATAAATGAGCCCAAATATATTTAGCCAAATTCCTAAGTCCAGTGGTAAATAGCTCACAATTGTATTGCAGCTGCCAGATTCATTTATACAAGCTTTCACCTCTGACTAGATGCGGTATGGGAAAAAACACATAGTTTGACGCATAACATACAATTCCAGGACACTGCTTAACGCATACCCCTGTTGGGGTACTCGTGGCTTGACCAGCCTGCAGGTGAAGCCAGCAATCCATAATGAATTCCAGGCAACTTATGGTAAGGCTGAAAGGTCCAAGATCACCAGCAGGTCAGTCTCCCCTCCAGCTAGCACTGTGCCCGCCGAGGTAATTCCCCCATCAAGAGGTCAAAACCAGCCAGTCAGTCCAGTTTCCGGGGGGTAACCTGTTCTCTTCTGGTCAAATATCCGCCACAGGACGATGAAGTCACTGGCAAACTTGCCCTCCTCCTGCCATGATTGTTTGCATGAAGACTTCCTGGCCTCTAAGGGATAGGTGCAACTCGCCACTGGAACACCTCTTCGCTCCTAAACTGGAGCAAGTTATGCCTGATGGTACCCATTAAAGACACAGTGTATCTTTTGAGCCAAGTATTTGATGTCTTAACTGTTTCATTCATAGGTCTAAGGAGGGAGCCGCTCGGCTAACTGACTGTGGTATAACCTCTAACCTAAATATTGTCAGTCCTGGGAGCCTCCTTTTAACTATTGGGGTCGGCGCAAAAACAAGTCCCAATCAGCCCCCCTCCTGAAGTTTGACAACTCCTGCAGCCAGCAGTTCGCAATCCTTCATGGCTCTACAGAACAGCTCAGTCGCACTACGAAAAAATGAATATCCGCTCCGATTCCCTTGCTTCACATGTCTATTTTTGGAACTCATTACAAGTGAACTCCTGGGCACTGCACGGTTAACTCCACCCAGTGTGAATCCTATGGACACTGCCATAGAATAATGATTTGCTAACCGCCCCATTTTCTCAACTTGCTGATGTCCGCCATATGCACATTACCCATGCATCCAGAAAGTAGTCCCTCCCTGTGGGGTGAACCAGATCTGCTATGGTGCATATGTCGGCCCTGCAGATGTCCCACCACCGGGATTGCCGCCACCCACAACAGCCCCTTCACCTTTCTGGATCTTTTTATTAGGCCAGTTACATCCCTGGACATTGCTCTCCCACATTGGGCTAAGCCCGTATAATATAGTGACTAGCACTACCAAAATAAAACAACCACAAACATGAAGTTGAGAATTCCTTCCACCATTATAGCAGTACTTTTACCCACATAGGCCCCATTGCATGCTCAATGGGCAACAGTTTGCTTGGCCATGCCAGCTACAAGTAGTGCTGCACTAGCAGAAGTAACTGAGCAACGTTGCTGGTAGTACTAATGCACCAGGATTATCATGTGCACTCTTTCAGTCCTAGACTCGTCTCCTTTCTCGGCCCACCTACTGAGGGCTCAACGTGACAGCATATCGGGAACGCCGGCTGCTTTATTTCCATCCAGTTACTATAAGGTAGTTATCCCTATGCTCTAAGACAATGCCACAGGGCAGGATATGCAGGTGAATTACTTGTCTTCCTTGATGAGGAGCCATACAGGATAATCATCTCTTCATTGGCTCACAGTGCGCAAAAAGTTAACACTGCCATGCAGCTAATGGAGTGAGTTAGTCTCCGATCTATACTTAACCCACTTGTACTCCGTATGAAGCACCCATGCGCATCATAGCTCACTCCAGATTTTATCCTTTTTTCTTATCCACTCATGAAACTTCCAGTCATAAAAACTGTGGTAAACTCAAGCCTCCATTCCTTCTTTATGGTAGCCAATCTATAAGTAATGCTTTACTGCTTCTGAACAATACTAATCTCTGACTTTCTTCAGTAAGTATGAATGTGAAGTTGCTGAGACCTACAACATATCTGGCTACCTTTTCCTAAAGTGTCATCTGTTCATTACGGAGCAGATCCTCTGTGCACGATTGCTGCAGCTTCCTCACTGCATTCACCTTTGGTGTGTGGACAAACCAGAAATAAGTATACCCTGGTAAATACCATGTTCCTTACCCGGGTGGACTGTCTCTCAAGGCTGGTACACAAAGTGGCATTTTTTCTCCCATCCAGAGCACTGGTGAGCAAACATAAGCCTTGTAAAATCTGCTCCTTCCCTATGGCAGCCACTGTGCCTTTGCGAGGAAGCGTTGAAGTGGGTTCGAATTACGACTCCATCAATCTCATTTACTTCTCAAAACTTTGTGTCAGTGCAGGGTTGCTTTTAGGTGCCAAACAAATCTTGTTGACTGTATCCTTATTACTTGGAGTGGGAAATATTTTCACTTTCCTTCATCACTTGGCATCTGCTCAAATTTCCCCTTGAATTATTGGCTTGTCCAGGCTTATTAGAACCTGGCGACTCCATAAATCATCGAACAACCTATTTAAGCACACACCTTCGTTCTTGCATTTTAGCAGCAAATTATCCTTTGTGAAACTGCTCTTCACTCTTTCTTTGAAGTGCTTATTTTCGCGTTACGCTTTGTCGCCTTGTCGCCTTCGGTGGTGTCCTTTCTGTCAATTGCTCCTTCTCTTGAGAAAACTCTTGTATATCAGTTTGAGAATTATGCATGAATGCAGGGATTTGATGCAGTAAAACAAAGCATTGCTGGCGCATTCTGGTTGAAGAATACATGGCCTAACGAGGATAAAAGGATGTCTTGCTGCCCTCCCTAAATATACATGATTACTATACCACTACCTATCTGGTTCACCATCGGCATCCCTATGTGGGAATTCAAATAGGATGTTGTTATCCCTTTCTACATTAGTCTTCTCTTGGTACCTGAGACACTTTCTGTGTAGCTTGGTGGGGGATGTCTAACCGATTGTTAAAAACGCAATTAGTCTGCTGGCAGGAATCTGCCTGTTTTGTGCCTTAACCTGTCTGGGTAAAGACACTGCCTTGTGGATACGCTGCCCAATATACGTTGCAGCCCGGCGCGGTGGTAGACAAAGGACCCCCAACGGTTGCATACCTCCTCAGGTGCTACAGTTCCACCTCCCTGCCTACAGTTCCACCTCCAGCCTTCAGAGCTCCATTTACTCCTCCAACCAGGTCACAATCCCAATTGCACAAGATTGTCTCACAGGCTCCCCATGGGACATACCTGCATGTTTCACACAATCTGTATTGCTTCGCTGTACACTGTTAACGTTTATCAAGATTTTTCACCACTTACATAGCCTGCCTAACCTCAATTAGGAAGTCCAGGAAGGTAAGTCACTAACTGAATTTGGACCATCGTTGCTGACAAATTACTTGCTGTGGGAACAAACTGCGCAAAGTGAGCATTTGCATAGCAAGTCCCTATCATTGCCCTCAGATTTACTCACATATTATCTTCTAACCCACTACAGTAACTTGTGGCATCCACCATTTTGTAGGATAGATTTCGGTGCTGCCCATTGATTACTTATTAGGCTCAGGAATCCATATCATGGCATATCGCATTCTACTCATAACCTGCCCACCATATTGTCCTACAACTAAAACAATCCCACCTTGTCATTTTTTTACCATTATGTGCCACATATTCTGCAGCATTCGTGTCAAAATACCCTAACCCCTGCCTTTCCATTTTTACCAAAAATGGCACGTACTGCAAACAACAATCTGCTGCAGCAATGACAGTTCTGTAGGGGCAATATAATATGGTGTTATTTTGTGAGCACTTACTACTGCTGACCAGGTGCTACAGCACTGTTAGATCAGGCGACTGGTAGTATTCATTCCTGTTAACCAGTCTGACAAAAATATGTTTATGTCTGATGTACTTGCTCTGTAATCACTGAGTTGTTTTATGAGAATACTACCGTTGTCTTAAGGGGAGGGGGGCTGGCCTATACATTCACGAATGTTAATGGTACAATGTTATTGATGTACTGAAAGTTTAATAAAAACAAATTCTAAACAAAAAAAAAACATTCTGGCAAAGATGGGGCATGTAAAGAGCCTAAGGTGAGGAATATCACAAATGGATTTTAGTCCTCTCCGGATAATTGGCCATACCATTAGTGCTTTTAGCCACTTTATCAACCCAACGGTATGAGCGCTTAAAATTTCTTATACAGTTATGTGTTAATTATGACTCAAATATATGTGCTTAAAATTCCCTGTACCATTACATGTTAAATATGATTTAGATATAGATAAAAGCCTACTGCAAAAACGTGATCCAATCATATACAGAGCTATTCCCCCATGACACTGCCCCCCCCCACTCCTCCTCCCTAGTGGGATGCATTCTTACAATCCTTGCATACATGTGAGTGAGCCAGTATCTGTGGACCCCTGTAATGTTATTCTCTTCCACAGTACTACAGTCTCACTAGACGACTCCTGCAGATTGGGCATGGTCGCTGATGCTGCTGCCTTTTGATTCACCTCCACCTTCCTTACCTGCAGGACTTGAGGATCATTCTGGTTTGCACATATGAAAACCACCCTGCACTGTAAATACAGATTCAGCATGCCTATGTTATCCTGAATTCAATATTGAGCCAAGTGTCCATCATCCACAATGGCCGCCCCCCCACACCCACCACCTCCCAAACAATTTTCTTTCATTCTTGTTGACTTTAGCGGGCAGTAGTAGCGCCTCTTAACCTACCCAACGTTTGCTGAGTTGAACAGAACCTATTGGCAGCCTTTGCATTGCCATGGCATTTCAGGTGTCTGAGTATGCGGTTGAAGTGCATTAAAAAAAGTATTGGAACTGTGATGCTGCATGCAATGGGGGCGGGGTCAAAGATGTGGGAAAAAAAAATATATATATATTCTCCTTCAGGCAGCTACATATAAAATAACTCACTGATTAAATGAAACGTTTTAAAACGTTGTTAATCAGTGGTAAGAGCACTATTGTGTATCATGAAACCTGTATTAGCTAATGCGCTGAGAGGTCTGTGTGTAACCAGAAAGTCACAGAATAAAATCTTGGTTGGTGCAATGGAGACTTGTGGCTTGCAGAGGGCCTAGTCTGTGTCAGAACGCACTGAGAATGTGTAAGTCATTTTGTTAAACATGCGTTACACACAGTCTAAGACAGACTGCTACCAAATGTGCAAAAGGTTTCAGATAAAATGGTGCTTCCAAAAGATACATTTTATGAATACCCAGACTGTACGTAATGATGATTTATATTTATCTGCCCTGAAAAGCACACACTGCTCAGCTGGTAACTGCCTTGATACACCAGTCGAAATGAATGAATCTTTGTTATCACGAAGCTTCATGTTATTCGATCAATTAAACCAGCACCTGCTTCCAAGCTACCTTTACATTTGCATATTAACCAGTTGTGCACATTTGCTTTTCTTTCAGGCGAGGAGGCACCCTGGCAAGCAGACCTGTTTGTCAAGCTGCCTGCCCCACCCTCGGACGCACAACACAGGAGACTCCCTGAATGAAATTTGAGCTGAAGCATTTGCACAATCAGAGTTTACTGTTCCAGAACGGTTCTCTTTTCATAAAAAGTAGGGGAACGTTTTTTCATAGAGCTGCACAAATTGCCCAATTTCATATAGGTAGTCTCTGTGCCTCCTCTTCTGGTCGCAAATGGAACTGCTCCCTTACATTTAAAGTAAAATTAATTAAAGGATTTGATTGAGCACAACTACTACGTTATCTGTAAGAGTCACGATATGGGCGCTACATGCCACAGATAATCCGGTGGAGAAGTGTGGCTCAATGGTTAGAGCGGTAGACCCTGATGCAGAAATCTGGCCCGGGACCAGGGTTCAATTCCCGCCTCGGCGAGTCTTGGGCTCAATTTCCTCAGACCTGATAATTCTCGCATCGGTGCCTAATCTAATTCATGGGTCCCACTCTGTAACTCTGGGCAATAGCTTGCTTAATCTCCACAACGGCCCCAACAGCGCTGGGATACCTGGCTTCACCTTGGAGGTTGCCCAGGAGTGGGCACCTCACAGGGAAAAAGCCAGGAGGGGTTCCACAGCGGTATGCGTACAGCGCCTTGAGACCCTAACGGGTGAGTAGTGCGCTATACAAGTACGAAGTTTACAGTTTTATAATCCTATTAGGTTGAGGGTAGTCCTCAACCACAATCCGCAACATCTCCAAAGTCACTTGTACTTTGTGAGTATGATGCGAGCCCTGCCGCAGGTCCCGAGCCTCTGGCGATGTTGCCTGCTGTGTGGTCAAGGGGCCAAAAGAGGAGGTCCCCTGCCCTGCAGAGCAGTTAACCCTTTTGCTACTATGCCCCTCCCACCACCTGACCCCTAGTTGTGAGACCTTTTATGGGTTTTTGGGGTAGTTTGCACTTAGGCCTCTATAACTGTTTGTGCACGTAAGCTAGCCACGCCAAATTTGTGACCATTTTGTTCCGCAAACATCCTTGGGATTCTAAAGTTCCCATGTTTGTGGATTCCCCTGGAGTGGACTGAGAAAATAAACAACATATAGCAAAATTTTGAGTTTTTTGAGAAAAAATAGGGAAAAGGTGCTCCAGATAAAAATGTCAGTTTTTTTCCCCGTGAAAATGGCACCCACCAACGGTTTACTAAAGTTACCATCTTCCCAGCTTTCAGAAACATGCAGAGATGTATCAAAAAAACGAATTTTGGTCCCTTGTTTTAGCATTTTTTTTGTAAGAGGTAGCCTATTTGCCCTATTTTTTTGTGTGCTCTCAACCTACCACCAGTTTGTGGTGGAAACCAGTGTGAAACTCATGGGTGATCCAGAAAAGCTATACATTTCTGAAAAGTAGGCAAAATTCTAAATTCGGCAAGGGTTCATATGTGTAGATCCCTCAAGGTTTTCTTAGGAAAATAACTGTTTAAATAAAGAAATATTGAAAATGAGTAGGAAAAAAAAACCTGGCATTTGTGACGTTTTCATCTGTAACTTTTAGTCATTCTGACCGATTGGCAAAAGCAGTATACCATTACATCAGTTAGACCTTTCTGCTTGCGGGGATATATAGGGTTTGTAGGTTCTCCAAGAACCTAAGGTACCCAGTGCCAACAACTGAGCTGCATGGTATAAAGTTTTTCATTGAGTACCAAGTATAGATTAATTCTTACACCGAAATAGGCAGAGTGAAAAATGGGTCTCAGAGAAACTTATGTATGTCTGAAATGGATGCAAGATATAGAGTTAAGGAACAGTGGTTATTTCTCATCTCTGAATTCGTGGGTACCCGTAGAAGCATATGATTTGATGGATATTTTTTCAAAATTGAATTTTTCTTATACACTGGCTTACATTTGAAAGGCACAAATACAGCAAAATCTTATTGCTAATAACAAATGTTCTACTATTCTATGCTCCCGCAAGTCTCCTGATAAAAATGGTACCTCATTTGTGAGGGTAGACCTAGTGCCCATGACCGGAAATGACTCAAAACACATCCTGTATGCAGTGTATTTTTCAATCGAAAACTGACCCTCTCTTTCCGATGTAGGTATCTCTAGATTTTGGACCCAGCTCAGCCAGCATCTAGGGAAACCTAGCGAACCTGTACATTTTTTTAAACTAGACACCTAGAGGAATCCAGGATGAGTGACTTGCTTGGATCTCATTATTTTTTTTTTTTTTACCCACAATGCCCTGCATACTAGAAACTTGCTGAAATCACACATTTTCCTTACATTTCTGTGATGGAAACTTATGAAATCTACAGCAATCCATTAAATTCCTTCCATCCAGCATTGCCCCACCTGTGCAATGAACGTGCTGCCCTACTTGTGTGGCTGGGCCTAGTGCTGCCTAAGGAAAGGTTCAAACCAAGACAGTGGTTCAATCCGTTCCGATCGCTGGTATTTGACCAAGCCACACAGGTGGGACAGAGTTTTTATCGACACGTGGGACAATCCAGGGTGGTAGGAATTTTGTGGATTTCTGCAGATTCTGGAAGTTTACATCACAGAAATGTAGGGAAAATGCATGATTTCAGGAAAGGTTTTTGATTTACAGGGAATGTGGGTAAGACGCACATTGGATGTGGGTAGGTGGGTGTGCTGTGCATGTAAAGCAAACCACCCTGGACTTCGCCAGATGCCTACTTTTCAGAAGTGACTAGGTCTGATTCCACCTACCCAAGTGTTGTGAGCTACTCACCTGAACTCCAGGTTGTTCTGATGGGGCACTGACAGGGCAGCAGTGAAGGACACACTGCAACCATATGAGTTTCTAAGCGGAAGGGGGGGGTTGGGATGAGAGAGAAAGAGAGTGTGTATTCAGATTTCTCTACTGAGAGCTGTGCTGGACTCAAAGATATCTGGAATCTGATTCTGGATACTGGCAATCAGGATTATTCTGATTCAAGGGTCTGAACTTGGATTTCCCTGTAATGAAACCACACTTTAAAACAGAAAAAACTAAACGGACCTTTGGCATTAATTAACGGCAAATCAACATACTAGTAATTCACACTAGAAACATTCCGCATTGTGATTCAAGAATTATCCAGGAATTATCATGAACTGGAATCATCATGTAGAAAGAGTTCCACTGAGAGAAAATAACGGGGTTATTCACTACAAAACGACTTCAAATTCTTCAGTAGTTCGAGTCAAGCGTTCAAGGTTCATATGCAAGTATGCATTGGCAATTAGATTATAGTTCTCAATTTGTGCCAAAAGTCTTTAGGTCACCAACATCTGATTCTGATTGAGAAAACACGGATTGAAAACCAACTTCAAGCACAAGATCCAGGAATTACAAGAAATACGACTTTTCTCTAATGTCTCGTCAGTCACAAGATTGATCCAAATAATATTGCTGTATTTAGATAAGTTTGATTAATCAGCGCTGATCAAAATCCCAAATTAAACAGAAAAACTTGTGTTACCTTATTTGGGATGACTCGTGTCTTTTTACAAAAAAACACAATGCGAGAGATGAATTGCAAGCTGCCCGCCTTTTACAGATACTGTGGTAGCTGCGAGAAGATCGGAAATACTAGGTTTGAACTCAGGAGGCGCATCACTGTGGGGAGTAGCCTGTCGCTGTGAAGGTATGGATGCCACTGCGAAGAGAGGACTGCCACTGCATAGGGAAGGCTGCTGAAGACTGGAGACAGGTAAGCGTTGCTTCTATGTTAAACAAGGCTTAGCAGGATTAAGTCTTAAACAACAACTTTTATAGCCAGACCGGACCACATGCAAGGAAACACAATGGAGAAAAAAGGAACTCGTTAGTCATTATTGTAATTGCACATGTTTCTCAAATGTCTTTTTTCCATTAGGAGGATCAATTAAAGAAGCAGCAGTTGTCGAAAGTTGACATGTGCTTCCTGGATTGCCAGGGTGAGGCCCAGGTGGTTGAATACAGTTGACATGTGCTTCCTGGATTACCGGGGTGAGGCCCAGATGATCAGAAGTTATCTTGACTGCAAGCATTGGTCTAGATCTGCTTTGAACATTGCCATATTGTTAATAACTGAGTTCCCAAGTTTCAAAGACATAGCATGAGTCAAGCTCGTACTGTGATGAAAAGAAAATAACATCTCTGATATCACTCATAAGGTTGGGGGGGGAGTAAGGCATGACTAGCATTGCTCCCAGCTGGGACAATGACACCAAGCCCAAAAAGTGCTGCTGTTCACCATTGCAAGTTAGCCAAGCTCTGCTGGCCCATATGTAAAATCAACACCCAAAAGAGTAAAATCTCCTTTTGCTTGCTATGAGATGCTTTAGTCCCCAGGTGTTGGGGGGGCAGAAAAACTGTGCCCATTTTTTGGTGGCTTGGGGGCATTGCCATGCCCACACTGGGCAGCCCCCAACCCTATACTCATTAAAAAAAAAAAATAGTCTCTGGTGCCTAATGGGTTTTCTGCCCCTGGGGGCGGCCTGGCAGAAGGACTGTGCCCATTCTGAGCAACCCCTACACTAATAAAAAAGAAAAATATCCCCTGGCTCCTAGCGGGCTTACTCCCCCTCATGAAGACAGATCAAGGGCTGTTTCCTGCAAAGGGGGCAGAAAAAGACTGTGCTCACATTTTTTGGGGCGAGGCCTTGACAGGCCCATCAGTAAGTAAATAAAATATTCCCAGGTGTGCTTGGGGGTGGGGGCAGATCAGGGGTTATTGCACCATAAAGATATTAGGGTGCAAATGCCCTTGTGTAAGGGGCTGCTCCCCTCCCCATGTCTAGTGGATCCCTACTTGAGTATTGCCCCCCTTGGGCAATCTCCTAGCAGGGATCCACTTGGGAAAGGTACCATTGGAAAGGGTACATGAGGCTGCATGAGCACTGATACAGGGAAAGTGAAATGAGCTGATTGGCTCATTTCACCTTTGTTATCAGAGAAATGTAGTCATTTTTCTAAAAACCGAAAAACAGCCTAGGGAGATGGGGAAGCTGTTCCCCCCGCTTTAAGGCTCATGGGTGTGGAATTCCTGTAGCTCGATGTTCAGGACATATTGTTTGGGGTCAGGGACAACAAGTTTTCATGTTTATCTTGTCCTTGGGATAAGTTGGCCGAACCCCCTGCAGCATAAACCCTTTGGCTGCCAGTTTCCAGGAAAGGGAACTGTCTGCAGTTGAGGTAATATTTGTGTTCATTTGTTAATGCTGTTTAAACTTGTTTTTATTGTTTATTAATGCAAAGCTATAATTATTAGGGTCAGCGTTCTGAATAAATGTTGTAAACTCATGTTGCACGACCGACAGTGGATGCAATAAAAAAACAAGGATTTGCAATGCAGTGGGTCTCGCATATTTCAAACACGTTAATTGTCATCTTTAGACAACAGCACTCATGAGCAAAAACAATATAAACATAAGTTGAAACAGAAAAAAAGAAACAACAAAAGAAAATACAGTTAGCTTTAAAAAAAATAAAGCATTGCAATTTTGTTTGCCCTGCTGGGCACGTTTTTGCCAGTCACAAGCCTTCTGTTTGTGGGGGCACTTAAAATTGAAAAGAACAAATAGTACCTCGATCACGTCAAGAGGAGCGGACACAAAGAGGACCGGAAATGATGCCAGACATGCCTTGACGAATTACGAGGCTGCAAAGAAGAGTGCCACGCAAACCAACAAATGGTGAGCGACAGTCGGGCTCCAAGCCCTTTACTGAATACCACAGAGTCTTGCATGCGAGACGTATGCACTCACAGGCTTGACACTAAAAAAACGGTGAGTGTAGAGCGGTCTCCATCATATTAAAATAAAAAATCGGGAAAAGTAAATACATTCTTACCTTTTCTTTCTGCCCTGTTTGGAGCCACTGGGATTCTCAATTACCAACATCTGTTAGCAAATGATACTGCACCTGCCAAATGACAGGTTGTGTGAACTTTGTTATCATATATTGACACCACCCAGAAAAGCTGAGCATTCTGTGATATCCAAAACATTTCAAAACCTTCTGTCCTAAAGGCAAAAACTATCCATTCTAATGAGAAACAGATGTAAGGAGTGCCCTTTTATATCACAAGCCAAGGAAAGATCGATCGAATACCACGTGACTCAAGTGTGTGCAAGGCCAAGTGGGGCAAACAATGCAGTATGAGTGCAGACATACGTCATAACATGTAACGGTGCTCAGGGTTCTTGGACATGCTGCTTGCAATCCCTACAACCCTCCCACAAGTAGCACACTGTATATTCTCCAGTCGCAAATGGGAAACTGGGAACAGCGCCAGAGCTTAATGCTTTCATGAAACAAGTAGGCCTGAGGAACATGTTGCAAACACCCACATCCATAGCACTGAACAGGCAGGCACCCACTGCAATGCATACAGGCTTTCCTTCAGGAAAAGAACAGCGTGAGATGCAGGCATGAGCACTGAGCATCCTTCTAGTGTGGCAGTAAGAGGGTTAAAGGCACCGTGCCAGCTGAGTCTCCCTCACACACTTGAATCTTAGGTATTGCGGGTGCACAGCAGTCAACGCATAGGCACATCATGCATGCTCACAAACATGCATGCATAGTTGTAAACAGATGGCACTGGAGCACGGCAGTTAGGGCAGCAGACCTAGAGATTACATCTTCCATCACATAGTACACGCACAAGATTACACTGGATGCATTATGAGGTAACCACACACACCGGTGGTTATAGAAGCCTTGCATTGCTTTGCACTCTGGAATTTCTGAGCCCGTACAATCAAAATCATTTTTTTTTTTTTTAAACTCAATCTCTTGTGCCAAGATGCTCTTGGAAAAAAAACCAGGACTGTCTCAAGGTGCCATCGGACATGCTTCCACCCGGCATTTATGAAATCAGGAGTTCTCTGGACCGATTTTATCTATGTCCAAATTGATCAATCAATTCATCTCGGTGGCAATAAGGAATTCCACGCTGAACTCTGACAGTCTTGCCACTGGACTCTGCATGTTTACTAGCTCAGAAGAGTAAGGTGCTGTCTGAGGATAGGAAGGTGCCAACTGAGGACATACCACAGTAACATGCCAGCTGAGATCACTCTTGCATCAGCGCCATCTTTATTTGTTTTGCAGATTGCTGGAGGCACTTAGTAGCAGTGGCGGCTGGCAGCCTTAGGAGGAGGGGGGGCTCTCTCTCTCTCTCTCCCTCTCCCTCTCCAAACATTCAATTTAAAACATCACACACTTGCCTCCAGGTCCCAGGAGGGTGGGGACTGCTGCCTTCCATCATTGGCTGACTTAAGGTCAGCCAATGATGGAAGGCAGCAGTCCCAGCCTTGTCACAGAGTGGGATGTGTCAGTGAGATTGCTGACCCCACCCCACTCTGTAACGAAGTGTCACTGATTGACACTCTCCCTGGGCACTTCAGGGCTTAAACCTGAAGCGCCCACGGAGAGTGTTAATTGGTGACGCTTTCCTTGTCACCCAGGGGAGTTCCTCGAGGCACCTTTGCTGAGCTGAGGAGGTCACGCCCATAGGAGCTGTGACCTCCTCAGCCCAGCAAAGTTCAGCTCAGGCAGCCAGGAGTGTGCGCAAATCGCGCATGTCTGCTCCTGGCTGCCTGAGCTGAACATGGAGAGTGTCTGTCAGGCTGACCTTTGTTCAGCCTGACAGACACTCTTCATGAGGGGCAAAAGGTGGGGGGGCGTGGCCCCTCCGCCCTAAAGGACGTGCCGCCATTGCTTAGTAGAGCAGATGACAATGTTGAACATAGCACTAGATCTTAGCGCTATACAGCACAAATGAGATGTCGCGCAATGAACTTGAATAACACCATCCATCTACAAGGACCGCACTGCACATTTTTCTTCCCATGAACGAGAGCTTACAATGCATCATCGGAAACGCGTTTGTTCAAGTTTGAGCTATTAACGATGTAAACTATAGGATGCGTGGCAATGCATATGTGCAGCGGCAGCCGCCGCAAATCTCAAGGGGAGGGCGGATGGGGAAGATTTGCAAAGAAAATATTTAAAATAAAACAAGCGCGATCACGCTGTTTTAAACCCAACTAGATTGAGCTGTGTAGGTAATAAAAAGAAAAAGTAGTCCAGAAACCATGCGGAAAACAAGGATCCTCAAATGTTTTCAGTTGTTTGCCAGTGTGCTCGAGGACGGCTAAACACCGGAAAAGGCATGACGTATGCACGCCTTTCACAAATGAAATTAAGTGAATTTTAAAAGGCCGCAGAGAGATTACAGCAGGCCAGATCGCTTGTGTGTTCGACCCTAAAGATGTGTACACACACACACACACACACACATACTCACACATTTGAGAAGTTTAACAACATGAGGCTGCGTATACTGCTTCCAGAATGCCCTCCGATTAGATGCAAATGTTTGCAGAAGCTTGTAAGCAAGATTGATGATTCTTTGCTTTCAAAACAAAATGTTCAAAAAAAAATGCAAGTAGAAAAAAAATGTTTTGCAATATTACTGTGAAATTTTAGTTACTATTTCTTTGAAGCTTCAATTACTGAAAAGTGTTGAGGCAGGCCAGTATGTCCAAATAATGTTCATAATGGAAAATCAGTGTAACCAGTTTCAACAAGATTATGTGAAACATGAAAATAAACAAGCATTGGGAAAGCCAACCAATCTGACATTGGTGGTCAGTGTTTTGGTTTTGTCAGTGCATGTCATGTTTTGACATAGCTTTTGTAAACCTTTATTGTTGTGTGAGATGCCAGGCCCCAAACATTGTAACAAACATTGGGAAAAGGCACACAAAAATTGCTCTCAAAAAGCACATATTGCCACAGTAGTTCCTGGCACTGAACAAAACTACTTTATGTGCCAATATGTTCCTTGTGGAAAGGGCAGAATGCTATCACTCAAAGTGAAGTCAGCTGATAAATGGAAAGAGGGAGAAATAGATTTTTAATAAAAACAAAAGGTCTTGGTTAACGCAAAACCTAGGTAGGGGCCCAGTTGTTAAAGAAAGTCACAAAAGTTCACACATGGTATATGTTTTTGCACTAATGCATAACTATGGCTTTCAGGAATTAACAAGAATTTACAGAAGTGAACTGTATTTTATCACAAGCAAATATGCATGTGTTTTGTTCTTGTGAAAATCTACTGATCGTTTAGAAGATCACTTTTGCTCCAGCCACTTTTTCCAAACCTTGGAAGAACTTATACTTCTGCCCTTGTTAGGAGTAAATGTCCAACCTTTCTCAGTATGGGAAAAGATTAAAGAAGAGCTGGTGAAAACCCTTAAAAACATACGAGTTAGTAGGTTTGTACAGACTCCAAAGGGCATTCAAACCCTGCAAGTCCTGATTACTGCTACCTCCAGCCCAAGAATGCATATCTGCAGAAAGGTGGCAAAGGAAGGAAATTGTATACCAGCCCTACTATAGTATAAGCCCTGGCATAATCTGAGAGGCTATAATTAGAGCTCCTATATATTGATATTGCTGCCATAATTTGTCCCTGCACTATGTAGCACCAAAGGGACAAGTGGATTTTTCTTTTAGGACAAGTAGATTTATGAAGCAACCTGTCCCACACAAGTAGATATTGTATTAAATTCCTGGAGGCTATTTTTTGCACATGGAAATCCCACTGGTGTACGCACCAGAGGGATTTTCAGTGCCATGTGCGTGGACGGTCAGGAGAAGTCTGACACACAAGAACATTGCAACATCAGACAGGCTCCTGGCCGTATGACGCACGCAAGTGGTTAAGACTCTGCTGTCCTGGTGCTCCTAGATAATGACACAACCCCCTGCAAGAGGCCGCCAGAGACCACATTGTAAGCCCCCGCACATACAGTGTCTAACACTCTGCTACGTGCTGCTACGTGCAAGGTATGCCAGCTCATTCTGCTGATGACCTAATAAAATGCTCGAGGTGCAAGTTACGCTGTACAGATTGTCGACAGTGTTGAACATATTGTACATGGGTAGAAGGAAGCACCACAAATTGTGGGGCGGGGGAGTACAGAAGGAGGACAAAGGAACTGAGCCCGGTGCATGCATTGGTAGGTGAGTTTAGTACACACCAGTTTTGGGGTTGGGGAGAATTCCATGACACAGCAAGGATGGAATTGTTGGCCTCCAAAGCCATTTATACCCCTTTCTTGGATCCAAAACCCTGAAGATACAAGATATTCTTCAGTGATGCAAAGCTAAAACTAGATCTTTGGATCAAACGCACTTAAGTAGTGTGCTTTTCTTTTACAAATATATATATATATTTTTTTCATTTATTTTAGTCCAAATGACTCATGTGATTGGACTAGGCTACGGCTCTCAAAATGCAGTGCTCTGAGTGTAATGAAAACCCCGGGCTGTAAACTAAATGGCCTAAAGAAGTCTGTTACATATTTACCAAAGTCTCGGTGTTTATGTAATGGTTAAATTCGAAGCTAAGGGCTGGGGGCACATAACGTCTAACTCGATTCTGTGTAGAAATTATTTCATAGCGGGCTTCAGAGGAGCGGCTGATTTGACCGCTGTAACTGGTCATGAAAACATGTGGATTATGGTTAAGATACAGTTACAAAAGTGCAGTGAAACAATCCATATCGTTTTTTTAAAATATGAAGCTAAAAACTTGAGTTTGTCGTTGAAAACTCATACATCCAGAGTTCTTTTGCATGTGAGGTGAAATTTCTCAATAAATGGTGTGTCTGAACTAACAGGGTATGTATATTTTTAAATGCAAAAATCGTTAGAACTAGTAAAAACAAGATCACACCTAAAACAAAATGCTTTCCAAGAAAGCACAAGCCGTATTAAAAAAAAACAAAAAAAATAAAAAACCACATGTAAACAGTAAAGGAGAAACCATTTAACAAACTGCAAGACAAGCGTGTTCAGTGGAAAAGCTTAGGTTAAGCAAGAACGACAGGAGGGGTAAGGGAGGCAAGCAACAATGACTGGGAAGCAACAACAGTGGAAGCAACAATAAAAAAAAGAATTACCTGAGGAAGGGCACTAATGAAGACATTAATCAGACTTTCGAGGGGAAAAGCACACCAAGAGGGGAAGTCAAATCCGTCACAAGCTAATTAATGAGAATCAGGAAAATCAGAGTGATAATGAAGCCAACAAATGGTAAGTAATGGGTGACTATAACCACATTTTTATTGTTTTTTTAAGTTACAAAAGATCTCACAAGCGACAGTGCATGCTCTGTCTTAGGTGAGACCTAAGAATAAATTCGCTAAATGTGAGGAGTGGAAGGATACAAGTCAGCCAATCAAAAAGATCGTAAGAAGGCTACATTATCAGAGAGGGACAAACACAAGAAGAGTAAGGCAAGCTATCAAACAAGAAGCAAACAAATGAGGTTGAGAAACAGGCTAACCAGTGGCAAGCAACGGGCGGGCTGTAAGCCCACTGGAAGTTCACAATAGGTTTCTTGCAACCAGTCAGCTTATACTTGCTGATAGGCATGACCTAAAAATCAGAGCAAAAGTGCAAACACCTTCCCACACTGGGACAGGACTAAACATTTGACCTTTGAAAAATAGTTTGAGAATACCCATAAATATTTTCATTTTTTGGTTTGCACAAAATTCTAGGACATTCCTTCCCTGAAATGCCCACTCTCTGGTTTGAATAGATCTACTTGCATGAAAACGTCAGTGCGAGTAAAACCATTTTACTATTTTGAAATCTCAAATCAACCTTTATGAATAGGAAATATAGTTTTGGACTCACAAAAAACTGATTGTGCATATAACTCAGGCTTGCATGCGCTAATACCTTGGTGAGATGACTCTAAAGTTGTTGATCGCTGTGTTGCACCCGTTTCTTTGCCTGCCTGAATTCATTCATAAATCTATTGCGTCATTAAGTAGGAGACAAGGTGGGCTTCTTTGCAATCCTGGGAGGTGTAAAAGGTGTAATGTTTGTTACAGGGAGAGGCATTGTTTGCAAAAATAGGTTTCCTCCCAACATGTTTGTGACAGCAAAATATGTGTTCCTTGACCTAAATTCAGCTCTCACAATTCTTTTTTTTAACCATCACCCAACTTAACCAAGTTACGATTGACATTTGTGAATCTGGACGGTCCAGAAAGGTAAATATCTGTTTTCTATCTTCTTGATTTTATCATCACCTAAGCAGCTAATAAAAATATCCCTGCATGTAGTACTGGCTTATCTCCGTTTATGTTTCTGGAATGAAACAGGTTTGAGGTGAGCACCCTTTATCTTCCAGACAATAAACAATTCTCAGATGAATTGACTATGTTTTCAACTAGGAGACTTATGTTTTTGCGGGTGAAGGGGGGAGGGCTAACTTTCCTTAGTGTGCTGTTGTTAGAAATGCAGTTTCTGGTTGGCTAGGTGTGTACCTAAGCCAAGCAGAACCCACCCACTCTGGTCAGGGCGAGTGAGTTACACCCCTAAGATAACCCCATACTAGCTTGGCACGAACAGTCAGGCCTATCCCAGAGGCAATGTGTAAAGTGGTTGCACAACACACAAGACGCACTATCCCCACCACAAAGGAAACACAACACTAAGTTATATAAAAACAAACTGTATTATACATAACATCACTAAACCAAGCACATGTCATTAATACCCTGCTACCCAAGCAGGTGTCAGAACATTACACAGTACTATTACTCTGTGAAAACCAGCAGTAATCACATTGAACACACAGGTTACTGATTATTCTGCAACATAAGCAGTAGTTAGGAAAACATTACTAAAATAATGCAAGTCATAAAATCATCACAAATGCCCATAAAAAGGAACATCAGAAAATATATGCAATTCATGAAAAAACACATCATCATAAATGCCCATAACAGGAACATCAGAAGGTCACAAACCCATCATCAAGAATGAACATATCCTGGTAAAACACATGATACATCAATATGTCAACCCAGTATCAAAGGGGCCCAGGCACTACCCTGAATGCCCACGTAAAGAAATTACTTCCCCAGAGCATAGGTCAAGTCCCAAGAAAGCAAATGCACATACCATGATGAGCATATTTCTAGCGTAACAGGTCACGAGGGGTGATGACGCATTAATACGGGACTCACATGCCCAAAACTTTGGGCTCTTGCGCTCCGATCCTTACGTAGGGGTGGTAGGCCGAGGACCTCCTTTGAGGGTCACCACCCCGGCCTGCTTAGATGCTGTGAGAGGCAAAACTACAGGGGCCTCTTTTGACCCTTGCAGTGGCCGGAGGGACAAGGGCCCAAAACACTACTGGAGCATTCCTGTCCTAGCGCAGTGACTGGGGAAGAGGGACTCACACTCGCCCCCCCTTGTCCTGCTTCTCTGGTGCCCCCTCCTATTCTGGAGGCACCGTGCACTACATCTCTGCTGGGCGAGACCGCTGTTGAGGTTTTCCTGCCGCCTCGTAGAAGGGGAGAGGCTCTTGCCACCTCTTGCACCTCTGGGGACCATGCAGCTCCCCCCGGAGCACGCTCCGACGACGTTGCCGGTCCTGGGGTGGCCCTGGGAGTTGGAGAGACCTCCAATGAGGTTTCCCTTCCTCGTAGGACTGCTCTTCCACACTCGCCCGCACCCTACCTGATGCGCAAGTGTACCCAGCGGTGAATTTCGCAAAAGTAAGGGCTTACTGTGCCCCAGGGGCACTGGGTTCAGCGTTTGTCGCCCCGGGGACACCGCAAGGAGCGCGCTTGCTCCATTCTTTGTTTTCCCATGAACTGTGGGCACCTGAAGGAGCGCGTTTCGAACGTGCTGTGACTTTACAGCCAGCCCGGGTTGCAGCAGGGATTTCCCCGGCAGCAAGGCTCCAGAAGCGCTCTCGAGGTGCTGATCCATTAAAAGAAAAAGCGCTCTGGCCAAAGAGCAAAACGCTTCTCGAGGTGCTTTAGTGAATGAAGAAGTGCGCTCACCCAGCACTCAGGTAATCAGGACAAAGCACTCCTTTGCGTTGAAACACTGCAATTTGCAGAGGGCAGGGGAACACAGCACCCAGCCTCTGGGAACACACGGAGGGCACAGAGCAGCAGGGCCCAGCAACAGGTCAGCACAAGAGGGATGCAGTCGGTGGAATTCCTCCTAGTGACTCATGGGTCAGCACAGCAGCAGCAGTCCAAGTAGGTTCCCGGTTAGTACCTCCAGCAGCATTCTGTGTCCAGTTCCAAGTATGTTTCTTGTGTGTCTGTGTCTGCTTTACATGGGGAAACCCCATGTACTTATACTCAGTTTTGCACAGTGTTAACAAAGAAGGGGAGAGCAGGTTCCAACCAGTTACAACTGGTTCCAGGAGTGTCTCCTCTGTCCTCCAGCACAGGTTCCAGACATCAGTTGGGGGTAAACAAGCCCTTTGTGTGAGGCCAGGACACAGCCTTTACAAATGCAGGTGTGCCCCGCCTCCCCTTCTCTCAGCCCAGGAAGATCATTCAACATGTAGATGCACCTTTGTGACATCTCCACCCTCCCTGTGTACAAGCTGTCTGAAAAGTATGCACAAAGCCCACCTGTCACTCTGCCCAGATGTGGAATTGAATCAAGCTGCAAAACACTAGAGGCATAAACACAGAGAAATGCTCACTTTCTATAAGTGGCATTTCTATAATGCTAATAAAAAATCCACCTACACCAGTAAGCAGTATTTCTCACTACCATTACAACCATATCAAACATGCCTACGCTACCCCTCATAAATCAGACAATACCCCCTAGTCATAAGGCAGGACATTTCCAATGCAGTCCTATGAGAAGGCAGCGCTCACAGCTGTGAGAAACCAAATAGGCTGTTTGTCACTACCAGGACAGGCCATGAAACCAGCCACATGTACTGCATTTTACATATGTAGCACCCTGCCCATAGGGATAGCAAGGGCCCACCTTAGGGGTGACTTGCATGTTGTAAATGTGAGTTCTGGGCAAGGTAAGTAAATTTAGATGGCAGGTACCTGTGGCAGAAAACTGCGCAGGGAGGCCTGAGACTGGTTTGAAAGGCTACTTCTGTGGGTGGCGCAAGCAGAGCTGCAGGCCCACTAGTAGCGTTTAATTTACAGGCCCTGGGTATAGGGATACCACTGTACAAGTGACTTACAGGTAAATTAAATGTGTCATTATGTGTAAACCAACCATACCAACTTTAGAAGGGAGAGCACCTGCACTTTAGCACTGGTCAGCAGTGATAAAGTGCTCAGAATCCTAGAGCCAACAGCAAGAGGTAAAAAAAAAAATAGGAGGAAGGAGGAAAAAAGTTTGGGGATGAACCCGTAAAAAGTGTACTGTTGTACAGTTTTAATTTTGATAAACTTACAACTCAATCTCGAAGCTGATCCAACTCTGTTCTCACTAAAAGGATATATGAACAATTTCTGATCAGTACGCAAAATAACTTGTGTGCCCCAGAGATATGTTTTGAATTTCTAAATTCCCCAGTCACACACTAAAGCCTCCCTTTCAGTAGTGCTATATATTTTCTCTACATCCATAAGTGCACATGATGCAAATGCAAAACTGATTTCTGAACCACAAACTCTTTACAAGGAACATAACCAAAGCGAACAGCACTAACATCCACTGTAAAGGTGCATTTATGTCCCAAAATAAATGTTTCTTATGCAGGAATGCTAAATAAAATACTTGTACGTTTTAAAATACTTTTTGTTTTTTTCAGACCATGTAAATTTTTCCTTTGTTCTTAATATCTTTTTGAGAGCTTCCATAATAGTAGCATACCATTCCATGTTACAGGAATAATAATCACTAAAACCAATAGATCACTTCATTTGATCTTTGTCACGTCGACATGGAGCATGTCTCAATGCCCTGATCAAGTTATCTTTAGGCTTAATTCTCTCAGATGAAGCCTGTAGTCCAAATAGTCGACTGACTCAGTTAAAAAGTGGTATTTTTCCCAAGACAGTCATTCCACGCTCTTTCAGAATGTGCTTAACCTGACCTAAAATCCAGCTATGTTCATCAATATTCTAGGCATAAATAAGAATGTCATCTTAGAAGGGTTGTATTCCAGGGACATCCTTGAGGAAGCAGTGCATCAATTTTTTGGAAGATACAAGTTGCAAAATCTAGAATAAAAGGTTAATCCCAAATACTCGTGCACACCAAACGCTCTAATAATTGTTAGTAAAGTAGGCTTTTCCAATGCCACTTTGATTGTACATTGATTTCAAGCCAACAGTGCTAAAACATTTAGTACCACTGATTAGAGTCTACAACTTAAGCAATGGAGGGCAATTACAAGAATATTCTTATTTAGGGACGTAAGGTCTGCACACAGGTGAGTTTGATCCCCTTTTTAAGCAATAACTATAGCACTAACCCACTCAAAAGAATTCACAGATTCGATTACACCACTTCTACAAAGTTCATCAAGATGTTTCCTCAGATTGCCCCTAGTACTGAGTGACACTTCATAGACTTAATGGGAAACAGGAATAGTATTGTCCTTCAAAATTATTTTGTGCTCAAAACTTCTAACCATCTCTATTTTATCACTGCTCACGTTTATACTTCCATAAAATAGCCACAAGGTCATTAGACTTATGCCACATAACCATAATTTATGCACCAGGTTACAACACATTCCCCAGCTTGCCTTGACCTATCCACCCTATGATGTCCCTTCCATTGACGGCTGTGTAGATTTTTGTAAAAATGACCCTGCCTGAAAAGTTTAAGGTATCTTAAAAACGTCCCAGTAGTCTATTTCACTGTCGCCACGGGCGGCAGCTCTGATATCATGTTTTTTTTTAAATGTGTTCACCTAAAACTTATTAAGCGTTGAATCAGACAACATAGTGACACGGAGTCCAGAATCAGCCTTTATAGTTACTTTAGTATTCCCAATATGTACATTACAAAAGGACTCTTCTTAATAGCAATCATGCCTTTCTCGCACTCTGCTTGTACTCTTAAAATGACATTTTCAAGTTTAACACAAGCATCTTGTCCAATTTCATTAGGAACCCTATTAACCTTAACATGACCCCACCGCTCCTAGACAGAAGCACAAAAAATGTCCAATTGTTTTTTCTTTTCTTTTTTTTTTAAATGTGTTACATTTCTTTCCTTGAGCTGGACAGTTGCTCTTATTAGACCCACAGGTGAATCAAGTCGAGCTATGTGAGACTAACTTGGTATTTCTAAAATTTCCATCCTGTTTTTATTAAATTTGTTTATTTTTATACAGAATTCACTGTTTTGCATTCAAACTCAGTTACTTTGCCTGAATTTACCCATACATTTTGCCGAACCTTTAATAACCTTAGAGATTCTAAAAGTTTCTTTAAGTGTGGGGTTAGCAGAGCGCAAAAGTTTTTCTTAGACTTTTTTCGAGACAATTTAAAACAATCTAATCTCTAATTTACTGGTCAATACTGTTCTCAAATTTGTAAGGGCTTGCCAGAATTCTCATTACTGCATCTTACTGACACCCAGATTGTTTCCAGGGATACAAATTAAATTGTTCAACTTCTACATTTGGGGCCATATGCACTAAAACATTTTCCCATAGACAAAGAATGGATAAAACCCTTTGATACATCTGGCCCTTGGTTCCTTATCATCAAGTGATCGCAACTCAGGTAAACGGTAAAAGAAATCTGCCCAGCAGATGACTAATAAATCAGGTTTCCTTGGTGGGGAATAGTTGCCAGCATCTATGGCTACTAAATAATTCTGAAATCTCAGAACCAATGCTTCCGCTGCTAAAATGGCTTCCCCGCATCATGTAAAAAACACAAAACACAGTGATTGCTGGATTCAACGTGTGGCATCTTTATTCAACTGTGTGCACTCATTAGTTGGCTACTGAGCTCTTAGTCCACAGTGGTTCATTTTACAAGGAATTGTACATTTAACGTGTATTTTTACAGAAATCATTAATTCATTAACTTACATTAATTTCATTAACTTGCATGGGAGGGGCACTCACTTTTTATCCTTTAGTCTCATCTTTCTATTGCTCTAATACTTGTGGTTCATTTTTCCACACATCACTAAAGTACTGGAAAGACCTTTGGTCCAGTTTTGTATGAACTGTATTGCTGTGCAAAATTTAGTTGCAGCACCTTTCACAGCTGTGTCTTTGTTGTCAGACAAAGCATACCCTGAAGGACTAGTTTAGCCTATCACTGCAGGTCGCCATTTTGTCAGATCAAGACTCTGACAAATCTTTGTTCTCCTTGAGCCTGCCTGGTAAAGTCCCTTTAATGGTGTTTAGCACGGAGACTTAAGTCTGTGTGAGCCTACTAACCTCTAAACAGACTTTCTAGAAAAGACATATCATTTATATAACCTCTAGGTTCCGGCATTGAGGGATTTATGCATAGAGAGTAGTCTTCCTAGGAAGAAGTCCTGGTTGTGAAGTATGTAGACACCCCATAGGAGTGTGGGTTGAGGTGTCAGGGCAGTCAGATACTGTCTCACCAGTCTCAGGAAATGTGGTTCCCTTTGGCAGGCCAGGCAGTGGTGCAGTCTAATGGTACAGACTCTAGGCTGGATGGTCAGGTTCAGGAGGTAAACTCTGGCCTGATGGGGGGCGGTTTGCCTAATCACCCCCTACCCCCCTTGGAGTGACTTCTAGGGGTACTCTCCAAGGTGGGGGGTGCGGAACTCTGGAAGTGGGGGCAGGGGAGGGCAAGACTCCCCTCTGGGTACAGACCCTGGGCTAAGGGACCAGTGTCAGGGTGCCATTCTTGCACAGGTGGTAGAATTGTGCAGGACTGCTTCCTCAAACACCCTGATAATTTTGGATTCTGAGGGGGCACTCCTGGTGGAGGGATGCAGAACTCCAGAAGGAAGGGTAGGGGAGGGAAGCCTTGCCCCTGACCCCGGTCCAAATTGAGGGTATACACCCTACGTTGGAAGACCAGTTGCAGGATAACATCCCTGCCCTGGAGGGAGAATTGTGCAGGACTGCTTCTACAAGCGCCCTGACATTTCTGGACTCTGAGGTGCCACTCCTGGGGGAGGGTAGAGAGCCCCATAGGGGAGGACCAGTGTCAGGATGCCATCCCTGGTGGTAGGGAGAGTGGACAAAGGGTGGCAGGCACCTGGGGCTACCGCCCCAACTCTCCAAAGTCACAGTGGTTAGAAAGACCTGAAAAGCCTGGGTCCTGGCTCTCGTCCCTGACAGCTGTTAGTGGCCACTATGGCTTGCTTTCCTGGTGGCCAGAGGTGCCCCTGGGGGGGGGGGGCAGGAGTCACACCCCAGAGGTGGAGTGGGCCACACCACTGTGTTGCCCATGATGGTACTGTCTGTCCACTGGGATACATCTGTGAGCAAAGTAAGGTTAGGTGCTGCACAGATGGTATCCGCAGGTGAGGATGAGGGTTCCCCATGGGTTAGCTTAGTGGGTCCTGAGTATGGCCAGAGGGATCCAACTGGGTTCAGGAAGGCATAGAACTGGAACATGACCCTGCTGTCCATATTCTATCACCCCAATCAGGGAAGTCCATCAAGGTATTGATTGGTCTCCCTTGGCTTTAGGCTGGTGGGGGGGTTGCATTGGACCTGGCCCTTTTTGCAGGGTCATCCCCAAACTTTTTGCCTCCTTTCCTCCTTTTTCTGACCAATTTTGGTTGGCTTCAGGACTCTGGGCACATTGCCACTGCTAACCAGTGCTTAAGAGCATATTCTCTCTGTGTAAATTGTATTGGTAATTGATTATCCATGATTGGCATGTTTGATTTACTAGTAAGTCCCTAGTAAAGTGCACCTGAGGTGCCCAGGGCCTGTAAATCAAATGCTACAGCTGGGCCTGCAGCACTGATTGTGCCACCCACATGAATAGCCCTGTAAACATGTCTCAGACCAGCCACTACAGTGTCTGTGTGTGCAGTTTTAAACTGCCAATTCGACCTGGCAAGTGCACCCACTTGCCAGACCCAAACCTTCCCTTTTACTACATGTAAGTCACCTCTAAGGTAGGCCCTAGGCAGCCCCATGGGCAGAGTGCAATATATCTAAAAGGTAGGGCATGTACTGATGTATTTTGCATGTCCTAATAGTGAAATACTGCCAAATTTGTTTTTCACAATTGCAAGGTCTATCCGTATCATAGGTTAATAAAGGGACTGCCTTTAAATATATTTTAAGTGTAGTTTCCCATTGAGAGCAGATAGAGATCTGGAGTTTGGGATCTCTGAACTCACAATTTGAAAATACATCTTTTGGTAGAGTTGATTTTTAGATTGTCTGTTTGAAAATGCCACTTTTAGAAAGTGGGAATTTTCTTGCATAGCCATTCTGTGCCTCTGCCTGCTTGCTTATTCCACATCTGGTTCAGACTGACAGTTGGGCTGTTGTGAATTCCCTCTAGGCAGTGACACATTGGGAGCTGGGGTTGTATCCTGCACATCCTGGTGAGTCTCCTGAGCTACAGATGGGATGGAGGAGCTGACTCTTATACCTGAAAGGGCTGTTCCTGTCCTCACAAAATGCAGTCTCCAACCCCCTGGTGTGTGTCTGGGGCCGGGCCTGGGCAAGGCAGGATCTTGTGAACAACAGAGACTTCAAAGGCAGAACTGGGTATAAGTAAAGGACCCAAAACCCCAGATTTTCAGATCACTTCTGGACCAAGAGGAACCTCTACCAAGGAGAAGAGCTTGATGCTTGAGGAGGCACTACACTCTGCTGGTTTCTTTGCTGTGCTGGCCTGCTGCTGCTGGTTCTGCCTAAGAGGGAAAGGACTGTTTTTTACAATCCTGCTGATGAAATGTCTCTAAGAGCTTGGACTGAGCTTGCATCCTGATAAGAAGTCTCAGGGACAGCAAATACTTCACCTACCAGCCTATGGGTTCACTTGCTGTGGACTCTAACTCACCAGGTGGTGCCTATTCCAGTTTCTGGGCCCTTGGGAGTGAAAGCTGATGAAAAACCAAGAAAGACCAAGTGCACCAACTTCGGATGACGTCCGGACTAACGGCGCGCTGCTGGATTCTGCGCCGCCTGTAACAAGCCGTGATCCTCACTGGAGTGCAATGACCCCGGAGGTCCAATGCCGCCGCAACCTTGCTAAAGTCCACAACTCCGTGAGTCCCATAGTGCTGTATCACAGATGTCCGTGACACCCATCTCTGCTGGAAGTGTAAGGATCTGACGCTCCGCACCAATGCCGACTCATCTCCACAGTGATGACCCGAAGCCTCGCAACGACACCTCCGCAGCCCCGGAACCAATGCCGTACCGGATCCATTGAAGCTTTGATCCCAGACTCTGTGCACCAGCTTGTTTCCTCATTTTCACAAGGTACTGTACCTGGGGGTTCTGTGCGACTCCTTGACCAGCGCCATTGGTGTCAGATTGTTGGGAACGATTCCATCACAATGCCGTAATATCTCCAAATTGAAGCATTTGTGTATCCAAGCGCTATATTGAAGATTAATGTTTAAAAAATTCATAACTTTGCTTGTGTATGTTGTTTTTTTGTTGTTCTGGCCTTGTTTACTCTGATAAATATTGGTTAGTTTTCTAACCTGGTGTCCTTTGTGGTGTTTTCACTGTGTTACTGTGTGTGAATGTAAAGGCGGTGAGCAGGGGTTATCCTAAGTGTGTATCTCCCTTACCCTGACTAGGGTCCCTGCATGGACAGAGTGCATTCTGACTACCAACCAAAGACCACAGTTCTAACAATGACCTTCAGGGATTGAGAGAATTTGAACGCCTGATGGCTCTTGAAATTAATGATGCATGCTAAGAAACTGAAGAAGCTCACCATTGATACCACTGATAAGAAGAATCATCTCTCCTATACACAGTTACACCAATTATATGATTGATAACGTATTTTTCAAGACACAGTGGCAAGGGTTTTGTTCATTCAATTTTTTGGCAAACAAACAAAATAATCACTTAACAACGTACTTTTCTCATGAACGTGGAAAACTAAATACTGAAACAGTTGACCAGCAACCGCAAGACCTGGTGAGTGAACTGCTCTGCCTCCACATAGCTCCACCAGTAAGTGGAAGCCCGTCCTGTCTTGAACTCTGACCTCAGTCAGAAGTTCGAGGCCTTCCTCCACCCACAAACTTCTGCCTGCGCCTCATCCCTGGTGCCTAGTGGGAGAGCTCTGCTCTTCTGCTGGGCAGCCATCTACCTCTATTCTCTTTTCTCCTTTGTTTTCTCTTAGCGTGCTGTTTTTGTGTCTTTTGCTTTCTGCGCTTTCTTTGCCTCTTTCCCTTTTCTCCTCTTTTTTCTTTTCATGTGTGCTGTTTCTGTGCCTTTCGCTTTCTGCCTTTTCGTCCTCACTCCTCTCATTCTCACATATCTCCCTCTCTCTCCTCCCTCTCATTCTTCCCGCCCATGCCGGCCCGCCCCACTTTTTCGCGCTGTTCCCGCCTCACAGCAGTCTTCTCCTCCCCCTTCCCTACTTAATGGCAGCTGCTGCATGGTAGGAAGAGCAACCTCACTGACCTGGTCAGTGAACTGCTCTGCCTCCACATAGCTCCACCTGTAAGTGGAAGCCCGTCCTGTCTTGAACTCTGACCTCGGTCAGAAGTTCGAGGCCCTACTCTACCCACAGGCTTCTGCCTGCGCCTCATCCCAGGCACCTAGTGGGAGAGCTCTGCTCTTCTGCTGGGCTGCTCCTCCTGTTTCTCTTAGTTTGCTGTTTTTGTGCCTTTCTCTTTCTGCGCTTTCTTCTTTCTTTGCCTCTTTCCCTTTTCTCCTCCTTTTTCTTTTAGTGTGCTATTTCTGTGCCTTTTGCTTTCTGCACTTTCCTCCTCACTCCTCTCATTCTAACATCTCTCTCTCTCTCCTCTCTCTCATTCTCCCCACTGCAGCTGCCCCTGCACCCCACCCCCTTTTTTCACGCCGTTCCCTGCTCCTGCCTCCCAGCTGTCCTCTTCTACCCTCTCCCTACTTAATGGTGGCCGCTGCGCGGTAGGAAGAGCAACCTCACTGACCTGGTCAGTGAACTGCTCTGCATAGCTCCACCAGTAAGTGGAAGCCCATCCTGTCTTGAACTCTGACCTCAGTCAGAAGTTTGAGGCCTTCCTCCACCTGCAGGCTTCTGCCTCAACCTCATCCCTGGTGCCTAGTGGGAGAGCTCTGCTCTTCTGCTGGGCTGCCCTCTGCCTCATTTCTCTTTTCTCCTCCTTTTTCTCTTAGTGTACTGTTTTTGTGCCTTTCGCTTTCTGCACTTTCCTCTTTCTTTGCCTCTTTACCTTTTCTCCTCCTTTTTCTTTTAGTGTGCTGTTTCCATGCCTTTCGCTTTCTGCACTTTCCTCCTCACTCCTCTCATTCTCACATCTCTTTCTCTCCTCTCTCTCATTCTCCCTGCCGCTGCTGCTCCCACGGCTACGCCCCCCTTTTTTTGCGCCATTCCCCGCTCCCGCCTCCCAGCTGTCCTCTCCTCCTGCCCCCCTACCTAATGGCGGCTGCATGCAGCGGGCGCACCAAAGGCACGCCTAAGGAAAGCCCGCCTGCTCCCGACCGCGACCAGCCCCAGGACCCCTGGACCTCTCACCCACCACTGCTGCACTCATCGCACTCAACCCAGGACACAACAACAACTGGAAGCAGGCATTTCACCAAGGGACCCTTCACCTGTCGCCACTGCAAATTCACCAGCCTCCTTCACTTAAGCCCACCCTAGAGGACCCACAAAGCAGATCACAGCCTCAGATGTATCCTGACCAACACTCGCTCCATCCACAGGTATGCCATCGAACTCTGGAACCTCATCGACGTCACATCCCTGAACGTCACCTTCCTCACAGAAACATGGCTTAACCCCTCCATGGCTTAACCCCTCCTCGGCTCCAGACATCGCCATCTCCATCCCAGACAAGATCATCCGCAAAGACCACACGAACGGCCCCGGGGGAGGCTTCGCCATCGTCCACAAAGAGTCCCTACGCCTCCCAACCAGCACCGAAGACTCCACAACCAACATGGAACTCCTCCACTTCCAGATTGGAACCAACCCTAACACCACTCCACGGGGCACCCTCATCTACAGGTCGTGGAGTCCCCGCCCCCCATTCTGCGACACCATCGCTGACCTAGCCACCGCCCACGCTGGCACATCCAAAGACCACATCCTTCTGGGGGACCTCAGCTTCCACCTGGAAAACCCAAACAACAACAACTCCACCACCCTAATCGAAAACCTCACCAACTTCGGACTCAAGCAACTCGTCACCGCATTCACTTACTCAGCCGGTCACACAGTGGACCCCATCTTCTCCGCCAGCAACCACGTCTCTGTCAGCCACACCAACGAACTCCAGTGGGCCGACCACTGCTGCATTCACTTCACCTTCAACAAACCCATTGGTCGCCACCACGCTCACCAACTTCCCCGCTGAAATTGGAACAAGGTCACGGAAGCCCACCTCACCGCCAGCCTCAATGCAACACCCCCCCAAGCCAACGACGATGTCAACACTGCCGCACACAACCTCCACAAATGGATCACCGACTGCGCCAACACCCTCGCCCCCCTCAAGACACCCTACTACAGAGGCACAGCCAAAAAAGCAAACTGGTTCACCCCTGCACTCAAAGAATCGAAGCAAGTCTGCAGATGTCTAGAGAGGAAATGGCGCACAGACAAGACCCCCGCAAATCACGAAACTTTCAAAAACACCGTCAAACATCACCACCAGCTCAATAGGACCACCAAACAACTCGGCCTGCAACAATGCATCAATAAAAATGCCCACAACAGCAAGGAACTTTTCACCGTCATCAAAGAGTTCACCAACCCCAACTCCAACTCCACCGACATTCCCCCGTCGCAAGAACTCTGCGAAAACCTCGCCAACTACTTCCACTGCAAGATTGCAGACATTTACGACAGCTTCACCACCCAGGGTGCCCCCACTACTCTCACCACCAGCCCGTCGACCGAAGCGTCACCACGCCCCCCGCCCTCCTCCACCATCACCGACAATGAGACCCGCAACATCATGGCAACCATCTACGCAGGAACACCCACCGACCCCTGTCCTCACCACATCTTCAGCAAAGCAAGCCACTTCATCGCACCCAAACTCTGGTATACCACCAACCGCTCCTTCGAAACCACCACCTTCCCAGAGAGTTAAAAACACACTGAGATCAACCCTCTACTGAAGACTTGACTGGCCCCAAGAACTACCAGCCCATCTCCCTGCTCCCCTTTCTGGCCAAAGTCATCGAGAAGGCAGTCAACAAGCAACTCATTACCTTCCTGGAAGCCAACAACATCCTGAACCCATCTCAGTCAGGATTCAGAAGCAACCATAGCACCAATACCGCCCTCCTCGCTGCCACAGACGACATCCGCACCCTCCTCGACCGAGGCGAGACCGTCACCCTCATACTCCTGGACCTTTCTGACATCTTTGACACAGTCTCATGCGACACACTATGCACCTGTCTCCACAACGCCACCATCCCAGACTCAGCACTGCAATGGCTCTCCTCGTTCCTCACTGGCAGAACACAGAAGGACCGACTCCCCCCCACCCCCTTTTCTCTCAGAAGCCACCAAAATCAGCTGCGGCGCCCCCCAAGGATCCTTGCTGAGTCCCACCCTCTTCAACCTCTACATGACCCCACTGGCCGCCATCGTCAGAAGCCACGCACTCAACATTGTCTCCAACCCAACTGACAGTCTCCCTCATTAACAACCCGACCACCGCCAAGAACAATTTCCACAAAGGAATGAAAGCAGTCACTGCCTGGATGAAAGACAGTTGCCTCAAACTGAACTTGGACAAAACAGAAATCCTCATCCTCAGCTCCACACCCTGCACCTGGAACGATTCCTGGTGGCCCACTGCCCTCAGAAACACCCCCACCCCAACCGACCATGCCCGCAATCTCAGCATCATCTTAGAGTCATCGCTCTCAATGGACCGACAGGTGAGCACTGTCTCATCGAGCTGCGTCCACACCCTGCGCATGCATCAAAAAATCTACAAGTGGATCCCTACCAAAGCCAGAAGGACAGTCACCCAGGCCCCCATCAGCAGTAGCTTCGACCACGGCAATGCACTCTACACCGGAACCACCACCAAGGCCCTGAAAAGACTACAAGGCATCTAGAACGCTTCCCCCTGTCTCATCAAAAATGCCCCACGACACAGCCACACCTCCGCTCTTCTGAGAGACCTACACTGGCTGCCTATCGACAACAGAATCATCTTCAAGCTCCTGACCCACGCCTACAAGGCCCTACACGATGCCGGACCAGCCTACCTTAACCACAGACTCTCCTACTCTCCCGCCAGACAACTCCGCTCCCCTGACCAGGCACTCACCAGCATTCCCCGCTTCCAGAAAACCACAGCCGAAGGAAGATCCTTCTCCCACATCACCGCCAAGACCTGGAACACCCTCAGGCAGTACCCCACCCTGTCACAGTTCAGGAAGGACCTCAAGACCTGGCTCTTCGACTGATCCTCAGCACCCTCCCTACCTCCCCCAGCACCTTGAGACCCTCACAGGTGAGTAGCTCGCTTTACAAATCCCTGATTGATTGATTGGGTCACCTAATCACAATGCAGAAGCATTCCTAAAACCTTAGATGCATCGCCTCCTATTCTTTCTTCTGTTGAAAGCCCACAACATCATAAACATTGTCCAGTCATTGCCAAAAATCAACTAGAATGGAGGCACATGTCTTTCAATCTTCAAGAGTGATAAAAATATTCACCATAGGGTTTTTAACGCAAGACAACCTATGTAAGGTATTTCATTTCATAAAATTTGGTTGGGAAATGTTAAGTTATAAACTGCCCCTAACTTGCTAATGGAAGGAATATTCCATTCCTACCTGTTCTTAATAAAATGTAAACCTTCCAAATAGATATGAAATGGTTACTTCCGTGCAAGGACCTCAGGTGTGGGTTACACTCATTAAAGCAAAATTATTATAGGGGCCACATGCACCACTCTATTAAAATAGAACTTGCTGAAGTTAGATTCCATCAGACCGTGTCTGAGAACATGATATTCGAACATTTTTCTCCAACAAAGACAGCTTTTGATGCCACAGTGACTCTTGACAAATGTACAATACTAGAAATATCACTACCAGCCTCTTGCAACACTTGTTGAACTGACCTGACCCAAGTTGGTGATGAGACTGGATTAATTGGTTTTGTTGTGAGCATCAACATCTGATGAGTCCCCAAGGATCTCAGGCCAATTTATTTTCATCACCTCAATTGCCTTAAACAACTTATTACTTATATTCTGGTATCATTGGCAAAGGAAGGATACAAAAACAAGAGAATGTTGGATTTCATCTTAATACCCTTTTCGGTGGTAAGCATCCTGTGCAAATACAAGCTCTTACATTTGGCGCTGTTCTTCAAGTTGCCAGATATAATATCACGATTAATTTAGCAAAAAGCTTTTTCTTAGAGCTCCCAGAGACATTGTCAATAGGGGCCAGTTCAAAAACAGTTGCATTGATCTGCCCAAATCGGTGTATCTAGTCGCTGGACGATTAGTCAATTTAATTCCTCTAAGCAGCTTACATGCTAATGAGCCTTTGCCCTCCTATGCTCAATCACATGGAGCGTGCCCTACCAAGATGGCTGACATAAAACAAGCACTGGCAAAGCCAAATTGGCCTTTGGCTCACTGCTTTTGGGTTTGCCAGTGCTGGATTTATTTTAAAGTTGTGCCAGCATGAGAAAATAATATTTTCTGTTCATTCAGTGTGGCAGTTCTGTTACGTCTATGTGCAAGCTGAAGGACATTTTGAAAGTATAGAATATAAAACTTTCTATATGTTTGAGGTGTATGCTATGTTGCACCTACACTCAATATGGCAGCCATTTTGAAAGTATGAAAACATAATTCTCTGTACTTTCATGATTACTGTCATTTTGTGTGTAGTCGCAACCTGGAGGCCAACTTGAAAGTATAGAAAATGCTGTTTTTATATGGAGAAAACAAAAGAGGAAGGAGCAGAATATGTGAGTGGGAGGACACAAGATGATTGGATTGGCCAGTGAGGGAAAGTGCTCAAGTGTGCACTCTAAAAAGAATTGAACAATACATGCTGTTGGACGTTTTTGCTTATGAAGTGTCATCCCCAATCTTTTTGCCTCCTGCCTCCTATTTTTTCTGACCTGTTGCTGTTGGCTTTTGAACTCTGAGCACTTTACCACTGCTAACCAGTGCTAAAGTGCATATGCTCTCTGTGTAAATTGTATGTAATTGGTTTATCCATGATTGGCATATTTGATTTACTACTAAGTCCCTAGTAAAGTGCACTAGAGGTGCCAGGGCCTTAAATCAAATGCTACTAGTGGGCCTGCAGCACTGGTTGTGCCACCCACATGAGTAGCTCTGTAATCATGTCTCAGACATGCCATTGCAGTGTCTGTGTGTGCAGTTTTAACTGTAAATTCGACTTGGCAAGTGTACCCACTTGCCAGGCCTAAACCTTCCCTTTTCTTACATGTCAGACATCCCTAAGGTAGGCCCTAGGTAGCCCCAAGAGCACGGTGCAGTGTATGGTTAAGGTAGGACATATAGTAATGTGCTAAATTCGTTTTTCACTGTTGCAAGGCCTGTCCCTCTCATAGGTTAACATGGGGGCTATCTTTAAATCTGATTTAAGTGTAGATTCTGTTTGGGAGCGGATGGACATGTGGGGTTTTGGGTCTCTGAGCTCACAAATTAAAAATACATCTTTCGGTAAAGTTGATTTTCAGATTGTGTGTTTGAAAATGCCACTTTTAGAAAGTGAGCATTTTCTTGCTTATACCATTTCTGTGACTCTGCCTGTTTGTGGATTCCCTCTCTGGGTCAGTTTGACAGTTGGGCTGGTTGCACCTCACACTAGACAGTGACAAAGGGAGCTTGGGTGTAGCCTGCATATCCTGATGAGCCATCTGTGCTAGGAGGAAGGGAGGAGTGGTCACTCACACCTGAAAGGGCTGTGCCTGCCCTCACATAATGCAGTCTCCTGCACCCTGGTGAGTGTCTGGGGACTGGCCTGGGCAAGGCAGGATTTCACATTCAAAAGAGACCTTACTTTGAAGTAGGCCTACTTCAAAGGAGAAATTCGGTATAAGAAGGGCACCCAAAACCACAGACTTTAGATCACTTCTGGACATCAAGAGGAGCCTCTGCCTGGAGAAGAGCTGAAGAGCTGAGGAGAAGTGCTGCCCTGCCTGTGACTGTGCTTTGTGGAGCTATCCTGCAGTTGCTGCTTCTGCCTGTGCAAGGGGCCAAAGACTGGACTTTGTGGTATATTCCTGTTTGAGAAGGACTCTCCAAGGGCTTGGACTGAGCTTGCCCTCTGTTCTGAAGTCTCAGGACCATCAAAGACTTCCCTTACCAGCACCTGGACTCTCTGCTGAGACTCCTGCCCTGACAAGTGGTGCCCTATCCAGTCCCTGGGCCCTTGAAAGGAAAATCTGGTGAAAAATCAAGGAAATCGACTTCGGATGGCTCCGGACCGACGCCGCTGCGGAATCCGGTGACGCCGCCTGCACCTGACTCCGTGATCTTTGCTGGAACGCGATGACCTTCGCAGGTCCAACACCGCTGCAGTCCCGCTGAAGTCCACGACTCCGTGGAAGTCGCTGCACCAAGGAGTGACCAATGCCGCTCGAAGTGTGCGGATTCAACGTTTCGCACAGACGCCGTGATCTCTGACTTCACGCATTAACTTGTTTCCATTCTTCACCAAGGTACTGTACCTGGGTGGGGGTCTCCGTGACTCCGTGGCCGGCGCCGCTGGTGTCGGATTGTTGGGAACGACTCCGTCACAACACCGTGTTAACACCTCATCAAAGCATTTTGTGTTTCTAAGTGATATTTTTGGACTTAATCTTTAAAAATTCATAACTTGACTTGTGTATGGTGGATTTTTGTCATTATGGTCTTGTTTTGTTTAGATACATATTTCCTATTTTTCTAAACCTGTGTTGTCATTTTGTAGTGTTTTCATTAAGTTACTGTGTGTGGTGGTACAAATACTTTACACCTAGCACTCTGAATTTAAGCCTACTGCTCTGCCAAGCTTCTAAGGGGGTAAGCATGGGTTAGCTGAGGTTGATTCTCTTTTACCCTGACTAGAGTGAGGGTCCTTGCTTGAACAGGGGGTAACCTGACTGTCAACCAAAGACCCTATTTCTAACACATACTTTCTCGTGGAGTTCTCAATTAGAAACAGCAGAGAAAAACACTCGAGAAAAAATTATCCCCTGATGTCAGCAGTGGAAGGATACAACACATCCAACCAAAAAAGAGGTATAGAAAAAATGCTCATTGGGTGGGACAAACCGAAGAATAGGGAGACAGTACGTTTAACTAAGAGCAGAGAACAGAGATGGACATGAAAGCCATAAAATCATGAGCAAAGGCTGAACCAAAGCCCAGACTATTTAGTAGTGTTTGTATTGCTGCAATGAAAGACAGTTGAAGCTGTCTGTAGCGATACTGCAGAAATTAACATCAACTGATCCTTCCTTGGATTCTTCTGAAAGGAAGTTCAAGATGCGCACAAGATCTGAACCTATGATGTCAAAAACCGTTTTCAGACTGGATACAGTTAAACTAAAATATTTTGGCAATGGTGTGTTTAACCTTAATTTGAATTGTATCTGACTCACGAGGCATCCTCTGCCCATCAACTCCTGAAAAATCGTCTGGTCCACTTTCCAGAGCATACAAGGTGCCCACAATTTCATTGTGCAACTGTATTCTGGTTCCGTGGCAGGTATTCCACGCTCGCCAAGATCTCGTTGTCCAGGCAGTAGTGCGAGAAATCTTTACCTTTTTCTGCAACCATCCTGAACCTTACGCCATCAAGGCGGTTAATGTACCAGACAGTCTGCACATTGTCCAGCTTCTTTAGTATGCAACTTTCTACTAGACCACTGGTGTCCGACTCCACTACGAGGCCCTGATTGGCACCAAAAATTGTTTGTGATTCCGAGTTTCCGTTTTCTGCTACCACCATCCATTGGCTATCCGTTCTTCCTTCCTCAGTACGAGTTAGCCGTGTTGTGTAGATAAGGCTCTTTGACACGTGTGCTACCTTTTATCTTTGATGGGCATTACAGATTGCCAAGGAAGATCACCTGAATTGATGAGGTCAGAAGGCTAACACATATTACTTGCTGGCATAAGGAAATATTGCACCTCTTCTACACAGTGGGAAGAAACACTTGAAGTGGTTACATCGATAACCATAAATGTTGACAACCCACCATAACAACATTACATGGACAGAAAATTGGTCAATAATGACCATAGAAATAAGTCATTCATAAATAGACGCACAGGGGTATTACATGATTTAAAGAATGGTGCATAAAACAGAGTGCAAGTGAGAACAATGTATTGTAATCTGAGCCAGAATGAGCTTGATGAATGGAGAGCAGATTTAAAGAATGTAATTTGCCAAACTCAACAGTGCACTCGTTTGTGTATTCACCTCAGCAATTTAACTAACTTTCACTGGTGACGTTTCTTTTCTCACGAGAAGATTTGGATTGGTAGTCTCCGTTATTGATCTTTGATTTGGTTTTCTACAAAGTTTTATTTATCTTGGTAACTGTTATTTCTTCTGTTAATTTGTTCTGGGTTTTAGTTGAAATCTTTGTGTGTTAGGTTTTACATTTGACTTCTTCATAACCCCCCTGTACTCCTAACTATGTTACATATCCTCTGTGTTTTAAATATATCTTAGTTTGGACGCTGTTGGTAAACTACTGCATTGGTATTGCATGAGTTTGTCATGTGGCAGGAATTTATTCTGATTCTGTGCAGTGCATCATACTGAGATGTATATTTTTGTAATATCACCGCCACTTTACATTTAAACCCATCATTATCACCCAGCTTGCATCCATACATTCACTGCCTTCTACAGTTCCACATGTACCAGACCGACCAAGCACACTTCTGAAGGTTTTAAATATGCGAAGAACTGATTTTCATGTTTTTTATCCCTGCCCAAGCAGGTTAAGGGACCGCTGCTCTTAATAATACGGCTATAGACTTATCTGAGCTCTGAGCTGCATGCTGATAAACACCAAGGCCACGTCTAAACATAATCTAGAAATGTATCCCCAAACAAAATGTATGTATACTGATACAGCCTGGGATATTGCTTAATGATGCCCATTGGGCCTTCTTAATCAACTTCACTTTATACCCCTTTAACTGTTATTGAAAGCAACGAGTAGAGGCGGCCTTGCAGTTGAAGCCAACAGCAGCATTAAATGAAAGGAATAATTTATGTTGGCACAAGGCTGTATTTGACCTCGTGACTGAATATATTCCTGTTGGATACCAACCATCCCCACCAGAGGCCTAATTTGGTGATGCTTTTGTTGCTTTACCTTCAAAGTTGTCTTTTACTGTTGACTCGCTCTTCTGAGAGTTTTAGGTATCCTGATCAAGAACATATAGGGGGTCATTCTGACCCTGTCACGAATGACGGAAGCACCGCCAACAGGCTGGCGGTGCTTCCCATGCCATTCTGACCGCGGCGGTAAAGCCGCGGTCGCCCTGCCGGGGCCGGCGGTATTCCACAGTTTTTGCCCCGGCTGGGAGAATCCGCCAGGGCAGCGATGCAAGCAGCGCTGCCCTGGGGATTCTGACCCCCGTACCGCCAGCCTGTTTCTGGCGGTTTTCACCGCCAGGAAGAGGCTGGCGGTAAGGGGTGTCCTGGGGCCCCTGGGGGCCCCTGCACTGCCCATGCCTGTGGCATGGGCAGTGCAGGGGCCCCTTAACAGGGCCCCGGCCAACTTTTCACTGTCTGCCTAGCAGACAGTGAAAAGCGCGACGGGTGCAACTGCACCCGTCGCACCGCCGCAACACCGCCGGCTCCATTCGGAGCCGGCTCCTGTGTTGCGGCCTCATTCCCGCTGGGCCGGCGGGCGCTAACATGGTTAGCGCCGGCCAGCCCAGCGGGAATGTTGGAATGGGGGCAGCGGTATTTTGGCCGCATGGCGGGCAAATGCCGGTTCCCGCCTAGCGGGCGGCTACCGCCGCCCGCCAGAGTTGGAATCACCCCCATAGTCTTTCCAGAGCTCCACACCTGGCGTGTGACAGACTGCCACTACCACAGTAGTCTTTTTCGAGGTACGTGGCTAACTTGTGACTGTTGCCTCTAAATCTACCGGCTTTCGGAGATGTGCAGGACCCTGGCTTCCGGCTACCTTTGCTGCAGTCGCATGAGCCTTAACAAGGCAAAGCCTTGATTTGATCTTTTTGACTCCCCCCTCCTTTACATTTTCTCGCCACCTGCCTGTGACTGATTCTACTGCAAACTTATAGACTTGCACAATTATAGTTCAGTTGACTGAGTCTGTTGCAGCCCGATTGACCGTTCAGATGCACCAGCCTGATAGTCACAGGCTAGGCAGGTCCACTTGTGAGGCCATCAGATGTGACCATTTCTGAGTTTTAAGACCTTTTTTTAATTTGATTTGGGGTGTGCAGTGATACTTGATGTATGAACATTGGAGCACTTGATGTGTGATGGGCAGCCCCTTCTGTCCCTTAGTGAAGAGCCAGAACAAAACAATGGGGTGATTAAACCCATGTGTGTCCTCTTTTTCCACAAGTATAGGAAGCATGGTTTTTGGATCTGGTTCACCAATCTTGCTCCATGGCAACTGAGCAGAGTTCATCATTCATCATACTTGGAGACATATTTACAAGAAAGTGGCACATCAGTTCCGATGCGCCACTTTTCTCACGTCGCCCCTGCCCCACCTAACAACACCATGATTGCACCGTATTGACAATATGGCCCACCGTGGGGGTCATTAGGATAATAGGGTCAATTTGTTTTACGCTAGTGCAGCAAAGCACAGGGAGGCCCATTAATTGACATGGGTGCATCATTTTAACACCTGTTCTGAGCAAGCGTTAAAAATGACGGCTGAAATGGCGCAGTGAAATGCTGTAAATTTCACTGTGCCATTTTTTTGGGCCACCCTTCGTCAGAACGTTCCCCTTGCATACATTATACCTGACACAGGCATAATGTGGTGCAAGGGATTGCAGAGTGGCACATGGCAAGCATTGCAACAATTTGTAGATAACGGCGCAGGGTAAAAGCCACCTTAGCGCCGCCTTAGCGTGAAAAAATGATGCTATGGAGCCACAAGGTGGTGCTAGTGGCTTGTAAATATGCCCCCTGGAGTTACCCAATATCATCATTGAGTGAGAGGGAGAGAAGCATGTGATTAGTGGAGAAGAAACACTTTGCAGTGAATGGGGAGAAGCACTGTTAAGATAAGGAGTGGGAGAGTACAACTGTCCAGAGCCTAACTGGACTGAACGATGAATAAGCAGTACACAGAAAAATACAGGGTAGTGAGAGAGAACACGGTGAAGACAGAGTACAGGGAAAATAGACGAAGAAAGTGGGCTAAAACACTTCAGAAATAATTGTGAAGTACCAGCAGGCGTACCAGGGATTGTGATAAGAGCTGTGTAATGTATGGGGAGAAAACATCGTGGAAGGTCTTTGGAGAGAAGCAATGGGCAGGTAGTTCCTTTGTTCCTGTTTGGGACCCATTTTGAGTCTCACTTAACAGCCAGCTGTCTGGTTGCAAAAGATCTATTAAAAGCTTACAGTGAGCTTACAGCCCGTTCACTGCCTACCATTTGGTTAGCTTGCTTGTTGTTCAACGCCATGCTTTCTTCTTCTTGCGTTTGCCCATCTCCTGGAGCATAGCCACCTTTACAATCCTTAAAATGAAAGGAATAAATGATTACAAGTCGATTGGCTAACTTGTATCCTTTCACTACTCACGTTTAGGTAATTTTTTTATTTATTTTTATTTTAGCAGTGAGTGGGAGTGCATGTCTTTTCACCAGCTGTGTTGCTTCCCACACTGCCCAGCTTTTCTGTAAAAGCACAACAACAGGGGTATTTTTTCTTGGGCATGGCTGAAGAGTAGAGTTTAAGGGTTGTTTTTGTTTTGTCTCTTGCATTTCACATATTGCGTGAAAGCAGAAGCTTTGGCCCACAACGGCTTTAATGGTGCCGGGGGAAGAGCCATCTGCCATGTTCACTCACTCACCCCAGGTGTGACGGATGTACTTAGCATGATACTTCTCTTGGTGCCCATAAATATGCTCCCTATGCTATTGTATAGGACGAAGTGGCTGAATCCTGTGGAGAGCAAATTGGCAAACATTTCCCTTTACATTCTAACATTTGTTTAGTTTTTGTAGGTGTGGCGATAGCCAAAATCTTTTGATTTTACCAAAATAATATGTATAATATACTTACTTAAAGGGGCTTTCAGCCACCTCTCTTACCCCATTGGTCTGCTGTTGTGTCATTCCGATTTTGCTTCCGCTCACTAAAGCATACAGTATGCAGTCATACATCATGGGTCAGCCCACTTAAGCCTCTGGTTAACTTCACTTTGAGTGACTGCATTTTGTTCTTTCACAAGGAGGACATCTATGCACAAGGTAGTTCCTTTTAGTGCCAGTGCTGCTTCAAATGATAGTAGGACATATTTTAAGTGAAAACATGGCACATTCCAACTTTATCAGTTCCTGTCTTCTTCCAGTGCTGTTGTAAATTCCTTTTGAAGTGGACTGTTGCTATTTCACAGTACACCATATTGTGTTCATGGAAACCGTTTTACCCATGGTTCTTTAGTACAACTTTGCCCAGGAAGAAACCCAAACTTTGTTATGTTTAATTTGCAGCACACTTGTAACGGTTTTATTTAAACATAGGTGGGGTGTAATTTGGGTTTTTTGATCCCATATTTTATACTGTGAACCTTCATTCATTCTGTTTTCTTTCTTTTTTCTTTCTTTCTTTCTTTCTTTCTTTCTTTCTTTCTTTCTTTCTTTCTTTCTTTCTCTTTCCCTTTTCTTTCCTTTTTCTTTCCTTATTCTCTTATTTGCCTTCTTTTCCTTTCTTTCATTCCTTCCTTTTGATTTTCCTTCATTTTTGCATTCTTTCTTTCTTTGCCTTATTTCCTTTTTCTTTCCTTCAATCCTTGTCTTTTCTTTTTTCTTTCCTTCTTTCTGTATCCATATTTATTTCTCTTTTGCCTTCTTTAATTCTGTCCTTTTTCCTTTTTTATCTTCTTTACATGTTCTTCTTTCTTTCCTTATTGAATCTTTATTTCTTGTCTTTTTTTACGTGTTCCTTCTTTCTTTTTTCTTTCCTTCTTTCTTTATTGCCTTCTTTACTTTGCTCTTTCTTTTTGGCATTCTTCCCTTTTTTCTATACATATTTCCTTCTTTATTTCCCTCTTTCATTCAGTTTCTTTCGTTTTCTTTTTTCTTTCTCTCTATAGTTCTGTTTTCTTCTTTGTTTCTTTTTTCCTTCTTTCCTTTTTTCTCTTGTGCTTTCTTTCTTCTTTCTTTCTTTCTTTCTTTCTTTCTTTCTTTCTTTCTTTCTTTCTTTCTTTCTTTCTTTCTTTCTTTCTCTCTTTCTCTCTTTCTCTCTTTCTTTCTTCATTTTTTTCTTTCTTTCTTGCCTTCCTTCTATATTTCTTTTTTCCTTGTTTCCTTTTTTCTTTTTTTTTTTACTTTCTGTCTTTCTTTCCTTTTTTGCTGCCTTTTTTCTTCTTTTTTTGCCTTCTTCCCTTCTTATCTATTTTCTTTTTTGGTCGCATCCCTTGCTCCTTTTTATTCCTTCCTTTTTTGCCCTACGTCCTTCCTTTTTTGTCTGTCTCCCCTCTTCCTTCCTTCTTTCTCAAAGGCAAAGCTAGCAGCCACTGCCAGACTGATTTTTTTCAGACCAGTGTTAGCCATGACCTTTTGATTTTACTAAAAGTTTTATAACATTGTTACTTATAGCGGTTTCAGACAGACTTCATCCATTAATTTGTGATTAATGTCATTCACATGTTCTTCCACCCACTCCAGAATGCATCAAGGTGCAATGATATCCCTTTTCAGCCATTGACTGACTTTGCTATGAGTTACGGCATGCTTCCCTTTCACAGGGAGCACAGCCACGCATAAGATGGTAATGTGCACCTTTTTGAGACCAGAAGAGCACAGTAACTGTACTGTGCATGGGGTGAAATCCAGACTGACTAGGATGCAACATCGTGTTAGTTTCTAAATACTTAGAAAGCTGCTTGTTAACTATTTTTTCCAATATTTTTGCACTGGAAGCAGGGAAATGAGTCTGAAATTTGCTAAAACACAGGGGTCGGCAGAGGGCTTCTTGAAGAGAGGAACCAGTTTGGACTGTTCTCATCCAAAAGAGAGGTAGTGTAGGGTACTAAAACTCAGTACTCAACTATCAAACACCAGACACAAAAACTTCATTGTGTAGCCAAGTGCTTGTCTTTTCAGTAAAAAGATATTTTCACTCACATTGTATCACGTAACACTACACAATCCAATGTGTAATGCAGGACAGCGGCCCTGGGTGCAATGCTTCTTCACAGTGCTACAGCCCTGATTCCTATTTGCTAGTCCCTCCCTGACAGCCCATCTCTCTCTATTTGACTCCCCTCCCTCTTTTCTGGAAATCAGGTAAAGTGTTAACAAAGCACAGATCTTTTCTTTGAGTTATCACAGGCAAATCTTGTGGTATATCAGGTAAGTAATTCTCTGTTTCTCACTCCTCTCAAGCCGTCCAGGCAGCTGCTACGCATGTCTTATATGAGGGACGTAGTGAGCAAGAATTCCTTAAAGCTGCAAAGGAGGACCAGCATGGGATGCATCAGTTCCTGTGCCTTCCCAGTTCAGTCTTGTGATGCTGCTGCTCCAGGCCCAAAGATAGATGCAGCCGATTGAACTTACGATGATCACGGCAGATGCAACCCCTTCCCAGGCCAAAGGTACAGCAGCTTGTAGCAGTGCCCATTAGAAGCTGGTGGTGAGAGGCACAAGTCACTCCCAGCGTGTTCTCAGGCAGTCAGCTCACTGGCTGCCCCTCAGTCCCATGGACATGCTGGATCTCTTTCCACTTGACTTAAAGGGCCTGCCAGACATACTCCCTCTATCTCTGTCTGCAGATAGGCATCTAGGTGCTTCAGGCAGATCCACAGCTCCTCCAGCACAAAGTGCAGACTTTAGGTGGTGTCCCCTCACCCAGTGGAAGACTGGCTATCCTGAAGACCCCAGCCCTGGTTGCACAGCAGTTCTTTGAGTACACTGCAGAGCATTCCCTTCACTTGTTGTAAAGGACTAAGAACTGCAACAAAGTCTAATGGTTTTGGTCCCTCTTTTATACATGTCTCCTAGACCAGGGCTCTGGATCCACTGTCTCAAACTGCAGAACTGGTTTGGGGTGGTTCTTCCACTCAGGCTGCTTCCTAAAGACAGCATTAGTGCAGAGTGATGCTTCTCACCGCAGGCACCCTTGGGCTGTCTCCAACTTGAAGCATCCACATTACAGGAAAAATAAGGTGTGAGGTTTCTGCACCTGGGTATCTTTAGCGCTACTGAAAGAGTAATCAGGGACCGACAAAAGGGCATGCTTGACCAAGAAATGTTCTCAGCTTAAATGAAAATAAAAATCGTAGTCCCACCAATCACCTCTACCAGTCACCAAATATCAGTGCTCAGGTAGACTACTCACCAGCAGCTTTCTAACAAAAGGTCTACTGGAATATCTCAGGTAGTCTACTTATCAGCACCTTTCTAACAAGGGGTCTTCTGGACTTTCTAATGGTAGTCCTATCTCCATCCCCTGCACTTTAGTGTCTGGATTTTTTCTCTTCAGCCACAGCAATGCAGGCAATACCCTTCCACTGTCTGGAAGAACAGTTCTTACCCTCCATCGTATGCTATACCAGGTCAACGGGTCCAAAATAGAATCCACTGGTCTTATTATTCAGGCTCACTGAAACAATCTGTCACTGCACATTTCTAATATGAGCTACACATGTGCATGTACTTGAAATAAAAACAGGATGCCAGCACAAGTTTCTAGGCATACACATAATAATGGAACAAGGACCAGTCACACTATTGATCCTTCTAAAACAAGGTATGTTACGACCACCACTTTATGCACTACACCGAGGTCAGGGACAGTAGTTGTATGTCATAACTGGTGTACCTGTCCAGGTAATAGGAGCTCCAGGACCTCACATAGTCAAGGACAAACCTAGGTCTCTAAACCCTCCCTTAAAACAGTGTGATACATTAAAAATCAGGACACCAGATATACATGCAACTTGCAGTCAGGGCAGGGGACATGCCTTTACACCATACAGGTGACATTGCCATTCCAGCATCTAGGTACAGTTTGTGAGTTCTTGACCATGGGACAGATTAGCAGGGCAGAGATAAAAGTATTCAATTTGGATGGCACAATGCAGAACTTTAAAATCTTTTGCTTATCAACACTAGGTTTATCTAATCAGTGAGTGCAGGTGTGGACAGAGTATCATTCAGTGCTGTGCCAATTTGTGAGGCAAGGAATTGAGCTACAGCTTTTGCTAAATGTGTTGCATACAGGTGCCGGTGTGCAGGTGGAAAAGAAAGCGTTTTAATTTTTTTTGAGGGGGAGGAAGAGTGATAGCTGTAATTGATTCTTTGAATATTGCATTCTCTGTGGAGATTGGCAGATTATATTGTGATCAGTGCTTTAAATGGGCCGGTACTCTCCGGTACTGAGTACCGGCACTTTTTTATTTTGAGAGGGAGAGTACCGGCATATCTCAAGAAAAACGTAATACTTTTAATTGGAGAGTACCGGCACTTCTCTGAAACAAGCAGGTACTCTGATAGAGAGTACCTGCACTTTTATTTTTCCATTTAAAGCACTGATTGTGATGCTTAATGTCCTTTTGTTTTCAAAGATGCTATGTGGTCATTATGTACCCTCACTGCCACTCATCCTTGCTGTTCACAGTTGGACACGTTTTAGATAATGCAGAAGTCATCTGTGGTGCTAAAGAGGTCTTGATTTTTATGGTGAAACAAAATAGATTTGGTTTGACAGTTAATTGGGTTGTTGTTTTTGAGAGGCTTAGACATTGTAATTTTTTGTTTTGGGCATAGAAAAGTGAGTATCATATTTAGGTTGCAATAATAAATGTCAACATGTAAACTAAGGTAGACAGGCAGAAGGAAAGAATGTCTGGACATTCTCCAAGAAGGTTTTGGTGATAATGTCTTTGATTTGTTGAATAGGCTAATTGAGAGGGCGTTGTGTAGGATGATGATTTGATACTTGCCTTGAGGAAAGGGTGGTGAGTTGATGGTACCTGCATATAGTTTCTGTGAATCAATTAGTGGTAGCCATATAAAGTGGCAAATGTTTGGTGAAGTTTATGACCGTCTGCTTCTGCAATGGAGCTGAGATTGAGATGATCTTTGAAACTGGCCATGTTGGTACACTGTGCTTTTTAAATGCTATAAGTTAACTTTTTTGTGTGTACCACATTTTCCAGTTACATGGTCTCTTAGTTCTTGTGGAGGAGAGCATTCATCTGTGTTTATGGGATCACCTTTGAGGCCATCAATGGGGAGGGCATGAGAGGAGGGATGTCCTAAGGATACGTTGTGGGCCATTGAGTGACATGTTGTATTTGGGGAAGGATGTTTACATTGGTTGTGCTCTAAAGGGAGGCAAAACTAGTCTGTATCTGCTGTATTTTTCAGTTGGCACTGTGGGGTGCATAGAGATGGGGATGTAAATGTTCTGATTGTCAGTTTGTTTTTTGGGTATTGTTAGGTATGGCTACTTCTTAGACATAGGGAAGGTGAAAACTGTGTGTTTGGGTTGGAGGGTGTGTGGTAGGCTGCCCTGATCTTTGAATATTTACTTGTGCTTCAAATCTAGCTGTCTTTTCCCATACATAGTCAAATGTCATTGTCTAGCTCAGTGTGAACTCTGGAGGCCAGATTTTCCAAACTGTCACCTAACACAGTGCAGCACCCAGAGATGCTGTGTTGCATTGTGTGACAAGGCGAGGGCAGGTGAGAGCCAAATCTACAGAGATATGACCCTGTCCTCTGCGCTCCCTAGTGCTGGTTCAGAATTTTGCTGCCTTGCGCCACACACACACCTTTGCGCCATAGTGTGTGTGTCTAGTATAGTTTTTGTCCGGAAGGGTTTCATTCCAGTACAAAATACTATGCCTAGCCAACTTTAAAAACTTTTCCTACTTTGTACGTGTGTTTTCCCTTAAAGGGCCTAGGGTATCTGGCATATTGTTGCTAATTGTGCAGTATGTGGCGGACACCGCTCCCCGCCCAGCTCCTCCATGAGGACATGTCCCTCCAGTGGAGCGTGGTCAGGCACATCTCCCCCTTGTAGGCCCTCCGCCGACCAAGCATGTTTCAGGCGTGTGTATTGGAGACACTGTGTGTGGTGGAGGTGGTACTCTGATTGCATGGATGCGAACAACATCAGCTCTCCGTGTTGTAGGATAACAACTAACTTGGAAATGCCTGTATCATCCCAGCACCTGAACCCAGTTAGTTTTGTATTCTGTCTAAGTCAGTTACCTTCCCAAAGGGGCATCGCTCTGATGACTTTGTGATGCTATCCTGCAGCTTTTTTGGTTTTGTGCCAGGCCCCCAGAGCTGCCCTAGTGGCCGGCAGGGGGGACTGGGTCCCTTTGCCCCCTTATAGGATATATAATGACATTCTTGGTGAGAATCTGGCCCACTCCAAGCGGTATGTAGGGTGGTCTTGTGGTGCATGAATCCATTCATTGATAATAACTAAATGAGATGCATAACAGTATTGATTGTGTTGGAGTGTTCTTAAAGATACTCTTGGATGCTGGCCGTCCCATAGTAAAGTTCGTAGGACCTCATTTCTTTTAACAAAAAAGGTGTGGAAGACAGGATAGTATGAGTTTTGGAGTGCGTATAGGAATTTTGGGAGTGTGATCATTTTAACCATAGCTGACCTACACATCAAGCTCAGGGGTAGGTATGTCCATCTGTCTGTATCGCCATTGAAGTCCTTCAGAACTCGTCAGGCATTGTGACGCATACATAGCTCGGGCGAGGTAGTGAGAAATATCCCTAAGTATCTGAAGCCGTCCGACGCCACCCGCAGTCCCCGTTGAAACATGAGCGGGTCAGTCAGGTCTGTTGGGGTGTATAATAAGGACATGTCCCAGTTTATTGTGTAGCCTGAACATGTGCCGTATTCCCCTAGTGTCTGAAGGAGAGTTGGGACAGTGTGCTCAGGGTTGGTGATGAAAAGTAAGATGTCATCCGCGTACAGTGAGACTTTTTCATCAGTATCTTTCTCTGAAATGCGAAACCCTGTTATTCCTGGGTGACACCGAGAGCACTATTGATCCAATCAGCGTTAGCTGTGGATTTTTCTTCACAGGGTCTGCCTTTCAGGACACAGGAGGGTGTTGAAAGTAGCATAGTTTTGGGTGGTGCACATGTGAGTGGATGTGTATAAAAGGTGCTGCAGAATGTCTGTGCATGGTTGACACTGTTCTCTGTAGGTCATAACTGGCTTGAGCTGTGCTGGTGCTCTTTAGAGGTGGGATTGTGCGGTCAGGATTGGATCCAGAAATTAATGAGTTATAGAATTCTGTTGGTGTGATTAGTTGTTTGGGATTGCACTTGGTGATGCACCAGGTGTGAAGGTGTGTTATGATCGAGTTGTGTCCATGTTAGTTTGGGGTGATAGTTGTGTGGCAAAGCATAGATTACGTTTAGCAGTGAATTTCTGTATGTTAGACCTGGCAGCTCCTGGGGTGGTCTCCCTGTATTTTTTGCTTCTCATCTCCTGTTTTTGAACCCTGCACTATAATTCGTTTTTGCTGGTTCTGAAATTCTGGACACTTTACAACTGCTAACCAGTGCTAAAGTGCAGGTGTGCTCTGTCTAAATTGTATTGGTGATTTATTTATCCATGATTGGCATATTTGATTCACTAGTAGGTCCCTAGTACAGTGCACTAGAGGTGCATGTAAACCAGATGCCACTAGTGGGCCTTCAGCACTGATGGTGCCACACACATGAGTAGCCTTTAAACATGTCTCAGAACTATCACTGCAGTCTCTGTATGTGCAGTTTTAAACTGCCAATTCGAACTGGAAAGTGTACTCACTTGCCAGGCCCAAACCTTCCCTTTTACTACATGTAAGTCACCCCTAACGTAGGCCCTAGGCAGCCCCATGGGCAGGGTGCAGTGTATTTTAAAAGGTAGGGCATGTACTGGTGTTTTTACATGCCCTAGTAGTGAAATTCTGCCAAATTTGGTTTTCACTATTGCACAGCCGATCTCTCTCATAGGTTAACACAGGGACTGCCTTTAAATATCTTTTAAGTGGACTTTCCTATTTGGGAGCAGATAGAGATGTGGAGTTTGGGGTCTCTGAACTCACAATTTTAAAATACATCTTTTGGTAATGTTGGTTTTTAGATTGTCAGTTTGAAAATGCCTCTTTTTGAAAGTGAGCACACTTAGGGGCAACCCAGTATTCCCCTAGGAACTGGATACTGACAATGTCTCACTTAAAAATGCTCCTAGAGGAATTATACTTACATATAGTATGCGTATATATTATCCAGTTTTCAATTAGAGAATAAAACAACTCTGTACTGTTAAAATCCAACATATTACTCAATAGGATTCAGGAAGTTCAAAAAAATGTACAATTCCAATGAATGTCCATTTCATAAACAACAACACTGTATATAACCCCTCTAGATCATAATATTGAATCCCAACTGCAGATCCAGGAAGGGGTTATAGCCCTCCTCATGACACAGTTCTGCACAATAATTGCCTGGTTTTTAGTCCCAGTTCAAGCAGTATCATGGACTTTCAATTCAGCTTGTCAAATGAGAATGTAATGTCGACGTTTCGACCTGTGGTGGTAGTCAGAGGTCCGTCAGACCATCATCAGGACTCAGTGTTGTTAAATAATACAACAGGTTGCAAAAATAGGCTCTGTAGCAACACACCAAGGGACTTCAACTTAGTAGGTTCAATAGGTCACAAAATATGTATAAGTAGTGTACCCAAAACCCCAGACTTCTAGCTCACTTCTGGAACAAGAGGAACCTCTGCCAAGAAGAAGAGCTTGATGCTTGAGGAGGACCTGCAACTCTGCCTGGTGCATACTCCAGTCTCTGGGCCCCTGGTAGTGAAAGCTAGTTGAAAAATAATAAAAACCTATTGCACCAAGTCTGAACGACGCCGCTGCTTGAGCACACAACACCACCTGCAACCAAAGCCGTGGTCCCTGCTGGAGTGCGACGACCCTGCCCATATCGCAGGCTTTATGCCACTGCAGCTCTGCTGACGTCCCATGAATTTGTGAGTTTTGAGTGCGTGTCACCAACTTCAGTGACACCTCACTCAGCCACGGCTCCCACATCCGTATGTATTCATAGTGACCCCATGAGGTTGCCCCACCCAGTCTAAACCTGCTGGACATCGACCCTGCCAGAGCGTAAGGAATCGACGCTTCGCACCAACGCCACATCACGTCATCTGCTCTGCAGTAAGGAACTGACGCTGTACCAGATCCAGCGTCTTCTCCCCTCCCTGACTCCGTGCACCGGCTTGTTACTTCATTACCTAAGGTACTGTATCTGAGGGTCCGCGTGACTCCGTCGGCGTTGGATTGTTGGGAACTACTCTGTTACGATGCTGTGATAACACCAAATTGAAGCATATGTGTTTTCTAAGCGCTAGCTTGAAGTTTTATTCTTTACAAATTCATAACTTTGCTTGTGTATGTTGGACTTTTAGCATTTTGGTCTTGTTTTACTCAGATAAACATTGGCTATGTTTCTAAACCGGTGTTGTGTGATTTTGTGGTGTTTTCACTGTGTTACTGTGTGTGTTTGTACAAATACTTTACACATTGCCTCTGAGATAAGCCTGACTGCTTGTGCCAAGCTACCAAGGGGGTGAGCAGGGGTTATCTGAGCTGTGTATCTCCCTTACCCTGAGTGAGGGTCCGCTTGGACAGAGCGCAAAATGACTGCCATCCAGAGACCCCATTTCTAACACTGTATTATTAGGAGATGTGTAGAGTAGTGTATGGGTGGACTATGTCCACCTTTTCTCTGCAGCTTTGCCAGCTAGGTGCAGTGGGACAGTGCAGGCTTGGTCAGGATAATGAACTATTGAGCTGTTGACTTGCAATTGTGTGATCTCTTCTGTCTTGTTCTGCGGTAAGGGCTCAGGTATGGTTTTTGGTGCACTTTGTGTTTTAATAAAGTATGATGAGTGGTGAAGAAGTATTGTCTGCTGTGCTTGAGAGAAAAGGGTCAGAGGTGAGTGGGGAGAGGGTGGCTGCAAACCGACATAAGGTATATTATGGAGTTGTGTTCAGTTGTGATAATTATATGTGGCTCTTATGCCCAGCCATGCATTTTCACCTCATGACCTGAATGTCCACCTCAGAACACCCAAGAGGCCCATTAAACAGAGGCACCCTGGGTGTATGGATGGTAACGCTGTTAATTGAAGCAAGGTGCAGCATGTAGGGTCTGAGTGTAAGTGTGCTGGTCACGGGGAATGAGCTTGTGCTGGGATTTGTTGTGCGAGGATGACGGGGATATTGAGGAAGAATGGGGTGAGAAGCAGGTGGTGGAGAATACTGTGGGATGGCAACTGAAGTCGAGCAAGTGGGCAGGGCATATATTAGAGTGAGAAGTGTGGATGAGTGTTGGGTTGTATTGTAAGTAAGGTAGTTATTGTGGAAGAGGTGAAAAACTGACTGGATAGGTTTGAGGTAATGATGTAATTAACATGCTAGTAGTAGGGTAGTGGAAGAGGTGTGAGGGGACTAGATAAGTAGTGTAGGGAATATAGGGGATGAGAGGTAAGGATGTAGCTAATGGGATAAAGGGCATGAGTTGCTTAGCAGTCATGAGGGTGCTGGGTGGCAAGGAAGAGAGGAAAGTAGTGCATGGGGTAAGGTATGAGGATTTTGTGGACATGATGGACATGGAAGTGGAACATAGACTGGGCAGAATAGAGAAAGAGGAGGGGAAGTGGTGGGTGGTGTGGTTGAAGACAGCTAATATGACAACATGAGCAAGATGAAAAATGAAAAGTTGGGTAAACCTAATAAAACAGGTGAGGCCACAACAGAGGAAGACGGGAATAGTTTTATAGGAGCTAGTGGTGATGCTGGAAGGCAACAGGAAAAAAGGAAATGAAAGGTGGTAAGTCGACAGAGGGTGCTGTGGAGTGCAGTGGGTGGTGGGTAGAGGATTGGAGGTTGTGGAGGCAGGAATCCGGGATAAAAGTAGGTTGAAGTTAGTGGTGGAGGTGTGTAAGAGTTTGGTGTAGGGAGAGAGGAGATTGATGAAAGACAAAATGGATCAAAGATGAGTATGGGCGTGATGATAGCTGGGGAGGCGGTGTGGTGAGCCAGGGCCAGAGGAAAGAATAGGCGTCAGGAGGTACAGGCAAGATAAGAGTGGCGAGTGAAAGGGAGAGACCCTGAGTGTAAAATCAATATAGAGGATTTGAATGGAGTAGGGAGGATATCTATGTAGAAGATGGTGATATCATGTGTGAGTGTGCTAATGTGTAGGAGTTGTGAAACTGATGTTTTTAAGTTTTCTATAGTGGAGGAAAGGATGTGTGTTGTGTGGAAAGGGACGAAGAAAGTGTATGGAAAGGGTACAGCATTGTGTCACAGGTTTGTTAATATTTGGGGTTTATGTGTTCAAGTGGAGTGGAGTGTAGGCTATTGCTTTGTGGGCAGGTATGTTTTATTTGGAACTGGTAATTATGTATTTGTATGTGTGTGGTGGAGCAGATAAAGTGTGACTTTGGGGCATGAAATTTGTGTGGTATGATGGGTGTCATTGTGTGGTGCCAGTGTAAATTTGCTTCAGTTATTTTTGTGTTTGTGAGTTATATGGTGGGCTTGAGAGTGAGGTCACTGCCAGGTATTGGGGAAAGGCGCATAGGTCAATATGTTTTAGAGGTGGTGATATTCTTGTGGTACTTAGATTTACATGGCTTTCTCCAAGTGCTCTGAAGAGCAGTGTCTTGAGGAGTAGGTGCGGGGATTCATCAAGATTAGTGCATCATATATTTGGTTAGGGTATCTATGACCTATAGACAGTGTTCTAATTGTAATGTTAGGATAGTGCTGTGGCTCTCTGGTAGAGGTTCTATGTGAAGGGTGAGATTGGAAGAAGGTTGCCATGTAGTGATTTTGTTAGGATGAAGAGTTGAAGAGCCATCTTTTAAAACCTTCCCAAGAGTCCAAGGGGTCCACTTTTGTGTGCATGGCAGTGGGCAGGGAGTTCCAAGCATCTACTGCATTTACACAGAGTTGCATACTTCCAGTATGTGTCTTCTTGAAAGGGATGTTTGTGGTTAGGAGGGTGCTGCTGGATCTTAGGTTGTGTGCAGGTTGGTGTTTGGTTGGATACTTTGGCAGGAAGTAGCTTCATGACCATGCAGTAGAAGGCTGTTTGTAGAGCATGGTGCACTGTACTTTATACGTTTGATGGGTAGCCATTATGGTGTGTGTAGTACTTGTGTGATGTTTTCTCTTAGGTTGATGTGTACTAGGAGTCTGGCGCCTGCATTTTGTACCCTCTGCAGTTTCCTTGTGATATGTATAAAGGGTGGAGGGCGGGAATAAGGCATTTAGGTGGTCAAGACATGGGAGGATTAGAGAAGTTGAAGGTAGGCTAAGTAAGGCAATGTTGGACCTGACATCTTTGGTGTGGTTTTCCCCAAACTTTTTGCCTTCAATGCTTTTACCTTTAGACTCTGCACACTTTACCTTTGCTCACCAGTGCTTAATTGCGTCTGCTCTATCCCTAAAACATGGTAAAATTGGTGTCTAACCAGTTGGCAAATCCAATTCACTTTTATGTTTCTAGCAAAGTAGTACTACCTGTACCCCTGCTCTGTAAGTTGAATGGTACCAGGGGACCTGTAGTACTGATTGTGCCACTCATATAAATTGCCATTTTTAGCAAGGCTCAGACCTGCCATTGCAAACTGTGTGAGCAGTTCCATACTGTCATTTCGACCAGGCAAAATAAACCTTTTGACAGGTACAAACCTTCCTTTTTAGTACATATGTCACCCCTAGGGTAGGCCCTAAACAGCTCATAGAGCTCAGTGCAGTGTAATTAAAAAGTTGGACAAGTATTTTTAACTTTCACATATCCTTGTAGTGAAAAACTCAAAAAAAAAAATTCTCATTACTTCAAGGCCTACCTCTCCCATAGGATACGTTGGGTTACATAATTACATTTAATAAGCGATAACTTTAAATTAGGAGGAGGTAAGAAAGACAAGTTTGTTTCTAAAGAATTGTAATTTAAAACCTCTTTAATGGTAAAGTTGGATTTTAAGTCATAGAAAAGGCTACTTTTAGAAAGTTTGCACTTTCTTGCCCCACCACTAGGTGCCAGCAGCCTGTATCCTGGTTCACGTGACTAGGTGTAGATAGCAGTTGGGCTTTGTATATTGCTCCCTGGCAGTGAGACAAAGGGGAAATAGGTGTTGGCAGGATTGGCCATCTCTGACTTTATGGGGGCCGAGCTGTCACCTACCACACTTGCACATGACTAAGGCTCCGCCTTAGCACACTCACAAAGGGTTCACACTAGTCTTTTGTGCCCCCAGACAAACTGGGATCTGGATAGGGAGGCAGGAAATTCCAGACATCTCTGTCAGGGGGACTCTAGAAGCTTCTATCAGTTCAAAGTAGACACCAAGTATAAATAGTGGACCCTCAGACCTAAGTCTTCAGTGCACATCTGGACCTTTGGAAGACTCAGAAGAAGGACTGCTGTGTTACCCTGCTGCAAGAAGGACTGCTACTCTGCTGCCTCAATGAGAAGGACCATACCTGCATCTTGAACCCAGGATCAGCAGAGTGACTCCAAGGGCTAGTAGGCTGGCCTTCTTATCAGAGCATCTGGGACAGAAAAGGCTCCAACTAACTTGAACTCTGCATCTGGGCTCTGTCTGCTGTGAGTCCTAACCCCCCAAATAGTGCCAACCAAGTACTGGACCCTTGGAAGTGAGCCTGAAAGTGCTCTGCCAGCCCAACTGTGGTCCTTTCAGTGCAATGCATTACCTTGGAGCTCTGCATTAGAACCACTGCTGAACGACAAATCTTTAATGCAGGACCTTGCATTGCAGATCCTAAGAATCGCTGCTGGGCAACACATCCTTGATGCAGGACATCGCTTTGCAGCCCCACTGCCCCTGCGCAACACATCCTCTACACGGGACCTTGCAAGACTCTGCAATGGAGTTAAGGTGCTTTGTTCAGTGGGTTATACTTTGTCACTGTACTCAGCCCACACCCCATTGCGGTCAGCCTGAACTTATTATTTTGTCCTGGTCCGGAGTGATCAGATAAACCTGCAAATATCCAGTTTTACTATTTGATTTTTTGTCGTTTTGTTGACAAATAATTTATGAAACTTTACTCTGTTTTTCGAAAAAGATATGGGATTTTATTGTGTTGTGTTTTCATGTTATTATTGTTTGAAGTGCTGCATAAATACTTTACACATTGCCTATTAATCCTGACTGCCTTTGTGTGAAGGTATCTGTGGGTTAAGCACACGTTAATTTGGGGTTTGTTTGTGTTTCACCCTGACAGGAATTGTGGTTGCTGCTTTAGTAGGGTTTCACACCCCTCAACCAGTAACCCAATTTCCTATAATAACTATCCATAATAGTGTGTGCAGGTGGAAGAAACATGGTTGGACTACTTCACTGATAAGAGCTCACCCCCCTCAACCAGTAACCCACTTTCCTACAAGAACAATCCATTATAGTGTGCAGGTGGAAGAAATAGGGTTGAACTACTTTACTGATGTGAGGTTCCATCATGAGGCCCATTCTTTCTCACCCTGGCAGTGTTCACAGGACATGCCTATGGAAAGGTGTACAGAACTATAATAACTTATCTTACAGAACAATGCAACTCACCTTAGCATTTGAGATTTGGTTCATGGGCTACTAAGGAGGAAATTCCAGATGCAATCTGCCCCATATTCGAAAGGAGAATGTGCACCAAGCAAATATCTAATGGAACATGTCATGCTTTTCCCCAGTGACTTCTACACAGCACTGATAAGAAAATACATAGGAAGGTTTATCCAACAAAGTGGTATCTGTCTGTACACTACTATCCTCATACAGTTTACCATTGGCTCTGTATCCTTGTGTAGGGAAAATGCAGTTCTATTCCAGCTATGCCCACCACATGGCAAAACCTTCTTGGGATGGTGAGCAAGAAAATACGAGCCTCTGCCGTTAAGTCCAAATTTTATCTTACTTGGGATGAGGTGCAATACTTCACTGACCTCGTACACATTCACAATAGATAAGGAATTTGGATATGGGTTCCTAGAAGGCATACCCAGCATATTATATGATCACTGTAGCATGTCGGATGCCTGAAAAGGCAATGAAAATGTCTGACTAAGTGTCATGCATTGCTCAAGACTCCTATTGGTTACCTGACCAACCTCCACTATTGAGCCCAGGCCGGCGAGCAACATTTATATGGTTCTTCAGTGGTTATCACTTTTGCCTGCATAGTGTGAAAAAAATCAATAAGCTTCTAAGCCATGAAGTGTGTTTGACAAGAACAGCCCCTTTGTTCATTGTCAAAGTATGCCCAAACTTTTATATGAATTCGGAGCTATATTTTTAATCTTTTGTAGTTTAAGAGTAGAAGAATGATTTCACAATTAACCTCCGCGTAGTTCTGCATTGGTTGTTAAATTAACACAAACATATTTGGTACATGTCGAAGTAATCACCTTGGCAAACATGCTTCTGAGCTATATATTGCTTAATAAATAGCTTTTTTCACCTATAAAAGTAACTGCCTCCAGGTGACTTCTTTCTGGAACGCATACATGACCAGTGTATCACAGGCAAGCCAAGCCTGGTCTCTTTCCTTCTGCAGGCAGTCATCTATGCCACACCATGTCTGCATCAACGACCCCTGCCTGGACTTTAGTTAGTCTGCCATTTGGTCCAAAATCATTAAACAGGTGTGTCCTATACTTGATTGTTGTTGTACATCCCACCATTCAGTTGCTGTGCTGAGTGTTCCTCATATGTAGAAAAAAGGAGGTGGTGTTGGTGGGGGGTTCAGATGCCAGAATATGGAAAAGTTAGTCAAGTATTGCTTGAACTCCTGGACGTTAACCCCCTGTCCCCAATCGCTCCCCATCACCCCATGCCTCTAATTGAGCTGGCTGGCAGTTGTAAAGGAGGGTAGAGGCACAGACAAGATGCATCGGGTGCACGGCTGGGGGTCGTGATTCAGTTTACTTCGTTGTACGTGTACCTCAGCATTGAGTCTGTCATCTGCTAGACTTTTGAAGGTAATTAGTGGCATTCAGTTGGTGTATCATTTGTTTCATGTCTAGCAGAGAATCATGATACTTTTATGTAGCAGCACCCCAGCTATGGATGTAAGGACTCATTATAAGGACTTACACAGTCCTCAGATGCTCAGTAACACGACATACTGGACAAATCGATAGTACAAGATCTGTGGTAAACCTACAACGCAGGAGTAGGTCACCTGAGAATCCACCTACTAAAAGGATGTAGACTCCTTGTGTAAACCTCTGGGGCAATGATGAATAACGAGTGGAATCAGGACTGGACTTACCAGTTCCTGAACCGTAATAAGGTCCCTAGTGCACCAAATGCTGCTTTATTGAATCCGATTATTTTTAAGGGCTCTCGGGAGACAACCAAATGAACATTTCACGTTATTGCTGGTTCTTTAAAGGGGCCTCTATTTACCCAGTCCTGTGTCACTAACATCTGCTGACAATAAGAACTCCAGAAGGTTACTTTGATGGTGTCTGCTAGGGGTTTGAGGTCTATTGTGGCATTGGTCATCTTATGGCCGCTTTAACAGCCATACTACAGAAGGAGCAGCTTTTACCGTCCCCCGGAAAATGAGCTGAAAGTAGTTCCAGATTCTTCTGCCCTGATGTCGGGGTCATCTGAGAGAATCCAGATTGTAAGAGGGAACAAGAAAAAAATGAAAAATAGTGGTGTTTGTTTCCTTGGACAAGGTGTGATGACAGTAGTTCATTGTTGTTTCACACTGGGCATCACCTTATAAAAATGTAAGACAAACACAAAGAATAGGGTGCTGATAGCATGCTTTATTTCTAAATCACAATACTATCACCGGGAGGTTCCATAAATTAAACTTCAACGAATATTAATTGCATTTAAAGCACGACATCACATTAAAGTGACTGGCATTTGGCATCATTTCAACAACAGTTGTGCTTCTTCACTGTGGTTCATCGCTTGGTTGTTCAGGTTTGACAATGTAAATTAGAGATCTACTACTACCACACACAACACAATCACTGCACCCCGGGAACCTCCCAGGTTTGCACTGGTTCTGCTACTTTGAGTGCAAAAATAACTTGCTTTCATGAGGGTATGGCCAGGTGATGGTACTACTGCAAGCTAATTAGGCAGTCAAAATGGCAGAAACAGTGTTGGAGATGAGTGAACAAAGCGCTGGCCGCTAGCACTTTGAACAAAACATTTCTTTCATGTCTCTGTAAAACAGTTTCGGTTTCAGTTCCGTTGTAAACACGCAAGTGTTGCCTGCATGAGGGTAGTTGCAAACAACACCTGCGTTTTACATTCTTATGGTCACATAAATACATTATGTTCTTGCACGTCCGAAGGGACCGTGCATGGCATCTTTTCTTGAGTGTAAGTCTTCTTCAACGGGGAGTTTCTCCACCCGCTGAGGCATGCTTAAACGTCAACATTGTGTTGAGGCACATCGATTAGTTAACAGTTAAGCAGGGTATTCGTTCCCTACGAAACTTTCTCCTGCTAATAAAGTAGTTTTACAAGTTGCATTTTTGAAAATGTCAAAAAATAAATGGTACAAAACTCCATAACCGTTATCTTCGGCTATATACAGTATGTATGTACATGTCAATGAAAAATGATTTAAGTTCTTAAGTCAAGCTACAATGACAAAACGTCATGACGTATATCCTTGGACTTTGTCTCATCTAGTTAGGTACAAAAATATTATTTTATATTTACAAATCAGATATTGTAGTCCATGTGCTTTCCACTTGTAAAAAACAAGTGTATAGAAAATAGATCAAGCTGTTTAAATTGATCGGACATTAATGTTCACAGTTGCCATATCGATTCCAAAGTCATTTGTAAGTTGTAGAGTGTAAAGTCCGCCATCATTCTTTTTAATATCCATGATGATAAGAGTGGTAAGATCTTCGGTGGTCTCCACGTGGAATCGGCCCTGCTGCACTTGACCTGCGACCTGTGATCCTCCATGTGACCATTTGATATCAGGAGTAGGGTCTCCTGAAAAGGCACAAGCCACCGTGAGTACTTTTCCTTCATCAATGCTGATATCAGAGGGAAGAGCTTCAATTTTGGGAGGGATTCCTTCATGAAATATAACGAAAGAAAAGTTACATAACTGCATAATAGGCCCAAGAGATGTTTCCCTGTACAAAAGGCGTAGTACGGTCAAACGACGTTTCTATGACTACCAATAATGTTTTTCTCACCTTTCGATCTCCTTCCAACCCTGGTAAAAGATGAACTTTCCAGCTGGGCCAGACTGGATGATGCCATAACACTGCTGGAGCTCATCTCTACAAAAGATTCTTTCATGGAGGACATGCTTTGAGAAGACATGCTTGCAAATTTCATTTCAGCCATGCTGCTGCTGCTACTGCTGAAGGATGCCTCTTGCTTAGAGGCGGACATTTGCATTGACTGTGAAGAGAAACTTTCCTGCATGCTCACATCACCACCTGTCCTCAAAACTACCTTTTGGGCACGTTCTTCAACCAGAGCTGTGGAGCATAGCAAACAAAATGAGAAGAAAACATCAATGACATCACCTACATTAGTGAGGTCATTTTATCTTAGATATGCATATAAAAATGGAAATAATACATTATACTTGGAGTTGCTAAAATTCATCTAATCGCAGAAGCATGAAGGCCATACTGGTAAGTAAAATTGTTTAGATGTTTAGAGCCATAAATTAATATCAATTATATTTGTATAAGTTAAAGAAAATAAATAATCGAACCTATATCACTACATGCAAGTTTTGCTGAACTTCTAGGTTTTCTGTTCACATTACTAGTAAATAGAAATTACAGGCTTAAAGTAGATTCCATTATCTTTCTGTTACTCAGAAAAATGCATATTTCCACTTTTATGTACAAATCTAAGAACAACTTGTATACACATACAGGTTGATACAAATAATACAAGAGACAATAATTTATGGTGCTTAATGTAATTGACTGACTTTTTAAAAAAGATGTACACATGGACTTGCAATGAAGTATATTTGGTGACTTATGGCCTGATTTAGAGGTTGGCAGATGGGTTACTCCTTCTCCAACGTGACCAATATCGTGTCCGCCTCATTATATCCTATTGCGGATGAATACCCCATCTGTCATAGGGTATAATGAAGTTGTAATAAGCCATACAGGATATCCGCCAAGTTTATGAGAGTACCATGTCCGCCAGACTCTAAATCAGGCCTTTATTTGTGCAACCTGTTGAACATTCACTGTCTGACTTCTTAAATTGTATTTTTTCCAAAATCACAGTTTTTGTGGTGTTACCTTCCTGCTATAGACAACTCACTGCTCATCATTTTGAGGATTGACTCTATACCTTCCTATTACAGTGGCAGTATAAGGAGCGTAGATAGCAGAGCAGACGTGATTCGGCAACGGACATGATGGTGTTTACATGCCAACTCGAAGAGAAGAAGCGACTTTACAACAGTTTATTTCAGACATCAGAATGTTGTTGTAAGGAAAGCCAGAGGGGTTATTACAGCCACAGAACAGGTCTAGGCTGATCCACTGATTGTCGGTCACTGACCAAATCATTGATGAAGAGAGGTCTTCTATTTAATGCAGACATCTAGTGTCATCCTCTATATGGTTATGTTACTATAGTGACAGCTTGAGCTACCCTCCCTGAACATTACACTACACTGTCTCCATTTACAACATAGCTGGCACTTCCATGCCTTGTTTTTCTCCCTCTTAGTGCTGGGGTTATTAACTTATTATCTGGAGCCAGCCATACAAATTTATTTTTTTATGTTAATCATAAAAGAGCGGGTGTGATGGGTTAGCGGTGGTTAAATCCCCCACCCCTTTTATTTATAATGAACTGTATTTTTTTTTTTTATTATTATTCTGCAAGTGTACAATGTTGTTCAACAAACTGTTTATCATGAGCCAAAGGCCCATGTTAGAAGGTGAGGTTTTCCCTTCCCTATTGTCGATTTTTCTTTCAGTGTAATAGGGGTTCACCTTTTTTTATAATGACACTATTTAGTTGTTTACAATTCTGACATATAGGACTCTTAACAAAGATCTTACTGCGACTTACTGATACAAAACACCTGGCTTAGTCCTACGTTTTAGGTGTAAGGGTATAATTGTTAAGCCAAGAGTATTACATGAGTATTTGACACCCTCTTATTACAAAATATTTGTCAGTCGAGCCCTGAATCTTTTTGACTGCTACAAAAGAAATAACTAGCGCCATAAAAACAAGATGAATGATGAAAAGTTGCTTTTTTTTAGGAAACTAAAACGTATATTCTTTCCCGGTGACCACTTTCTTGGTTCTTGGAACATTAGTAATAATTATAGAAGGGCTTAACTCAGGCAACCATGAAAACGCAATGTTATCACAAGGAGTGTAAGGGTGTTTCCAGGCCCTCTGCAGATGACGCAGGCGTTCCAACCCTTATGTAAGATGGCCGGTTCTCGAGCAAGGAAAGGCGAGGCAGCGGTGTAGGCTCCACCAGCAGGGGGAGACAGACTGCAAATACAAGAAGCTATAAAGCCGAGGGGCGGGGCCGCGAACTATCATTTCGTGTAAATTGTGATGAGGTTTGCCCTTGTGGTGGCCTGAGTAAATATTATAGAGAGCAGCGGTATGTCACGCATTCATTACGTCATTTGATTAATTGATTCTAAAGCCAACATTTTTCCACCTAAACACCATAAATCAATCTGACATTTTACAATTTCACACAGACTCACTCAGCCCGTTCCACAAAATAATGCACGAACGACAAACAAAAAATATTTACACAGACGGGGCGCCGCTAGAGATATTGCAGCAGCAGGTGCAGTGGCACCCGGGACCAGGTGTGGAAAGGGGTCGTCTGCAGCTCCGTAAGGGCTGCTTTTTGCTACTCTGCAGGGGCATGGAGGGGCCATTTCCTTTGCTTGCAGTGGGGTCCATGGCACGCCTGCTACTTTTACACAGATAACAGTATTCTGAGCACCAACTTACGAAGCACGGTCAAGGATGCGGTGGCTGAGCACTGGCCGTGGTAGTTCTTCGCCTTCACCGTATATTTACCGCTGTCGCTCTCTACTGCACTCCGAATTTCTAGCGTGTAGATGTTCTTGGACCGACTTACTCTAATGTTTGATGAAACGGCAACCTGGAGAAGAAAGTAGTAATGTTATATGGTGATCTTATGTGGTAAATGTTCAAGCTGACACCTCCTAAGCTTGGCAACTATATGAGAACATGGAGCGCTGGCAGCGGTGTGAATTGTGTGACAGAAATATGTGAGAAGGGTGGCGCCACATTGCTGCAGCTGTTTCCAATACACAAGATTTTTTTCCTGAAAATTCCCGCACCATGTTGCCTTTTACTTTGCAATTATTTATACGTGTCAGGCAAGCTCAAGGGATATGAAACATAGCATTACAGCGCTTTGATGACGCACGTGCCTCAAATATCCTGATTTGGAAATAGTTGACAACTTTCATTGCCCATGTAGGCTCGCTAAAGAATTAATGCAAGAGGAGACTCATAAAAAAGCTATTTGACCCCACTGGTGAGCAACAGTCTTTAGAAAGGGAGGAGTATTCAGCCATCGCCCCTTTGCTGGTGCTATGGATGTGTGAGGTGTGCAAGCAAGTGTGGGTAGAGTACTTGCCCATTACCCACTGTCGGCTAACGCGCAGGCTGTACGAAGTGTGCAAGGAGGCGTGGGTAGAGTAGTCCCCGTTACCCGATTTCCCCATTACCCACTCTTTGTTGAGATACTGGACCTATGAGATGTGCAAGGAAGGGTGGGTGGGTATTCCCTCATTATCCTCTGCTGGTGCGCCGGATGTATGGGGTGTTCTCATCTCGTAGAAGTGACCGGATCCGGGTCACTACCAACCTGCTAAAATGAAACCGGAAACTCCAATCTGAGGAACAATTTACAGGGCTCTGCAGGATTTGTTATAAAGGTGATTGCTCCAAGGCCATTCTGTAGCTACCAATGAAAAGGCTGAACACTAGAGAAGGACGTCTGTGAATGGTTTTGTCAAAGAGACTCAGTCTCAGTGGAGGTAGCCAGTGAAATCTTGACCCAAACAGTTCCTACGATACATTGCTTGAGACCGGGATTATGTTATTATTGGACATGGCGAGGGACACCGCTCTCTCTGGCCACCAGCAGAAGCCTTGCAAACACTAATGATGAAAGCAAATGACTCCAAATGTTCTGCTTTATTTCTCTTGGGCTTGTGGGCTGTTACTTGTCATACAATAAGCCTCTTCGCGTGCTAGCAAACCTATGGTTGCGTAGGTAAGGGATATGAGCACATGCCATTTGCTTGAGGGAGAACATAAGTGCAGGTAAGCAGTTAGCAAGTACGCAGGACCTAATCTGTGTTTAGTGCAAAGGATTGTAGGCTTGGTAGCAGGTGTCAAGAGCCCCACGTGTGGTCTGCATCTTACCTTATGTAGATGTTGCCGGACTGCAGTGACAAACGCATCCAACTTGCGTCTGCGTTGGTGCATTTTTCCAGATGCACACACCAGAGACATGCTTTACGTACCTAACACTCTACAGGAATCGCTCACGTGCAATGTTAAGTCTTAAGAAATCAGAAGTTACTTTTGGTTCTAGAAAATGAATGAGTGCTTGAACCGCGAGTTTCTTTTAGGCGTACAGTGTTACCCTAGTCCGGACATAAAATATAACCACAATACAATTCTTTTTACGAGATTCTCCTAGGCACATTCCATGTAACTGAACATCTTTGTACAGCTGCGCCTAGATTAGAAACGTGCATGTTCCCGTAAAATATGTGAACTTAATTTAACAACTTGTTTAAAAGGTAAAGTAAAATAAGGTAAATTAAAACATACTTGAACGGCAAAGTACAACAAATGAACGGCAAAAGGGAGTATCCATATTGGATCAAAGAGTCATAACCAGGCATGGCACAAGGCTTAGAAAATCGTGTTTACGTGCACCCGATGTACGAAAAATAGGAGCTGCATTAAATGCCAAACACACGGGTCGTTCACAGCTGCCGTACTAGGACCCAGGTGTACACTAGGGAGGGCAGAAGTATAAAGGGGTGATCAGAATTTATAATAGTTCAGTATAAAAATGTCCCTCTCTTATTGTTCTACCACCGGCATCCATCTGGTGTGCCCCCTTAAATGTAATTCCTACTTTTTCGCTAGCCGTATACGTTTTTACGAAAGCAGAGATTTCCCCTCTTAACATCCACGTGTGAGGAAGATTAACGTGCAGCAGAAAGGGGAAGGCACACCCCTAAACCCTCTTAAATAAAAACAAGCAGTTTGTAGCTATAATTGGTTGCTTACCGGCAGGTTATCCTTGAACCACTCAACTTCAGGGTGAGGATCGCCAGATATTTCGCACGTTAAGACTACATTTTGACCTTCATCTGCGTTTTGAGACTTTGGTTGTGCAATAAATGATGGTGCATCAGAAGACTCTTTTGAAAATGCCAAATCGAAGTGGCATTTGATGGTTCCTTGTTCCGTCTTCCCCTCGCAGGTAAGTATTCCTTCGTCTTTATGACTCGTTTTCTTGATGGTCAACGTCTGGTCGTTCCCAGAGACCCCATATCTGTAATCTTCGGAATTTTTGAGTTCTACTCCATTCAAGACCCATTTGACTTGAGATGCACCTGGGATGTTGGCTTTCAGAGTGGCCTTCTGACCCTCCAACACACTGATCTTGGACACAGAGGCCTTCACTTCCGTGAGCTGTGTCTTGATTTCTTCAGAAACAAGCTCCTTCTTTATGACTTCCTCCTGGACCACCGCCTTTTCTTGAGCAGCCATGGCCACCTTTTTCTGCTCAACTGCAGCAACCTCCTTAGCTGTGAAACGAAACACAAGTTTACACATCAACATGATTGTGTGTTCTCGTTCCGCTGCCCTATGTACGTAGAAGACTGGAAAAAATGTCCAAATGGGCTAAATTGTGAAGTGGAAAGAACACCCAAGAAGTGAAGAATGGCTCTGTTAGTACACAAGCCACTGGTTGCAAGCATAAGGGGCAGCTGAACTCGAGCATTATAGACCGGAGTGACATTTACAGCGCTTGTGAAACGCGGCCATCATGGAACATTCTAATTCATCATGCAAGTTCATCATGCAAATTTACATCGTGCAAATGCACGCTTAAAATCTCCGCTCTCTCTTAATATTAGCATGTTCTATTCTTTACCAGTCCTGTAGAAATGTAAATAACTATGGAAACTGTTTAACGCGCACTTCTTGAACAGTATGTATAATGAGTGAGTTTCATAATTATTCCACGTTCTCTGTAAGTCAATGTTTACAATGGGATGATATTCGACCACTTTCTTTTAAAAACGTTTTTGTGGGTCCTTGGATGTTTTCGGTGTGTGAACAGCATGGTTTTTGTCATTCTTCTGCGAGATATACCTTCCGTGGCTTTCTAATGGCTTACCATTCTGCCCATTCCTAATGACCTAATGTAATCCGGGGAAAAGTTAGGGGTGTGACTTTCTAGATATATAGGGCTTCCCTTACTTTCTACACTGAAGACGACACATTTTTGGCTTGTTTTTATTTGTGATTTTTTAATGTGTTTTACATTGTGTTTGCCTCAGTTTACCTACCAGGTAAAGTCATCTCCTCACCTAACAGTATGGGCTTGCATTATTCAGTGATGACGGTGCTATTCGATTAGGAGTTAATCAGTGAACTGAATTTGTGTATGAGCAGGTATATCATGGCTTGAAGATATTACAATCTGTTTGACTGCTCTAGAGAGGTGCTACCGCTGGGATACTGCAGGAATAAATTATGGTAAAATAAAACGTGTCATTAGTAAGAGGCCCAGGACAACCACTGCTTTAGGGGTCAGACACCGCTGCGTATTTCATTGACCCAAATGTTTTTTTTTTCTCTCTTCTTTAGTGCTGTGTCTGATTGTTGTGCTTAAGTATTCCCTGTACCTCATTTGTGTAAAACATACACTGCTTTTCATTCAACGCGTACTTTCTGCATAGGCCAGAACATATTGGATGCTGATGGAGTTTGCTCTCTGGACCACTACCTTCCACCCCCACCAGAAATGTCACAGTCTACACAGAACATATGTCAGCCCTGCCTTTTACCCGTATATATATATATATATATATATATTAATTAATGTCTATATATATATATATATATATATATATAGACATTACATTAATTCTAATATTAAATTAACTTTCAATGCTTTATAGACGTTATAGAGCTGTACAGAAACTTTAATAAATGATACAAAATACTGTTATTGCTTAGGAAGAGCACACTACGTGAAAGGCACAGTTTAACTGCAAATATTTTGTAGTAGCTCTTTCAGAGTTTGACAGGGCATGAGACCAAAGACAATGTCTTATTTTACCGTATCCTACAACGAATCAGGCCAAATAGATGAAGTCTTTTACAAGCAAGAGGATTATTTGTACGGTTTAAGCAGCCCCAGTCCCCCCCCTCTCGTTATCGGGGTGCAAGACCGTCACGTGGGTATGAGTAATCCCATCACCCTGATGAACTAAGCATGTCCCGGAGAGGAAGACAGAGACTGCCAGACTCGCTTTATCTGTTTACACAGACTCAACCACCATTTTGCACAGTGCCACTCTTAATTCACTGATTCCCTGCCAACTGAATTGTCAGCAAGGATGTTCATTACTTCTGATATGTTACATGTTCTTCAGTGGGTAGCCGTAACGTTAGATGCCACATGAAATACCAGGTAGGCCCAGCCGAATTGATTAGTAACTACCCCTCCACTTACCCCAGTTAAGCTCAGACAGAGGCCATTAGTGTTAATAGGTAACCGAAAGGGGGTGACCGTTGCTGTTTTCATACCCTAGGAAAAGCGAATTTGTGAAATTCGATTTCAAAGCTCTGCACAGACTCAGTATAATCCTGAGAGCCAACTTGTAAGGAGGTAGGGGCAGTTCAAAAAAGAGCCATGGACCAGGACTAAACCATCGCAGCAAAATAATTAGATCTAGTATAATGTGTAGGTGGACATTATTCAATGTTATAGCATCAGGTTGATGTCTGTAGAACGTCACTGTTCCAATCAGCAAATCGACTGAGTGTAATAATCACCTTTCGGTAAGCAGTGCAACTAAAGTCAGTGTTGTTTGTGCGCTGCGAAGACTTCCTTTTGGCAGACGTGTTTTCAGCTACCCAGTAATCAAAGCTGAAAAATTGTCAGCGTTGTTGTATCTTGAAGATAACAGAGTGACAGCTAATTTCTTAATACATAGATGACAACAAAGTCTATTTGACGTGCGATTTATTCCTAGAACTATTGCACTGTTTTTACAACGTGGTATCAGACGATGTGTTGAGAAACTTTAACTCAAGCAAAAGGGTCGCTAGTGCCCTAACATTTGAATCGAACAAAACACTTAAATTGTAAGAATAAGCTGCGGTCTTTGCATGCAGTGAGAGCATATATGTGAGCAGTAGTGAAAGATGTTTTAGAAAATGACACTCGGAGTTAGTGAAAATTGTTTCTCAAAAGAGACTCTAGAATAGAAGTTACACTTTAGCATGTGTTTAAATAAAGCGTTTTTTTCTTTCAGAAAATTTGCTAAAAGGTGTGTGAATGATATTCATGCATTTATGGAAATGTTTCATTTTCTTTCAAGCACATTTCACTTTTGTTAGTAACACTTCTACAATAAAAATGCATAAAATGGCTACCAACCTCGTGCTGTTAGACTTGACACTTGGCTATAAATATCTTTGAACACTTTTCCGACAAATGCGAATGTAGTTCTGGAAACTCCGGCTTCTCCAACAATCTCACAGGCATATTCTCCTTGGTCAGCCTCCAGAATGTTGTTTATTTTCAATTCATATGTTCCATCAGCCGCATAGTGAAAAGTGAAGTGGCTGTCTTCCTTCAGCTTTTTGCCATCTTTGTACCATGCCACCTCTCTCACATTTAAGACAGTACTTTCTACTGCGCAAGAGAACCTCACTTTATCCTTGCATGCTTCCACTTTCAGTTGCTGGGTTATTTTAGGAGGCGTAGTTGCAGGCAATTCAACTCTCTCTGCAGATGCTGTTCTGACTCCTGATGGTGATGATTTGGCTTTAGGGTGGGCAGATGTTGGTTCTGGGGATTTCACTCTTTTGGGTGATTTGATGGAGTCTGCAGATTTCCCATGAGGCTCTGGAGATTTCACTCTGGGAGGGGATGTAACAGTTTTCTCGGTTACCCGTGTCCGCCTAATTGTCAAAGAGAAGTGTGCTTCTTGTTTTCCTTCAGAGTTCTCCACCACCACGGTATAGCTTCCTTCATCTGAAGACTGAACTGCAGAAATTTCAAAGGTAGACTTGTATTTTGTTGTTGTCACTTGGTGGCGTTTGGATGAAACAATGCTTTGGCCTGCACGGAACCAAGTTACTGTTGGGGTTGGTTCGCCATCGATGTCACAGGCAAACCTTGCAGGCTCACCTTCAGAGACCGTGAGTGAATGTGGCTTTGTTAGAATCTTTGCTGGAGCAGTCCTTTTGCTTTTGCTAGAAACAGTTTTTTCTTCCACAGCTTTCGCTGATGACTTGGTGACACTCTTTGCTTCTGAAGCATAGGATACTGATTCTCTTGTCTCAGTCACAGATGACTTGATTTCCTTTATTTCAGAACTTGCCTCCATTGCAGAGGTTTTCTTAAAAGAGGAAATTGCATAATCTTCTGTTTTTGTCAACTCTGGAAAGACAGATAATGGCCTATCCTCATCTTTACGTCTTGATGTGTAGGTGGAATACTCTCCTCCTGCAATATCAAGCGTTGCATAGTCCGAAGCTTCTCCCTTATGATTTGTACACAAAACACGATATGTTCCACTGTCCTCAGGTTGGCAATCCAAGATTTCCAAGGTCAAGACACCACTGGTATTAGTAAAGTGTATCTTGCTGCTTTCCTGGATTTCAATGCCATTGTGATACCATTTGATTTCAGCTGTTGGTTTTGATTGAACATTAAGAATAAATCTTGTGTTTTGACCACAAGGCACACGATGAGATCGCATTCTCAGTGTGATGCGTGGAGCATGATCCAAAGAGAAAGGCTGTTGAGTCACAACTTCATATTTCCTCTCTGCGGTCTTCTGAGTTTTCAGTGCTGCTTTCATTGACTCATACCTTGAAAAAATGTCAAATCTTGCAGATCGCTCAAATCTTGAAAGAGATCTCTCACTGGAGACAGGACTAGGGGATCGTGGCCTTGTTCTTTCAGGTGTGGGAGATCTTCTCTCTACTTCATGTTCCGTTGCAGGTCGAGAACGAGGTCTGATCAGTTCAGATACAGGGCGCATTAATTCAATATAACTAGGTGAAAGAGACCTTCTTCTTCCTAACAGCCTGGAAACAGATGGAGATGTTCTTTGAAAACGTTTTACCACTTGTTCTGTTTCCCCATATTCTTCTGCTTCAGTTTTTATCTCTGTTACTACTCTTTCCTTTCTTGTTCTTTCTCTGATCTTTCCTTCCTGCTCCATATGCTCAAGCTCCCTTTTGTATTCAGAAAGTCTCTGAGATGTGGTGTATGGACGTAGAAGTTCTTCATCCTCTCTCTCATCCATTATCCGTTGCCTCTGTTTTGGTGGCTTGTATGTAGCCTTATCATGGCGCTGTCGGAGTTCAGCATAACTGGTGCTAACTTCAGTCTTGGATGGTATGTGATAGGTTGAGTATTTTAACTCACGAGCTCGTTCTTCATCTGTGACTGCCTGAGACCTTTGTGACGAATACTGGAGAGCAGATAGCTCAAACCGTAGTGGACTTCTACTTGGGGGTGAAGCTGAGAATCCCAGTTCAAGTTCCTCCTCAAGGCGCAGTCTCTCTTCTTCAACTCTCCTCATGGCCAAGTAATCATCAACAGGAAGCAGCAAATCATCATCTGAAACATCACCCAAAGAACGCCTTCTTGGTCTGTAGAAAAGTTCATAATCAGGTGATGGTGAACGTCGGCGAGCTGGTCTTACAGTTTCAAGATCATCCTGTGATAGCTTAGGTATGCGCCACTTAGGTTTGTACTGGTCAGATATCCTGGGAAGTGGCATGACATAGAACTGCTCCCATCTTGAGAGGCGTATTCGCTTCGGTCTTTTCTGAACAATTCTTTCCAGTGGTCCTGGCATTTCATATTGGTCTCGTAATTTCTTATACCATTTCATTTCTGACATTGGCACAAACTGTTTAATGGTTTGATCCTCTTCAAGAGCAGTCACTGCACGCACGCGAGGTGCTGGGATTTCATATGGCATGCGCAGTCTCTTTTCTGCCTTTCTTTCTTCTTTCTCAATTTCAAATTCACCTTTAACTGTTTTCGTGCTAACCGCTGGTTTATAGAGAATAGCTGCTTCTCGTAAAGCTTGTTGTGCTATTGGTGTAAGTGGAACAGAGTCAGTTCCAGCAAGAATTTCCGCCATTTTCAGTGTCTTATCAATCTGTTTCTGTACATGGATTTCACGGTCTTCTTTAGACTTATATTCTTTCTTGACATAGCGCATTCGTTCTACCTTCAAGTAAGCCTGGCAGCTTGTTGATCCAGCACTATTGGTGGCAGTCACTCTATAATAACCAGAATCTTCTGGCAAGGTGTCTGTAATACACAAAGCATAGTAATCTAGACCTTCATGAATAACATCAATTGTTGGTCCTAATGTTAGACTTTGGCCATCCTTTTCCCATTTTAATGTTGGCTTTGGTGTGCCTGATACTCTAATTTCAAAGCGGACAGACTGACCTTCTTGACATTCGGCATTTGCAAGCAATCGTTTGAACATTGGTCTTAATGTATTGTCTGCTGCCGCTGGGTGAGGAGTAACGGTGAGTTTAGCCTTGCAGCTGTCTTCACCATATTTGTTCTTTGCCACAACAGTGTATTCAGCATCATCTTCTGCAGTCACGTTATTTATGATAAGCTGATACAGTCCTTTGTCAGATATGAAAGTGTATTTCTTATCATCGTCACCTGGTTTGATTTTCTGGCCTGATTTCAACCATGTTACTCGAGGTTCTGGGTGAACTGTTATAGTCACACCGAATCTGACCTTTTCACCCACATAAGCAGAATGGTTAAACAGTGGAAGTGTGAACTCTGGTGGTCTTTCTAGAAGCCTCATGGTATCCATTCGGCGTTTCACCTTCCTTACAACCCGACATCTGTAATAGTCATGTTGTTCTCTTACACCCTTCACAAATAGTTCTGCATAGGAACTGTCTTCACCATAATCATTGACTGCTTTGCACCTGTAAGTGCCATCATCTGATCGTGTGATGTCTTTTACATATATTGTTGCTAGCCCATCTTGGTAGTTGATTTCATATTTATCACTGTGTTCTAACTGCCGAATTCCAAAGTACCAACTAACTTGTGTTGACTGGTCATAGTTTTCAATGTTGCAAGTATATTTAACGTGCCCTCCTTCTTCTGAAGCAGCATGCATTATCTGTCCAGTCAAGGGCCCTATTTCAATTGGTGCAACTTTGACTTTAGCTGTTGTGACCCCCTTTTGAGACCTAATAGCACCACCACATGATATGCGAGCCGCGGAAACAACAAAGTTCCAATCTTTTTTAATTAAGCTCTGGTAGTACCGTCGGTGTCGTAATGTCTTGATGACTTTAGTGCTGACCTTTTCTGTCTTTTGTTTTAGCCATGGGTGTTCAAGTGCTTCTACAGCTGACATACGCTTCTTTCTTTCCTTAGTCAAGAGGCGATCAACGAAATCCATTGCTTCAGTGGTTATTTCTTTGAATGCTTCATCCTCAAAGTTATACTCGGCATTGGTAATGCGTTCAATAATTTGTTGGTTTGTTTCAGCTGCGAAAGGATTAAGGCCACTTAGAAGAATGTACACTAATGTACCAAGTGACCACATGTCAGATCCTCTGCTGACCAAATCATGTTGATGTATCTCTGGTGCATAATATTCAGGGGCTGTGAACTGGATTCTAAAGGTATCACCAGGCCTCAATTCTCTTGCTTGACCAAATTCTGTAATTTTAACTGTAGAACTTCTTCTTGTGCAATAAATGATGTTTTCTGGTCTGATGTCAAAGTGGCCAATCCTGTGGCTGTGCAGGAACTCAAGTGCCTCACAAATCTGGCGAGCATAACTAACAATTTCTCTTTCACTAAGGTCAAATCCAGCTGTATTGATCCTTTCAAAGATGTCAACTCCAGATATAAATTCAAAGATCATAACAAGCTCTTCTAAGCTTTCAAAAGATTCATGAAGGTATAGGATATTCTTGTGGCGAGCAATGTTAAGGACAGAAATTTCTTTCTTGACCAACACCTGATCAGCACCTTTGACCTTCACAAACTTGGCCATGTATGTCTTCTTTGAAGTGCTCTCAACACATCTATGCACAATGCCAAACTGTCCATGCCCCAACTCTTCAGCAATCATATATTTCTCATGAAGTACCTTCGTGGAAGAATGAGCTGCTTTAGCTTTGGAGATTTCTGTGACCTCAGAAACTTCATCATCATAGTTCAACATTCGGGTCTTATCTTCCTTTGTCACAGTTGGCTCTGTAGGATCAGATGGCTGGCTTTGACCAAATTTGTTTTCTGCTATAACACGGAATTGGTAGCTCGTCTTACCAAACAAGTTAACAACAGTGTATCTTGTCTCGCGGGCCTGTGCAACACGAATCCATCTCTCTGCTGTTGTGGCACATTTTTCAATAATGTAGTTGGTGATTTTACTTCCGCCATCAGTAGCAGGAGGATTCCAAGTCAAGTTAACCGAATCTCTAGAAACATCACTGACTTTAAGACCTCTTGGTGGATCAGGTACATCAGCAACATCTAGTTCAACAGTCTTTTGGTCAATGCCAAATCTGTTCTTTGCACAAACTATGTAGAATCCTGCATCTTTTCTGTCAACACCATTGGTGAAAACAAGAGAAGTGAATGATCTTGTAACAATGACTTGATACTGCCCATTATTGTCGATGAGATCTTGCCCCTTCTGCCATGTGATAACTGGATCTGGTTTGCCAGTGAAAGGAATCTTTATGCTGACTATTTCTCCTTTAAGTGCGTGTACTGCTCCCATTCCTTCAAGATGTTTAGGCAAATTAATTTGTGCTGGGACTGTAAGGAAAAACAGAGAGACAATGTGTTATTCTAATCTGTATCTGCTAGCTAATGCTTCAAATAATAAAGTGAGTTAGAAAGCAATATTTACCTTCAACATCTAATGATGCCGTAGCAGAAACAGAGCCTCCCTGGTTGGTGGCTCTGACTTGATACACAGTTGCATCTTCATCCGTTACATTTGTGATCACCAGTTGGTAGTACCCGCCCTTGAACTCCTGTACTTTGATCTTCACACCATCTGCCAAGATCTCTTTACCCTGCTTGAACCACTTAACAATTGGTTTTGGATGGCCTACAATCTTGCAAACAAAGGTGGCATTGCTCTTGAACTTAACATTCAGATTTCTCAGCTCTTCCTTGAACTGTGGTGCACGGATTGGTACGTCACATTTTGGAACAATTCCTTCAGAGACTTCACTCCATTCACTTTCACCACCTAGATTTTCACATTTTACTCTGAACTCATATTCAAGACCTTCAATTAAGCCTTTCACAGCAAAGACAGTTTCATGGATTTCTTCTGTTGTCACTGTGATCCATTTGTTTTGTTTCTTTTCACGTTTTTCAAGGTAATAATTGCTGATCTTTGCACCTCCATCACTAGCAGGGGGTTTCCATGACACCAAGCACGAATCCTTGGTCACTGCAGTCACTATTGGTTGGCCTGGGGTGCCGGGCTTTTCTACAAGATGAATGATAACATGTTAAAAAGCAGTGTATAATTACATATTTACTTCAGTCATTGCATTACAAGGGACATTGAGCCACAGACTTACCGAATGGACTCTTGATGATGACAAGTGAAGGAATTTCCAGTGCTTCACTAATGCCAAATACATTTTGAGCAGAAACACGGAAGTAATACCCTGCGTTTTCTGTTAAGTTAACAATTCTACAGGTTGTTCCAGAAATAGTTGCAGATACAAGCTGCCACTGCGCTTCTTCTTTGGCCTCTCGGCGCTCTACAACATAGTTTGTAATCAGTGACCCTCCATCATCTGCAGGAGGTTTCCAGCTGATGACTACAGAGTTCTTCAGTAAAGCCTCAACAACAATTGGTCCTGTTGGTTTATCTGGCTTATCTAAAACATCAAAAGGCACAATAAGTACTAAATACTTTTTAAATAATATTTCTGCAAAACGATGGATAATTTAGTAAACATTACCTTGTATTTCAACATTGAGTACAGTATCTACTGTTCCCAAAATGTTGCTCAGTTGAACTTTGTACTTTCCAGCATGGGTTTTGTGTTGTACATTCTTGATCACCAGATGGGTATAGTGCTCTGTGTTCTCGATCTGGATATTTTCAGAGGCTTTCAATGGTTTCTTTCCATGGAACCATGTGATGGCAGGTACTGGACGGCCAATGTACACAACATGGAGGCGGAGGGTGGAGCCCACACCTGCGTAGTACTTTTCTTTCAGTGGGTAGCCAGGGTGGAACTGCGGAGTGGCCTGCAAGAGCAGTTTGCCACTGGTTTCAGTTTCTCCAGCATCATTGACAGCAATACAAGTGTACAGACCTTCATCCTCTTGTTCTTCTGTCAGGACAGTCAATGTGTGGCTACGACCATCTGAAGACATCTTATATTTCCTGCTCTGTATAAGCTCCTTACCGAAACGGTACCACTTAATGTCAGGCAATGGTCTTCCAACGATCTGGCATGTCAGTTTGGCAGATTCACCCAGAAGGGCAGTGACATCCTGTATTTCTTGTCTAAGGCCTGGTGCTTCTCCAGCTGCAAGAGAAATGAAATACTGTTAAAGTCTCTTTTTTTTTAAATTACACTTTATGAAAGAGATATTCTTCCTAGCAGCCTGTTGTGTAAGTAGGTTTGACTACTAGTTCGAGAATTCTGGTTCTGTTTGAAACTTCTTACCACATATTACAACAAAACACTTCTACCACAATCTGTGGCAGTGTCCCACAATCTCAAACATACACTACACAAATTTATGAAAACACACAAACCGTGATAAATGTGCCAAAATCAGGAGCTTTGCCAGCATCCCCCTCGCAAGTAGCAGCAGGAGCTGCAAATGCAAACCTTTAAAGAGAATAGGATAATAAACAATATTTATTATCCTTTTATTTCTAAAGGGGCAACAGGCAGTGAGGGTAGTGCACAGAGCACTCCCCCTCAGTGCGCATGTATGTTTGGCCAGCCATCTCGGGCCGGCTAAACACACATGCGCACAAGGCCTCTCTTCAACCTGGCACTGTGTTGCTGAGTTGGAGAGAGCCTGAACAGGCTCCTAGTCTGAGCCGGAGCGCCCAGCATTACCTGAAGTGTTGCGGAGAGTGGCTGAGACCTCCAAGTTAGTTTATATTCTTTTGTGTTGTTTATTTTTGTTTTATTTGCCCCGCCACTTTTTCAAGTCGCCAGCCGTGACTGGCTAAAATGTAAATTTATTCTCATGAATAACGCAAACTGCAATGAAAATGAGAAAGCTATTTATGCAATGGGAAAACCCCGAAGAAGGGATGTATGAGCGTGCTTGTTCAGTCAAGAAGATTTGAAAGGGATTTGGTAGTGCCCACAGGCCTCATTCATCAGACTCTCGATTTTTCAGTGCTGGCACATTCATCAACAGAGAAGCACCCTCCTTCAAACCACTGACAGCAACTTTCCACAAACCGAACCAGACTTGAGTCTGTGTTGTAAACTTCGGAACCACCAGAATAGTCACCCGACTAACAAATATGATTCAGTCCTTTACTACCTAGCAGATGGTGTGCTATTCAAATGACCAAAACAATATCAATGCGAGATGTACACCAACGAAAACATTTGGCTAATAATAAACAGGTAAACTCACATGTCAGTTTGGTCTTTATTGTGATAGCAGTTCTACGAGGCCTGCTGATGCCGGTTTCGTTTTCAGCACAAACCCTGAATTCATATTCAGTTGCCTCCAGTAAGCCGCCCATTGTGTATTGTCTGTCTTTGACACGTTCTTTGTTGCATTTCTTCCAAGCACTTTCTCCAGACTGGCGGTACTCCACCCAGTAACCACGGATTTCCTTTCCTCCATCACACTCTGGTCTCTCCCATTGAATGGAAATACTGTCCTTAGAAACAGAGGTTACCTCAATTTCTCCAGGTTGGCTTGGTTTATCTACAAAATAAGAAAAGACAAGAAAGACAGTCACCTAATATTCTTTTTATGGTGCTCTGTAATATGTTAACACAGTTACACACACACCAGCATAAATTCATCTTTTGATAAGATATGATGTGGGCCATCAACTGTGCAGCAATGCTCTGTACTCCCATGAAGATGGCCTAGATTACACTTTCATAGAGACCTGTGATGGTTACGTTGTACGCCAATCCACTGGACAGCCTATAGCTGCCAGCACTAATAGCTTAGACTGGCTGTGCATCATACAAACTTGTCATCACCAAATGTTAGTCAAACCACTTAATAAGAATCTCCAAAAATGTTTGATGCTGTATTTGCCCAATCCAGGAATCGCAAAATGTAGGTTTTTATACAACTAACAAAGGTGTATGCTATATTGAGTGCAGTACAAATATTTTTGAAACCTTTCAAACTTCTTTGATGTAAGAATACTGTAGAGAATTTAAATTATGTCCGGTGTTACCTTAATTTACAATATCTGGTGATTCCAGTAAAATGTGTCTAAACATTGAATGTTTGAATTTCGGAGATTTCTGGGGAATGCATCTGGGGTTAAGGTGAAATGCCAGCCTGGACACACTAAGATCATAACATGAAAACACTTTTCAGCTTTATTCACAAATATGACCACACACTTTTATCTTACCAAATGGATCTTTGCAGACAACAGGCTCAGAGGCTGGGCTGGCTTCGCTTAGACCAACATCATTTTGCGCAACGATACGGAACTGATATTCAGCATCAGGAACAAGCCCAGTGACGGTATACATCGTTGTGGTGATATGCGTTTTATTATGTCTAACCCATTTGTCTGTAGTTGTCTCTTTGCGTTCGATATAGTATCCAGTGACACGACTACCACCATCATCTTTAGGTCTGGACCAAGATAAACTGATGGAACTCTTTGTCACATCCAGTACTTCTGGTGAGTTGTAGGGAGGTTCTGGTGGATCTACAAAATAATAGATATGAAAGTTAGTACACCTTGTGATCTTTCATCACTGCATGGCACACATACATTTATCACTACAAAACTATTTTCATAAATGAAGACTAGAATACATACTCAAAGGTGTTTTTGGTGTAACAGCTTCTTCTGATTTCAAAGCTCTACTAATACCGAACTGATTTTCAGCAGAAACACGGAAGTGGTACTCCACATTTTCTTTAAGGCCTTTGACAACCAAGGATGTTGCCTTAACTCTAGAATCCACGGTGTACCAGGCAGTCTTTGGTACTTCTCTCCTTTCAACAATGTAGCCAAGAATATCTGAGCCACCATCATCTGCTGGTGCTCTCCAGCTTACTCTTACAGAGCGGGCTTGGATGTCATCATACTCTAGTGGTCCCTCTGGTGTATCAGGTCCACCGATGACTTTCACTTTGATATAAACAGCCTTCTTCCCACATTTATTTTCAAGCATTAAATCGTATGTGCCAGAATCTTCTCTGATTGCTTCCTTGATCACAAGTTCAGTGTGGGTTTCTGATGTAGCTATCATGGCTCTTTTGCTTACATCATGGCCCTCCTTAGTCCATTTGCAAATTGGAATTGGTTTGCCCTTAATTGGAATGGTAATCTTGATGACACCACTTTGCCTCACAATTAAGCCCTCTTCGTATTTTGCATCAATTTCATAATCTGGATATTCTGAAACCAAACAAAAATACATGTTGTCCAAATTTAATTTTAAGCAGATTAAAAATGTGGTAAATAGGAAATAAAGAAATTCATAACTTCTTACCAAGCATCTCAGTTACTTTGACTGTTCCTGGTACATCAGCAGGCTCACCGGGGCCTCCAGCATTACATGCCAGGACTCGGAATCTGTATTCAGCCCCTTGTGGAAGATGTGTCAGGGTGTACTCGCAGATCTTGGTAGGAGTGGTATTACATTTGGTCCATTCAAACTGATCAACCTTCTGCATTTCGATTAAGTAACCACTAACTTTAGAACCACCTTCCTCTTCCGGAGGACTCCAGGCAAGGGAAACAGAGGTTCTTGTTGTATCTGTAACTCTGGGATTTTGTGGTTTTTCTGGAGGAGCTAAAATACACAATATGGAGAAATTGTGATTATATTTTAGTAGCAATTTAAAATTTAAAGCAATTAAACAGAAACATAATGAATGGACTAAGACAATTCCAATGTAAGTTTGTCACCATGCACAGGTACATTGGGTAGGTTTCATGAGAGTTTTGGAAGAATGTCAAGCCACTTCCTCACCCTTGGAAACTCTTGGGTGGGAAGAAGTTGCCTATGCCATTTGAAAGTTCAGTTGCACTTGGGTGCATATGTTCTTCGACACACAGAATGAACTTAATGCTGCTGGCTGTTCTTTCAAAATGTGGCATATAGAGGGGCAAGGTTTGTGAGATTTTTAAGAAAACACATCTTTCCTCCTCTTCGTTTTTGTGTAATAAACACATGTACGTTTATTCTGCTCACTATAGCCCTTTATTGTAGGGTTTATGAGGGATATGGCTCATAGATGGTTAGCCATGCAGTAGATATGGTAACAGATTTAATGGACAGAATACACAATTCTAGGATGTTTTCTTACCATAAATATTGCTGCTGCTCAAGTGTAATGCTTATTTGTGTGATTTGATATGATATCTGCTCCCTTTGGAATGTTGGATGCAATGTATTGAACTTCGGTGATGTACAGGGTACTTTGGCCAGGCTATATCAGTTTGTTTTTAGTTTTGTCCTCAAGGTGTGGGTGACATTTAAACCAGGATTCAGCTGTGCCCAAGGCAGGAAACCAGAGGAAAATACCCCAAAATTGACTTTTAAGGCAAACAGACTGGGTCAATAGCACCTACTGGGACTCAGAGGGCCAGGCATTGGGTAGCAAAGTCGTATCTCTCATGGTTCCTGTTTTAAGGTTGGGAGGCAAGTCCTTAAGTTCCCTAACATACTCTACAGGGTCCTAAGGATAGGGGCATCCTTTGGCTCTCCCACTTTCTAAGGTAATGTCCGATGAGGGCCTTAAGAACTGACTGCTTTCATTATTTAATAATTATTAAGACCATTTTAAAATTCCCAAATCCTGATTTGTCTTTGTTCATAGGCAACAATTTCATTACTTCGTATGAATAAAACAGTTTTAGATGTTCCTAACTGTTAAAGTCTTTGCAATAAAGTATCAAGAGAGTTAAAAAAATGTATAAATCTATGAACAGTCAAGCATATTTACCAATTGGATCCATGGCAACAGTTGGTTTAGAAGGACGACTGGGTTTGCCTACACCTCTTGCATTTATCGCAGTAACACGGTGTTCATATTCCAGACCTTCGATAAGACCAGTGGAGCGATAGCGTGTCATAGTCACTGGAACTTTGTTTGCACGGACCCATCTCTCAGCTCTAACTTCCTTGCGTTCCACAATATACCCAATAATTTGTGAGCCGCCATCCTCTTCTGGTGGGTACCAAGTAAGAGTGATGCCATCACGAGAAACATCAAAAACTTGTGGGGTATCTGGAGGCCCAGGAATACCTGTTGGAAAAAATATTTAATGTCATTTATAAGTATTTTTGAATGTGTAGCACTCATTCACCTATATGAATCATAGAATTTACAAAGTAAAATGTAATATGAGTGCCAACGCAGTTTAACCCAAGGTATTTGGTTATACAAGTAATTAGAACAGTTGATTCAAATAAGTAAGGTTAAGTCCAAATATCTGCACTTGGATTGCTTTCCACCGCCTTGTTATTTTTTCCAAGGATGATTGTCTAACCCTTGGGGAGATCATGATAAGAAAGCCAATCTTATTTTTTGTGTTAGAAGGGATTTATATATAGTTAGATTGCACCTGCTGCCCATTTTAGAGTGACATTTTAAGAAACTATAGGCCTCATCTACAAGGCCGCATGGCACAGGGCTGTGCAGCAAGTGGCTTGCTGCGCCACCGAGAAAGGGCAGAAATGCACTGTATCTACAAGATACTGCGCATTTCTGTCCTCTTCCACTGCGCTGATGCACAAATTGCTGTCATGTGCTAACGCAGGCTCCCTTGCGTTGTTGTGGGGATGATTGTTTTTGTGCAGGAAGGGGCACCTTCCTGCACAAAAACAATCACAAGAGGTGTTTCCTCTATGTGGGCTGCATTCTGCAGCACACATAGAAAGAGGAAACAACAGGGAGAAATAAAGATATTTCTCCCCGTTGCATCTCTCTTATGCCACCCCTGAGGCGGCATAGGAATCTGACACATTCCCAGACTTGTAAATCTAAAAAAAAATGTTTTGTTATTATACTTAAGGAGTAACGTTCCTTGGAAGGCTTCATGCATGTCTGGTTGTGATATAGATTAGGATACACAAGCATGTTGAAGTCAATCATGTATGTGTGTGTGTATATATATATATATATATATATATATATATATATGTATATATATATATATATATATATATATATATATACATATATATATATACGTATATATATGTATATGTATATGTATATATATATATATATATATATATATATAAGAGGCTCTTGTTAAGGGAAGCTTTAGGTAGTGTGGATGTAGCAAGTGTTATCCAAAGTAAATTATTGACACCACTTCACATTAGGCTGTTCTTGGATGAAGTTTGGGAAGTTTGTAAAAAAAAGGGCAAAATGTGACCGTAGTTGAACATTGCATAGCTATCAGGCGCAACTCCTCCATTAGGGTGGAGGAGCGTCATCCAACCCCCCACCCCTCCGCCAGCATCAGCAGCTGCAAACCTTTTACTACAAAACGAAAATAAACTACGTTTATTATCGTTTTGTAGTAAAAAGGTACAGGGCATTGGGGATGATGAGCACTGAGAGGGAGTGCTCAGCACTCCCCCCCCATTGTGCATGTATGTTTGGCCAGCCATCTTGGGCCGTCCAAACACGCATGCGCACTGTGTTGCCGGGTGGGAGAGAGCAGGCACAGGCTCCCAGTCTGCCTGGGAGGGCACTGGCTGGGTGCTCCTACCCATTCCTAACGCTGCTCTGAGCAGTGTCAAGATTGGCCGCAGGGCAAGCTGTGAACCTGTGACTGCAGCAGAGGAATGGTGTGGTGGTGGCGGCAGCGACGATCCAGGTAAGTGTTTTTTTTAAATAACCCCCGAGTCCGTCCTGAAGCACTGCCCTGCCCCTAAAAAGTACAGCAAGCTGCTCCTGGTAGCTACATATATATTCTAATATATTTGGTAAAATAATGAGCACAATTATGCACATTAACTCTGTCGAAGAAGGTGAATAGATTGTGGAAAAGACTGAGATACTTACTGATGCTGCTCTTGCATTCTATAATTTCTGATTGCAGATATGATCCAAATCCAAATCGATTGGTAGCTGCAACACGGAACACGTATTCAGTGCCTTCGGTTAATCGAGTGAATTTGAATGTGGTTCTTGTTACCGATTCTGACACTGGTAGCCACCCAGGACGGTGAGCATCTCTCTGTTCCACGACATAGCCACTGATTGCAGCTCCACCATCCATCTCTGGTGCGTCCCATGAAATTGTGACAGATGTGGCCTCAATTTCATCAATTCTGATTGGTCCAGTGGGAGGCCCAGGCTTGTCTGAATCAAAATAAAAGAGGCATAATCTTTAATAATCAAGCAGTGCATATAAAACATGGATAATGTGTACCTTAATATGGCAGCAGATAACAAGGAATTTATTAGAAAACATTCATACCTAGGATAATAACTTGTATTTCTTCAGTTGCTGTTCCTGAGGTGTTCTTAAGCTCAAGAGTGTATGCTCCAGTATCATGAATTGTTGTCTCACGCACAGTCAATTTGGCTACTTTATTTGTGGTTTCAATCTTGACGCGTTCAACTTCTCTCATCTTAGAACCAGCAAAGAACCAGGAAACTGCTGGAGGAGGACGACCCATAATTGGTATAGCCAACTCTATGGGTCTACCAGCTGGCACATGAACAGTCTTTTGGGGTATTCCAGCTAAGTCAATCTTGGGCACCACTGCATAAAGAAAATACATAAAATCAGTCAAATAAATTTTTTCACGCTTGCTGTGTATGTTTTGTCCTACCTAAACTGATTTTACATACCTCTTTGTTCTTGTACTGTTACAGCAGTGACAATTTCTCTTGGTTCTGACACGCCCTTCTCATTCTGTGCACGGACTCTAAACAAGTACTGTTCACCTTCATTCAGTGAAATAATAGTATATTCCAAGACTGTTGGTTTAACAGTGGCAACCTTCAGCCACTTTTCTGTGCCAGCTTTAGAGGCTTCAATGACATAGCCAGTTAGTCTGCTGCCACCATCATGCATTGGCTTCTCCCAGGAGAGTGACACTGTTGATTTGGTTGTATCAACCACATCCAGTTTCTGTGGCACCATTGGCACTTCAGAGACAAGTATCGCATCAGCTGTTTCGCAAGGTTCACCAATACCATATATATTTTCGGGCAGAACCCTAAAGTAGTACATGGCACCCTCCTGAAGACCAGATACTCTGTAAAGTGTCTTGCTGCACTTGGTTGTGACTGTTTTGAATGCTCTCATTGTAGCCTCACGACGCTCAATAATGTAGTTGTTTACTGGAGCTCCACCATCGATTGCTGGGATATCCCAGGTAATTGTCACTGAATCTCTGAATACCTCCTTAATTTTCACTGCAGCAGATGGACCAGGAGTATCTGAAATTCAAACCAACAGACGTTAATTCTCCCTACTTGTCCTTGCATATACCACATTTTCATCCCGAACAAGGCTTACGAAATATCTATATTTTATGAGAACTCTTAAATATGTACATACCAAACACTTTGACTTGGACTGTTGCAGATTTCTTGCCAGACTGATTCTCAGCTTCAATGGTGTATTTTCCTGCATCATATCGGTTAACCTTCTCGATTATGAGCAGTGTATAGCTGTCTGTTGTATCGATGAGGCCACGGCTGGCGAGATCAATGCCTTTTTTGCTCCAGGTGATGATGGGAGCTGGCCTGCCGGATACCTGTACCATGAGGCGCAAGGAGCCTCCGGCTCTGACTGTGACAGTCTTTTTCAGATCATCAGAAAGTTCAAGGTCTGGAATTTCTAGAAAACGATACAAAAGATCGATCTTTTTAACGACAAAGGAAAATGAATTTAAAAAATAGAACTGGTACTTCTTACAATACAATTCATATTCATTTTATCTACCTCAAGTGTTCAGATTTATGTTGTGGCGGGATGCCATGTTCATGTCAGCTAAGATGTTACAACACAGGTGACAATAAAGACAAAAGAACTATGTTTTGGGATTGTTCTGCCTGTCTTACTAGCTATGTGCTTTTGGATTAATATCAGCCAGTCAAATTGGGGTTTTTGGTAACTTCTGATAGGGAGAAGAGCAGTTTCAGGACAGTAAATCCCGCAAAAGCAAACTCCATCGCACAATACCCACTGATTCGTATGATTCTGCATCTTCACAATTTCTTCTTTCAGTTATTGTTTGGTTCATCTTGATTTCAACCTTGTCATGGTCAATTCTTTTTGACACAACAACGACTATTAATAAGTAGGGATAAGAGCATTTGTATACTAATGCTCCTTGAAGATGAATAAGTATCAGTGCTTAGGGCGATGGAAGTGGTCACAGGAGTAATTCTACAGCGCTGAAGGTCTTTTCAATGCAATAGCGTAGTAATGGAACCCTGGGCCCTAAAGAAAGTAAAAAAATTGGCTCCCCACCGCCTGGTTTGTTAGTAAAAACAAAATCGTAAACAAAACCAAAATAAAATGCCACTTATTGGAGTGGTGGTCCCCTCAGGCTCAAAGGCCATTGTCCAACTGCAGTTGCTGCACTATCAATAGCTATGCCATAGTGAGGGTGACATTAAGCTAGCATTTTTTCCAGTCATTCTGAGGTGACCCTCCAGAATGTCTGAGTGCTATTCAGTGGCTCAGCTGAAAAAACATTATCCAAAGTCATTGATGTCAGATCTTATTACCATTGGTTGTCATGTAACAGCAGATCTGAGACCAGCATCCACTTACTTCTGTTTCAATATATATCTACTGTTGTTGAGGAAAAAACACAATGGGTATTGGTCTTACCTATTCTCTCCACTGGCTCAATGGAAGCTGATGACTCGCTGAAATCACTCATGCCATTGACATTCACAGCAGCAACCCTGAAGTGGTAATTCTGGCTGGTCTTAAGTGATGTCACAGTGAACTCAGTGTTTCTCAGAGTAGCCGTAGTGTGCGGTCTGTACCACTGTTCTGTGCCGCCTTCTTGCATTTCAAGAACATAGCCAACGAGGTCAGCACCTCCGTCATACATTGGCTTGTTCCAAGCTAAGCTTATACTGTGTTTGGTAGTGTCCACAACTCTTGGAGCAGAAGGTGATCCGGGAGTGTCTATGAATAAAACAGAGCAATCAACATGTTAGTAAACTATCTCTTCCATCAGTAGGGATCAGCACATACATTAACAACTTGAGGGTTAAAAAAACAAAATAGGACTTACATGTTGGCTCTTTGCAGAGGACATATTGGGACGAATCACTAGGCTCACTGTTTCCAGCTGCATTTACTGCACTGACTCGGAACTGGTATTCGCTTCCCTCCATTAGACCAGTAACTTTGAATCGTGTGTCGTAAATTGTGTAGTCCCTGTTAACCCTTGTCCAGCGTACACTCTTCTTTTCTCGTTTGTCTACCAAGTAGGTGGTGATCTCACTGCCACCATCAGTCTCTGGTTTAAGCCATTGTATCACGACATGCTCCTTGCCCACAGCCAAGACTTCAGGCTCACCGGGCTGAGATGGAATGGCTGTTGAATAAATTAAATGTAATATTAGTAGGGGGCATGTGAGGAAGCTGTGCCAGTTTTCTTGTGAAAGAGGATAAGAAACGAGAACTTACTGAAAGAGTTCCTGGCTATTACTGGTTGGGATTCAAGAGCAACACCGGCACCGTACTTGTTCACGGCTCTCACGCGGAAGATATATTCGTTGTTTTTAATAAGCCTTGTAACTACGCAGGACAGTGTCTGGCATTCGGTCTCGACAAAGGCCCAGTTGAGCCTGCTGGTTTCACGTCTTTCTACTATGTAGTGTGTAATTTCTGCACCACCATCTTCTTGCGGCATGTTCCAGGACAGAGTGCATTTCTCTTCTGTGACTCTGCTGACGTTAAGGCTTGCACAAGGTCCAGGTGAATCTGTGAAAAACAGAATGACATCAAACAAATCATGTTTCCAAGCATGGGAGAAGAGAATCAGAGGCTTAAGCGTACAGCTCGCTAAGCAGGCCTTTTATAAAATGTATAGTCTGTCACATCAGTCTACCAGGCTACATTAGAAACTTCAGCAACTGGGCATGGGCCGATGATAAGTGAACCATCCTTACCATGTTGGCACCAATGTGAGGCCTTTTGGCTTATATACGTTCTCAGTTAAAAACTCCCACCCATATCGTCACATGGCTTGCTATTTACTGTTGAGCAAAAAGTGTCTGCATAAATGTACACAGAACTGATGTCTGAAAGATGTACAATTGTTATTATTTATCCAACGCTAGACTGAGAGAGATAAACTTGAATGATGGAACTTCCCCATGGTCAAAACCAATATAAAATCATCCCCACATCCACACAAAACTCTGTAGCTATTAAATATTTCTCTTTGCTATGTTTTTGTTTAAGCACTGCTTAAACACTATTCTGAAATAAAGAGCATGTCAAACTACTATGTTCCATGTGTACTAACATAATTGTCTCATAGACAAAGAATGGATAAAACCGTTTGATAAACCAGGCCCTGTATCGGTAGATTTAGGGATTTGCCAAGTACCTTGAGGCAGATATCCTTCAACGTTTAGTTAATGAGTATATGGTAGAGAATTGTGAACACAATACCGACATCTGCCAAGGTACCTGAAAACTCCATTGTCTACTAAACTGAAAATGGTATTTCAAAAAGTTAAAAGTTCTACATTATAGGTGGAAACACCGTAGAGACACTTACCAAGCACTTTTACAAGGACTGATACAGACTTAGTACCACTGGCGTTTTTCACAGTCAGGGTGTACTTTCCAGTATCACTTCTGTCACAGAACTTGACAATGGCAAGGGCACGCTTGCTGGTGTACTGCAGAGAGATCTTTTCACACATTTCCAGTTCTTTATCTCCTTTGGCCCAGAATACCCTTGGTTCTGGCTTTCCACCGATTGATGCATCAAGAACAAGGTCAGACCCAGCTCTTATACTCACAATGTCACCTTGCAATTTGCTGTCAAGTTCGGCTTTTGGTGGTGCTGTAAAAGGCAGAAACACACAATGAAATTCAGTTTTTATGCCAATGCCCTAAACAGTGATTATTACAAGAAAGGAACTTACAGTATTCATCCTTGCAAGTCACAGGGCCTGTTGTTTCTGATGGAGAGCTAATTACACCAGCTGCATTCTTAGCTAGCACTCGGAATTCATAAACCTCTTCTTCGCTGAGGGCGGTCACGGTGAAGAAAGTCTCCGAAACTGTGGTATAGTTACACTTAAGCCAGCGACCATCTCCAAATTCATTGTATGGCTTACGATCAATGATGTACCCTACAATTTTACTGCCACCGTCGCTCATTGGAACAGACCACCTTAAGGAAACGGTGGACCTTGTGACGTCTGTAACCTCTGGTTTGCCGGGTGGATCTAGGAAAAAGTGGAAAGAAATCAAAGTGACTGCCATTTTTCAAAAAACTGTTTTGCAAATGTTACACATTGGCAGTGGACACAATTATTTGGAACCAATATGTGAATCACATGGTTCTGGTTTCACCATCTATTCATGGTAATCATTTTGGCAAAAATATGCCTGCTTCCTCTTTGAGTGATATCCAGCTACATCCAGCAAATGTTACTCTAGATTACCAGTTAGCATTTTTTATGAGAGATTAGCCACTAAATTGGCTGTTTGATCAGGTTTAGGGTCACTGCTTCATTTCTACTAGATGCCCTACCTCAGTGTAAACATTTTTTTAAAGGTAAAAAAATAACTCTTAAACAATGACCCTGGACAATTTGAAGAGTTTATGCCTTCAGAAATGTAAAGTGAAATACTTAATTGGCAAATTAAGTATCTAGTTCTGTTGTTGATGGTTGTTATGTCATGTACACGTACCTAGATGCCATGTTACGTACAACATGTTTTGTAATATTTAGAAAATTACATTTTAAGACTTATGAATTACTTTTTCCACTCGCTCTTCATGTCCTTTCTCTTCTTCGCACCCACCTTACCCTTCTTTCTACTCGAGAAATTCCATCAATCCTTCTGCTTTTACCCAGTCTGCAATGCCACCCTGCTTTGATTATTGTATCTAATTAAGCCAAGAAAACTTAAAATACAAACAAAATGGACTATTGTTAAGCAAATAATCCTCTCAATTTGACAGGCTAATGCCCCTTTTGCATTTAAATGTAGCACTTAAAAGGACACCATAATCCCATGATTTGACACTTACCAACTGGATTTTGAGCCATAACAGGTTTGGAGGCTTCACTGGCTTTGCTCACGCCAGCTGCATTGAGTGCATATACTCTGTACTGATACTCCAGGCCTTCAACCAAGCCTGTGACTCTGTAGTTGCAGTCATAGCATGGCACCTTGTTGTCCTTTACCCACAGAATGGTGTTGCGCTCCTTCCTTTCAATCCAGTATCCATTAACCTTGCTGCCACCATCATGGTATGGCTCTTCCCAACGAATAGTCATAGCATTTGCAGACACAAAGTATACCTCTGGCCTTGTAGGTGGACTAGGTGGCACTAATAATAGCAAAAAAGGAGTATTAGAAGCATATCACAAATTACATAACTACATCAAAGACTTTCAAATGAATAGTAATGTTCTTACCAAAAGGATGCTCTGCGACTACAGGTGCAGATTCAAGAGGTTTACTGACTCCAAATCTGTTCTCTGAACTAACTCGGAAAGTGTACTCCATATATTTCGTAAGATGAGTAACCTTGATCTGTGTACGCTTTACACTGGAATTAACAAGTTGCCAGGTTGTTGTACCAGACTCTCGTTTCTCCACAATGTAGTTGGTAATGTCAGTGCCTCCATCATCTTCAGGCTCACTCCAAGTCAGTACGCAAGATTCAGCAGAAACAGAAGAAATTTCAATAGGGCCAGTGACAGGACCTGGTCTTCCAATCACGTTGACTGTGACAGTGAATGTCTTCACTCCAGCGGTGTTTTCTAGTGTCAGGTAATATTTGCCCGAGTCCCCTCTCATGCTGTCTTTAACATGAAGTGTAGTTCTGTCTTTTGTTGTTTTGATGCTTACTCTGTCTGTTTCTTTAAGTCTCATTTCTTCCAGTTTCCATGAAACCTTCGGAACTGGACGACCACTGATGGGCACATCAATGGTGAACTTGCTTCCAGTTTTGCAAGTAATGAGCTGTCTTGTTATTCCACTCAGGTCTGCTGTGGGCTCAATTTGTGGTTCCTTAATGATGACTGAAGAGAATGCTTCTCTTGCCTCACTAAAGCCAGCATCATTCCTTGCTTTAACTCGGAATTCATATTCAGTGTTCTCAGTAAGATTTTCAACAGTGAAAGTAAGGTGTTTGGTGACACCAGCCTCGATCCAACGGTCAGAACCCTTTTGTTTCATCTCAAGAAAGTAACCAGTAATGCGGCTGCCTCCATCATGTTCAGGTTTCAGCCAAGCCAATGTTACAGATGATTTGCTGGTGTCAATAATATCTAATCGTCTAGGTGGAGCAGGCTCTTCTGTGGCTACAATAGGGTCAGGTGTTTCATATGGCTCCCCTAGGCCATATTCATTTTGCGCCGAAACACGGAAGAAGTATGGAACACCTTCTGCAAGATCAGGAACCTTGAATATCTGGCGACTGCATTTTTCACTGACAGCCTGCCAACTACGGCGGCTTGCTTCTCTCTTCTCTACTACATAGTGATGAATGCGTGCTCCTCCATCGTTGGCAGGAGCATCCCACAGCAGTGTAACAGAACCTCTGGTAACATCTCTGAATGTAAGAGGACCTGGTGGGCCAGGTGAGTCCTGCACCTTCACAGTGAATGTGATAGATTTGCTACCACTGTTGTTTTCTACAGTCAGGGTGTATTTGCCAGCATCATACCTATTGCAGTTTTCTACAACCAGTGTACTGAATGAGTCGGTGGTTTGAATATCAGCACGCAGACCAAGGTCTGAGTCTGCTTTAGTCCAGGTAGCTACAGGAGTAGGTCTGCCCTTGAAAGCAATAAATAGGCGAATAGTTGCACCTGCTCTAACTACATGAGTTTGTTTGAAGTTAGCATCGATATCAATTTCAGGTGATGTTAGTCTGTCAGATGTTTGAACTGTAGCAGGTACTTCAGAGCTTTCTCCTTTACCTGCTCCATTCACTGCACTGACTCTAAATTTATATTCTTCACCTGCCTCCAACTCAGTTACTGTATACTTGGTGCTAAGGCACACTTCTGGGTTAACCTTGTGCCATTCTCCTAGATCTGCTTTAGACATTTCAATGATGTAACCAATAATTGGCATGCCTCCATCAAAAACAGGCTTGGTCCATTCCAAGGACACTGAGGTTTTTGTTGTGTCAGTCACCTTAACCACACTAGGAGAGCTTGGTGGATTTACTGGTTCTTTACATTTAATCAGCCTGGAGGTATCACTTGGAGGTCCAACCCCAGCATCATTTTCAGCCATGACATGGAATTCATATTCATTGCCTTCAGTCAGACCTGTCACCCTGAATCTTGTTTCTGTAATTGGACGTTTGCTGGATACTTTGACCCACCGAATGCTCTTCTTTTCGCGTCTTTCCAGGATATAATGCTTGATTTCACTTTTGCCATCAGATTTTGGTCTTGTCCATGTCACTGTAATGCTATCACCGGTGACGTGGGTGGCGTCTGGGGTACCAGGAGCATCTGGAACCGCTAAAACATAAAACATAAAATTGTAAACACATCTGAAAAATATTAATAAAGTCCATTACTATAAAAGTACAAACATAAAACATACTGTATTGTATTTGAGCGATCACTGGTTCAGAATCCAGCGGCCTGCCAACACCGAATTTGTTAACTGCGGAGACGCGGAACTGGTACTCGTTTCCAGCAATTAGTTTTGTCGCTGTATATGAATTGCCTTCACATTTATCTTCAACAAGTGCCCAAGATATTCTGCTGGTTTCACGTTTTTCTATTACATAATGACTGATAGCCGCACAGCCATCGTTAGCCGGTACATCCCACCATAGTGTGACCTTCTCGCCAGTGATGTTTGTGTATCGAATTGGTCCAGTGACCTGTCCTGGTGTGTCTGTGATGCAAACATAAATGAAAACAATTACATTTCTCATCTTATAAGGAAATATAAGTTTTTTTGTTTTTCTTTAATAAAGTACTTTTAAGGAAAATTCAAACCTACCTTGCACTCTCACTGTAATATTTTCTTTCTTGGTGCCCGATGCATTCTTTGCTTCCACGGTGTATACGCCGCGGTGGTCCCTTGCAGAATCCCTCACAAACATTGAGCTGAATCCGATAGCAGTAGTAATTTCCACATTAAGGAGTTTATCAATCTCCTTTCCATCCTTATACCAAGTCACTTGAGGTACTGGGCGACCTTTAATCAAAGCCTTCAGTCGAATGTTATCCCCAGACTTGACAGTAAGCCCCTCAAAGTGTTCAGCTCCAAATTCAATTGTCGGGGCAACTAAAAAATAAATAAAAAACAGAGAATATAATAGCAATAATAATACCGACAGCATGTTTTTATATACTGTTTCAGACCAAGCTTCAGCACTATAAATAAGGGATGTTACTGCTACCCAATTTCGGATACTTAAAGACGTTGGCATCTTATCACTCCCCCATCAAAAGCGTAAGAGTTATCAATATGCTGTCCTCGTTTTCACTAAAACACATAATTTTATTACAATAATAGTTATATACTAGCAGGACACTCGACAGCATGGGAAGGAAAGAGGTACTCTTTCTTATTTCTGGGTATAGAATGCAAACCCGATGTATTTTAGAATCGTCATTTTCAATTCAAGGACACAGGGGTGAGAGAGAAAGAGATTTCAAACTGTATCGCGAGAGTTGGATATATAGACATAGAAAGAGTAAAACGCAGAGATCAATTAGAATTAATTGGGATTAGCTACGATAATGTGTCTATACGATGGGTCTTCACTTGGCTGCATTAAAATGGGAAGGCAAAGTACTGCACGTCTGTACACCTGAAACATTGTTAGTTCTGCTGCCTCATATATTAATTAATGTATATGTGTATATAGTAATCGACGGAAGATTTTGGATTTTCATCCGTTCATACCCCTTAGAAACAAGCAAGTTCTAAGAATACCTGGAGAAATCCAACAATGAGTACTTACTGCTTTCATCTCTGGTCATAATATATCCTGAAGACTGAGACGGTGGGCTGATAGTGCCGACGGCATTTCTTGCAATGATTCTAAATTCAAATCGATCCCCTGGGCTCAGTCCTGTGACAGTATACTGGCATTCACTGACGTCTGTAAAGTTACACCTCAACCAGCGCTCGTTTCCTTGGCGCTTCTCAATGCTGTAGGCGACAATCTTGCTGCCTCCATCGCGAGCTGGTGGGGTCCATTTAAGTGTGACGGTTTCTCTTGTCACATCAATGTAGTCAGGAGTGCCCGGAGGATCTGAAATCAAGTAGGTAGAATGTTACTCCTCCATTCATTAAAGTTGGTATGCCTGTATTGCAGCAATCACGTATCGTAAGAAATTGCTCCCTGGGATAAATATGTATTTATTTGTTAAAAAAATATTTAAGTAGCAAGGACTCATGGGCAAATGAGCGATTTATCTTTTCATACAGTTGGGAAAATCATCCGAATGAGTAAAAACATTGGCTATTTCTATAGTGTTGGGCTAGTCGCCCTATTGTGGCCATGTTTCTAAGCCATTAGTGCAGTCATCCAAGTGGTGGAAGGGAGCAGTAATGCTATCAAGGCAAAGCAATTCTCCAGCAAAATGGGATTGTGTGAAAGGTTTCTTTTGTTTCCGTAACCATAAAACAGTGTAGATCTGCTGGCTCTTCTGACACTATTCAGTATCAAACTACTAAACAGTGAAGAGTATTTGGATATTACAGCAAATCTCAAACATCAGAGTGTTTTTCTTAAATGAAGATTTCATTTGTTACTTATTTTAATTACTCCTATCTTGTGATAGAGCAAGTAATGTCGCAGAGCACTGTTTGGAGGGTTTACCCTTCTATTACTGAGCACAACATACATATTATCCTATTCATGGTTCTATACCCAGACTTAAACTGTATCCATAAATAAATGTTTCACTTAAGTCTATTGGATAGTGAATTTTTATTTTGCATAGTTCGTTGTAGATGGTCAGTTCTATTGAGCTGAGCAGCACATTTGCTTTAATATTTTATTTTACCTCGGACTCACTTAATTTTGATGAATACATAGGGGGTCATTCTGACCCTGGCGGCCGGTGACCGCCAGGGTCACCGACCACGGGAGCACCGCCAACAGGCTGGCGGTGCTCCCGAGGGCATTCTGACCGCGGCGGTTCAGCAGCGGTCAGAAAGGGTAAACCGGCGGTCTCCCGCCGGTTTACCGCTGCCCCATTGAATCCTCCATGGCGGCGGGGGCGCTCCGTCGCCATGGGGATTCAGACACCCCCTACCGCCATCCTGTTCATGGCGGGAAACCCGCCATGAACAGGATGGCGGTAGGGGGTGCCGCGGGGCCCCTGGGGGCCCCTGCAGTGCCCATGCCAATGGCATGGGCACTGCAGGGGCCCCCGTAAGAGGGCCCCGCAAAGTATTTCAGTGTCTGCTTTGCAGACACTGAAATACGCGACGGGTGCAACTGCACCCGTCGCACCCCTGCAACTACGCCGGCTCAATTCTGAGCCGGCGTCCTCGTTGCAGGGGCATTTCTGCTGGGCCGGCGGGCGCTCTTTCGGAGAGCGCCCGCCGGCCCAGCGGAAATGTTTAAATGGCTGCCGCGGTCTTTTGACCGCGGTGCGGTCATTTCACGGCGGTACCTTGGCGGACGGCCTCCGCCGTGCGCCAAGGTTAAAATCACCCCCATATTGTTTTTTATTATTATGATACAATTTTGAAATGTGCATTGCCCTCCACAGGGAGAGGCTAGGGGACTTCTCAGACAACCAGTAGACCAAGGCTTGGACACACTTCTCTCTGACCTAGTTGACGCAACCAAATATGATGAATTACCACAGAAAATGTGACTTTATTGTTTCTCACCCTAGGAACCATCTGAGCACCCTTTGCCAATCCTTATATTCTCCCAAATTACTCTAGGGAATCAACTATATCCTAGCCCCCTATTTCCTCCACACCACCAACACAGAAACCTGCACACTCCCTGTCTGCAGTCTCTGAGAATAACTCATTTTTACACTAGGCCACTCTTCCTTGCCCTCCTGTTCGGTTTCTTCTTAACTGTTCAGTACTCCTCTGCAGGGTGCCTCTGGCATTCATATACACCGCATCCCAGCCAGAGGAGATGGTACACCACCTCCCCTCTGCTTATTCCAAACCCAACTTAGTCGAAAATATGCTAGTGCCAAACTCAAGTGATACAACGTTAATCCTATGCAAATGATTTACATAATGTATTTGCAGTTTACTCACTGTATATGATGTATAATCCTGGACAAATGTTTACACTTAATGAACTATTTACTAAGAAAATACCAATAAAATGAGTTAATAAATGTGAAAAGTAAAAGTTTACTTACCAACAGGCGAAACTGCCAGAGTATGTTTGCTTGGTTCACTGGCTGGGCTAAGGCCGGCACTGTTTTCAGAAAGTACGCGGAACTGGTAATCCAGGCCTTCAATTAGTCCAGTAATCCTGTATTCTCTGTTTGATATGGCTGTTGTATTAACTCTCTGCCACAGTATGCTATTTCTTTCTTTCTTTTCAACATAGAAGCCAGTTATTTCTGAACCTCCATCGTAAATTGGAGCGTCCCACGATATCGACATTCCGTCACAGGTTACGTTGTAGACAACTGGTTTACCAGGTGGACCAGGTGGTCTGTATTGGTGTTTCGCGATAACATCAACTGAATTGAGTGGTTGGCTTACTCCGAATCTGTTTTCAGCCCGAACTCTAAACTGATACTCTAGTCCTTTCACAAGGTTGGGTATTCTATATGTAGTCCTGGCAACACTTGAGCACACCATCTTCCAGACAGTTTGAGAAGTTTCACGTTTCTCTATGCTGTAACAAGTAATTTCTCCGCCACCATCATCTTCAGGAGCATCCCAGGAAATGATAATACTGTCAGCTTTGATTTCATCAAATCGAACAGGTCCCTTTGGCTTCGATGGCGGGCCCAGTGTTATTACTGTAAATGCAAATGTTTTCCTGGCGACTCCATTGTCCAGTACCAAGGTGTATTTGCCACCATTTTCTTTCTTCACATTTTTGATACTTAAGCTTACTTTGGTCTCGGTTTTCTTGTAACGAACTTGTTCGCTTTCCTTGAGAGCTAAATTGTCCTTTAACCATGATACAGTTGGTCTTGGCTTACCCTTGTATGGTATGTCTACGTGTACATTGTGACCAATGCGCACAGGAATTTGCCGTCCAGGTATGTCAGAGAGATCAGCATCAGGTGTTATTACATAATCTTTTACTGTGAGGGGTCCAAGGTTGACAGCATCGCTTAACCCTTTTTCGTTCTTGGCAGACACCTTGAATTCTACCTCAGAGAGCTCTTTCAGTTTTGTGACTTCAAACTCACATGCTTTGCTGCTACCTGCTGGCGACCATTCCTGTTCTTCTTTTAGCTTGCTTTCAATTATATACTCTGTAATAGAACTGCCACCATCGTAGTCAGGTTTGTTCCACTGCAGAGTAACAGAGGTTTTGGCGGAGTCTTTCATTGCAAGATCCTTAACAGGGCCTGGTACCTCAGAAGGCTTCACAGCCTCCGTTGTGTCACAAGGTTCACCCAATCCATTTTCATTTTCAGCAATAACCCGGAAGAAGAATGAAGTCTTCTCTGACAAGTTACTTATCTTGAATGTTGTGTGCGAACATTTCGTTGTGACAGCAGACCATGCCCTCTTAGTGGCATCTCTCTTCTCAATGATGTAATTAGTTACTTCGGCCCCACCATTAATAAGTGGCGGCTCCCATGACAGTGTAACATTACCCCGTGAAACATGCTTGATTTGCAGTTTCTGGCATGCTGCTGGTGTATCTAGCACTTTAACATTAACAAAAGAGGATTTAGGTTCCCCGACTCCGTTCTCAATTGTCAGGACATATTTCCCTGTGTCTTCCCGAGTAACCTTTGAAATGCTAACTAATGTAGAAGATTCTGTGTTGTGAATGTCATATCTTGGGTCATTACTTATGTTCTTCTCTCCTTTTCTCCAGGTGACACTTGGTGCAGGTCTTCCTTTGAATGGAATCATTATTTGTACATCTTCGCCCGCTTTGGCTACAAATGAAGTTCTCAGAGCAACATCCAAGTCAATTTCTGGTTCCTCTGCAAAAGGTAAAAGGAGCAATTAGCAAATTAGAATTAACCAATGGAAGATGCACCATAATAGTTACTATTAGTTAATTATAAGTTACTGTAATATAAATACCAAGTATATCTTTAGCTTGGGCAGGTTCCGTCATTTCGATAGGTTCTCCTTTGCCAGCAGAGTTTACAGCAGACACGCGGAAGAAGTAATTCACTCCAGGCTTAAGGGAAGACACAACATATTCAGTTGTTCTCACTTCTCCCTTGGCACTAACCACAGTCCATTCGACTTCTTCTCCTTCTCTTGTTTCTACTACGTAGCTCGTAATGGCGCTGCCTCCGTCGTAGACTGGCTTAGTCCAGCTGAGAGTGACAGATGATTTTGTAGTATCCACAATCTTAACCTTAATTGGTTGACCTGGCAAATCTGTAAATTAAATGTTTGTATGAAAACATGTCATAAAGAAACTTAGAATGCATATGCATAGATATATACATGTGTATGCCTTTAGGTATTCTCTTTTTCAAATTACATGGAATGCTATTGTTGATTAAGTGGCCAAGCTAAATGATAACCGGTTACAGTTGCTGTAATTAATTGCACTACTTTTGAGTAGTGTTAGGTGTGTGCCACAGCTGTACAATAGATTCATAAATCACTTGTGGTGGGGTAGTATGATTTATATTACTTTTGCTGGGACACCAAACTGGGTAGGCTATTTGTAAACAAGCACTGGCAAAGCCAACAGGTTTGGCTTTAATGTGATAACACATGTAAAGATGGGCATTCGCAAATGCTATTTGAATGAGCTGACTGAACAAATTCTGCTAATCACATTAAAGCCTGAACCGTTAGTTTTGTCATTGCTGGAGACGTACCGAAGAGATTGCTTTCTGTGCAAAGTACAAGTGGGAGATAAAAATTGATTGTGACAATCCGCTTTTCAGAGGTAGTTTTCAATAGTCTCTCATGCATTAGAACTGAAGCACGTCCTAAAAGGTAGAACGATACACGGGAAAGCCAATAGTGTGATGTGAGAAAGTAATACTCCTTTGTGTGCAGCCCAAGCCACACGGTGTGTATTTTTTAAATATTTGTGGAGGTCAAACCAAGGATGCCATCTGGAAGTTCGCTAGGACAGACGCAAAATACGAGTTCCTTGTCTAATGGTGTAACCTTCAAAACCTTATTCTGCATTAATAAGATGTTTTGGAAATATGATGGTCAAAGCCATTTTTCCACTTCTTGGCTGTGGTTAGGTTTCTCGTTGACTGTAGGGAAACATTTTAGGGACTGTGTATGAAACGTGGCATTAGTGAATTAAAAAAAAACTTTAAAGCTAGCCACAAAAAGAAACAGGAGAAACTATTGAAAAAGGACGAGAGGTTTATTTAGTTTGGGTTTTGATTATCAGTCCAAGTATATTAATGGATCGTGCAAGCAGTTAATTAAGAACCAGTTCAAAACACAATAGCCAGAATATATGACTATCTACGGAGGCTGTATGAACAACGTTTTAATCACTGCCACATAAAAATAGTTTTTGCAGTGCCAATAGCTTCACTGTTAAATGGGATCGCATCAAAGTTGGCACATTTAACTTTCATCAGTGTTTCCGTGTCCACGCTGAATGTGATCTTACTAGTGGTTGCATCGCTAAAAAGAATAATATTTAGTGCATGACAAATACGTGTTTGCTATCATGTCACTGAGGGGTGCTATTTCGAACATAATGGAGCAAAAAGTCAAAACTCGAATTGTAGGTTTTTAATCCGATGTTATTTGTACAATAACAAAACCTACTTTGTATATATATATGCATATATATATATTTATGTATACATATAATAATATATATAATAATGTTGGCTTACAGTAAAACTTACCAATAGGATCTGCAGCTTTGTAGAAATCAGATTCTTCAGAGAATGGGCCTTGTCCAGCTGAGTTTACAGCACTTACTCGGAAATGATATTCACAGCCTTCGGTAAGCCCTGTTACCTTCTGTCTGGTATCCCGGATAGATTCCTTGGTCACCTTGAACCATCGTAGACTCTTCTTATCACGCTTCTCAAGGAAATACCCGCTTACTTCACTTCCGCCATCTGCGGTAGGCCTCTCCCAGGTAACTGTCATGGAACTCTTGGTGATCATTGTGACTTCTGGGACACTTGGAGGGCCAGGTGTGACTGCAAATCAAATACGAAAATATTATGGACGTAATGTACATGGGATCAGATTACGATCAACAAAAGCACTGTTGTAAAGGTTGCCTGCTTTTCTTACCGAATGCATTCTTGGCGACCACAGGTTCAGATTCCACGGATTCACCAATGCCATATTTGTTTACTCCTCGAATACGGAAAACATATTCATTGCCTTTGATGAGCTTCGTAACACTAATGAGACACTCTTCAAGTTTTTCAGACACTAAAGACCAAACCACACGACTTGTTTCACGTTTTTCAACAATGTAGTGTGTGACACTAGATCCACCATCATCAGCAGGGGGATCCCACATGAGGGTAATCTTATCAGCAGTGACTGTTTTAAACTGAACTGGTCCACCTGGAGGTCCTGGTTTGTCTGTTTGAAAGGAAAACAACACTGGATTATTAACCATTCACGTTCTGAGTAGCGGGACTAGTACTTTCCAAGCACCTTGCAATGATACCCACCTAGTAATTGCACTCGGATGCTTGTTGATGCAGAACCCAAAGCGTTCTTCAGTTTCAATTCATAACTTCCACTGTTTACACGAGTTGCGTCTTTGATGAGTATGGAGGCAAACTCTGTTGTACTTTCAAGAGATACTTGAGCACTTGTTACTAACTCCTTGCCATTTTTGAACCATTCAATTGTTGGCAGAGGCTTGCCAGATATTCCCACTTTAAGTTTCACTGCTGTACCAGCTTTGTACTTCACTATATCTGTGTATTCTGGTGGGAGATCAATTTCGGGTGCACCTTTAAATAAACATACATCACAAAATTAATACTTGCATACCCCAAGTCAGGCACTGTACATTTGAACTTGTGTGAGAGGAAAAAAACACCCATTTTAGACAAAGACAGAGTAATACAATTGGTGATAAAAAAACAATACTAGTAGAATGAATATACTGTGTAATGTTGCCAGTGATTCTCTTTTGACACTGTCAAAATTACTATGGTTGCTTATCATATTTTAAATGAATCAAAGTGGATGTATAAAGAACATTACCACCAAAAGTGATATTTCTGTGCTCTTGTGTGGCGTTCTATAAAATGCTAACCTTTTATAAATACATTTTACATTAGCCTATTAGTAAGACTGAGCAAAGAGACAGTGATCTCATTCTAAAATGGATGTAATTCCTGATTTGGCCCGAAAGACCATATCGGCTGAAAATACCGTATTCGTGGAAACACCACATCTCTTTTTTGTTTTGACCTGGGGGTTTCATTGGTTAGAAGAAAAAGAAAAATCTGGGTGTCAACACTCATGGCATTGAGGAAAAACATGCATTACTTTTTGTGGAAATATTGTTTCCTTCTGTTAAATACCCATTTGTCAGAGGTTGACCTTTCAAGGCCAGAATGTCTGCATTCAAGAATTACTGATATGTACAATAGAGGTACTTCTAGGTGCTGGAATATTGCTGCCGGACTCAAGCGTCATTCATAATCGTGCTTGTCTGAGTTTTTCAATCTCAAAATCAGTACAAACCTTGATCAGGTGTTGAAATTGTTAATCGTGATTAACTTTAAAATGAGAAATGCTTACCATAGGTATCAAGGCAAGTGACTGGTCCCAAAACATCAGATGGATTGCTAGTAGAACCAACTGCATTCTTAGCAAATACTCTAAATTCATATTGAGAACTTTGTGTCAAACCAGAGACACTGAATTGAGTCTCAATGACATTGGTGAAGCTGGCCTTAGTCCACCTTCCGCTTGGAAGATCACGCTTCTCAACAATGTACCCAGTGATCTTGCTTCCTCCATCATATGCTGGATTCTGCCAGGAGAGGTTGACAGAATTCTTTGTAATATCTGTGACACGGACATTCCTTGGTGGTTCTGAGAGAAAAACAAAAACAATTTTACATCAATTATACCTTTTCTGTATTCATATAGGTGTTCAGAAAATGTCTAATACTTTTCTACACTTTTTTTCCCTACAAAGGAACATCAGTGGGAAGAGTCACTTAGTCTGACCGCCCTCTTGAGACCTTAGGAAAATGTTTATCTAGAAAGAGATGGATTGCCAAAGTAGTGCATTGATTTATTCTTGACTAAATCTAAAATCTATTTTTGATGACTGCGCTGACTGCATCTATTTTGATTATTTTGCCAAACTGTATAGTTCGAGTTCAGGTACTTCACTCTTTTACAATTCTGAATTGAGTAACATTCTCATACTATTTAACAACTTTTGATACCCAGCACATGCAGTCCAACACTGTGGTGTTGTTGATTGGCATCTACATTGATGATAGAGACAGAATAGAAACACGATTTCTAGTCTACAGTCCCCTGCTTTCCTCACAATGTCACATGGCTAATTAGGACAGCCATACTGACACCTCCTGCCGGGGGTGGAAACTAATAACAGATAAAAATGATGGACTATGTGTTATAAGATTTGCATTTATTGCACCCTGACCGTATTTATTGCCTTTACCACATGGTTAATTTTCTATTAATCTGTTTGTATTATCAGTACAATTAGGAAATGCAAATGGAGTTGACTAGAAATAAACATATCTTCAGGAGCTTATTGACTAAAAGAACTTTGATCTAACATTTGCTTTATGATATGCATCATTCATGCGATGATTAGATTGTTTGGCTTTATTCCACTGTCATTGTAGACCAGGTTTTGTTAAAATCAAAATTACACTGAAAGGAAAATAATTCGATCTGACTACATACCACAAGCATCGATGGCAAGCACTTGATCAGAAGTATGGCTGGCCTTTCCAATACCAGCAGCATTTTCTGCATACACTCTGAATTCATATATCAGTCCAGCGCTGATGTTTGTAACTTTGAAATGAGTTGTGCGTATTATCGTCTTGTTGACTTTTTGCCATAGAATGCTGTTTCTGTCCTTCATTTCTAAATGATATCCAATTACAGTGTTGCCACCATTAGACACAGGTTCATGCCAGCCAACAGAAATGCTTTCACGGGTAACCAAGTTAACCCACGGTGTTGATGGCGGGCCGGGTATTGCTAAATGAAATAAAAAACATCATGAGCAATCTAGGTGTATGTATATATTTTTCAAGCTAAAACATTATTAAATATTGTTGACTTACTGTATGGAAGCTTCATTGTCACAGACTGAGAATCAATATGATCACTAATGCCAAAGCGATTTTCTGCCTTGATACGGAACTGGTATTCTTCTCCTTTGGTTAGTTTCATTACTTTAATAGTGCTTCTTGCAACCGTGGCAGACACCTCTGACCAGGCAGCCGTGCTTGTTTCTCTCTTCATGACAATGTAGTTGGTAACTTGACTTCCACCATCATAAGCTGGTGGGTCCCATGTGAGAACCACACTCTCTTCGGAAGTGTCACTAATGACGACAGGGCCAACTGGTGGGCCAGGCCTGTCTAATACTATTATTTTGATGAGAGCTTTAGTTGTTCCACTGGAATTAGAAGCAGTAATTTCATAGGTTCCTGCATCTGCCGCAACACTTTCTTTAAGATTGACAATGATGCTTTCAGCTGTGGTTTCTGTGTTAAATCGGAGAGTAGATTTCACAGGAATACCTTCCTTAGATAATGTTATCTTTGGCAGTGGTTTTCCAGAAATTGGAATATCAACTTTAAGATTTGATCCTGCTCGTACGTATAGAGTATTATGAGGGAAGTTCTTCATATCAATCTCTGGTGATTCTAAAAGACATAATTTTAAAGGAAAATGCATAAGTTTTTGTTAAATATCAAACACGATAGGAGAGAATGAATACATTGCATTTAAAAATAAAATACCTAGCTGTTCTTTAATTGTAACAGGCAGCAGAAGTTCCTTGGGTTCACTCAGTCCAGCTTGATTTTGTGCAAAAACACGGAAGAAATAGTCAACATGCTCCTTAAGACCACGTACAATATGATGAGTTGTCTTCACATCTGCACATTTAACCCAGTTCTGTTGTCCTTTTTCAAGAGCTTCAATGCGGTAACTTACGATCCTGCTTCCACCATCGTGTTCTGGCTTCAACCAGCTTAGTGACGCACTGTCTTTGGTAACATTAGTGACCCCAAGTTTTTCTGGAGGGCTGGGTTTTTCTGGAAAAAATGCAGAATTGTAAGTAGCAAGATCTTTCTATTCAAGAAAGGAAATCAAGTCTTCACAGGTCCTTTAAATGCTAGCAGTACTATCTAAATGGTATTAAATGTTTTGTGGGTGAATGGCAAGAAACACAAGTTAACACCAGTAGTTAAAACTGAAATGCACAGACACCTATGAACAAAATAAAGAAATACTTTTACATTAAAGCAAGCATTAGACTAATCCTGTTTTAATTGTTAAGATTCGGTAATTTAAATCATGTCATACTGATATTTTGGTTAAAACATGCTTTTGTTAAGCAAAGAGGTGAATGTACGATCAACTTAAATTGTAATGGCACCCATTTAAGTGATGTTACTGGTGATGTCTTATCCATTACGTTGGCATTCCTGTTACACACATTACATGCTGACTGCAACATATGTGCTCATACCTGTGGCCTTAACACCTTCCTTCGTCTCACATGGTACTCCAACACCAAATTCATTTTCTCCTGAGATTCTGAAGTAGTAAACAGCACCCTCTTGAAGATTGGCGACCTTGTAGGTAAGGCGATGACAGTTGTTGGTCACAGTAACCCAGGCTTTCTTGCTAGCTTCTCGTTTTTCAATATGATAATTCTTTACAGGTGCACCACCATCGTTTTCAGGAACATCCCAAGACAAAGAGACAGATTCTTTTGTTACCTCTTTCACAGTTATATTTGATGTGGGACCAGGCGAGTCCAGAACTTTTACGACTAGAGTCAAAGAAGCAGTGCTGAGAATATTTTGCAATGTTAAAGTGTATTTTCCAGAATCGTTTCTTGTTGCCTTTTCTATGGTCAGAGATGTTTTAGAACTTGATGAATCAATACTTGCTCTTGTACGAAGGTCAGTGTCTGGCTTACTCCAGAGAACATTGGGCACTGGTTTTCCTCGGAAAGGCACAGTCATTGTGAATGACCCACCAGCTTTTACAATTAAGGTTTTGCGCATTTCGCTGTCAATGTCAAATGCAGGCTCCTCCTCCCTTTCCTTTGCTGCTTGTGGTTCCGAAACTTCACTTGGATCACTAGGGCCAACTTTGTTAATTGATCTGACTCTGAAGACATATTCTGATCCTGATGTTAATCCGATAACAGTGTATTCTGTACTTCTTACATTTGTAACGGCAGTCAACCATTCAGTGTCTTCCACTTTCTTATATTCTACTGTATATGCAGTGACTGGAGAACCTCCATCAAACAATGGTTTTGCCCATGCAATTGTTACAGTTGTCTTTGTTGAATCTGCAATCTTCGGTTTAGATGGAGCTGATGGTAAGAATACTGGATCTTCAGCACGTACCAATGGTGAGCAGTCACTAGGTGGACTGAGACCTGCAGCATTTTCTGCATAGACACGATATTCATATTCACATCCTTCTCGAAGGCCAGAAGATTTCACTCTTAGGTCATAGACTGGTTTTTTGTTTACACGCATCCACCGTAGACTACTCTTTTCACGTCGTTCAATTACATAGCCAGAGATTTCACTCCCTCCATCACTTTCAGGCCTAGCCCAACAGAGGGTCATAGCCTCTTTGGTGACACTTGTGATCTCTATAGACTTGGGAGCACTTGGTACTGTGAATGGATTTTGGGCCTTTACTGGCTCACTCTCCAAAGGCTCACCAACACCATATTTGTTAACACCCATGACTCTAAAGATGTATTCATTGCCATTAAGTAGTTTTGTTACTTTACAGGATGTTGTCCTAAGTTCTCCCTCACAGAGAGTCCATGCAAGTCGACTTGTTTCTCGTTTTTCTACAATGTAGTAGTCAATTTCTGCACCACCATTTTCTTGAGGAGGACCCCATGCGAGTGTGCACTTCTCAGAGGTTACACCAGCTACTTGCAATGGTCCTGCAGATGGTCCTGGTCTATCTAGAACCTTGCAATTTACAGCTAATGATCGTGTACCTGCAACATTCTGAAGTGTTAATACATATTGCCCACTATCACGTCTAATGCAGTCCTTAACAATGAGAAGTGTTGTGTTATCTGTTGACTGTATTTCTGTTCTTGCCTTTTCTTCAATTTCCTTGCCATCCTTTGTCCATGAAATTACAGGCAGTGGTCTTCCTGCAATGTCTGCATTGATTTTCAATATCTCCCCAGCTTTAACAACAACAACATCCCTGAATTTCACATCCATCATAATCCTTGGAGCATCAACATCATCTTTTACTGTAATAGGGCCTGTTGAATCAGAAGGATCACTAAACAATCCAGCTGCATTCTTTGCAATGACTCGGAATTCATACCGTTGCTCTTCAGTAAGTCCAGTTACATCAAAGTAGGTTTCTTGGATGTTTGTGAAATTACACTTCAGCCAACGGCCTTCGGGTAGTTCTTTACGCTCAATGATATATCCTGTGATTTTAGCTCCACCATCATATTCTGGCTTGGCCCAAGACAGTGAGACTGATGTTCTGGTAATGTTTGTTACCTCAGGTTGACCAGGAGCATCACAAGGATCTCTGGCAGCAACAGGCTCGCATGATTTGCTACATTTACCAATACCTGCTATGTTTTCAGCATAGACACGATATTCATACATAAGTCCTTCTTCCAGACCAACAACCTTCATTTGTGTGTCTGTTAGCAAAGTTTTGTTGACCTTAGTCCAAAGAATGCTACTTCTCTCTTTTCGTTCTAAGTGATAGCCTATGACTTGACTTCCACCATCGTTAACTGGTATCTGCCAGTTTACCATCATGAAAGCTTTTGTTGCATGTACGACATGGGGTGTTCCAGGTGGACCAGGTGGTTTAAATGGATACTGTGCAATGACAGCTGAAGATTCAGCATAGTGGCTCTTACCATACCGGTTTTCTGCACAAATGCGGAATTGATATTCAGAACCTGTTGTGAGGCGTGCTACCTTAATTGATGTTCTTGCAACTGTGGCAGATACTACTTCCCATGTGGTGGTTGTAGTGTCTCTCTTTTCAACAATGTAGTTGTTAATATGGCAGCCACCATCATATTCTGGAGGATCCCAAGATAGTGATATGTTATCTGCACTGACATCATCAATACGAACATGTCCAGGAGCTCCAGGTCTGTCAAGAACTATCACACCAATAGAGACTGCTGTTGAACCAGCAATGTTCGAAACACATAATTCATAATTTCCAACATCTTCACGTGATGCCTCTTTAATAGAGAGAAGTGTTGAAGACTTTGATGTTTCAACATTGACTCTAGTGGTTTCTTTCAATGCTTGTCCATCTTTCTTCCAGGTTACAGCTGGGAATGGCCTTCCTCGAATAGGCACATCAATTTTGAGATTATCTCCAGCTTTGACACTGAATGTATTGAAGAGAAGTTCAACAGAAGGTTGAATTTCAATATCCTTGGCGACAACAGGCACACCAAGCTGTCTTGGATCACTTCTTCCTTTTTCATTAACAGCAGCTACTCTGAATGTGTATTCTTCTCCCACAGTAAGGCCTGATATTGTTGCTTCAAGTGTTTTCACTTGAGTGCAAGTGCTCCACTTTTCACTGCCTTTAGTCTGCATTTCCACTACATACCCAGTAATTTTACTACCACCATCACTTTCTGGTTTTTCCCAAGTGATGGTAGCAGAGTTACGTGTGACATCTACAAGACTTACTCTTCCAGGAGGTAGGGGTGGCTCTGATACTTTTACTGGATCTGCTGTTTCAGCTGGCAAGCCAACACCATATTCATTGGCAGCTAAGACACGGAAATAATAGATTCCTCCTTCTTGCAGCTGTTCAGCTTTGAATGTATTCTTTGTGCAATTGTTTGTAATTGTAGCATATGCCTTCCTTGTCGACTCACGTTTTTCAACAATATAGTTTGTAATTTTAGCCCCACCATCAATAAGAGGGGGTTCCCAAGATAATATGACAGAATTCTTCCTTATTTCTTTAACAATAAAGTTCACTGGTGCACTTGGTGAATCAAGTATTCTCACATTAACAAATGCTGATTTGGAGCCACTGTTATTTTCTAATGTCAAATTGTATTTGCCACTGTCAAACCTATTGACATTATCAATGACCAACATAGTATATGAACTTGTAACTTCAATTTGGGCTCTTTCACTTAACTTGCCTTCTGCTTTTTCCCATTTGACCTCAGGTTCAGGTCTGCCTTTGGTGGTTACAAACAAGCGCAAAGTGCCACCAGCTCTAACAGAGACAACTTTTCTTAGATCAGCATCAAGTTCGATCTCAGGAGGTTCAATTTTTTCGGCTGCAAGTACTGTGCCAGGTATTAGTGCGGGCTCTCCAACTCCTTCTGCATTTATAGCACATATGCGGAAGTTGTATTCAGTATTTTCTTTAAGTTTTGTTGCAGTAAACTGTTTTGCTTGAAGTCCTGTTGGTGGTGTGCAGGCAATCCAGTCATCTGATGAAGCTTCTTTAAATTCTACAAGATATCCTTTTACTTCAGCACCACCATCATAAATAGGCTTGTTCCATGCAAGAGATACAGATGATCTTGATGTGTCAGTTACCTTTGCATTGCTTGGTGGTCCTGGTGGATATGTAGCATCACATGCACGGTACAAAACAGATGGCTCACTTAGTGCACCTACACCTGCAGCATTTTCAGCAGCTACTCTAAATTCATAGAAATGCCCTTCAGTGAGACCAGTTACTCTGAATCTCAAATCGGTCAGTCTCTTCTTGTTGCACTTTGTCCATCTAATGCCATCTTTGTCACGTTTTTCAAGTATGTATCCTTCAATTTCTGCGCCACCATTATCTTCGGGTCGTCCCCAAGTCACAACCATTGAGTCCTTTGTGATTGCTGTAACCTCAGGAACTGAAGGGGCAGATGGTGGTTTGAATGGATTACATGCTAAAACTGGCTCAGATTCTATTGGTTCCCCAATTCCAAATTTGTTCACGGCCATCACACGGAATATATATTCGTTACCTGGAAGAAGTTTGGTTACTTTGTGGCTCAGAGCTTGAACATCAGAGGCAACTTGTGTCCAGGAGAGTCTGCTTGTCTCCCTTTTCTCAATTATGTAATGGGAAATGTTAGCGCCGCCATCCTGAGATGGTGGACCCCATGACAGATAGCATTTTTCTGCAGTAACTCCTTGCACTTTCAAAGGGCCTTCTGGAGGACCTGGTCTGTCAAGGACCTTTACTGTTATTGGTATAGATTTTGTACCACCAACATTGCTCAAGTTGAGAATATACTGTCCACCATCAATCCTTATGCAATCTTTAACTGTAAGAGCTGTTCTTTGGATGGTGGATTTAATTTCGTGTCTTGCAGCTGTTGCTTCAAGTTCTTTTCCATCTTTTGACCATGTTACTTCAGGGATGGGTTTACCGTGGATGTCAGCTTCTAGAACAAAGGTGTCTCCTGCGTTAACAATAATGACATCTTTATATTTTGGATCAAGTGATGCTCTTGGTGCATCAATCTCATCTCGAGCTGTGATTGGGCCGGTACTTTCTGATGGCTCACTAAAGCTACCAGCTGCATTTCTTGCAATTACCCTGAATTCATATCTCTGGTCCTCAACTAGGCCTGTTGCTACAAATTCAGTTTCCAGTACATTTGTAAAGCTAGCTTTCATCCAGCGACCTTCAGGGAGCTCTTTCTTTTCTACAATATATCCAGTTATCTTACTACCACCATCATATTCAGGCTTTGTCCACTTCAGTGTGACATAATTTCTTGTTATAACAATTGCTTCTGGGCATCCTGGAGGGTCACAGGGATCACGAGCCACATAACACTCAGAGACTTTGCTCGGTTTACCAATTCCAACAATGTTTTCAGCGTAAACTCTGAATTCATACTCCAAGCCTTCTTCTAGTCCATTTGTTTTCAGTCTTGTGTCCTGAATGAGAGTTTTGTTTAATTTTCCCCAAAGAATGCTATTTTTCTCTTTGCGCTCTAAATGGTAACCAAGAACTTTGCTTCCTCCGTCGTTCACTGGCTCATTCCATTGCACAACCATGTGATCTTTTGACACAGATGTTACAAAAGGAGTACCTGGGGGACCAGGCACCTTATATGGATATTGAACGATAACTGCAGCAGAGTCCAATGAAGTACTCTTTCCATATCTATTTTCCGCAAAGATTCTGAACTGGTATTCAGACCCAGTCGTTAGCTTTGTTGCCTTGATTGTTGTTCTGGCAACTGTTGAAGACACAGTTTGCCAGGATGTGGTAGTAGTATCGCGCTTTTCTACTATGTAGTTATTTATTTGGCACCCTCCGGTATATGCTGGTGCATCCCATGAGAAGATAACATAGTTTGAGCTAACTTCATCAAAACGAACAGGTCCTTGTGGTGGGCCAGGTTTATCTAACACAATAATACTAATGTTCTCTGTGACAGAGCCAGCAGTGTTTGTTGCAGTCACTGTATATTTGCCAAAATCATCTTTGCTGCTCTCTTTTATGTGTAAGATAGTTGCTGTTGGTGTATCTTCCACATTGACTCTAGTTGTTTGCTTCAGAGATTGCTCATCTTTTGTCCAAGTTATTTTTGGTCTGGGTCGTCCAAAGACTGGTATTTCTACTTTAAGATCCTCACCAGCCTGTATATTGTATGTATTGAACATAAGTTTGAAACTTGGCTCAATGGTCAGATCTTTAGCTATGACAGGGATGGCCAGGGCTCTTGGGTCACTCTTTCCCTTTTCATTGTACGCAATCACCCGGAACAGATATTCTTGACCTGAGCTTAAGCCAGAGACAACAGCACTACAAGTCTTCGTTTCTGTTACAGTGTTCCACTTCTCTGTTCCTTTTGGCTGCATTTCAACTAAGTATCCTATAAGTCTACTTCCTCCATCGTGTTCAGGTTTTTCCCAGATAAGTGATGCACTTCTCTGAGTAACATCTGTTAATGTAACTTTTCCTGGTGGTAATGGAACCTCTGAAGCTTTCACTGCATCAACTGTTTCTACTGGAACTCCAACACCAAATTCATTCTCAGCCATAACTCTGAAGTAATAAATTGCACCTTCTATTAGGTTTTCAACCTTGAAGCTTGTTTTGCTGCACTTGGTAGTAACATTGGCAAAGGCCTTTCTGGTTGATTCACGCTTATCAATTACATAGTTCTTTATCTTTGCTCCTCCATCTATGGAAGGTGGTTCCCACGTTAATGTGATACAGTCTTTCCTGATATCTTTCACAAGCAAATTATGTGGTGGGCCTGGTGTGTCCAGAACCTTTACTGTCACAAAAGCAGATTTCGAACCACTGCTGTTTTCTAATTTGAGAACATATTTTCCAGCATCATTTCTGTCACAGTTATCTATTGACAGCTGGGTGTAGTTGAGGCCTCTTTCTATCTGTGACTTATCAGACAGTTCACCGTCCTCTCGAGACCAACTAATTTCAGGTGCAGGTCTACCCTTAAATGGAATGTGAATCTTTACGTTGCTACCAGCTCTGACAAGTATTCCTTTTCTTAATTCTGAATCAAGATCTAATTCAGGGGGTTCAAGTTTATCTTCTGGTTTAACTGTACCAAGAACTGAAGCAGCTTCACCCACACCAATTCTATTTATAGCACAAATTCGAATTTGATATTCTTGATGTTCAACTAGGTTTTTAATTTCATATCGATTGACTTGTAATCCAGTCTGTGGAGTACACATGATCCATTCTTCTTCCTCTGCTTTACATATTTCTACAATGTAGCCTTGGATGTCACTTCCCCCATCATAAATAGGCTTGCCCCAAACAAGGGTGATGGAGTTTCTGGAAGTGTCAACAACATGAGGATTAGTAGGTGGCCCAGGTTTAAACATAGGGTCACAGGCTTTATAATAAATTGAAGGTGGACTTGCTTCTCCAACTCCAGCTGCATTTTCTGCTGATACCTGGAATTCATATTCATGGTCTTCTGTTAATCCTGTGACTCTAAACCTCAAATCGGTGACTCTGCGTTTGTTACATTTTGTCCATCGAATTCCTGCCCTGTCTCTCTTTTCTACTATATAGCCAATGATTTCACTTCCACCATCGCTATCGGGTCGCGTCCAGCAGACAGTCATTGAGTCTTTTGCAATGTTGGTTACTTCTAATGCCTTAGGGGGACCAGGAAGCACAAATGGATTTTTCATCAGCACTGGGGAAGATTCCAAAGGTTCTCCAACACCATACTTGTTGACAGCCATTATACGGAAAATGTATTCATTGCCTTCCAAAAGTTTTGTTACTTTCAGCATTGTGGCTACTGCATCAGGTGAAACAACAGTCCAAGCAAGGCGACTTGTTTCTCTCTTCTCAATTATGTAATGGGAAATGTCACTTCCGCCATCATGTTGAGGGGGATTCCATGCCAGTGAACACTTGTCGCAAGTAATTCCAGTAACTTGAATTGTCCCTTCTGGTGGCCCTGGTCTGTCCAGCACTTTTACATTTATTGGAACTGACTTTGTGCCTGCTACATTGGAAACCTGTAAGACATACTGTCCACCATCAACTCTAATAGCATCCTTGACAACAATTAAAGCTCTAAAATCTGTGTTCTTTATCTCATATCTGGCAGATTCTTCAACTTCCTTATCCCCCTTGAACCACTGGATGCTGGGAATAGGTTTTCCATGAACATCAGCTTCAAGTTTAAACATTTCTCCAGCATTAACAATGATGGTGTCTTTATAATGTGGGTCCATGGAAACTCTTGGAGGCTCTACTTCATCCTTTGCTGTTATAGGTCCTGTGCTATCAGAAGGCTTGCTAAATGTACCAGCTGCATTCCTAGCAATAACTCTGAAGTCATATTTGTCATCTTCCGTCAGCCCTGTGACAGTAAATTGAGTTTCAATTACATTTGTAAAACTTGCTTTCATCCAGCGACCCTCGGGTAGATCTCTTTTCTCCACAATGTAACCTGTAATCATGCTTCCACCATCATATTCAGGCTTGGCCCACTTTAAAGTTATAGCATTTCGTGTTATGATAATTGGTTCTGGGCACCCGGGAGGATCACATGGATCACGAGCTACATAACACTCAGAAACTTTGCTGGCTTTGCCAATACCAACAATATTTTCAGCATACACTCTAAATTCATATTCAATACCTTCTTCAAGGTTACTTGTCTTGAAACATGTGTCTTGAATAATGGTTTTGTTAATCTTTGTCCACATAATGCTGTTTCTTTCTTTTCTTTCAAGATGATAGCCCAAAATTTTGCTCCCACCGTCAATAATTGGCTCATGCCATTGTACGATCATGCTTTCTTTTGTAATAGTCTTGACAGCTGGTGTACCAGGAGGGCCTGGTTCCTTATAAGGATACTGTGCTACTATTGCTGCAGATTCCAAGGCAAAGCTGCGACCATATCGGTTTTCAGCAAAAATTTTGAATTGATATTCGGTTCCAGTCTTTAGTTTAGATACTTTCAGTGTAGTTCTTGCTATTGTTGCAGAAACTGTTTCCCATACTGTTGTTGTGGTGTCCCTCTTTTCAACAATGTAGTTTGTGATCTGACAACCACCGGTATATGTTGGAGGGCTCCACGATAATGTAATACTTTCAGCACTCACTTCATCAAATTTTACAGGGCCACTTGGTGGATCTGGCTTGTCTAGAGTTATAACTTCAATAGATGCAACTTTCTGTCCAATAATATTAGCCACTGTTATTCCATACATGCCAGAATCATCTTTCATAGTTTCTTTGATGTTTAATATTGTGAGACTTGCCGAATCAGTGACATTAACTCTTGTGGTTTGTTTAAGAGCCTGACCATCTTTTGTCCAAGTCACTGTTGGCTTTGGTCGTCCTGAAATTGGTATTTCCACTTTCAAATCATGTCCCACTTGAACACTGTAACTACTGAAAACAGGTCTTACATCTGGTTCAATTACTAAGTCTTTGGCAACCACTGGAACGGCAAGAGATCTTGGATCACTTTTGCCTTTTTCATTTACAGCTATTACTCTAAAGAGATATTCTCCTCCTTGTGCTAAGTTAGTAATGATTGCTTCAAGTGCCTTGACACGTACACTTTCTGACCATTTATCACTTCCTTTGGCTTGCATTTCTACAATATATTGAATTATTTTGCTGCCACCATCATGTTCAGGTTTCTCCCAGGACAGAGATACACTGTTCCTTGTGACATCAACAACAGTTATTTTTCCTGGAGGTTGTGGAACTTCAGATACTTTAACAGGGTCAGCTGTTTCTGCAGGTACACCAATTCCGTATTCATTCTCAGCTGTCACTCTAAAGTAGTAATTGCACCCTTCTTGAAGTTGCTCTATTTTCCAGGAGGTTTTGTGACAGTTTGTTGCCACTGCAGCATATGCTTTTCTTGTGGTTTCCCTTTTTTCAATAATATAGTTCTTTATTTTTGCTCCACCATCCAACACGGGGGGCTCCCATGTTAGTGTAACTGATTCTTTAGTGATCTCCTTCACCCTAAGATTAACTGGTGAGCTTGGTGTGTCCAGAACCCTCACACTTATAAAGGCAGACTTGGATCCACTACTATTTTCTATTGTTAGATTGTATTTTCCTGAATCAAACCGATTCACATTGTCAAGTACAAGTGTTGTAAAACTGCTAGTAACATCAATCTGAGCAGCATCTCTGATCTCCCCATCAGCCTTTGACCATTTCACCTCAGGTGCAGGACGTCCACGAATAGGGATAAACAATCTCAGTGAACCTCCAGCCCTCACGTTCACAATTTTTCTTAATTCTGGATCAAGATCAAGATCTGGAGTTTCAAGTTTCTCTTCAACAATGATAGAAGCGGGGACATCTGCATGGTCTCCAACACCAGCCTTATTTACCGCACATATCCGGAATTTATATTCATGTTTCTCTAACAACTTTTCAATTTCAATGCGTGTTTCTTTGATACCAGTTGCTGGGGTACACATTGACCATTCATCTGTACTCACATCACATTTTTCAACAATGTATCCTTGTACTTCAGACCCACCATCATAGATTGGTTTTCCCCATGAAAGAATAACTGATGATCTTGTGACATCAATAGCTCTAGGATTATTAGGAGGCCCTGGCTTGTAAATAGGGTCACATGCCTTATAGAAAATTGAGGATGGGCTAGGTCCACTCATGCCAGCAGCATTTTCAGCAGATACTCTGAATTCATAATGATGAGATTCAATAAGCCCTGTTACTCTAAAACGTAATTCACTGACCAATCGCTTGTTGCATCTGGTCCACCTGATACCTTCCTTATCTCGTTTTTCAACAACATAACCATTTATTTCACTGCCACCATCCGACTGTGGTCTTTCCCACACAACAATCATGGAATCTTTAGTAACCGCTGTGACTTCAGGAGCCTTGGGTGGAAGTGGTACAACAAAGGGATTCTTTGCAACTACTGGTTCAGATTCAAGGGGCTCACCCACTCCATATTTGTTCACAGACATAATCCGGAAGATGTATTCATTTCCTTCCAAGAGTTTGGTAACCTTGCAACTTAGTGTTTGTACATTAGAGTCTACCACTGTCCATACTAAACGACTAGTTTCTCTTCTTTCAACAATGTAATGTGAAATATCACTTCCACCATCTTGAAGGGGGGGTTTCCAGGCTAAGATGCACTTTTCTGCTGTTACTCCGGTCACAACAATAGGTCCTTCAGGTGGTCCTGGTCTATCAAGTACCTTCACGCTGACAGTTGCAGATTTTTCACCGGCTACATTTTTCAACAGCAGTGTATACTGGCCACTATCCACACGGATTGCTTCTTTCACACTAATACTTGTGGTGAAGTTTGTGCTCTTTATTTCTAATCGGGCAGAATTTGCGAGCTCTTGATCACCTTTCAGCCACTGAATAGAAGGTATAGGTTTACCAAAGATGTCTGCATCAATCTTGAATGATTCACCAGCGTTCAATACAATTGTTTCTTTGTATTGTGGATCCATGCTTATACGAGGAGGATCTACTTCATCCCTTGCTGTTATAGGCCCTGTGCTTTCAGACGGGTCACTGTAAACCCCTGCAGCATTTCTTGCTATAACTCGGAACTCATATCTCTGGTCTTCAACTAAACCTGTTACTGCAAATTGGGTCTCAATTACATTTGTGAAACTTGCTTTCATCCATCGGCCTTCTGGTAACTCCTTCTTTTCAACAAAGTAGCCTGTTATCTTGCTGCCTCCATCATATTCAGGTTTTGTCCACTGAATTGTTACTGCATTTCTTGTCACAAGAATAGCTTCTGGGCGACCTGGAGGGTCACATGGATCACGTGCCACAATACATTCTGACACTTTGCTGGGCTTTCCGATGCCTACAATGTTTTCTGCATAAACCCTGAATTCATATTCAATTCCCTCTTCAAGACCAGCTGTTTTGAACCTAGTGTCTTGAATGACTGCCTTGTTTAATTTAACCCAAAGAATGCTGTTTCTTTCCTTGCGCTCCAAATGATAGCCAATAACTCTGCTACCACCATCATTGACTGGTTCATTCCAATGTACAATCATACTGTCTTTTGTGACATTTGATACAAAAGGTGTTCCTGGATTACCTGGGACTTTATATGGATACTGGGCTATCACAGAATCTGATGCAAGATATCCACTTTTTCCATATCTGTTCTCAGCTGAAATTCTAAACTGATATTCACATCCAGTCTTGAGTCGGGTTGCTTTTATGGTTGTTCTTGCAACAGTTGCCGACACAACCTGCCAGACTGTTGTTGAAGTATCTCGTTTTTCGACAATGTAGTTGTTGATAGAGCTTCCTCCATCATATTGTGGTGGTTCCCAGGAAATGGTGATGCTGTCAGCTGTGACTTCATCTACCTTAACAGGTCCTGTAGGAGGACCTGGTTTGTCAAGGACAACAATGTTAAGATTTTCAGATGCTTCCCCTGCTGTGTTGACAAGTTTCACAGTATATTGCCCTACATCTTCTTTGGAGGCTTCCTTTATAGTAAGAAGTGAATTGCTGTCTGTGTCCTCTGCATTTACTCTAGTAGTCTGTTTTAGTGGCAGATTATCTTTGTGCCATGTAACAGTTGGTTTTGGTCGTGCTATGAATGGTACGTCAACCTTCAGGTCTTCCCCTGCAAGCACACTGAATGTGGTAAATAGCAGTTTAAATGTGGGTGCAATCACAAGGTCTTTTGCAATAACTGGTACTCCTAACTGTCGAGGATCACTAATTCCCTTCTCATTCTGAGCAGAAACACGGAACAAATATTCTTCACCCTGAGTTAGTCCAGTTATAGTAGCTTCTGTAACCTTCACGGTGGCACAGTTTGTCCATTTGTCGCTTCCTTTGCTCTGCATCTCCACAATATAACCTAGAATTCTACTACCTCCATCATGCTCTGGTTTTTCCCAAGATAAGGTAACACTTTTTCTTGTTACATCTACCAAGGTTATTTTGCCAGGAGGGAGGGGTTTTTCAGAAACTTTTACAGACTCTGATGTTTCAACTGGGAGGCCTACACCATATTCATTTTCAGCCAGAACTCTGAAGTAATAGTTGCAACCTTCCTGCAATTGCTCAACTTTCCAGCTAGTTTTGTGACAATTAGCAACAACGGTTGAGTATGCTTTCCTGGTAGACTCACGTTTTTCAACAATATAGTTCTTTATTTTTGAACCTCCATCTATGAGTGGAGGCTCCCATGTTAGTGTAACAGATGCTTTAGTAATTTCTTTAATTTTCAAATCTTGTGGTGCTCCAGGAGTATCGAGCACTCTAACATTCACAAATGCTGATTTGCTTCCTGAGCTATTTTCTATTGTAAGCATATATTTTCCACTGTCAAATCGATTCACATTTTCAACAATAAGCAGGGTGTATGAGCTTGTTGATTCAATAGACGCCCTTTCTAATGGTTCTCCAGTTTCTCTTGTCCATTTCACTTCAGGTGCAGGCCTTCCTTTAATTGGAACAAATAATCTTAAAGTGCAGCAAGCTCTAATGCTAACAACCTTACGAAGTTCTGCATCCAACTCAATTTCAGGAGGCAACATTCTTTCTTCAGCCTTTGGTGAGCCAGGAACAAGAGCACCTTCGCCAACACCTTCAGAATTCAGGGCATATATCTGGATTTTGTACTCCTGGTTCTCTTTAAGACCAGTAATAGTAAAAGAAGTAGCTTTAAGTCCTGCTTGTGGAGTTACAATTTTCCATTCATCTTCTTCTGGTAGGGCTATTTCAACCATGTAACCTGTGATTTCTGACCCACCATCATATACTGGTTTATTCCAAGCTATTGTTATTGATGATCTACTGGTATCCAGTACTCGAGGGTTTCCAGGAGGGCCAGGCTTAAATACTGTGTCACAAGCTTTGTAGAAAGGGCTACAAGCACTTGGTTTACTTATTCCTGCAGCATTTTCTGCCATGATTCTGAATTCATATTCATGACCATCTGTCAGTCCAGAGACTTTATAACGTAAGTCAGTGATTGCTCGTTTGTTACACTTTATCCAGCGAAGACCTGATTTGTCACGTCGTTCTACAATGTAATTGATTATTTCACTTCCACCATCGGAATCTGGATGTCCCCAACATACAATCATTGAATCTTTAGAGATATTTGTCACTTCTGGTGTTTTTGGTGGGTCTGGTGGGACGTACGGATTTACTGCAAGTGTAGGTTCTGATTCCAGGACCTCACCCACACCATACTTGTTGACAGCCATGACTCTGAATATATACTCATTGCCTTTCAGTAGCTTGGTAACTTTGTGTTTGAGCACTTGCACATCTGTTGCAACACTTGTCCAAGCCAATCTGCTGGTTTCACGTTTTTCAATCACATAATAGTCAATCTTTGCACCTCCATCATCTAATGGTGGTAGCCAAGAAAGTACACACTTTTCTGTTGTGACTTCGGATACTGCCAAAGGACCCTCTGGTGGGCCAGGTCTGTCAAGGACTTTAATGTTGAAGACATGCTTTGCAATACCACCAGGATTAGAAGCAGTAAGGGTATATGCCCCACCATCTCTTCTTGCAGAATCTTTATTAATCAGAGCAGTAGAGAAATCAGAAATCTTTACTTCCAATTTTGCAGTTTCTTCGATGTCTTTCCCATCTTTTATCCAAGCCATTGTTGGAAGAGGGCGACCTGAAACATCTGCATCAAGCCTGAAGAGATCACCTGCTTTCACTATTATGAGGTCTTTAAATTTAGCGTCTACTCTGATCTTTGGTTCTTCAATATCATCTCTACATGTTATTTCATCTGATGGCTCCGATGGGTGACTCACAGCACCAGCAGAGTTTCTGGCAATTACACGGAATTCATATGCAGCGTCTTCAGTCAAGCCACTTACTGTAAACTCTGTTTCCAATATGTTGCTAAAATTAGCTTTAAGCCAGCGGCCATTAGGGAGGTCTCTTCTTTCAACTGTGTACCCAGTTATCTTAAATCCACCATTATATTCTGGTTTTGACCACTGAAGTGTGACTGCATGTCTGGTAATGTTGAGAGCTACTGGTTTGCCAGGAGCATCTATTGGGTCTAGAGCAAATACGGGATCTGAAGGTTTGCTTGGTTTACTTTTTCCAGCCATATTTTCTGCAATGACACGGAATTCATATGCAATGCCATCAGTAAGTCCTGTTGATTTGAATATATTTCCTGCAACAAGGGCCTTGCTTATAACCTGCCATATAATGCTGTTTCGTTCTTTTCTTTCAATGTGATATCCCAAAATTGCACTTCCACCATCAGTAACAGGTTCATGCCAGTTAATAGTGATGAAATCTTTTGTAACTATTGAAGCATGAGGAGTACCTGGTGGACCAGGAACCTTAAATGGATAAGCAGCAACTACATTCTCCGAATTGAGAGCTGGGCCTGTTCCATACCTGTTTTGAGCTTTAACACGGAACTGATATTCAGCTCCTGTAGTAAGACGGGTAGCCTTGAAGGTTGTGCGTATCACTGTAGCAGCTAGTTCAACCCATGTGGTAGTATTAGTTTCTCGCATTTCAACAACATAACTGTTTATTGGCACTCCACCATCATTCTCTGGTGGGTCCCATGAAAGAATAATATAGTCAGATGAAATTTCATCAAATTTGATTGGTCCAGTAGGAGGCCCAGGGATATCATGTACTTGCACAGTAATAACATCACTAACCTCTCCAAGGATATTTTTAGCTGCAAGTGTATACTTCCCAGAGTCATTTCTTGTGCATTCACCAATGTTCAATATGGTTGAAGTTGCTGTACGTTCAACATTCACTCTCTGTGTTTCTTTAAGAAGTTGTCCTTCTTTCTTCCAGGAGACTGTTGGTTTTGGACGTCCAAGAACAGGGATATCAACTTTGATGTTGTCACCAGCTTTGGCAATGACCAGTTTTTGGTAAACACCACGAAGGTCGAACTCTGGGAGTGCCTGCTGTTCTTTTACTAGAACTGGCCTGCTTTCTCTTGGATCACTTCGCCCAGAACTGTTGACTGCCATCACTTGGAAAACATATTCCTCATTTTCATTCAGATTTTTCACTACATAGTCCAATGCTTTCACAGTTGTAATGTGTGACCATTGATCTGAACCCATTTTCTGTGCTTCTAACACGTAGCCTGTAATCTTGCTGCCGCCATCATGCAAGGGTTTGGGCCAAGCTAGGCTAACAGTGTTCTTGGTAACATCCATTATGTTAAGACTTTCAGGTGGAGATGGTGCCTCAGAGGCCCTAATGGGATCAGCGGTTTCACCAGGTTCACCAATTCCAAATTCATTTTCGGCCAAAACTCTGAAGTAGTATTCACAGCCCTCTGCCAAATTTGGAATTCTAAGAGAACATTTCTGGCAGTTAGTTGTAATTGTTGAATAGGCTTTACGAGTTGATTCACGTTTTTCAACAATATAGTTTGTTATTCTTGAACCGCCATCAAGAAGAGGCATATCCCACTGGAGTGTAATACTGTCCTTAGTTACATCTCTGGCTTTAATATTTATTGGTGGCCCGGGTGAATCTAAAACTTTTACATTCACAAAGCCAGATTTCTTTCCTGCTGCATTTTCAAGAGTCATAGTGTATTTTCCAGCATCGTATCTGTTGCACTCTGTGATGATTAAAAGTGAGAATGATTCTGTATTTTCAATATTAGCACGTATCTTTAGTGGAATGTCACCTTTCATCCATGTGACTTCAGGTGCTGGACGGCCTTTAATTGGTACAAATATACGTATACTCAGTCCAGCCCTAACAACCAGTGTTCTTCTCAGCTCAGCATCCAATTCAAAATCAGGACTCTCTTCACGATCTTTAATTTCTGTGATGTCTACAATTTTAGCTGGCTCACCAACACCTGCTGCATTAATTGCACAAATTCTGAACCGATACTTTCCACCTGGTTGAAGATTAGCAACAACAAATTCGGTGATTCGTAAAGCTGACCCAGTCGTATCTTTTATCCATTCTTCCTCTCCGTCCTTTTGGTGCTCAACTATGTAACCAGTGATTTCAAGTCCACCATCATAGTGAGGCTTGCCCCAGGCCAAAGAAGCAGTTGTCTTTGTTGTGTCTGTCACTCTTGGGTTGGAGGGTGGACCTGGTGGATCTGAAATTGTGGCAAAAGACAAGCGTTACTTTACAAAGTAATACCATTTTCTTACCCTATTTGGTAAGATAAGTAGAAAAAAGATACTTACAGACTACATCCTTGGTTAATGCTGGTTGTGAGGCATCACTAGGAGGTCCAATGCCTGCTTTATTTTCTGCACTAACACGGAATTCATATTCATTTCCTTCAGCGAGTCCTGTTGCTTTGTATCGAAGATCTGAAACAGGCCTTTTTGTTACTCTGACCCATCGTAAGCCTTTCTTTTCTTTTCGTTCCACATAATAGCCTGTAATTTCACTTCCACCATCATCAACTGGTCTTTTCCAGGCAACAGTGATTGTAGATTTGGTTATGTTTGTTACTTCTGGTTTTCCAGGAGCACCAGGAGGTCCTAGTAAAAAGAATTACATGAAAAATAAGTGTTATAGAACACACTGCAGGTTATAGTTTAGAAAATGTTCTTGTACCTTTTATCTGAGTTTAACTTACCAAACCCATCAACCATCTTAATGGGGTCTGATTGCACTGGTTCCCCAACTCCATAATGGTTGACAGCAGAAACACGGAATATGTATTCATTTCCTTGGATAAGTTTGCTGACAACATATCTGCAACCATCAATGTTTTCAGCAATTGGAGTCCATAGCAGTCGGCTAGTTTCTCTTTTTTCCAGAACATACGATTTAATGGGCAATCCACCATCTTCAGTTGGTGGTGTCCAAGTAAGAGTAGCTTTTTCAGAGGATACGTTGCTGACTTCAATTGGTCCAGGTGGGCCTGGTACATCTAAAACCTTCACATGCACATGCTCTTCTTTGGTACCAAATGGATTGGTAGCAGTGATTGTGTATTCACCAGAGTCTTTCCTGGTGGCGTATTTCACAGAAAGTGTAGATGATGTTGGAGTTGTTTCAATCTGAACAATGTCTGAGGGCTTAAAGTCTTTTCCTCCTTTAGACCACACAGACTGTGGAGGTGGTTTTCCAAGGATGCTAGTAGCAGTCATCACAATGGTTTCACCTGCCTTTACTGTTAAACCTTCTTTTACAGTTGGGTCAATAACAATAGTTGGTGCTTCTGTAATAACAAAGAATATTCAATATTAATAAACTGATTAATATACTCTTAGTCATTCCATGCATGCAGATTTACTCTTGTATTAAAAGCCTTAATTAGAATTTGAAGGGAACTGGTAATCCTTCAGCTTGTGGGAGAAATTATAAATACGCCGTACAATCTGCTGGTTGAATTTGTCCCATAAAAAATATTACTATGATACAGGAACTTGAGAAAGTAGAATGTACAACATAATTAGAGCTTTTACCAGAAACCAGAGAATATGTTTTCTCCAACATCTATGTAAGATTCCAATTTATCAACTTTCTGTTTGCATACATCATCCAGTGGGTGCATTTTCCTCACCATGGGCATTTAGTAGGCCTGGGAAAAATGTTAATTACGATGGCTTAATTCAGGTAATTTGGGGACTTTTGTGTTATGCTTGTTATGTGAAATTCCTGAATTATGTTATTACACCACTTCATAAAATTACACACCATACACATTACAAATTTAACACAAATGGGGCAGTTCGCTGTTAAAACTTATCCCAAATGCACCAGAACAACAGAATGGGACCGGCTGTTGTTCATGGTGCTGTTTAAATGTGTCCTTTTCCCAAAAAATGACCTGAAGACACATTTTGTGCTGAAATACAGTGCGAAATGACTGATTTTACATTTTGTGTATTTTCACATACCTTTACATAATTTTGCTAGTTATGTGTAAGAAAATTGTGCAAAGTGTGCACACCTCTATATTTAAGCAGTGTTACAAGCCTAAGCAAAATTATTTTATTTTGTCTTTACTTTCATGGTTTTCAGCTAGTCTGAAAAATACTATCTCATTTTTAATACTTATGATGAACTGTTTCTTAGAAACTATGAAGAGCATCTGGTGGGTGAATTACATAGAATACTTTGTGCATTTTTTAATTCGCTTAAACCAATACCAATAAAAAATCTGAAATGTTAGTGGAATTCCAACCCCTTTGTCTAAGAACCTGAGACAAAGAGATTTCAGGTAAAGCGAAAGGCCGAATCAATTTTCAGTGTTAAAATCCAGTGATCACAAAATGTTACGTATGCTTCTTTTTCATGTAAAATAGACACTGGATGTTTCTTTTTCAAGAGCCAAGAATGTGTATGTTTGCTTCTATCAGTCTGTTGTATTCCACTTCTCACTGTACTAAAATACAAACGCTCTTTTTACATGTATTTACATAAAAATGTCCACAATTAATTAATTGTTTATTGTTTGCCTTTGTTGATAATCATCTAGGTCTGACCATGCCAAGCCTCGTTAATTTTTTCTATGCCTGTCTTAGAGTCTCTGCATTTTATACAATAATCATTTATGTTTATGTTTTCATGTTGCTGGTTATCCGTCAATGTCTAAATAAATATTCTGAATGTTTTCTACACTTTTCAGTTGTATAGTCTTGTGTCAATTCAATGTATCCTCGAAAAGGAAGTATTTTAGCAGTGAACATGATAATCATTGCTTTTACATGCAGTTGACACAGGTTTTCTGTATGATTTCACTAAGAAATGTTCTATTAGTGGCTGCAGTGGAAAGCAGAAAGGTACATACCATACTCATCCTTGCAAACAATGGTGTCTGTAGGCTCTGATGGAGGACTAATAGCCCCTGCGGTGTTCTTGGCCTTAATTCGGAATTCATATTTCCCTCCTTCAATAAGGTCAGTTACAGTGAATGCACATTCTTGGACATTGACATGGTTAGCCCTCATCCAAGATTTTGCTGGTAGGTCACGTTTTTCAATGATGTACCCTGTTAGTTTATGTCCACCATCATACTTGGGTTCTGTCCAAATTAGAGTCACTGAGCTTCTTGTTACATTAATAACCTCGGGTTTACCAGGAGGATCTAGAATAAAATTACATTGGTAAGACTTGGACGTATACATATGAAATAAAGTGAAAATATTGATGTGTTTTGCTTATTACTTACCAATGGGATCAAGAGCTACAATTGGCTGTGTTGGTGGACTAGGTTTACCTACTCCTGCCATATTAATTGCCATGACTCTGAATTCATACTCAAGTCCTTCAGTTAACCCTGTAGCTCTGTATTCCTTCATTCTCAGTGGAGTCTTGTTGGCTCTCTTCCAAAGGAGGCTGTTTCTTTCTTTCAGTTCAACATGGTAGCCTGTAATTACAAAATACATTTTCCATCTTAAAATCATGTTCCCCAATATGAAGACCTGCTACAGCAATTTCCTAGATAGTGACACAGCTGTCATCACTGCTTAACTCTTATGGCAGCCCAGTTGGTGAATCTCTGTGTAGAGTAGCTGTGTTGTATTCTTAGCAGTTTTCATAGCAGGTTGTATGTCACAATGACGAGGTCAACTCAATACTGGCTCACATAAAAATGTCAGGTTGCCTACAACTGCATACTTACTGTCTACCGCTACATTGTCAAGGTAAGTGTGTTCCTAACTGCATACCTACTTAACTTGATAATGCAGTGGTAGCAAAACAGTGAATGCAATACTTTGCCTTGCAATATAGTAACCCTCACCAGGCATCACACCCTTTGCATTCAAGTTTTAGGGTGGTGATAAGAGAATTTAGAATGTGCTATCTATAGGAAGATAAAATTGAGAAATTTGATTGATCGCAGAGAATTTAAAATGTGCTCTCTATAGGAAGATTACATTGAGAAATTTGCTTGATTGCAGTCACAGATCATCTTTCACTAGACTAATGCCAGATGAACTAGACTAATGCCAGATGAACCACTGCTCATCTACTTAGCAAACAATATTTGAATCATAATTGTGCAAAATATGTAATTCAAGATTTAAATAGAAATGGTGAGTAGTAATGATATAATACAGCAACTGAAAGGTATTCATGTTTGTTAAAACATCTTGGGATATTCAGTACTGGTGTTAAATATGTCAAAACAATTTTTAGTAAATATGTTAAATCAGTTTTCAGTAACAACAGTTATATTGCATTCGCAAGCACTGTGTTTTTCAAAATCACATGGTTTGGTTTTCAAAATTGTTATCTGTAATATACTAAAGCCTTTCGACTTGCAAATGGATTTTGTGATCAGTGCTGTTTTGCAATTAAAAAGGGGTGTAAAATGGCACTCCCTCCTAATTGCAAAATACAGTGGTCTGTATCAATTCTTTGTGACTGCAATTGTGATTACAAACTATTTGTTAGTTACCAACACTTCAAGGTAGGTGGTCACTGTCTGTTAAAGGGGAAGGTGTTCCCTTTGTGAATCATGTTTGGTGACCTCTGGTGTGGGGAGCCGGTAGACATCCAACAGACCCCAGACCTGGTTCACCTGATTTAGTCCCAAACTGTAATCATTTTTTTTAAGCAGCTCTAATTCATTTAAGGAACATGGTCTGTTTTATAAAAACAAAGTTTATATTTGGGAATGCAGTCATGGAGATTATAGTCTGCTGTGGCTTTCAGGACACCATCCGTGAGTCTACAGCCAATCACAAAGATGTCACAAATAGTGACCTTCCCAGTTAATATTCATTAGGCAGATCATTTTGCAATTCCTTTTGACTGGAGATTTGTAATGTGCAAAGTCAGAGACAGTTCACTAAAGGTTGCTGCACAATTTGCAGCTGCCTTTTGTGGCCTGTTCCCTAGTGGATCAGGGCCTTAGTGATCCAAAGTGAGAAATGGTTTAGTGGCATGACACTCAAGATGTAAATTGTCTTGCCAAGATTATAACTTTTAAATGGTATAAACAAAACAAGGTCTGATCATTTAATCTTAAAACCTAGAACCAGGCATTGCAAATAAGCAAGTGTTAAGTTGAAACCTGAACAACAAAGATCTCTTTTGAGGTCTCCTGAGTATAGCACAGGAAAGAAAAACACTGACATACTTATCAAATTTGTACAGTTTAACTGTCCTATACATGATCAGAATAAGCAAAATAATCTAATTGAAATGCTAAACTAATAAAATCAGAAGTAATAATGCTCAAAATACCTACCTGTGATTGGTGAGCCACCTGTTTTTCTTGGATCGTTCCAAGCTAACGATACGGAGTCATGCCTGACTGCAAGAATACTGGGAGGAGGCGGAGCATCAGGTACGTCTGAAAAACAAATGAAATTTGTATCACGAGGAATCAAATAGATTAAATCTTGTGACATTAGGATTATCATTTTATTATAACTTACCAAATGGATGTCTGGCCACTATCGGGTCTGATTTAAGCCCATCACCAACTCCATATTTATTTTCAGCGCTGACTCTGAATATATACTCGTTTCCTTCATGGAGTCGTGTGACCCTAAATGTTGTTTTCTGGACAGCTGAAGCACATGTTACCCATTTGTTGGTGGTAGAATCTCTCTTTTCCAGAATGTAGTTGGTGATCTCTGAACCACCATCATCTTTTGGTGGACCCCAGATCAGGGTTATAGCATCTGCTGTGACTTCATCGAACTTCACTGGGCCACTTGGAATGCCTGGCTTTCCAACAACTTTCACAAAAATATTTGACTCCTTAATTCCTGCAGCATTCTTGAGGGTGATAGTATACTTTGCAGCATCACTCTTTTGGCATTCACGAACTATTAGAGTTGTGTTAATTGCACTGGACTCAAATGTTACTCTACCACTGTCTGTTAATACTTGATCTTCACCTTTCTTCCATGTAACGGATGGAGTTGGCTTTCCTTTGATTGGGATTTTGAGTCTGAAGCTACTTCCTTCCTTCGCCAAATAGCACAAGTCAGGCAGATCTCTCAAATCCATATCTGGTGCCACTGTAATATTAATTAAAGTTATGTTTATTTTGAATCCAAATAAATCATCAATACAGAATTATCATCATAGTTTTAATAAGCTGCAAACCCAGATTGCACTTTCTTCATATACGTACCCACATCATCCTTGGCCACAATTGTAAGTTCACATGGTGAACTTTGTCCAGCGTCGTTGTGAGCCATTACTCTGAAGGAGTAGTCCTTTCCTTCCTGCAGGTCTTTCATGACATACTGTAGATTCTTTGATTTCATTACTTCTTTCCATTTGTCTTCACCAATCAAATGTTCAACACTGTATCCTATAATACGACTTCCTCCATCACTGATGGGTTTTTTCCACCCAATAGTGCAAGAAGACTTTGACACAGCTAAGGCCTTTAGGTCAATGACTGGCCCAGGTTTTTCTGAAGAAAAGAAAATGATATGTTAAGTTCATGCCTCCAAGGACTATGGGAAGAGGTCTAAAAGTTATTGGCACAGGAACTAACACATTTCTTACCAGAAGCCTTTACAGCATCATGTGTTTCACAAGGATCACCAATTCCATATTCATTTTCAGCCAGTACTCTGAAAAAGTATGACTTTCCTTCCTCCAGATTACTAATTCGGTATCCAGTTTTAGGGCAGTCTGTTGTTACTGTGGACCATGCCTTTCTCTCTGCATCACGTTTTTCAACAATATAGTTCTTTATAGGGCTGCCACCATCTATAAGTGGAGGATCCCATGAAATAGTAGCTGAATCCTTAGAGGTTTCTTTGACCATAAGGTTGACTGGTGGTCCAGGAGTATCTACATTAAAGAAACAAATAGACAAGTGTTGTAGCAACAGGTACTTTACATGTGTGCCTTTTACAAAGCTGCTGTATAAGACTCACCTAGGACTTTCACAACAATTGTGTATGTCTTTATGCCACTGCTATTCTCCAAGGTGAGTATATATCTGCCAGCATCATGTTTGTTAACATTTTCACAGCGTACAAAGGTGTCAAAGTCAGTTGACTTGATGTCAAGCCCTTGCCGCTCCTTAATGTTTGCATTAAGTTTAGACCAAGTAATCTTGGGTGCTGGACGTCCTCTCACGGGTACATAAATCCTCATAGTTACGCCAGCCCGTAACACAAGGGCTTTTCTCAACTCAGCATCAAGTTCTCCTTCAGGTGGAACTATATGAACAGAAAATTAAATCATTAGAAGTAGATCTCTAACTGTATCCTTCTATATTACAAAATTGTTCGCATATACAAACTTACTTAAGATATCTTTGGCGGTGTGCTTGTCAGGAATTTCACTTGGTTCACTGTATCCAATTTTATTGACTGCAGAAACGCGGAACTGATATTCCGTGTCCTCCATTAGACCAGTCATAACATAGTTGGTAGTTTGAAGATTCTTGGGCACATTGCAGCGGACCCAGTGATCAGTGTCAGCTCTTTTTACCTCAACCAGGTAACCCAAAATTGGGCTTCCGCCATCATAAGCTGGTTTGCTCCAAGACAGACTAATTGTAGAGCGAGTAGTGTCAATCACTTTGGGGAATGCTGGTGGCCCTGGTGGATCTAAATGTTAAAAGAATGAGTATGAGAAGGGCAGATCTTTTTTATAATTGTTCTCAAAGATACAAAGCCATGGCTCATTAAGATGTTTTGGTTTATACTTACACTGAGGATCAATTGCAATGGCTGCCTTTGATGCATCACTTGGCTTTCCTGGCCCAGCTTTGTTGAGGGCTATTACCCTGAATTCATATTCAGTTCCTTCTTGGAGTCCTCCAGCTTTTACTGTTCTTTCTATGACAGGCTTCCTGTTAACTTTGTTCCAGGTGAAAGACGTGGTTTCACGCTTTTCAAGCATGTATCCGGTGATAGGTGAGCCACCATCATCTGCTGGGGGTTTCCAACTTACTGTCATGTGATCCTTTGTGGCATTACTTATTATGGGTGGATCACAACGTCCTGGAACATCTGTTAAGGTAATAGAAATATTATGTTACATTCAGTTACATAATGTACACAAAATAGAAAAGTAATAGCAACCTTCCAGGCTTTTCTTACTGTATGGATTTTTCGCAATGACAGACTCGGTCAAAATAGGATCTCCAACTCCATATTTGTTTTCAGCACATATGCGGAATTGATATTCATGTCCCTCTATCAACTTCTCTACGGTGCAATTTGTAATCCGACAATTTGCTGTGACTTGAGCCCAGTTTGGCCTGCTGGTTTCACGTTTGTCAATTATGTAGTTTGTTATTTCTGCTCCCCCATCCTCAAGAGGGGGCTCCCAACTGAGCATTGCACGGTCAGTGTATACATTGTTGATTTTCACCGATGCAGGAGGGCCAGGTTTATCTAAAAAAAAAAGACAAAAATTATAATTCAACTTACAGTTAATTTAAATGAACACAAGACTCTAGTTGTCAAGTATATTGACCTACCAAGCACTTTCAATTTAATTGTTGCTGATTTAGTGCCGCTTGAGTTTTCAGCATGAATTGTGTATTCTCCTGTCTCTTTCCTATTGACGCTGAACAGATCCAAAGTGCATAAGTGCCTTTTCGTGGTGATTTTAATGCCTTCAGTGGGCTTTATAACTTCCCCTTCTTTCTTCCAAACAGTTGTTGGGTGTGGTTTTCCAAACACTTGTGCTTCAAGGCAAACATTTGAACCAGCTTTCACAGTAATCAGAGATTTCATAGCTACACTCAGGTCAATTTTGGGAGGAACTGAAAGAACAATATATTTGAGATGTTACACATTGGGTTCAGGTATGACATCCAACTCATTGATAACGTTATAAGTTTGGCAATACAAATATGGTAAAGGTGCCTTACCATTTTCAGCTTGAATGGTCATTGGATCAGATGGCTCAGATGGCCTGCTAATATTGATGGCTGTCTTAGCAATGGCTCTAAATTGGTATTGTGCATTTTCTTCTAATCCAGTTGCAGTGTACTCTTCACTGGGTATTTGATGATAACTGGTGTTGCATTGTACCCATTTCGTACTTGGCAGTTTGCAAGATTCAACGAGATAGCCTACTATTTTACTTCCACCATCATGTTTTGGACGGGTCCAGACCAGTGAAACAGAGTTCTTAGTCATTTCAAGAGCTTCTGGCTTGCCAGGAGGATCTGAAAAATATAGGTTACATCATTTTGTTTTTTTTTCTTTGATAATGACCTAAATAAATCAAATACAATTATGAAATAAAATGTAAATGAGCCTGAAACTACTTCAAAGCTCAGGCTGGTGATTTTTTTAAAATAGTTTCTCACTACTATACCATTGTTGGTAACAGTTTGTACTCACTCCTGTCCTCCACAATGTCTGTGGCAAATTCCCTGTGTCCCAACATTCCACAGACCTTGTTCTAACGTTTTGTGTAGCTTCTACACAAATATCTAAAATGAGTGTTTGTGTCAAAGCTACATGGCGCGCTCTATCACGGAATTTACCACGCACATTGTGGAGGACGGAAGTGAGACCGTTTCTTGCAAATGCTTGTCATGCACATTTGCACAACATGCTAGTTATATGGTGAAGAATTTAAGAAGCTGTGATCCCTGATGAAGTCCTCTTTGAAGTTCGAAACACATTGGTTGGGCTGGATGCATGGATTTGATTAATAAAAGAAACTTTGGGATTCAACACTGTGGCTCCTGTGTATTGATGGACGGAATGATGAATCATTAATCTTCATGGACTGCTTTGTACTACTTGGCTATATGGCATAATGTTTTACTGTTGTTTATGTGATATTTTGTAGTGCTCTTTCTGTCAGCTGGGACTGGTGTACAAATGGTTAAGGTTCATGAGCAGTGAGACCCTTTAAGGTGAGGGACAACCACAATAGATAGTTGAACTACTTTTGCTTGTGTGAATTGCTTGGCTATTACTGCTCTTCTGGGGGGTGATAGCTATGAACATACCAAGGCTGGTTACAGGACCAGTTTCTTCTGGATGTAATAGTGAGTGGTTGTAATTTGGATGGTAGAGCAGATTTTATGTCTGTTTTAGGAGGTACTAGTATTTACAATACTATTAATATTGCCTGCCCAACAGAGGCAAATGGGAGAATGTTTAAAGCATGGCTAGTGGGGTATGGGGCTATTGGGACCTGATTCATGACAGAATGTTTTTCATATTTTTTTATTAGTATTTAAATGGAATGACAAAGTACATGTCAAAAATGAATCTCCCAATCTCAGTCTACCACAACAGGTGTAAGCCGTCTGCACACATTAGTCTCACAACATTAGGAATATCTTACAAATCAATACTGGAGTATCTCCAGTAAGTACAGTTGTAGATGTACAGTGGGTTACCCAGTGTCCAGGAATAACAGCATACCTCTTTCCTTTAGGTTTTAAATGTTACATGATTACTGACTGTTATTTTAATAATGTGTGACAGAATGTTTGAAGGTTTAGAACATACAAAGAACCTTGAAATGTGGAGGTATGGGGTAAAGGTCAGAGTCCAGGCAGTATGTTAGGGATTGTGGTTGGTATGTAAGTTTTAAAAACATATGATCTAACAATTAATTTGTGTTTCATTGTTCTGGGTACACCCATACCTGATATGCCTTCTCTTTCAATTAACAGCAAGTTGTTTGATGTCAACCCTGATGACATCGAACAACTTACCCCCGCTTCACTTGTCATCTCTTTGAGACTGTGATTAGCTGTGTGTACACTAGAGCAGAAAGAGTAATCACATTGGTGACTAAGGAAAAATTACACCAAGTAAATTCTGTGCATGTTACTTCACTTTTTACATAGCAAACACGACCACTGAAAGAATGCACTTACCAACCGGTGTTCTTGCTGTGACGAACTCAGTTGGTTTGCTAGGCTTACTTGCTCCAGCTCTATTCAAAGCAGAAACTCTAAATGTATATTCCAGACCCTCAATCAGCCCAACACATGGGTATTCTGTTGTGCGGACAGCGGTATCATTAGCCTTCACCCACAACAGGCTGTTCCTTTCCTTGCGCTCAATAATGTATCCAGTAATGGGGCTGCCTCCATCATTGTCTGGTCTCTCCCAGGCCACGAAAATGCAGTCTTTGTTGACTTTGGTAACATGTGCGTTCTTTGGTTCACTTGGAACATCTAAAACAGATTTTTAAAAAAGATTGCTACTAGGGCGATCTAAGCTTCAAGTTATGTACAGACAACGGTATTCAGTTATCAAGTAGTGACTTACCAAATGGAAACTTGGCAGTCATTCTGTCAGAGGTTAGAGGTTCTGAGATGCCAAATCGGTTTTCTGCTCTAACACGGAATATGTATTCTTGTCCAGGTACCAGTTTTCCCACTCGGCAGCTTGTTTTAGTTACTGAAGATACGGCAGTGACCCAATCTCCTCGGCTTACATCACATTTTTCGACTACATAATTGGTGATGTTACTGCCGCCATCTTCAAGTGGTAAATGCCATGATAGAGTACAAGCATCAGCATCAATTTCCGTAATGTCGAAGGGGGGTTCTGGTGGACCTGGGATATCTGTTGAAATGTATTATTATAATATTAGCATAATTACCAATAAAATATCTGTAGCAAAGGGGAATTATATAAGCACTTAACTCACCCATAACAACAACTCTGATTCGTTGTGAGGTTAGTCCAGAACTGTTTTCTGCACTCAGTGTGTAGTATCCACTATCTTTCCGAGTCACATCCTTTATGATTAGAACGGATGAATTTGGTGACTTGTGTACCGCTAGACGGCTTGAAACCATCACTTCCTCTTCTGCTCTTATCCATTTGGTAACAGGTGCAGGCTTTCCATATATATGAGCTTCAATTCTGAGTTTTAGCCCAGCTTTAATGCTAATTTGTTCAGGCATTAATATTTTCGGTGGCACTAAAAACACATTTAAAAATATTAATGTACTTTTTTGGTAAATAGTTGCAGAAGAACATACTTAAACATGTGAAATCATTGTCTGGATGAAATAGAACAAAACTGTCTTTGCACTTACTCAATTGTTCTTTGATTTCAAAGACGCCTTCTGTTTCTCTTGGCAAGCTCATGCCCACGACATTTCTCGCTGCTACTCTGAATTTGTATTTCACACCTTCTTTGAGTCCAACTACCACAATACTCAGATCTTTCACAACAGAATACTGGGTCCACTTGTCTTCTTTGTCGGCGTCTTCTCTAAAGCCAATCACGTATCCATCAATTTTTGATCCTCCATCTCTGAGTGGTGGCAACCAAGCTAAAGTGGCAGTGTTCTTTGTGATCTCCGTAACATCAAGCGCTTTAGGTGGGTCAGGTTCACCTTTAAAAGAATAAAAGAAAACTTAGACTAGCACATTCATTAGCATTTATATTCATGTTAGATCCATCAGTTAGGCAATGCTTTCGATAATTTAACACATTTCCCAATTGTAGCAACATTTTAATAATTATCAATGGGCTACAATTTTCATGATAAAAGAAGGTGAATTAAGCGGTTATTAAAGTTGTGACAGAGACTCCCTGACCTGCAAACTTAATTCCTCAATGTAACTGAACAACCCAAGATGCATGGACACAGATGTACTGATCACCTACAAGAATCCCAAACGGTAGTATTTATCTAATATTGTTTTGCTGGTTCATTGCTCTTTCTGCTTTATGTTACTGGGGTCACTAACCATACATTATACATGTTATTTGAGATGGTGATTAAAGTATGTTCTCCACAGTGGAACTCGCATTTGATGACAGATCAGCCCAGATAAAAATGGGCTCTGCTGTGGGCTTTACTGATCAAATTGCTTTCTGCAACCCGCACTGAGCCCACCTGCAACTATTATGTTGAAGGCCACATACACATACCAGACATGAGAGAAATAGTTAAAGTATTAATGTTAATGGTCTCTAGTGGTTGTAAATTGCTTTTCAAATTGGCATTAAACTTTTCAAGATGCTTCTTTAAATGCCATGCACAGAAACTGATTGGCATGTTTAAGTTCCATTGAGGACGGCAGTGGGAAATAATGTCCATTGTTTGTTACAAAGCAGTATATGCTTCAAGACTAGATGACCTGCTATGCCCTGTGATGTATGATGCATACCTTAGTTGACGTGACTTGTTTTCCTTACTTGTCTTATAGATGGTTTAGAGGCAAACCATTAGGAATCTCAATAGAATGACCAGACGTGCATTAGCAGCATATCCCTGCTATGGAAAGGTACGTGCCTGTGTCAAATAATAGTCACTTGGCCCCTGCTGATGTGTGCATTTTTTATGTGAGAGGGTAAATGTAGGTTGAAAGAGTGACACTTGGACAGGGGGGCACATTCAGTTATGGCTGTACAGGGCATTCGACTGCGGGAGGGTGAAGCGACATTGTGTTTCAGTGAGTAGACCACATAAACAAGTGAACTGTGAGAGAGTACTTACAATAAAAATAGTATTTAAACACACGGATACAATCATATTGAGTCTCTCCATATAGTCACTGTTAAATGCAATACTGGCAGTTTCAGTCTGATTAGACGTGTCTTTGTTAATTGTATACCAATAACAGATGACAAAAATATTATCTAAGGCAGTACTTACTAATAGGATCTGTTGCCAGAAGTGGCTTTGGAGTCTCTCTTGGAACACCAGAGCCATACTCATTCACAGGAGTTATTCTAAAGAAATATTCTGTTCCTGGTACAAGATTGGCCACCTTGAAGCTAAGTTTCTTTATATCAGCAATGACCGTAGCCCAGGTCTTCCGATCTACCTCACGTTTCTCTAAGATATAGTGGGTCACTGGACTACCACCATCATTTTCAGGAGGTGTCCAAGAAATTTGACAAGACATCTTTGTGACATCAGCGACACCAAAATCCGCCACAGGACCAGGTGTGTCTGTAAATAGGAAAATAAACAGGATTATAAAAGCATATCTTTTATATTGGTCAACTGTTCTTACATATGATGTGTGGCTACTCACCAAGGACCCTCACGTTTACAAACACTGCCTTTTCTCCTGCTGCATTGGTTAGTGTCAAGGAATATTTCCCAGAGTCATCACGAGTAGAATTGGGAATAACAAGGAAGGCCATAGTATCAACCAAATCAACTTGTCCTTTTCTGACCACATTATCAATGCCCATTCTTCTCCAGGTAACTTTGGGTGCAGGTCGCCCTCGGACAATGGCAAACAATCTGATTGGACATCCAGCTCTCACTGTGACTAGTTTTCTCAGGCTTGCATCCAGATCAATTTCAGGTGGTTCTGTACAATGGAAGAACAAGAAAGTTTAGAATATTAAAACATTTGAAATTTAACTCATTGAAAAATCACCTTCTTGTGATTTCTGCTGTAAACTCCAACATCAAAGTGCAAATCTGAATTATTTCATGCAACATTCCTGTTCGTAATCTTGTCATCAGTGACATCTCAATTATCTAGATTTTATCACTCGGCAAAAACTTTAACTCCTAACCCACATTAACAGCATAGCTAATAGTGCCTCATTTCAATTGAGACTGTTGCGGGAGATAACACAGTGAATCACTAATTAGAACCCCAAAATCATAGCACAGTGTCTTCTCAAAAGTAAAGCATAGCATCTTCTGCTTAAATGCCTACCAGAAATGTACATTGCATCACTCATTGCAGTTCTGCATAGAGCATTTCACTTTGTCACATAAACTATTTGATCATATCAACCCACATCTTACGAATGTTTCAAAAGCTTACTGTTTGTGCTAGATTGACCTAGAAGACTTTCTGTATTAGTTATACTTAAAAGAGCGTCTTTTTTTTTTACTAGGAAGTTGAAAGTTTTGAAAGGCCAACATTCTGTCTGAAAGCTGAAAGCTGCACTTGCTTCTTCATCATCCTTCCCTTTTTCCTTAATAGTGCTCTACTTGCAACATCCCCACTTATGATGCCAGTGAACTGTTTCTAGTCTACTTTTTCACATAGTTCTTTTCCCTCTTATTTCTTTATACCTTGGTCTTCTTTACCTTCAAGGCCCTATTTTATACTGCAACTCTCTTGTAACTTTCACACCAGGTTTTTGTATTTGCAATGCACCCTTTTATTTAGGTACTAGGTACGTTAGACTATACTTTTAAGTGTTTTTTTTTTTAATCACCCTATTGACCACAGGCCATGTCTGTACTGCAAAAGGCATAAATAAATACAAATATCTTTGTTAATTCTAAAATAGTTCATTTTTGAACTCTTAGAGACGGACTGGGCATTTACCAAGTATTTCCTTTGGAGACACAGCTTCTTTCAACTCTGCAGGTCGACCAACTCCAATTTGGTTTTGAGCAGAAACCCTAAACTCATATTCTTGCTTTTCATCAAGGCTGGTGACAGTAAACTGGGTATGGACAACTTGTGCAGCCACATTACATCTTTTCCATCCTTCATCTGGAGCTGTGCTTGCACCTTTCGGTCTCATTTCCACAATGTAGCCAATTATTGGAGCACCTCCATCATAAACTGGTTTTCCCCATCCAAGTGTAATAGAAGTCTTTGTGCTATCAGCAACCTTCAGATTAGTTGGAGGACCAGGTGGCTCTGCAAATAATAAAAGAGATAGGTGCCAGCATGAAACAACTATCTGAAATCATTTAAATATGGTGTAGATTTAACAGGATCACCAACACCAGTCCTTTCATACGTTACCTATTGGGTCTTTAGCCACAACTGGTCTTGATGGCATGCTTGGCTCTCCAAGCCCAATTTCATTTTCAGCTTTGACGCGGAACTGATATTCATGACCTGGGATCAGGTTTCCAACTTTCATTCTTCTTTCTGGGATTGGGCTCTTGGTAACTGCAACCCATCTTAAAGATAGTTTTTCTTTCTTTTCCAGGATATATCCTGTGATTGATTTCCCACCATCATATTCTGGTGCATTCCATACTACAGTCATTTCCTCTTTGCTCACTTTAGTAATCTCTGGAGCATCAGGAGGACCTGGTCTGTTATATTTTGTTTTAGCAATAATTGGCTTTGTCTCTGTTGCGGGCCCAGTACCCATCTTATTCTCTGCACGCACTCTAAAGATATACTCATTTCCTTCAACAAGACGTGTGACATGTGCCTGTGTCATTAATATAGAGGAAGAAAATGTAGACCAGACCATACGCCTAGTCTCACACTTTTCTAAAATGTAATTTTGTATTTCACATCCTCCATCATCCTCTGGTGGCTCCCAACTAACTGTGCATCTGTCACTTGAGATGTCAGAAACTTTTAGGCTTCTTACTGCTCCAGGTGCATCTAGAACATTAACAAGAGCATAGGCTGTGAAAGCACCTGCTGAGTTTGTTGCAGTAATAACATATTTGCCAGTGTCGGAGCGTTTTGATTTTGTAAGAAGAAATTTCGAGGCATCAGATGTTGTTTCAATCTTAACTCTAGGAGATCTACTCAAGTCTGCAGCATCTTTGTCCTTTGCCCATGCAACTTCTGGTTGTGGCTTTCCTCTAACACCAGCTTCAAGTCTAACTGAATCACCTGCTTTTACAACAAGCACTCCAGCTAACTTCAAATCAAGTACAGGTTTCTGTATTTCTTCTTTAACAACAACTTCGTCTGTCTTTACCCAGTTACTTTCTCCGCCTTCATTCTTGGCCTGGACTCTAAACTGATAGGTTTGATTTTCAATGCACTTCTCCACCATAAATACTCTTTCTTTAATACTGCCTTTGTGGACTCGTTCCCATTCATCACCATCTTTAAGTTTTCTCTCAAGATGATAAGTTATATTAGGGCTGCCACCATCGTAGTCTGGTTTATTCCATTTAAGAAGAACAAATGTTTTCCCAATGTCTTCAATACGGAAGTTTTGTGGCTCACTTGGTTTTTCCACTGGATTAATGGCAAGTATTGGTGTTTTTGTCTCAATGACCTGGCCTGGTCCAACTTTATTTTCAGCACAGACCCGGAAGAAATATTCATGATTTTCTATAAGGGACGCTTTGATGAGACGTTTCGTAAGATCTGAAGAGATTATCGACCATCCTCTCTGACTTGGTTCTCGATATTCTACAATATAATTTGTAATTTCTGAGCCGCCGTTATCATCTGGATTCTCCCAGGCTACCATGCAGGAGTCTTTAGTTACATAACTTGTCTTCAGGTTCTTGCATGGACCGGGCCTGTCAAGCACGTTAACAAGAACAACTGCTTGAGCTTGGCCGCTGTTATTCTTAGCTGTAATTGTGTATTTGCCATGATCTGCTCGGATGGCACCTTTTATGTTCATTTCAACATGTGGAAAGTCCTGAATCATTTCGATTCTTGCTTCTTTAGCAAATGTTCTGCTATCCTTAGACCATGTAATGTCTGGATCTGGTCTTCCTTTTACTCTTGCAGAAAGGTGAATTGTTTGACCCACTCTAACAGTAACCAGGTCACGACACGTTACATCAAGATCCACTTCTGGAGGATTAAGGATGTCCTTTGCAATAACAGATTCTGGTAATTCTCTTGGTTCACCTTCTCCAACAACATTAGCAGCTTTAATACGGAATCTGTATTCGTTTCCCTCAATTAAACCAGGTACTCTGAATGCACATTGTCTGATGAGCTCATCCTTATTAATCCTATTCCACTGAGCAGTTCCTGACTTCTGGCATTCTACAACATATCCCAAAATTGGGCTTCCGCCATCCCTTGTTGGCTTTGTCCAGACTAAATCAGCTGTTTCTCTGCTCTTGTCTTTAAGTTTAGGATTAATTGGAGGGCCAGGTGGTGTAATAGGGCGTGATGCTCTGATTGGATCAGAAACAGGCGATGGTTTACTTAAGCCAGCAATATTTTCAGCAAAGGCTCTGAACTCATATGTGTTGCCTTCAAATAGACCAGTAGCTCTGAATTTCAGGTCAAGCACAGGCGATTTGTTCACTCGTATCCATTTACCTGATATTTCTCTACGTTCAATGATGTATCCACTTATTGGGCTACCACCATCAGACTTTGGTATTGTCCAAGAAACTGTTACAGCATTTTCGGTAACATCATACGCAACTGGTTTCCCAGGAGGTGATGGTGGATCAAACATATGCTTAGCAATAGTAGGTTTGGATTCAAGAGGCTTTCCAATTCCAATTTTATTCTGTGCTTGCACCCTGAAAATATATTCAGATCCTTTTTGGAGCCTTGGAATCTTAGCCTTTGTGCTTGTGCTTCCAGAACTGACAATACCCCAGGTTTCTTTTTTGCTTTCTCGTTTCTCAACAATGTAGTTCATGATTGGACTGCCACCATCATCCCTTGGAGGTCTCCAAGAGATAACCATATGCTCCGGTGTTACTTCAAGTATATTGAGTGGTGCTGTTGGAGGACCAGGAACATCCAAAACTGTAAGATGTAGGGCTACGGTCTTGCTGCCAGCTATGTTTGAAACTGTAAGCAAATATTCTCCTGTATCCTTTCTTGTGCAATCTTTGATGGTAAGCACTGTTGAGTAATTATCAGTAACAATGGAGTAGTTCCCTTCTGATTTAATTTCAGTATTATCAGTTACCCACTTAGCAGCTGGAACAGGAATTCCTCTCATGATTGCAGGAAGTCGTACAGTGCTTCCAGCTTTTACAACAAGGCCTTCAATTAATTTCACATCTAATTCCACACTTGGAGGCACTGAAATTGTATACGAGAAAATAGATTAGGACATGTGAAATTCAATAAGGAAATCTATAAAGCATGTTATATTATATTGTACATGTTAAAATAAATTACCCAGTTTTTCTTGGCACTGTATTGGTATAGTAGTATCTGGGCGGCTGAGACCAGCAGCATTCTGAGCTTTTACACGGAATTTGTAAATCTTTCCATTCTGTAACCCAGTTACAACACACTCTGGTATGGAAACAGTTTTGAACGGAATCCAGTCCTCTGCACCCTCTTCTTGATAGTCAACAACAAATCCTGTGATTTCAGAGCCTCCGTCACGATCTGGCCAATTCCAAGCTAGGGAAACTTCAGTCTTGTCAAAATCTACATGATGCAGATTCTTCGGAGGCCCAGGTGGATCTTTTTAAAGCAGAAAAACAGTGTTAGAACAGGACCTATTCTAAACATAGTGTACAGTTTAATAAGGGCTGCTAATTTACAATGCAACTTACATATTGGGTCAGTTGCCTTTATTGGTTTTGTTGATTCTACATAAGTACTTCGTCCATACTGGTTCTCAGCAGCAACTCTGAAGAGATACTGAGCGCCTTCCATTAGATGTTTTGCCATTATGCTGTGCTTTTTGGATGATGTTGAGATTGGTATCCAGTTGTTACTTGCAACATCTCGTTTTTCAATCACATAATTTGTAATTACAGAACCTCCATTGTCTTCTGGTTCTTTCCAAGTGAGATAACAAGAATCTTTTCTGACTTCACTAATGACCAGATTTCTAGGTGGGCCAGGTTTATCTAAAAGGAAAAAAAAGGAAGCAAATCCAAATTGTAAAACCTGCTGATCACTTGCTCTATTCGCAACAATGATTTACAGTGCATAATACTGTGTTTTTAAGAGCTTTGTTGGCATAGAAAGTCTTTACAACATTCAAATTTACTAACAGAAAACAGGCCTTATATGTTCTCTAAACCTTTATTAAAATGTCTGTGCCTCTCTTTATGCAGCATGGATGCTCTTCGTGCATTTCATAGTTTATTGCACTAAGGATAGCACCATTATTTCAATTCAACACCATAATATCACCCGAAACAGCTATCATCCTTCTATAGCCAATATGTTGTACATCTCCACCTTGAAGGTTCTCTTGATATATGGCATAATGTAAAAGTCTTGTAGGTAGATTGCAATCTCTTTTAATGCCACTTAAAGGCCAAAAGTTTATTTTACAATGCATCATCTGTGTCTTGATCAAATGGAGCTAAATTATGTTACATTATTTCACATAAACCCTATTTCAGAGAGGGACATGCACCCAGTAAATACAAAATATATTAAACACTGGGCAAATGGTATTAATATTTCTACTTTTGAAAATGAAGATTCAAAGGAAAGACATGGTACCTAGTACAACTACTTTCACGGAGACTGTCTTTGATCCGGCTTCATTCTCAACAGTGAGGGAATACACGCCACCATCTTCTTTAACACAATTACGAATTTCCAACCGGCTTCCAACAGGTGTGACCTCAATGTCAGCTTTAGTTGAGACCTCTTTATCTTCCTTCTTCCAAGATACTTTTGGGAATGGTACTCCTTTGATCTGTGCGCTGAGTATTATTGTGTTACCAGCTTTTATGTGTTGTTCTCGCACCATATTAGCATCAAGGATCAGCTCAGGAGGTTCTGTGAAAAACAGGGAAATGTATTACACAAAAGTAATGTTACATGTTGTTCAGAAAAGAATTGCCATAAATATCACTTACCGAGTCTGTCCTTAGCTACAACTGGATCACGTACATAAGCTGGTTCAGATTCACCTGCAGCATTGACTGTCATTATTCTAAATTTATAGGTTTCTCCCTCTGTAAGAGCAGTAACTTTGTAATTTGTTTCAGGGCATGAATCAGCTGTATAGTTTGCTTTCTTCCACTCTTCGTCTCCAACTTTTTGGTATTCAACAATGTAACCAAAAATCTTTCCTCCGCCATCATGTCGTGGTGGTTGCCAAGACAAAGCAACAGAATTTTTCGTGTTGTCAACTGCTTCAGGATTAACAGGTGGACCTGGTTTAACTATAAAACAGACCTTAGATTACATACCTGTATGTCAAATACTTACTAGTAGGATGTACTCTGAAGAACTAACGTGATACATACCAATTGGATCTTTAGCGAACACTGGTTTTGATGGTGGACTTGGATCACCTACACCGATTTCATTTTCAGCAGAAACCCTGAATTCGTATTCACAGCCTTCCAAGAGATCGTTTACCACATATTGAGTGTCTGGATAAATGGGTTCTCTTGAGCATTTGATCCATCGGTTAGACATTGTTTCCTTCTTTTCCACAATATAGGCAAATATAGGCTTTCCCCCATCACGTGGTCTATTCCAAGTTACCAAGGCAGATTCTTTGGTAACATCCTTAATTATTGGCATTTCAGGTGCTTCAGGAACCCCTGTTGAAATATGAAGAAATACATGTAACAAATTACTGTAAATCAGGGCATGAATGCTCACAAAAGACACAGGTTATATATAGGGCTGCCATACTTACTGAATCGATCCTTCGCTTTCATTTCATCAGATATCAGGGGATCACTTATTCCATACATATTTTCAGCACATATGCGGATAACATATTCTCTTCCTTCAATCAATTTTGGAACTTTGCAGGTGGTCTTGTTACTTGCAGATGTGACTGGCATCCACAGGTCCCGATTTGTATCTCTCTTTTCAATTATATAATTCGAAATGGGACTGCCTCCATCATCCAGAGGAGGCTTCCATGAGACAACCATGAAATCTCTGTGAACTTCATCAAAAATTACGGGGCCAACTGGAGGCTGCGGGCGGTCTGTTAAAAAACAAGAACAAGTATTTATCTTCTATCCTCGCATTCATTGGGAAGTTGTTCTTTATTTATTCTATATGGAAAATCTTACCAACAACGGTTACTTGACAAACACCCTTTCGAGCTCCAGTGACATTCTCTACAATCACACAGTATTTTCCAGAATCTTCACGAACCGCCTTCAGTATTCCAAGGCATAAGGTTGTTGGTGTAGTTTTGATCTTTGTGCGTTCGTTTTCCTTAACTACCAGTTCATCTTTTAACCAGGTAATCTTTGGTGCTGGTTTTCCAGTGTATCGTCCATCCAAGCTGAATGACTCACCAACTCGTACAATAAATTGATCTCTAAAGGCAAGCTCAAGTGTTGGTGGTGCTAGAATTAAAATAGGAAAAGTTAGTGGTACAAAATAGGTGAGAACATGGTTCTACATATATACTGTTCAGATTAAAATTAAAACAAATACATACCAAGCTCATCTTTGCAAGTGATTGGTTTTGTGCAGAATGAAGGCTTGCCTTGTCCAACAATATTGACAGCACTTACACGATATTCATATGTGTCTCCTTCTTTCAAACCATCAACAGTATATTTTCTGTCAAGCATTTTCTCCTTAGTAAGTCTGACAAACTTGTCTTTTCCAATGAGACGACTTTCTAGAACATACATGGTTATGTCTGATCCTCCGTTATATTTAGGTGGGTTCCAGGTCAAACTAACTGAGTTCTTGGTTACTTCTGTTACTTGCAGATCCTCTGGGCGCTCAGGCACAGCTACAAATAAAGAAAACAAACACTAGTCAGTGCCAGACATGGGCCTGTCATCTTAATATTCAGCTATGTAGTCATCAAGCAGTAGCTTGCCACTTTTAATACCTTCAAGACCTGCTTGCTGTTTGCTGCATGTTTGTTACCAACAATTTCACGTTGAACATAATGAGACAAGTTCAGGCCAAAGAAATTGTGAAGTACATTGTAAAGAAAGTGTCAGAACTCAAATTGGAAATATAAAAAACGAAAGATTTTAGAAAAATATCACGTGGTATATGTCATATTGAATTATGAGACAAGAAGGTAATGACAAACAAAAATATTGGATAAATGTAGTACTTGAATATAAATTAAATGTTGTAAAACATAAAAATGACTTACTAATTGGATCTCTGACAACAATCTCTCTTTGAGTCTCAATAAAAGGGCCCATGCCAATGATATTTTCTGCTGCTATGCGGAAATGGTACGCCACACCTTCTATTAATCCTTGTACAACTGCATTTTGCCTTGTCACAGTATATGTTACTGGACTCCATCCTCTGCGGCCAGCATCACGCTTTTCAATGACATAATTGGTGATTGCAGACCCACCGTCATCCTCCGGAGAGAACCATGTGAGTTTGCATGAGTCAATAGTTAAATTCTCTGTAAGGAACGGTTCACTAACTGGGCCAGGCACATCTGTAGAAAGAGAAAAGCACATTTTGTTTGACATCCTTTTTCTAATCACAAGATACAATAAAAAAAGTCTAAGATTGTTTTAGTGTACTAACCTAATACATCCACAATAATTGTCTTTTTTCTTTCTCCACATTCGTTTTTAGCAAGTAGTGTATAATAGCCTTGGTGATTTCTCTGGCACTTCTTAATGACCATTGAAGAACTTATAGACGTTGTTTCAATTTCAGCTTCTGGTGGTAAAGGCCTCTCATCTCGGCTCCAGGAGATCTCCGGAGGAGGCTTTCCAGACACATATGCTATAATTCGAATAACTCCACCAGCATGAACAACAATTCTGTCTTTGACACTTGCATCTAGTTGGATATCTGGAAGTACTGTAGGAAAACATAATTAATATCAGAGGTTTAAAGTTTTCCAAAGATTCAACAAAAGTGTTTTTATCTTTATGTGAAATGCATCATTCTAGTTTTTCCTAACATTTTGCCTACAGCATTCTTCAGGATAATCTATTCACTTTTTACACCTATGACCGTAGTTGAAGTTAGTTCAGTGTTATTTACAATCGTATTGGTTTTCCTCTGACTGTAGCAGCACAGCAATGCTATCAAACCTAAACACATAGGTTGGATCCACATTGCTTCATTATTTAAAGCTAAATCTGATCATTACAATATTGTGGTGGAAAGCTAAATTTTAACCAAACCATGCACAACTCTAAAAACAAAAGGACTTCCCAACTCTCTCTGTTACAACTGTTTATACTTTATTCACTTGTGCATCATTCATGCAATCCATTTTACTTTACTTTTGCAATGCACTGCATTTGCTGTGCGTCACATAACGTTGCTCCACAAATTTGCAATAGAAGGCCTGGATTATACAAATACCTTACTACTGTTTGATAATTCAGAAAATTGCAAAGAGACAAGCCTAACAAAAATATATTCATGCTGAGCATTGAAAATATTGTTACATACCTATCCTGTCCTTGACTTCAATAATGTCTGTAACTTCACCAGGTTCTCCAACACCAGCAGCGTTGACTGCTCTGACTCTGAATTTGTAGAAACTTCCTTCCTTTAATCCTGGTACAACAAACTTTGTGCCTCTTACTTCTTTGTCCTTGGCCTGAATAAAATGAAATAGCATTTTACATATATATGTTTATCAGACTTGTGGACACCCTAAGCCAGAGATTATATACCACCTACCTTTTCCCATTCTTCCTTTCCTTCTTCTTTATATTCCACAAAGTATCCAGTGATTTTAGACCCGCCATCTTTTGATGGTGGAACCCATTCTAGATCTACTGTTGACTTTGTCCAATCAGTCACCTTTGGAATAGGAGGACCAGGTGGAGCTATTAAAATAAAATGATGGTATATCAGTATTTTTTCTATCTCCAGGGAAAACGTTAAATAAATAAGAGCATTTTTTTACAGTTTTTACCAATGGGATCTCTGGCCGTAGCTGGGTCAGACGGCATACTTGGAGGACCAACTCCAGCAGCATTAATAGCCAGCACACGGAATTGATAATCAGAACCTTCAATAAGGTTCTTTGCCTGGTAAGAGACACCAAATGGCATTGCTTTAATGGGATCCCGGTTAATCCTTTTCCATCTCTTTCCTGTAGTTTCTTTTGCTTCCAACCAATAACCTGTTACTGGAGAGCCACCATCATATTCTGGCTCTTCCCAGTTGACAGTCATTGAATCTCGTGTGATACTGCTAACTGTAGGCTTTTCACATTGTCCTGGAACAGCTGTAAAGTATCAAAATAGATCATATTTAGGAACAATGTTTTTGAAAGTGTTTCATTTAACAAACTGCCATTAAAAAATCTAGATTACTTTAACTTAATTGAATACTTACAAAACAGGTTTCTTGCAGTTTCAGGCTCACTGTCAAGTGGTTCTCCAATTCCATATTTATTTTGTGCCAAAATACGAAATACATATTCATGACCTTCCAGCAACTTTGGTACTGTGTACATGCATTCTTTAGCTTCATTAGTTACATGAACCCATGTCTTTCTGTTAGCTTCTCTCTTCTCAATGACATAGTTTGTAATCTTTGACCCTCCATCATCTTTTGGTGGAAGCCATGCTAGTGTCATTGTATCAGCGGTGATGGCTTCAAATTTAATGGGTCCAACTGGTGGTCCAGGGCGGCCTAGTATTAAAGACAAAGGTTTATCAAACATGAATTTGTCCATAGAATTTCATTTGAAACTAACAATGTTTTATTTGTTTGAAATTTTGGAGTGTCTAAGACTCCCTTAGTATTTAAGTACTTCAAAGGAAAGACTAAACGTCATAATGAACTACGCTTTTTTGTAGAATCCAGTCATATTTTTTTTAAAGAGAAAAACTATTTTCATTTTCAATCCCTGAGCATATTAATACACCATGATATGCTTACCAAGGACATTGAGTCTCATTTCCTTTGAATCTTGCCCCTGATTATTTTCAGCTGTCAAAGTGTACAATGCAGTATCACTTCTGCGTGACTGCTGGATGAGTAAGGTGCAAGAATCTTCACCAACAACTTTATTGACATGTTGGTCAAACTGAACTGGTACTTTGTCATCAGGTTTATTTGGAGGAGCTTTGAACCATTTTAGTATGGGGAAGGGCACCCCTTTGATTTTAGCTATGATATTGATATCTGTCTTTTCTTCAGCCTCAAGGAATTCTGTCAGCTCGATCGATGGTGGGCCTAAAGGTAAACAAAATAAAACATTTGAGTGTCTGTATCCATCCTCCTGAAATATTTCTATTTCTGTGAATTGATTAGTATTTTACTTACATTGCTGATCCTTTACAACCAGTGGCCCAACAGTATTTGAAGGTTTACTAGTTCCTGCTTCATTGACTGCTCTTACTCGGAATTCATACTCTCCACCCTCCTTCAGGTCTTCCACAGTAAACTTTGTTTCTTCAACATCACGCTTATTGCATTGTTTCCAAGATTCCTTTTCTTGTCCTGTAGGGTCCCAGGTTAATCGCTCAATTATATAATGTGTAACAGGAGCACCACCATCATTCTTTGGAGGTTTCCATGTGAGAGCCACAGTGTTCTTTGTTACAAGGCCAATCTTGAGTCTTGTAGGGGGATCAGGTGGATCTACAAAAAATATTTTATTTTATTAAACCTACATCACTAAACAGAGCAGAAGACAATTATAGGTAAGTGCACAACTTTAAAATGTATATAGAGAATGTTTTATAGTGCATCCTGAGACTAGAAAAAATTATTTGTACCTTCACCTAAAAGTGGAATGCTTTGGAAAACTTTGAAATATAGAGTGTGACCATCCCTACATAGTAGGAGGTACCAATTTTGTTTATGAATATAAAAATGGTATGCTGTAAATTACTACTTAGGAGAAATTCTTGAAAACATAATGTTTCTAGGCATTCCTTGGATAAAACAATTTCCCCAGTTCTGCTACACCTATCATTCACGTTCTAGTATTGCAATATTTAATGTAGAATTACAAAATAAACAATTTGACTTCCTAAATGTTGTATTTTCTGTCTTACACAACCATCACCAAGTACACTGAAGTACACTTTTCGATGCATCAGGAAACAATTTGTGAGCATTCTCATAAGTAATTGGTACATTTAATTAAACTTACGAATTGGATCCCTTGCTTTGGTTCTTTGAATAGTTGCAACTGGAGGACCAACACCAAAACGATTTTCTGCACGCACCCGGAAGAAGTATTCTTGCCCATCAATAAGATCAGGTACAACATATGAGGTGCCTCCACAGTCATTGGTAACCTTGACCCAGGCCTTTCCTTCCACTGTTTTCTTTTCTATGATATAATTTTTGATTCTGTCACCACCATCGTTATCTGGGGCTTTCCATGAAAGTTTGCAGGAAGATCTTGTTGGATCACTGACTTTGAGATCTTTTGGTGGTCCTGGTGCATCTGTCATATTCAGATAACAATGAACATATGTTTAAGGCACACTATACTTTTGCATTTTTACAGCACACTGTTTCATACTGCAGGAGCTCATGAACTTACCCAAAACGTTTACTCTAACATTGACAGTCTTCTGGCCGGCTTTATTTTTTGCGGTAATACTATATCTACCCGAGTGACCTCTGTTGCACGTAGGTATGATCACAACTGAAGAAGTGTCAGTTGATTCAACCTGCCAGAAGAAAAGTACAAATTACTGTAGTTAAAATATTCTTGGACTTGCATCAGCCTCACATTATTATGACATATTGTTTGTAAATTAATAATAATGAAAAGCAAAAAAAGTAAAATTCTACCTGTGCATCTTCAGGGACATTATGAACTTGGTCCTAAAATGAATTGAAAACAAAACAAAATAATGACATAAAACATGTGGAAGTGTTTCACTATAAACTAGGTTGATGTAAGAGCTTAGGCTGTAGAAGTGTGGCACAATGGTTAGAGTGGCAGACCCTAAAGCAGAGATCTGGCTCAAGACCAGGGTTCAAGTCCCGCTTCGGCAGATCTTGGGCTCAATTCCCTTGGACCAGATAATTCTCGCCTCAGTGCCTAATCTAATTAATGGGTCTCACTCTGCAACTCTGGGCAATAGCTTGCTTAATCTCCACAACGGCCCCACCAGCGCTTGGATGCCTGGCTTCATGCTGGGGGTGCCCAGGAGTGGGCACCTCACAGGAAAAAGCCAGGAGGGGTTCCATAGCGGTATGAGTACTGCGCCTTGAGACCCTAATGGGTGAGTAGTGCGCTATACAAGTGCAAAGTTTACAGTTTATCTCTGTGTGCCTGTTTTACCTTTAATGCAGTTGTTGCAAGTCCTTCAAATTCCCAGGATACTTTAGGAACTGGACGTCCTTTAATAATTGCAGGAATTTTGATTAGTGTACCAGCACGGCAATTTAGAAGGTCTTGTGCTTTAATCTCAAGTGAAATATCAGGCTCTTCTGCAAATGGAATTTACAAATTGGTTAATAATTACATCAACTAAGGTTGATACAGTATACAGGAGTACAAGTAAATAGTCTTACCTAGAACATCTTTAATTGGTATTTCTGTAGTGCCAGGGCTTGGTTCAGACTCTCCTGCAGCATTCACAGCTTTCACTCTAAATCTGTAATTTTTGAGTTCCTGAAGATTCGGTATCAGACAGTTACAAGTAGGAAACAGTTTATCTGGGTCATTAACCTTCTTCCAATCACTGGTTCCTTCCTCCAACATTTCCACAATGTATCCTTTGATAGGACTGCCTCCATCCTTATTTGGTGGTTTCCAAGCAAGGGACACGCTTGATTTTGTTTTGTCTTTAACTTCGGGACATGATGGTGCTCCTGGTACATCTATCAGGGAAGGGAAAAATAAATCAACATGTAAACTAAATTTTGTTGAATAGTATTCCAACACATTTACTTATAACATATAAAGATATTATAGTGAGAATTATGTTTATAAAGATTTTAAAAAGACATGCAACTGAATTTGTACATATATGATTTATCTATGCATGAAATCCATTTATTTAGTGTTTGTGTAATTTTCAACCCTAGTAGAGTGGCAGAGTGGTTTGTAGACATCAAATACAATTTCACATAGTAACAGAATTTACGGAAATATTGAAAGGCAAATTTGGGATCTAAAAGATTATAATACATGTAGTCTCCTGCTTTCTCTCTCTTTTTCATTGTATATTGTCTCTACCTTCTTTTCTATTTAAAAATTATATGCAATGATTTTAAAATGTGCTTGCTTTATTTCTATGTGGTGATCTTTTTAAACTCATTTAGTCATTGTTGTCATCAATCACAAACAGTGCCATACAAATCAGTGTTAACATAATACAGGTTGCTTGTTTACAAGCAGAAACAGTTCCATACCTGACCAGCAGTGCAGATAAATTCAACCAAATAGTTGCCATTTGATAACACAATAGTCTGGCCATTTGCACTTATGATTGAATCAGTAGGGCTTTCACAAAATTATATACTTTGCATTCCGGCACTGTACTTCTTCATTGCCATTTGCAAACGTGGGCTACATGTCTCACATGATAGGTGCTCTTTATTAAAAAAGCTAGGACTTTATTTAATAAAATGGCATGCCTCAAGGATTAAGAACACAATGCAAAAATAGTTTTTACTAACTATTTTCTAATTCCTCCTGACATTATTCAGCTCCAAATTGAAGAATCTGCATTGGTGTTTTTTAATGGATTTCAGAACTCGGCTTTTGATTCCTAATTTGTGGGATGGGTAGCATTAAAAATCTAAATTAAAAATACACCACACATTTTTAAGGACACTCCAGTGTGATAGCAATTATTTTGTTCCAGAGTTTATGTTAATCACTCCCTATTTTGGCTATCTAGTGCATCACCTAGGCATATTTCATGAATGTAATAATTTTGTTATTTACATTGACTTATTTTTATAAACTGAAGCAAAACTCTATACATCACAAAGTTTAGCTTTACATTTTTGAGCAGGTATTAAAAAATAATTTTATGCAATGCAATACTTACGAATGGGATCAACAGCCAGGGCAGGATCGGAAGGCTCACTTGGTGGACCAATTCCTGCAGCATTCTCAGCCATTACTCTGAACTGATATTCAACACCTTCGATCAATCGCAGCACATTGTATTCCAGGCCTTTTACTGCTGGTTTTGTTACTGGTGCTCTGTTGACTCGTCCCCAGTAGACTCCACCCAGTTCTCTCTTTTCTAGCCAGTAGCCAGTAATTGGGGAGCCACCATTGTCTGCAGGTGGTTGCCAAGACACCAACATTGAGGATCGATCACAGTTTGAAACTATTGGCTTTTTAGGTGGTCCAGGAAGGCCAAAAGGATCTTTGATTACCACTTTCTCTGATGTGCATTCATCACTTGTTCCATACTTGTTGATAGCCCTGACTCGGAACTGATATTCACCATCTGTTATGAGGTTCCAGACCTAAGAATATGATAGTGCAAACTTTTTTAAGCTGTTTCATTTGTTTTGATTAGTACAGTATACCTTATGCCATGTGAAAATCAGCAGCAGCCTCATGATGCACAACTCATACCTGCAAAGCCCCCACCTTCAACCAAATCCAGATAGCTCTAAATGTTAAAATATATTTTTATAAAACATTTTCCTTATTTTAGTTTGAAGACCTGTTCATTATTATAATATGCAGTCAACAACCAGAACAATTTGAATCCTCAAAGTGAGAGCTCTAACTGGTAGTACTAAGATTGTGTTCTCTCCATAACTCTGAAGCCTCTTATATAATAATCTTTTGCCAACCAAGAACACTGAGACTCTCACAGCTTGTTCCGGTGATGCTTACTTTTTTCAAACAACTAATTGTGATGCCTTAATGAATCAATAATACCTTTCAATCAAAACTACACTGCATTTACATTAGGATAAAAGCATGCAGTTCATGTAAACCTTTTACAACAGATCCTTAATGGGTACACAGCATTATAATTGAGATAAGTGTTCCTTAACATCCCTTGTGCCTTTCCCTCTGGCTTGAGTGGAGAGACGTTACCTAATGACACTGCCAGCTAGAATGTTCATTAATGCTGTACTAGAACATGCAATTCATGGATTGATCACTTATAATGCTCACAGTGGCTGATCAAATGTTTGAAAGAGACTTGCCTTTTGCAAGCAATGACATAATGATTTACCAGGCCAATCACAAAGAGACTTTCACAGGTAATGCTGCTTAGCTCTTCTCAAGAAACTCAATGGAATGTCACACTACTGTGCTTGTGAACATCCATTGCTTTCCAAATACATTAGGCAAAATCTTGCAGTTTTTAAAAACTTGTTTAAATGGAAATTTTACTAAATTCTGGCTGCTCACAGTTTGCAGACTATATCAGCATTATTAAAGAGGAGCATTAACATTACGATAATTGGCTTTTACCCACATACCTATAATGATAATGCACTCTATGATTTTCACCATTGCAATAAAAATAGTTATAGAAACATTATCCATTACAACCCTATCTCGTGGATTTTAGAATTCCTCGTAACAAGTGAAGCCACACATTGCTTTATAATGATCTTTTCTATTAATATGTATCTCAATATTGAAACTAATACAAGTAAAGTGAACATTTAAAAGTTTCATGCTTTTATTTTCTGAAAACAAATGTAGTATAACATCCTCTTTACTGAGGGTTATTTACTAATACATCTGCAACATCGATGTGTCCTTTTGTTTTGTGCGTACAACCACTCTGGATATTGAATTCAAAAATACCCTTTACTGTTGGTACCTTATGGTAAGTTTCACAATATAGTAATATCAAGTATAGCACTGCTTAGATGCTTTCCTTGATATCACTAGCAATATGAAAGAACTAAAGCAAACATTTGATCAGACTGCATAATATATCTTGAATATAAAAAACCATATAACTTGTCAAAAAGTAGTCACTCAAAAGCAGCATTTTCTAGTAAATATAGAATCCAAGTTCTGCAGCATTAGTAGAGTGATTACTATTTTAGTGATTAAGAGCACAAGCCTCAGTTCATCCGTTATGTTCACCTGAAGAATTTCTTAATTAGTGCTTTTCTGAATACATTTTGGATACGTAAGTCATGATTTCTGAACTAAATAATGCTTCAATATGAATAATGAGTAATAAAAAATGGAACCTTTAATAAAAACATGTTGTTAACTTTTGATGATTTCATCAACTATTAATCAAAATATAAGGACCATAAAGAACATCAACAGTCCAGTCTTAACTATTGTAAGTGTATTGATGATAGATAAACCTACCCCAAATCTTCTGTCAACAACAGTGTTTGAGACCTCTTCCCATTCAGATTTCTTTTTACTTGCATCTCGTTTGTCAACAACATAGTTTAGAATTTCACTTCCGCCATTGTCCAGAGGTGCATCCCAAATCAAATAGCATGATTCAGCTTTAATGTCAGTAACAGCAAGATTTCTTGGAGGTGAGGGGCGATCTAATTAATCACAAAAGACATAAATAAATGTGTTAAAATATGACAATGGTAGGCTTATGTTTAGTTGCTCATAAAATGTAGTTTTTATGTAGATAAATTCTTACCAAGTACTTCAACATTCACTGAACGATATGCAGTTCCCAGTCGGTTTGATGCTGTCACAACATAGGTTGCAGTGTCACTTCGAGCTGATGCAGGCATACTTATTTCTGTTTTGGCTTCACTTCTTGATAATTCTTGTTTGTCGATCTTAAGAGCCGGTGTTGATTTTTCAAGTGGCACATCATTCTTTGTCCATTCAATCTTGGGCATTGGAAGACCTGTTACATCAGCTGGAATTTTAACTGGTTCTCCTGCTTTTACTTTGATGGTATCACCCCGGACGGTCAAACGCAATGTTACGGTAGGAGGTACTAAAAAGAAATAAACATATTAAGTAAAAGCTAAGCAGTTGCAGAGATTTATAATAGTATAATTATTGATATGTATAAGTATGCATACCTTCATCATCTTGAATAACAACATTAAGTGGAAGTGATGGTTCACTTTCACCAAGTGCATTCACAGCTCGGACACGGAATTCGTACATGTGCAATTCAGCAAGATTTTCTACCACAAATGATGTATCCGGGCACAGTCGCTTGTTAACTCTTTCAAATTCAGTTGCATCATGTCGTCTCTTTTCAATAATATATCCCGTAACAGGGCTACCACCATCATTACGAGGGTACTTCCAATCAAGAGTAATGGTTGACTTTGTTCTTTCCGTATATGTAAACCGTTCTGGTGCACCAGGAGGACCTGTGCATAAAATGAAAATATTATAAACCCTAACCTTTTGTTTGAGAAACTATAATGTTTTATATATTTTAGTTACATGAGCTTACATAACAAAGAACTTAAATACAAATCTACAGAAAGATATTGAGAGGTATAGAAAGGCGGAAATGTGCTGTGGATTTTTTAACAATCTTTCTAAAATTTAAATGGGTTTTATTACTAAGTAATGGCAAATATGAAATGCCATTATTATTCATCTATTTAGATTGATTATATAAAAAGTGAAGCAAACAAACAAAAACATATACTATAATGAAATGCAAATTCAGGGGTGATTTCAAAATAACTTAGCAATATAAACAACAATAACAGATTTAATAGGACAATTTAAAAATTGCAACCAATTTATGAGGATGAATGTGTTATTTACCTAGAGGATCGACTGCAAGAATGGGTCCGAGGTCTACAGGAGGACCACTACCAAATTTATTTTTGGCAATAACACGGAACATGTATTCTTGTCCTTCTAGGAGACCCACTATATCACATTTAGATCTTTCTGTTTCTATAGGCAGTCTCCATGTATGCATTTTAGCGTCCTTCCGTTCAATTGTGAAGCCTGTGATTTCACTTCCACCATCATCTTCAGGATCCGACCAGTTGAGTAAAATCATTTTTCTTGTCACAACAACAGGTTTTAGATCAAGTACTGGACCTGGAACATCTATAAAACAAAGTGACATGAACAAATTATTATGTATATGTGCTTGGTAAATTAAGATTTGAAATCAGAATTATTTATTTGTTAGCTATCCCTGTAAATAATGCATAGTTATGTATAGGCATAGGACATTGAAGGACATTGAATAGGAGTGGTAAACAACAACAAATAATCAATATCTCAGTATTTCTGGATAATTTGACAGAACAGCATGGTATTCATTATATAAGGTTTCCCAGAGTTGTTCCAGAAAAAGAAGCAAGAAAAAATAGTTTCGCACATTTTAGGCAATTAGATGTATCTAATTCCAAAGCACAAGGTTATAAATTATAACAGCTTATAGATTTCCTCCATCACAGCAGTTTGCATATTGTTTTGCAGGTCTCACACGCTGTGCATGAACATTCTTCGCAAAAGGATTTGAATTCACTTGCTTACCCATGATTTCAACTCTGGTTGCAGCAGATTTAGTGCCACTTGCATTACTGGCAGTGATGATATATCTTCCATGGTTTTTCCTCTCTGCATTTAGAATTGTTAATTCTGAAGAGGTGCCAATATTAGTAACAACTGCTCGTTCTGTTTCCAGTTCTCCATCTTCCACAGTCCATTCAATGGTAGGTGTGGGTCGGCCTGTTACGGTAGCAGGAATTTTCAGAGTTTGTCCAGCGAGTATCTGAATACCTCCTTTCACGGAAACATCTAATTCTACCATTGGTGGTTCTGTAGAAAAAATAAATAAAAGTAATGACATTATAGCAAGACCAGTAATAAGAGATTAATATTCTTACACTTTAGCCATGTAAAGTAACACATTCATAAGTACCCTGTGGTTCCAGAACTGTTATTGGCTCTGTTACTCCAGGAGGACCTTCACCAGCATTATTAACAGCAATCACACGGATTTTGTAGTCAGCACCTTCCCGAATTCCTTTGACTGTGTATTTACGAGGTTTAATTGGTTTGTCTGTGCAACGTGACCATTCATTTGTGCCCATGAGCTGTTTGTCAACATAATAGCCCAAGATATCTCCTCCACCGTTGTAAATTGGAGCATCCCATTCCATCTCAATGGCAGAGGCACTTGTATCAACAACTCTGGGAGTTGGAGGTCCAGGTGGCACTTTAAATAAAAAGGTTGTAGATGCAAGATGATTAGGACAATAGTACCCTTAATGTATTCTCCTAGTAATCAATAGACGTTTTAAAATTGGATTCTTGGAGATCGAACACTCTTGTGAAATTCAATACCACTGTTTTTAATTTATTGTAAGAACTGCTCTCTTCTGCAAGAGTCTCAAAATCTATCTACGGCCCATATGCAGAGTAGGATCCTAACATACTCTTCAATATGGTACAAGCGCCTAGAGGCAATCCACTTTGCAGTTACGGGTTATGTAAGTACCAAAATAATCACTTTGGTATTATCACACAATTTAATGCTTTGTTCTATTGTATGTATGATTCTGATTCTGATTTAAGAACAAGCGGTTCAAAACATTGAATCAACTCCTCTTACAATTATAATTGGTGAAATTAGTGAGATATGTGTTACATTTAAAAAGACACTGCCTAGGCTCAAACCAACATTTCATCAATTTAATTCAGGCAACATATCTGTTTTAGTGGGGGGACATGGGGTCACTACTTGTTTTGACAGTCTTTTCACAAAATGTATGCATATGTGTTTTATATTTATGCTACATTACTTACATATTGGATCTTGTGCTGTCTTCGGATCTGATGGGACACTAAATTTCCCAGGGCCAGCAGCATTTTCAGCACACACTCTAAATATGTAAGTGAGGCCTTCCAAAAGGCCTTCTACTCTTGTTTCCAGTGCATTAACAAGGCTTCTGTTTGCACGAGCCCAGTGAGTGCTGTTGATTTCACGTTTCTCAATCCAGTATCCTAAAATAGGACTTCCATTATCTTTTGGCTCTATCCATTTAACCAACATGCTGTTGCTTGTTACATCCTCGATTTCTGGCTTCTCTGGTGCATCTGGAGGAGCTGATGAAAAGAACCACAATAGATGTTTGTACCTAGTCTTTACCAATCAGAACTGAAAAAATAAGAATGTTAAAGATGTGCTCAAGATAAGAAACAGTATACTCACTAAATGGATCTTTTGCTGTAAGTGGCTGTGAAACACATGCTGGTCCAGGACCAAATCTGTTCTCAGCTGTAACGCGGAAGAGGTACTCCTTTCCTTCAATGAGCTTGGTGACTGGATATTTGCACTGTCTTAGTGTTGATGTCACATTCACCCAACCAATTTCTGCCTTGGTGTTGTCCTTCTTTTCCAAAATATAATTCAAAATTTCACTACCACCATCATCGAGTGGAGGCTCCCATCTGCATAAAACTGAATTTTTTCTTAGGTCCTCAAATGTAAAGTTGACTGGAGGTCCAGGTGTATCTATTATGGAGGAAAAAATAAATTATGAAAGCAGTTCTATTCATTACACAAAACTGAAAATTGAAATATTTCAATATGCACTTACTTAATACATTCACGTCACATGAAGCCTTTGCCGCACCATGATCATTTTCAACCTTGATGGTAAATTCCCCGTGGTCTCTTCTAATGGAGTCTCGAACCCATAGCAAGGAAGCTCCCTGTTTACTGTTGTCAACGGTTAAACGTTCTGGTAGGCTTAGGTGGAATGGCTCCTCCTCCACAATTTCCTTCTTCCTTCTTGCCGGTACTACTTTATCAACTCTCTTTTTGATTTCTTCAGGTCTAATCACTTCACCATCTTTAAGCCATGTAATAGTTGGATATGGTGAGCCTGAAATGATTGCTTCAAGAGCAATTTCATCACCCTGCCTTACACCAACACCACCTTGTAGATTTGCAGCAAGAGACACCTTTGGGGGATCTGCAATAGAAAATTGGTTGTTATTTGGCACAGACTTTACTAAAGATGGAAACATTTTCCAGAACATGTACTAGAGTGTGACCTGAAGGGTACACAGAGAACCTAACTTTTATTTTCTGATTGACTTGAACCATTCAGCTGGATCTCACATTTCATCCACAGTTTAAGAGAAGGTCTCGCTAGTGGCTCTCCACAGTTAGTATGTGAGTGTCTTTCATATATGTCAACAATGCTTCTATTTGTGACCCTTACTTTGTTACATTGTTTTAACTAGGAGAAATTATGAATGTATTGGAGAGGGAATAAAATGATAACAATACAGAACATAAAATATTTTCTAAAATGGCACTGGTTACTTGGCCTATCGAATTTTGTTTCTGGAGAGGAACATAGGTGTAGTAGATTAGTTAATGCATTTAGGAAATGATATTGGCAATTGACGGGAAGGATACATAGTAAGGTAAATCATTCTAATTGCAAATCATCACATCTATGTAAAAAACGGCATGGGTAAAAATATAATGCATGTATTGCTTGTGATACTAACTTACCAATAGGATCCAGAGCCTTCACTCCAAGAGTTGCGCGAGAAGGCTCACTAATACCAGCAGCATTTTCGGCACGTGCACGGTATTGGTATTCTTTGCCTTCCTCTAGGCCTTTGACAGTATATGTTAGCACCGGTACCAAAGAGTCATTGCAGCGTTCCCATTTTTCTCCACCTTTAGGCAATTTTTCAATGATGTACCCCATTATCTTACATCCACCATCATACATTGGTGGTTTCCATGTCAGAGTTATTGTCTTTGATGTAGGGTTATGTGTTTCAACATCAACAGGTGGATCAGGACGTTCTGAAGTATAAAGAAATAAATAGAAAGTTAATCATCTATGTCAGGGATTTTTTCACAGTCCTGCAATGTAGATTCAGCACTGATAAAAACTTACGTTTTGAATCTTCTGCAATTATTGGATTCCTTAGCTCCAAGTATTCACCTCCACCGATCTTGTTTACTGCCTTGACACGGAAGTAGTATTCCCCATTGGGTATAAGATCCTTCACATTCCAAGTCAGTTTGTTCTCTCCAGACATAACTGGAGTGTACGTTCTTCTACCAGCTTCTCTGCGTTCAAGTACATAATGCAGTATTGGAGATCCACCATCACTTTCTGGAGGCTCCCATGTTACCTTGCATGAATTTTTAGTCACATCACTTGCCTTAATGTCCTTACACTGTCCTGGTAGACCTATTTAGTAATAGGAAAATAAAAATTATGAGAAAACACTGCCTTGTTTACCGAAAATGGTTTTGATGAAGCATTTGCTATAAAACAATTAATAGTTACCAATAACTTTAACATTGACGGAGCCTGTTGTTGTGCCCAGTTTGTTTTCCAAGGTAATGGTATATACTCCAGCATCTGCATGAACACTACTAGCAACATCCACAGATGCAGATGTGTAGTCACTCTTCATTGTCACTCTATCTACTGCCTTTAGTTCTTTGCCATCTTTGTGCCAACACACAGAGGGAGTTGGGACAGCTCTGAAGGACACAGGTATGGTTAATTTCTCTCCTTCAACAACAGTGATGTCTTGAGTTTTCAAATCAATACTTGGATTACCTACAGAAAGGTAGAAGCATGTGATTAACAGACAGTTTAAGACGCATCTGAGAACTTTCAAATCATATTAGGTGTGACTTTACTTAACAGTGTCATCTGCAATTTACTCAGAGTAACATTTGCTGAGTTAAGACATTGTTTAAAAATGTTCAGTACTAAACTACTTACAGTCAGGGTCTTTTGCAAAAACATTTTCTGAGATTTCAGATGGATCACTGGCTCCGATGGCATTTACAGCTCTGACTCTTAAAATATATTCCTTGTCAGGTGAAATACCCTCTTCTGCTTTATATTTCAGGTCCTTTATTGGGCGAGAGTTGATTCGCATCCATTTTTCAGTTCCGGCTGGACATAGTTCCACATGATAGCCGAGAATAGGGCTGCCACCTGTTTTCTCTGGTGGTTTCCATGCAATGGAAATATGACCTCTGCTTGCATCTGTGACATGCAATTCTAAAGGTGGAGATGGAGGACCTGCAGAAACAAAAACACAATGTAATTTCACTTGTTGCACCATCTTGTCAGTGGAGTGAATTGTGCAATATGCTAAATTCTCGATTTGATTATTGAACTATATCAGATTATTACTCACTTGTTGGGTCTTCAATCATGAGCATATCAGTAGGTTCACTTGGATGGCCAACGCCAGCCTCGTTTTCTGCACGAACTTGGAATTGAACCTCTGTTCCTTCAATCACATCTGTTACTTTGTAGTGACAGTCAGGTCCTGATGTCTTGCCAGCTTTTACCCAGCGCGTTCCAAGTTTTTCTTTCTTTTCAATTACATATCTGCATATTGGAGAAAAAATGGTGTCCGATATAAAATAACTGCCTGTTTATCCTAACAGAAAGTATGTTGGTGGGCTTATTTCTATTATCTACCACCAACATTTAGCAAACCAAGCAGTATGAAGTGGCACGGCGTATAAATAAAGGGAAGACTAAACAAATGCTTCCTAGCACAAGAATCTTTCTAAGAACTGTCTATGGCCTTCATTCACATACTCCACCCCTGGATTGAGCTCACATTATGTGGAACTATCTTCATGGACTAAAAGAAATTCATTGATATCTTTGAGTGTGTGTGTGTACGTTTATGCAGTGACGTGCCGTTTTGCAAGCATAATCTCTATGAGAGCTTACCTGTCAGGCTAATAAGAATCACATATTATTAGAGGGAGCAAATCCGAAAAAGTGTTTCTAAAGTAAACATGATAATCTGCTTATTGAGCAGCTGTGTGTGTTAATCACCATTAAAAACTCCCAAAAGCTTACATAACATTGATGTACCTTAGAATTGGTCTGCCTCCGTCATTTTTGGGAGCCTCCCACTTTAGGTCAACATGTCTCTTTGTTATGTCAACAACTGTAAGAGCATAAGGTGGTCCAGGGGTAGCTGAAAGAAATCATGATCATTTTAAGAATCAGAACAGGATATTTAAGACCCAGATGAAACCATCCATTATCTATAGAAATTAATGACTAGAAATGTAGGTTGTCAGATTCTGAGATAAGGACACAAATCTCCACAATTGGCTGGAGTAGCAGTATTAGTACCGCCCAGGTCTTTAGTTTGCATGGTAGACCACATTTGTAGCCTGCATTATCTACGGTGTGCTTTTCCAATGAGATGGCCTCTAGCCTTTGCTCAGGGGTCGTGGAATATGCGGTAATATAATAAGATCTCAACTCACAGGCACACCAGTATAAGCAGCAGCACTGCTCTGCCTTAGAAAACACACTTTATTGGCACTAACAATGCAGATATTCCATGCTAGCATTACAGACCATAACTAAAAAACATAGGATGAAAAGATATGCAAAATACAGAGAAAATGGCTGAACTTACTGAAGGTGTCTTTTGCAAGAACTGAATCTTCAAGTTCGCAGTATTCACTCTGCCCAACAGCGTTTTCAGCAGCAACCCGGAACACGTAGAGTGACCCCTCAGACAATGGTGTCACATTACATTTAACATCTTTCACAGTAGTGTCAACTGTCTGCCAGCCTTTACGCCTCACGTCTCTCTTTTCCACAATGTAGTTGGTAATTGGAGAGCCACCGTCTTTTTCTGGTGCTGTCCATTTGAGGTCAGCTGTATTCTTAGTAATATTGATAACCTCCAGCCAGCGGGGTGGTGAGGGAGGATCTGACGAAAAGAAACACCGCTAGACGTTAGCCAGTGTGTTGCTAGGACAGACTACCTTCAAAATGGTAACGCTAATGAATGTGTGCAAAGAATATTTTATATTTTTATGGAATGGTACAAAAAGCATTTCAAATGGGTGTGCGCCTAACCTATAATTATTGTATGTGACACTGCACGTAGTGCTATTATTGGTTTCACTTACTCAGTCTTTCCTTGCAGAGAACTGGATCACTGGGCTCACTTGGCTCGCTTTCTCCAGCTTTGTTTACAGCTCTGACACGGAAGGAGTACTCCTGCTTTTCCATCAGTCCTTTAAGAAAGTGTTCCAGAGTTGGAACACCTTCCGCCACTCTAACCCATTCGTCTGTTCCTGTTTTGAGCAGTTCAATGATGTAGGACTCAATCTTTGCGCCTCCATCATGCTCTGGCTTAGTCCATGTCAGGAACAATGATGTTTTAGCAACATCCTTAACAGTTGGCTTACCAGGAGGCCATGGTGGATCTAAAAGCAAAATGCACTTGTGTTTATTTAGAAACATGACAAATGTATTGTTTACAATGGTACATTTGTAGTGGAGTTATCATACCAATAGGATCCTTTATTAAGATTTGATCAGTCTCTTTGCTTGGTTTCCCTGGGCCAGCGAGATTTTCTGCCAAAACGCGGAACTTGTACTTCTTTTTGTTGGTAAGTCCTTTAACTCTGTTAATGGTAAATATATTCTTGCATTACTCTGTTGCAGTGAAATGTTGTTTACAAGTTAAATGGAACATGATCTATAACAAAAAGGCTTAGAATTAAACACATTCATCTAACATTATAATTTAGTGACTAGCCGAAAAGGGGGTGCACTCAAAAAATGAGTCTAAACATGTTTTCGATTCATTTCTAAACAAACTCTGTTTTCTTGGGCGTTTTCTGGTGACTTCTGTCTACATTTTCCTGTCCCAGTTACATTCAGGATACAGTCTTACAGCTGATCATAGGTTTCTGGTAACCCCTGAGAGTAGTAGACTGTATCCTCTAAATAGGATTTAACATCTCTTTAGAGCTGGTGTACTGTGCCTGGATATGTTCTTGTGTTTTGATTAGTTTAGTAAACATTTCTAGTAAATCCCTAGGAAATCACTGTAATCAGAGCTCGCATTTATGTTTAGAGCGAAATTGCTATGGAGAATAATATCTTAGGATGAAACTAAACTATCTACAGAGGTTATGATCAGTTCAGATATGCCCATCTGTATAGTTATACCTGAACATTGTGTCTTTGATTGGTATTTTGTTGCATCTTATCCATTTGTCGTTTTCTGGATCAAACTTCTCTACCCAATATCCTGTGATTGGGCTTCCACCATCTTCATCTGGTTCATACCATGTTAGTGTCAAAGAATCCTTTGAGATATCAGAAGGTTCAAGGCGTGTTGGAGGACCAGGAGGATCTGTATAAAATATTCAAAGCACAAACCATGTTATAGGTACATCTATGAACATCCACACCAAAATGCCCACAATACCATGGCTGATAATCCAGTTCACATAATCTTACCAAATGAATATTTTGCTATGATAGGAATGGACTGCACTGGTTCTCCAATGCCATACATGTTCTCAGCACTGACCCGGAAGACATATTCTTTTAGAGCTGTCAAATTTGTAGCTTTGAAGTTTGTTTCTTTAATGGTTGATGAAAGCTTGTGCCATATTTCACTATCAGCAGCTTTCTTTTCAAGAATGTAGTTTGTGATCCTGGAGCCGCCATCATCTCTTGGAGGATTCCATGTCAAGACACATGATTCGTTTGTGATTTCTGAAACATCAAATGCAGCAGGGGGCCCTGGCTTGTCTGTGAAATAATTAGAAAATGTAATCATTTGTTTCCACCAATTTTGGCAAAAAAAATATATGTTGTCATAGTTTGTGTGGTATTAATCTACTTTACCTAAAATATTAACTTCAACAACAGCGTTAGCACGGCCAGATGTGTTTACTGCTTCAATGATGTAGCTACCGCTGTCGCTCCTTTTGCTGTCTGTAATTGTTACAGTTGAATGGCCGGGTTTGGTGTCAATGGTTATTCGGTTATCCGCCCTCAGAAGCATGTCTGCTTTGTTCCAAGTTACTCTCGGCTCGGGTTTGCCATTAATTGTTGCTGGAAGTTCAATTTTAGTCCCAGCCTTTGCAGTGATGCCAGTAAGCAGTTTGACATCCAGGAAAATTTCTGGGGCCTCTGTTGAGAGAAATGTTTAAATACATAGTTGTGAACTTTGCTGATGAACAAAAAGAAAAGCATGCTAAAGTAAGAATTGTGAGCCAAATTAATTGTGAGAAAAATTTACCCTTTGGATCGGTAGCCAGGATATCCTCCGTGGGCTTGCTTGGTTTGCTGGCTCCTTGACGATTCAGTGCTTTGACACGATATGAGTACCACTGACCTTCAGTGAGGTCTGTGACCTGCAATCTGTTCAAGTAAGAAGAGCAAATAATGTTACCATCCGCACGTAAAAATGCACAATTAAGTACAATCACTATTTTCATGTCACTTACTTAGTTTCTGCAACAATATCCCCACAGGCTTCCCACTTGTCATAACCACGTTGACATTTTTCTACGATGTAACCTTTAATTCTTGAGCCACCATCATATTTAGGTGGTTCCCATGTTAGGAAAATTCCTTTAGCAGTTGCATCCCTCCATTTAACGTTCTCGGGTGGGTCAGGAACAGCTGGTTGACAGAAATCCATACTTTGAATTAATATTAATGCAAGAATATAAATACTTTTCTAACTGTGCCACATATTTAAAGGAGGAGATGTGAGTAAATTATGTGACTTGTTTCTGCATATAACATAATTTCCTGACAGACAGAAGATAGATAGGCGGATAGATAGAACTCACTTGCTGGAGCTGACATATTCACAGGCTCATCGATGTATGCAGGCTCTCCTGGCCCACACTTGTTGCATGCCATAACCCTAAATAGATATTCCTTTCCTTGGAAGAGATCTGGAACAGTGAATTCCAGGTCAATGACATTTTCGGCAACCTAAAAGAGCAAATAGGTTCCAATTTACTTCAAAATTAACGTTTAATTAAGAAGACTTTCACAGACATTTTATCCAATGCTCCTGCCAGGTGCATAAGAGAGGCCCCCGCATCCCCTGAGCTGTGGTGCGGGGGCCAGCTTACCCATACTGCAGAGTTCCATTTGGCCTTTAACTGATGTGAGTGTGGGGGGAGGGGCCTTCATCCTATCTAGAAGGGTGGCATCCTCACGGTTTATTACGCCACTCCCCTCTGTCACTGTCACAGATGAATTGTGCCTATCACTGATACAGTAATTCATCTTAAAAGAGAATACACTACTGAAAGCATACACACCTTAAATCCACTGCTGGGATTCAGCTTTACAGAATGGGGATCGCTCCTTCAAATGAACTGCTTGTTTACAAAATATCAATATTGCCAACAAAACATGCTCAGCCACTTTAAAGCAGCTACTCTCTAATATAGATGTCTTATATTTTTCCTGGTGGTTCTCAAAGTTAAACCAAAGACATTTTCCAAGTAAACCTCTTTTAAATTTTCATAGAAAAATATATTTAATTCAACAATAATGCCACAGACCCTGATTATTTGTTTAAGGCCAATACACCAGTACAGGGATGGACACTGAACAGATGGCTCGGCAAACCAATGAATTATTGAACAAGAATAACTTGATACACAAAAAGTAGACATTATTTTAAACATTTTGATCATGATTATTCACTAGCAATGTTCACAGTTTCATCAGTGGTGCTTTTCTTTATCTGGTGATTAATGGCCTTTGTTCACTGTTGCTAGCCTGGTATGTCTGTTTGCTACTACAATTATATATTATGTGATATACATTGCATTATTACCGCCACTATAAAAATACGTAACTCTATTTGCCACCCAAAATCAAGAAGTAATGTACACATACTTTAGACCATGTTTTTCGGCTGACTTCACGCTTTTCCACCACATAGCCAGTTAGTGGACTTCCTCCATCATTCTCAGGTGGCTCCCACAGCAAATGAACTGTGTCCCTTGTGATCTGTCCAACTTTTAGCTCTTTGGGCGCACTGGGGCGTGCTAGAAGAGAAAGATGGAATCTTTTTAATTCTACAAATATGTGTTGCAATGTTTTGTCTTGAGTTACAAGCAAGGCTTTGTTGACTTACCAATCACATTTACGTTGATTTCTCCTGAAATGGACATAACTGGATTTTCAAGTTCAAGGGTGTATACACCCTTATCTGGGCGTTCGCTTGGAGTGATGATAAGCTCAGCAAAGGTGGATGTAGTCTCAAATTTCACACGTTCATTAGCCTCTAAGATTTTATCGTGGACTGACCATTTTGAAGTTGGCACAGGATAGCCAGTAATAGGGACACGGATCTTCACAGGTTCTGGAACAATGACTTCTAAACCATCTTTAAATGCACTCAAATCCATAGTGGGTGCAACTGAAAAACAAAGTGAATACAATGAAATCAATTAACATTGCCACTTGTTCTGTTTTTACTTGGTGCATTTTAATTGTGTTTTGAAGTTTGATGTTGTGTGTAAATTAAAAGAATCAACAGGAGCCTTACCATGTTTATCATCTGCAGTTAGTGGGCCAATAGCCGCAGCGGGGTCTGAAACTCCTGCTGCATTTTCTGCAGAGACCCGGTAATAATAGCTAACGCCCTGTTTTAAGCCAGTGACCTGAGGCACAAAAAAAGATGTATTCAATTATTTAGCAAATAATTGTTTGTGTATTATGGGCTCTTGCTGTAGAGTTCTCTTGCCAACCACCCTCCAAAGGGTAAGAGAGAGCTGTACAATGCTACAATTTAAAAAATGTACATTTCCATTTTATAATACCTATCAGCATAAATGAAACAAACCTGGAAAAGAACATAGAAAAAAACATAAAAGAAAGAACTAGGCGAAAACAAACAGCACACAATTAGTGCCAGCAATTCAGATTAAAGATAGCAATAAAGTCAATTTTAAGAGGGCAGTGAAATGGTAAAATAGCATGAAGCAACTGAATTCCAAAGATGTGGGGTAAAAGCTGAAAAAATTTGTTTTAAATAGGCTGCCATTGTACCTGTGAGAATCGTCAGCCTAAGCACATAATTATCAATGAGAAATTTCGCCTCACTGGAAATAAACAACTTTTCAAAATGATAAAATGGGTGAGCGAGAGTGATTGACTTGCAGCTGATCTTCAAATAGAATTTGCTGCTTTTGGCAGTTTGTAATTACCTGCAAACAGCTATCAGAAACACAATAAACGTTCACCAGATGTGGGTTAAAACCATTATTTGTATTGTTATGAGAAGTGAAGAAACTCTACATCAACTTTAGAAGCATGCAACAAAAGTGAGCAATCAATACTTCACCGTGTAGCTTAAAATCTGCGCAAAATAATAATAGCAGCTAGCACATAAGTAAGAGAGCTGGGTAAATCTGATAAAACAAGTCAGATACTGTGGCCAAATGTGCAATTAATATTTTCAGTCACTGTCAGTACAACTTCACAAAGACATTTGATGTTGATACTGATGGAGACGATATAGTGCATCTCCATTAACATCAAACATCAAATTTACAGGCACATCTGAAAACAAGGTACTTTACCTTGTAGGTAAGGTCAGAAGCAAGACGCATGTTGCATCGGATCCATTTGTCAGATCCCTCCTCGCATCTTTCAACAATATAGCCGAGTATTGGACTGCCTCCATCCTTAAGAGGTGGCTCCCATGTAAGCTGCACCGATGACTTTGTTTGGTCTGAATGAGCAAGATTGATGGGAGGACTTGGCCTTTCTAAAAACATGAAAAAAATAATTTGATGTATTAGATTTTATGGCGGCCAACTCTATAAATTACACTCGACTCAAGTTCAGCCACATTCTGATTAATCATTAGATGCTTTTTTTAAAAAAGTGTCTTTAAGTTGAGAGAACTGTAATTACTATGTGTGCTTTGACATATTGATAATGGTCGAAGTTACTTAGTACAGAGCTTATGAGGATGCCCTTATTTCGAAGTGACCCTTGCTGCCTGTGTAGAGGTGTGTTACCAGCATATGTTGGGTAGTCTTCAGCGGTAAACCTTCCTACAGTACCAGTCTACATTTTACAAAGTGTTTTTTAACATGAACATAATGTCAAAGCGTGGTCAATTCTGCAGGATCATAAATCCAGTCAAAAGCATGTGCATGGGTCGGTGGATTTAAAGATCGCAGAATGAGAACTTATCTCGGCCTCTGACTGACCAATATAATAGTGGAGCATTTTCAGCTTCTGTGTTTGCTCACTTTAATGCAACTCTATGGGCACTCTGAGTTACATTTAAAGACCTCTCTTCGATGCTATGTTATTGACCCTATGCTAACTCAATTGATGCAGTTTTGCCTTTGCTTTACTACTACTTACCAATTGGATCCATGATTTTCACACAGCGAGTAGCAGCACTTGGTTTGCCGATTCCAGCTTGATTTTCTGCTCGAACTCTGAAAATGTATTCTTTGTTTTCTACAACATCATTCAGTGTAGCTGCAAGTTCCTCCGGGCTGGTGATCATTGCGGTATCCCACTTGATGGAGGTTCGGTCCCGTAACTCAATAATATAAGCAGTGATTTCACTGCCCCCGTCGTATTCTGGGGGTTCCCAGGTAACGGTTGCACCAAACCTGTTCACATTGCAGACATCTACATTCAGAGGAGGACCTGGCACATCTGTAATACGAAAGAATGCAAATAAATAGCATTGAGTGACCATGGAGAAATATTTGAGATGGCATAGTACAAAACACTTTAACTTATTTCTATACTTAGATTTGTAAAGCTCAACATTTCATATCTTGACCACGTTACTTACCAAACTTGCTCTTTGCTTCCACGGGTTTATCTGTTTCCACGGGTTCACCAGTTCCCACTCTGTTCTTGGCGCTCACACGGAAGAGGTATTCGACTCCTCCTTTCTGAAGACCCGTGACGGTATATTCACAGCTGTCTGCACGGTCAGTTGCCAGTATCCAAGTTTTGCGCTTGATGTCACGCCTTTCCACCACATAACCCAGAATTTTACTGCCACCATCACTCTCTGGCTCCTCCCAAGCAAGGCTTACTTCACCATCATATGTTTCTGTCACTTCCAGATTTCGAACTGGGCCTGGGACATCTGCAGATAGAAGAAAGAGATGATATAGTTCAAGGGAAGTCGGACAACGTTCCTATGAATTTATCTTGGGTGCCCACATACTGCAGACGTTAAATATGTAAATGTATTGTTACATTAAAAAAATGCTTAATTTAATTTAGTGGTAGTACCTCGTGCAACAATAACATTAATGTATAACTTCTTACATCTTCATTTACCAGTTTCTGGAGACTAATGTTCTTTTTTTGATTTGAGAGAAAATAGCTGAAATAGGCTGAACGAATCATGAATGATTACATTCTTTTATGTCCAAACTTCTATTTTATGGGCGTTATTTGCCATTTCTGCTGCTTTAAGGGGGTTCATAACTTCGACAGAAAGGGAGCACATTTATTTTGCTTTGGTATTCCTAAAAGCTCAGCCTACTGGGTTTCGTACACTCAGCGTGTACCAGCTCTGAAGGTGGAGCTCCTGGTATCACCATTATCCTTTGTATTGCACCTCTAAATACTAATCTGTCCAGCTACAGAGATGATATTGATGCTGGCTTATCATGCAGATGCTAAAAACAAATATCTTACCAATGACATCCAAATTAATGAAAGCCTCTGCTTTGCCGTGTTTGTTTTTGAGTACGATCTTGTATCTTCCTTTGTCTGATTTCTTTGTTTCGGTGATCCTGAAGATAGTATCAGTCGTTGTTGTGTCAACGTGCAAATCGGGCAGAATCTCGTCTTCTTTCGACCATTCTGCTTCAGCTTTGGGGTAGGCATCGTAGGGTACAGACATTGTTAAAGGTTTTCCAGCATCGATGACTATGTTTTGATCTGCTGTCTTGATTTTAGGAGCCGCTGCAAATACACAGGACTAGTTAATATATGCATTTTGATGCCATTCTGTAAAGCGAAATATAGAAACTAATTTTTAACATAGAATTCTTGCAATATAAAGGGCTGTATATGTTCACATCATTGCTGCTCTGAATTTTAGCCTTTGGAATCGGACATAGTAGGCGATCAACAGGTACATATAAGGTGTTAAAAAGCCCTTAATGTATTGATCATGTGTTCAAATGCAATCACGTCTTCTATATTTACTGTAATTGTTAATTTTCAATGTTAGTTCTATTATGCGATTTAATGTTATGTCAGTTGAATGGAGAGGTGGAATGCGTTTGCCTACTTTATGTCCTTATGGTACTGGCAGATGTCACTTGCAACAAGATTATTTGATTTAAATTAAAATAATATGTACTGTATTTTATTTCCATGGAAAAGTCTTAGAAGGAATCCTTAAAGTTTCTATAAGTCTTGAACCTCCGTTTTTCATTGCACTCAGTAATTGCAAACTTGAGACTTACCAGCCAGTTCAAGCTTGGCTCTGGCTTCTTTGTCCTTGGCAATGAACCTGTATTCGCCTTGGTCACGGGGCCTGATCTCACACACTTGTAGCCTATGGACTTTTCCTTCACTCATCATCTGGTGTTTGTCGCCTTGGACAATGATCATGTTGTTTCTCAGCCATTTGACTTCCACTCTGTCTTTATTCAATTCAGCCTCAAATATGACATCTGATCCTGGAGCTTCGAAGGCGTCCAGAGGAGGCCTGATGATCTCAATCGGGATTTCTGAACAGAAAGAAGTAACAGCAACAAATATGTCTTGAATCTGGGTGTTTGTATGTTGGAGTTGAGAAAATCTGAAAAAACTAGATTTTTAAACTTACCCTCGACAAAAAGTCTTGCTCTCGATCTTCTCTCATCGACCCCACAAGAGTATTCGCATTCATCTTCTGGTCTGCATTCTTTTATGACCAGCCTGTGTAAGCTTCCATCTTTTTCAAATTGGTACCTGAATAAGAGAAATGAAGAAGAAGGTTTAATGTGCAGTAACTAATTATGAAACTTTCAGTGTATTGGACCATTCACAATGAGGCAGGACAAGTCCATCTGTATACCTTTTGCCCTCCCTTATTTCACGTCCATTTCTGTACCACTTCACGTTTGCCTTTTCCTTTGAAAGCTGGCAGGTGAAGACAGCATCTTCAAATTCAACGACAGTCTGATCTGTAAGGTGCTGCGTAAAGTCAGTTGGAGCTTCAGTGATAATAAGTTCTGCCACAGCTTTATCTTGTCCGGCAGTAACGGTGTATTCCCCTTCGTCGACAAAACCACAGTCTTTAATTATAAGGGAGTGCTTGTACTTGTCTACTTTATACAAAACACGCCTGTCTAGAACCACTTCTTGACCATTTTTCATCCATGTAACTGTGGCATTCGGGCGGTTCACTTTGCAGCAGAATGTGACAGATTTTTTCTCCATTGTCTCAATGTCTTCGATTGGTTCCACAATCCTAAGATCCTCCTCTGTTGAAATGAGAATAAAAAATAATTTGGTTCTTGTGAACTTGTGCAAAAAATGTAGGAGTCTGACTGATATTTACTAGTTTTAGATACACAAGATATATTAAACAGCAAATTACACAGGTAAATGTAAACTAAGGCCCAATTTATACTTTTTTTGCACCGCATTTGTGTCATTTTTTTACGCTAAAGCGGCGCAAACTTACAAAATACAATTGTGTTTTGTAAGGTTGCACCGCTTTTGCATCAAAAAACAGCGCAAAAGCGTCACTAAAAAAGTATAAATATGGGCCTAAATGTCTGCCAAGCACCTAGAACGTACTTGTTTACTTTGGAAAGTACAGTGCAAACTGTTTACCTAGGACAGTGAGAGTAGCAGAGCACTTCACGTGTTCACCACGGTGGTTTGTCAGAGAGATGGTATAGCTAGCTTGATCATCTTGCTGTGCATCTCTAATTCTGAGCGTGTAGACGAGATCTTTATGGACCATGATATATTTTGGACTATCAAAGATTGCTTCGTCATTTTTGTGCCACTTCGCTTTGGCCCCTTCGGTGTTGACTTCACAGTTAAAGACCAGCTCCTGCCCTTCTTTAACTTGTTGGTCCTTAATTGGAGTTATAATCCTGAGTTTTTCTGTAAAGACAAAGAAAGTGATGAGTACACTTTTACAATGTATATATTTATATACACACACACATATATATACTTTTATAAAGCTAGAAAAGTAGTATTATCTAAACATGTTCATGAATAATATGTATATATACGTATATATATTACATATATATATGTATATATATCGTGGTTTTATACATATATATACACACACACTCACACGGTATGTATGCAGGTACAAAGAGTGTAATATGCTACGAGTTTGCATTGTTAACTGTGGGGAGGGGCAGTGGCTCACAAGAGGTGAAGCCTCGAATGGGTTCTGATGCCCCACACACCTCAGTAATGATAATAAAGACATATTATATCCTGCACATCTGCATATATGGTTTATGTCATGACATTGTTTTCAAGTGTATGTATTTAACTCAAACCAGGACTTAAGGGGTTAAATGTGTGCAGTAAGGTAACATTAAATTAACATGACTATTGAAAGAGTTGTTTCTTGGTGTGAAGTAATTGTTATATACAATCTAAGAGGAAGTCACAAGTTCTCTTTTTATTGTTGCCATGCTGTGGTAAAAACTTAAATGTGACCTTTGCACTATAGTAATACACATGCGAATATTCATACAGCTGCTGTAAATAACGTGTTGTTAGACTACGTGAATTTTCTCTGCATGGTGTTTTTTATATATGTATATATGTGTGTGTGTGTGTGTGTGTGTGTGTGTGTGTGTGTAACAACTTTCTGACTTTCCCCACTACACACTCTGCACCGTCCATTGAAACTGGTTCGTGACCAGTGTGTTCGATCCAAACCACAGTTGAGCCTTTCTTTAAAAGAAGAAAATTAAGCCTGCATTTTTATTTTTATATACCGTGTTGCGAGGAAGGAAACATGAATAATGTTTTTGTCTGGACAGTTTGTACCACAAACACAAAAACTTACCGATGACTGTTAAATCAGCTGTTGCTCTTGAAGCACCAACCATGGCAGCATAGCTTCCCTCATCTGTTTTGGGCACAGAATCCTTAACAACGAGAATTCTCCTCTTCCCATCCGCAATAATGTCATATTTGTCACCACTCTCTAGCACAACATCACCCTTGAGCCACTTGACTTCGTATGTGTCTTTGGATACAGAGCAGACAAATTCGGCCTTCTCTCCTTCAAGCACCTCAAGGTTCTGTGGCCTAGAGATGAACTCGGCTGCAAGCTCTGAAACAACATACACAATAAGCATGAGAGCCCGGCACGACATTGTTGGGTCACTTACGCTGGGTGGGACCTGTTGTCGGCATTAGTTTCCTTACCGTTTACTTTAAGTTTTGCGCTGGTGCGCGACTTTGGAAGTCTGCAGTTGTATTCGCTGGCATCGCTGAGGCTGACGTTCTGTATGACCAGGATGCGCTTTCTGCCATCAGCAATGTGTTCATACCGGCCGCCCTCTGGCAATTCCTCGTCTCCTTTGTACCAAAGCACCTCCGCGCTGGCCTTGGAGACCTCGCAGATCAATTTCACTGTGTCTGTCTCAGTAGCTTCCACGTTGGCTAGATTTTTGGTGAAAGTAGCTTCCTCTTCTGCAATATAAATCAAAGAAATACAATGGCACCACTTTCACTCCTTATTACCAGTTATTACAGTCTAGGATGGTCAGATAGTTCTACAGACAAGCCGAAAGTGACTGTTCCCATACCTATCACTGTAAGCATCCCAGATGTTCTAGCAGTTCCTGCTTCACAGGTATACTCAGCTTCATCATCAAATAAGCATTTGTTGACTACCAGAGTGCGCACAGCACCTTTAGAAATTATATCATATTTTTTGCCTTTTCTGATCTCAACGCCATCCTTAAACCAGCGAACCTGCACAATAAAAAAACAGTATTTTAGCACGGCTTAAATCAAGGCAGCTAGTGGCAAGTTACACGTGACTTACTATTCCCAGCTTGTCTTAAGGCCAGCCACCTGATGAATAGGACGGTCATTTTCATTTTTGACTCGAAAGGTAATATGACTGAACCTCTGCCACTTCCAACATGAATATGGCTTTTTAACACCTTTCTATTCAAATAGTGAGGTCCAGATTACGGCGATCTGCACTTTGTACAAGCTTTTTGTGCTTCGGGTTTATTTTTTAATTCATAAAAATGTAATTGTAGCTAATAGTATTATACTACATTATTAGTTACGACAACACGTTTTAATAAAAATTTTCAATTTCTTTTTATTGTGCGTACATTACCGTAAGTAGGACCCAATTGCATGAAGGAAGCCTAATGACATCAAGGCTCGCACAGTTACAAAGAGGAGGTAATCGGATATGGTAATGGATCAAAATGTTAAACTGCACTCAGTGCCCTTGTCAAGTGAAGGGTGCACTCATGTTCAGGGAAGGTAGTGTGTGGTGTGTTCGTGGCATATCAGATGAGTTCGGCAAAACGTGGCAGAACGTCCAGCCGTGTTCTAAGTTGAGAAGGACCTTAAAGATAATTTACAATCAGATTGAGGGGAGAGCAGTCGGGCCTCGTTTCTGCGAGTTTGTTGGAAATGAAAGATTTTCAGAGGTGCACTAGATATTGTAAGGGAGGGCTGGGTAGATGCTTCTGGTGATAGGGTATTCAAGGGGGGGAATGTTTCCTCTGATGTTTTAGATTAGGTATTGTCTGAGAAAGCTAACAGCTCCAGAGAGGCAGGGGAGTAAGAGCAAAGGGATTTGGGATCAGGAGAGTGACTCTGAACCGGATCCAATGACTAGGGCTTAATTTGAGCCAGTGGATGCTGTGGGGCCCACCGGCACTCGTTTTTGGGGACCAAAACGTATGTTTACTAATCAGACATTTCCCGAGAACAAGGGGGAGGGGGCACAAAGGATAAAGAACGATGAAGAGACAGATGGAAAAAACATCACATCGAGGGAAAGGAGGAACCTGCAAGAGGGAAGAGCGTGTCTGGTGGTAGATTAAAGACACTTGAGGTAGATTTTATTCTGCCTTGGTATTCAGGAAGCTAACATTTAATAGCGCCAACCACAGCCTTCTACGCATGTAGGCACCGGGACTTGTTCTTACAAATTAAGCACTGCCATTGACCCTCACTGCATATATCTGCTGAGGTGAAAGACTTAATTCAAGAGAGTATTGACATATTTTACATGATAATTGAGCATTAAAAAAGGGGTACACAAAAAAACAACGGAGAGACTCAATTCCAACCCTAGAAATTGTTGAAAGGCTAGTAACTGTGTTGTCACAATTCACAAAATGTACAAACCTTGGCACTTTCACGAGAAACCTCACATTCAAAGCGAGCCACCTCCTTTTCTTTAACTTCAAGATCTGAGAGCGGCTTCGAAAACTCAACATGTAGAGCTAAAAGTAAAAGCAAAAATAATGTATGCTCAACCAATTTAATGATCAAAATTTCTTTAAAACAAGCTGAGGCGATCGTTAAATATCTTTTATTAATTTTAGTGACCCATGGTCACAGAAATGAGTGTGAATTGTTTAAGAAAGGGAACATTTCTGGATAGGAAGTGAATTTTATACAGAAAAAAGTACACAATATAGAAGTGGAAGGGTCTCCCAGTATCCAAGGTGCAAAAGTGATGAAAATGTAGTGGCATATTATGTATTGTTGAATAACAAAAACGTTATTCAAAGTACTTGAGTGCCATATTTTGCGATTGCATAATTTTTAATTTTGACTCTTAACCGCAACAAAACACTGACTTCGGATTGAAAACTGAGAAACAGATTTACTGAGGTTTTGGCATCAGATTTGAGTTACTTTTTTACCGCGGAGGCAAAATTCTTTTTAGGATTTACAAACCAAAGAAAACTGGTATTTGTGTCCGTTAGCATGAAAAAGTAAATAAAACCACACCACATTCAAGTAGGCGTTAAAAAGGAGGAATGCTTTTTTTCTTCTAACTTTTCCCACTTTGTATGTGTGCTGCACAGCAAACATCCAAAGTGGGATAAGTTTTAAAGTTAGTCTAAGCATAGTATTTTATACTAGGAGACGACTCTTCCAGCACCAAACCTATGCTAGACTCACTCAAACACTTTTGCACTGTGGTGAAAAGGTGTGTGTGTGTGTGTCGCTTTGGAGTCTGATTGTGTGCCAGCGCCCAGGAGAGGGCAGGGTAGTGCCATATCTCTGTAGATATGGCGCTTTCCTTCTCTCTCACGCAACGCAGCACAGCAACTTTAAGTGCTGTGCTCCGCTGGTTGATAGGCTTGTCAATCTGACTTAAAGTTTGGGGCTTATTTAGTCTCAATGTCCTATGCAATAAGATGTACTTGTGGGACATAGATCTTAAATAAAGACTTTTAATGATGTTCCAAAAAGTCACTTACGTTCTACATTGAGGAAGGCAGATGTCTTAAAATCTTTGGCATCACAGGTGTATGTGCGGGTATCATCCAATGTGCAGCCGTGGATGATAAGTTTCCTGACTCTTCCTTCTGAGATAATATCATATTTCTTTGTTTTGTGAATTTCAGTTCCATTTCTGAACCATCGGACCTCAGCATTCTCTCTGGAAACCTCACATTCAAGTACTGCGGTGGCTTCTTCTTCTACCGTCTGATCCTCAAGCGGTTTAGTAAACTCAATTGGGGGTTCTGAAAGAACAAATGTAATGATTTGTAATAAAGGCAATTTTGATTCACACATGTATGGCCATTCTCGTATACAACAGACTTTACCTTTCACAGTAAGGTTGGCTTGGGTCTTGAAGTCTTTAGCTGTTAGTTTCACTTCACCAGCATCGCTTAGTTGGGCATCCCTGAGAATAAGCGTGTGGACTCGTCCTTCAGCGCGTGTGACAACCTATTAGATGAAGAATAGTATTTTAACTTACTGAAGTGCAACAGGTAGGGCCATTTAAATTCACAAATTCTATTTGTTCAAAACATAACAGTCTAATCAAAAATAAAGAGAAACACACATATTTGTTGATTTATGTTTGATTTATGTTGGTGTTCCTATCATGGCAGCAAATCACTGTATGGCCATATCACAGTGCTCCCTCATGGAGAAGATTAGCAATGGAAGAAAAATGGTTGGATGACTGGTTATGGTCTAGCTGTGGTTCTATCATAAGCAGGATGTAGATTTGGTTGACGTGCAGGGTTGTTTGACTACCATTGTACATGAGAACGGGCAGAAATGTGTTCAAAGCAGTGAAGTAAGTCCAATGTTGTGTTTCTATTTCCAGCTCCATTATTTATGGGAAATTGTTATAAACTGCGAAAATGGGAAATGGTCATAATTACTATGGTACTTTGACACAGTAACAACCTATTGTACTTAAGTACAATGATTCTCCCTGATTTGAAGTGAGCCATGCGTATGAAGTGCGAAATAGAACAGGCAAATACATTGTGGCTACCATATTTATTGGTTCCTCTTGTACTTGGGGTACACAATCCATAAAAAGCCAATGTTACTACATTTCTTGGATTAACTGACTTCCAATGAGTTGGTAATGGTTTATAGTTTAATATAATAATGTGTCAGTCCCACCAGAGAACTTATTTTGCTAGGTGAATGTTCTTACCTCTAAAAACACAACCTATCTATTTATTTTTAATTGGAACAGTAAAGGTCAAATGAGAGGAAGATTTCTGAACATTTCAATCAGATGCGATCATTTCTTACATTAAAACCAATGCAATTAAAACATGCCTTGCGGTTAAATGTGTGCAGCTAAAACTTTCTACGAAACAAATAATTAAAGGAACACCTCTGCACTATATACCTTTGCCCCATTAGTAAATAATTAATATTGACAATTATTCCTAAGCTTTATTTGGAGATGGATAGGATAGCAACAGATCTGCCGAGTGCCACTATGCACTAATCTTGAAGTAAATTTGTATATTAACAATCAACAAAATGAGTGTACATTGTAAGTTTAACTTGGGAACTTTTAGAAAAAGGCTAAACTCCGTGCAGAAAGTTTTCTGTAATAACGTTGATTGATGGGCTTGTGGTAAATGTCTACATACTGCTTGAGTGCCAACAGCCCCTTCTGGTCTGTAAACTGAGTTTACCTCAGCATCTACTAAGATTAATCTCGTAAAAGGAACTCAAGGAACAGGATCTTGACTGCAGACCTGTGGCAGACACTTGAGGTTTTTTGAGCAAGAAACAAGGTCAATAAGGCTAAGGATGTTACAGAGGGGAATGTAAGGCTACATGGAAGAAATAAATGGAAATGGGAGAATAAGATGAAGATAAGCCTGGAGTAACTACAGTTCATGCTACAAAAGAAAATGCCTTCAATAACGATAATATTAATACTAATAATAATAATAATATGAGGCAGCCTGCGAACACCTTACAATGAATGGATTATAAAGAAATGAATGGGGAGATGAGTATAGTTGTGCAAGGAACAGTTCCTAATAGGACATGTTACGTAAGAATTAAGCTATTTCCAGAACCTTGTAGGAGTCTATTACTCTTGTAATAAAGAAGCAGGACAGTGGCCTGGCAGTACGTGGCTCACAGCAAATAGCTGACAACTAAGTAATGATAAAAAACCCAGGTAGCTCCCTCACATCATGTATCTATCTTACTTGAAGCTTCATGTCATAAAATGAAAGGTACCTCGCGAGTAGTGTACCAGTACTAGCTTACATACTACTAATACTGTATATGAGCAGATCTATGGGTACACCTTGTGCATCAATTCCAAGGACAATTTCTGAGCATTCAATGCAAATGTGTAAGAAAGCCCACAATCATACAATTGTACACGTGTATGACTTTTCTGGACATGTTTATTGCCATATTTAATACAGGAATCTATGACTGGAGTTCACAGATGTCATCCAGTTAAAATGTCACAAATAGTTACCTTTACACAATTTTGTATAAGCAACAGTCGCCAACAATTAACATTTACAGAAAATTCCGGGGAATGTTTAGTAATGTTTTGAGACCTATTGGGCTTTAGGGCATACCTGGTCCTTTTAAGGTCTGTGCTTTCTCACATCTATAGTTAACAAGAATGTAGTCAAGAAAGTGTCAGCTCAAGAGAAAATATTATGAGGAAGGCAAATCTGCAGAGCTCATGAAGGCCAAATAGTATGTGATATAGACAAACTAACTTTTTGAAGTGTCTTCCCATTTGACTTTCTACACTTTTAAACAGTCAAGATGCACTAATTATTTTAGTAAAGAGACACATGTCAAAAAATCGTGGATCATTATGGAAGTGCATACTTACACTTATGTGTGTGTATAAAATTGCTTTATTTGTTCATTCGTTTCCCAAAATGTGCCTGTTACTGAAACAAGAGTGTTTGTGGAACACCTGTATGTGAATCCTGGGGGTCCTTTTGCATGCGTTGGATGCTGTAAATGTTATACTAGACTCTGAGTAATAATTTGAAAATTATTTTTAAGAATGTACATGAATGTGCAGAAAAATCCGAGTTGAAAATAAATAAATATTTAGATTATCTATGAGACTGGATGAGCAGCAACAGAGTAGAGGCTTGTCCATGTCGTGAAATGTTCTGTTCCCCTATGGAGTCACTTTTGTTGCATTCCTAGAACAATTTGCTCTCTGGGCCAAGAATTAATTAATGGCGAATGAATCTAATGTTGCACAATTTGCATTAGCATTTTACTGATGCATGTAGAAAGGTAATGTGATGTTTTATATGAAATTCAATAAAAAGGAAGAAAACACTTTCAATTGTATGGGAAAGAGGTAGTAGGCAAGTTTATTGGTATTCCTGTATCACCCACACCACTTACTCTATGTAATGCTAAATCGAATTCTGTATACACGAGGGTAATGTTCATGTTTTTTTTTAATTCCGTATATTTCTTTTAAGTCCGTTACCAAATTAAAATAAAATTAATTTCTTTGAAAATCAAAGAATATTGAAGTGAGCGTTCTATTTTTCGATGAGCTGCAGCTGAAATGTGAAGGAGATATAGTCTCCTCCGCTGGAGAGGAACCGGTTGGGATCCTCAAGAAGAACTGCAACATATTCCTGTCCATTAGATGATGAATTCTAATATTATTGTGTACTTGTTAATTCAAAATAGAACGAGGGGGATTTATATTTACTTAGTCGGTATTCCATTTAAACTTGCAGAATGTTGAAGAATCGGTTTTAAGAAGGTGTTTTAAAACCTGTATATGAGCACTTAAAGTCGGAAATTGTCTTAATGAAGAGTATCACCTCTCGTGTCCAGGCACTACATCTGTTGGAAATGTTGCTCCCAGTTGAGCGGTGCTTGCATACTCTCTGCTACTCAAATGGACAAGTGTCAAGCTGTGCATGAAACGCAGACAAATATAGTACCTGCATGTTTCAAATGTGTGTATTTGCTTTTCCAAAAACATTAAAATGTACAAACCCGTGTGAAAATGTCGGTGTACAGTTTGGCATGGCAATACTCTGCCAGGCTGTAAACTTAATTTATAACAAAGCGTGCGCTCTGCATACCACATCCTTAAGCCCACAGTTTACTCAGCGTAATTAGGTACAACACTTCTCTCTAAGTGAAGTATTCGCACTATGCATTGCTGTTATTGCATTTAAGCGCGCTATTAAAAACTTCCCGGGCCCCTGGGCTTCCTGTAAATCGCCAGCACTTGAAGGGGGGTTAAAAATAGCCGGCGAGAAACGCTTGAGAGGCAGATCTGGCCCGGGGCTATCTTGGCGGCCGGATCAGTTGCCTGGAGTGGAATTCGAAGCCTGCAGATCCCCATATACAGTAAAGTGACTACATAACTACGGCGAGAGGCAGGGGCCAAGAGAGGCATGCGTTTAAACACCAACAATGTCCCACACAATAAACAGTGTGGCTACCAGTGCCGTGTTTAAAAAGGGTATTATCAAACCGCGTTTTATAATAATATCTGCTACCTGACTGCACGTAGCACTATGGGCCGTTGATCAATATCACAGCAAGTATTTTAAGTGTGTGCGAAATGATCAATAAGGAGGAATTAAAAAGAAGCCTCATATGTATTTATATTTTAATTCAGTGTTTCAAAGTGTACAATAATGTGAGTTGAGATGAATGAATGAACCAGCTCGTCTGGTGAGTGAGCAGAGCAAGAGTTGAAAGCTTTTTAATTGAGAATGGTTAGAAGATGTGAAAGACTTACCTTGTCACTGGGCTCCAGTTTCTGGTCGTTGAGGAACCATTCCACCGGTATCCCCTCGTAGGAGAGCTCGCACTCGAAGGTGGCTGACTCCCCGGCCGTCACTGTCACATCCTTAAGGGGCCTCAGCAGGCCGATCACCCGGGCTTTCCCAAGAGAAGACATATCCAGGTTATTACTTGTGCACACTCAAGAGAGCTGCTGCCCCTCACCCCCTGCTCTCCATCCTGGCTACCTCCAAGAGAGCCACCAGCCACAGTGAAGCTATTTAACCTCTGCCAGCAAAAGAGGCCACCTGAGGAAAAAAAGAGGGCGGGCTCTCAGGGGCCCTCCCCAGTGTCCATTGGCTGCCTCCAGGCGGATGGACGCTGTCAGCAGTAAATGTGCAGTGCAGGCCCCACCCCCTCGCCCCTCCCACTCTGCAGGCTCATGCTCCATAAGGACTGTCTCTTTTAAAATAGCACCACTTCCCAGTGAAGGGGGTCAGCATCTGCCAGGCTAATCTGCTACTGTCCATCAAACTTTTGGCACCTCCCAAATAGGTCCTTCAGCAATGCTTAAAATGCAAGCACAGCATATATTGTTCTTAGTAGCTCGTCAGTTTCATAACAACTGAGTGCCTACATCCAAACAGAATTCGGATTCAGAAACGGCAATAGCGGATCTGCTAAAACATGACTAGGAATTGCACTTAACATTTGTGAGCAGTGTCAAAGCCGACAGATATCATTGACAGATTGTTTGTGAACAAAACATATCCTGATCATGAGCGATCAGTTAAAAGTAGAACAACTGAATTAAGCATTAATGGACTAGGCCACACAACCTAACATAGCTCCGAAGTACAACCTACAGAGATTTCCACTTGTCACCATTTTTTTTGCTATAATGAAAGGAGCAAACACGATGGCCGAGGCATCGTTTTATGTAAAGATTTTGCACGCCCAAATTAAGTAATTATTTTGCGAGGGCTAAAATCCGGAAATAGGTTTTGTGCTGTACATTTGTTCTGTATATATTAATTTAAAACTTAAACTGATTTCCCCAAACTGGCTCCTCTAACACACTTAAAAATTAAAACAGAATTAGTGTAACGGGGCCCCTGTTTCCCGGGCAGTATAATATAAAATCATTTCACTTTCTTCCCTCGCCGCGGCATCTAACTATATGTATTATGGTACATACTAAGTGCAGAACAGATTGCTGCTTTTCTTATTTTGTTCGCTGCAAAAATAATACAAATGGGATTCATCTGTTTCTTCTATTGGTGCAGAATGTATATGATATTTTCTATCTGTTTGTGGGAAACTAAAACCTTTGGTAACAAAGCTGGCCTCTTCAATACCTGACTGACAAAACCCAAGTGAAATACCTTTTACTTTCAGGTGCGCGCTGGACTTAGCATTGGCTGCTTGAAAGTCGACCCCTCCAGCTTGATTCAGACGGACGTTGTAAAGAATCAGGAAATGCTTCTTGCCCTCTTCCTTGATTTCACAATCCTGAAAGGAAACATGGTGGAAAACAGTTTTTGTTTCACAAATCCACTCGAGCAAACGTTTTGGAAATAGAAAAACGTCACATTTCCCTCGAATGATGTTAAAAATTGTTTACGTCTCTTATTCAGCCTTTTATAAAAGTGAACTTTTTGCAGATCTCTACATATGCATTAGTAAAAACATATACATCTGTCCCCACTACCTACCGAGGGGTGAGTGGACACATTGGTTCCCCCAATAAAATAATGTGTTGATCAGTCGTGGCGTGACAAAGAATGTTTCTCTCCTAGTCATACACCTTTGTACTACACGAAACTATCTCTTAAATGGGGGGCACACGCGTGCCAAATACATTCTTTTATTCCACGTTCTGGCATATGAATGAACAACGGCCAAATCAAATATGAGGTCACTCGGGAAAGAGTCGCCTGCTCGTTGGTATCTCTTTTTTTCACTTCAGAAGCACAGACTCTGCAGTGAAAATGGCTGAAAAGTCGTTACCACATGGGCATGATGCACGGGGAGTGCCCCGCCGTGAATGGGGCAAACTGGCTGCCTGGCAAGCAGTGGGTGGTGCGGTTCAGGCCTGGCACTGGTGGCAGGCGAGCGTGAACCCGAGGGAAGAGGCAGTCTGAGGATAGCTGGGGCAAGGGGCGAGTACACTTACAGTGAAGAGAGAGGGATGGAGGCAAAGATGGAGGTAGGCAGAAAGTGAATCAGAGAGGGAGCAAAGAGGGAATGTAATGAAAAATGGAAAGCCTTAGCAGGAAGGGCGGATTCTAGACTAAATGAACTTGAACTCTGCGAGGAGGCACTACCCACTTCTGAAGACCACAGCATATTTAACAAAATGTATATTGGGGGTAAGAACTTTTCAAACCGTAGGCAGTCTTCTATTGTTTTTTTTCCGGGTTTCTAAGTGTGAACCACAAAAGGCAGCACTTTGAAATCCCTCAAAATTAATACATTGTGGCCACTGACGTGTAATGCAGAACATTATTGTATGTTTGGCTGCAGGATATCCTGAGCATTTTAAAGAAGGCTTTGTGCTATTGCGTAAGGATGTAGCAGTGTATAACCTGTGCACATATATTTCTAATGTAAACGTTATGTTATTTGTGATACTGTCTTTTACAGTGTGGATGGTCTAAGGTGTAGGACTGAAGGTTACCGGCGAGGAGTGCAACGCTTCTCCTTTCAGTTTCCAGGTGGCATGAACATCCTCCTCAGAAATCTCGGTGTCAAAGCGTGCAGTCTCGGTCTCTGTCACCTCCACACTGTACAAGGGTCGCACCACCTTGATGTCCCTCTCTGAAAAGCAAGAAGCAGTGGCATCAGCAACAAACCCCATCTAAAGGTGACAAAGGATAAATAGGCAGGAGCAGTCCTCAACATCTCTACCTTCAATGTTCAGCTTGGCAGAGCACTGGTCAGTTCCACAATCACATGTATACTCCCCAATGTCTTTTTTCAGGGCTTTCCTGAGGACCAGCATGCGCTTTTTGCCGTCTGTCTTAATGATGATGTTCTTGGATGGGATGATTTCTTGTCCGTCTTTGAACCATTTTACAGGTGCCTTGGCCTTGCTAATTTCACATTGCAAAATAACTTCATCCTTTTCCACAGCAGTGTAATCCTGGAGCTTGCTTGTAAAGTAAGGATCCCCCTCTACATAAGATAAATGAGAGAAACTTTTTTTAATATACTAAAATTCAACTTTTGTGCTGAAATCTTCACACAGGGAATTATGCTTTGGTTTTCAAACATGACCAGATCAATCTATGGGGCACTGCTGGCAAGCAACTGTGTCTGAACATGTTTGTGAAAATGGTGCGGAGAGGTAGTCCAGGTTCTGAGACAGAAACTATGAGAACTTCATTAAAATCCCTTAATTGTGTTGATCCTGTGAGGATAACTTGCCTTATTTGAGGCTCAATCCATAATTTGCAAAACAGAGGAACACATAACAACCAACTAACGCCTGATTTGACAGTGTATAAAAAACAAGCATATGTTTGTGAACTTGAAATAAATATAATGTAGAGTTTAAAAGGGTGGGAATAAAACAATTCTCTGGTTCCAAATTCTATAATGTACTGCAGAGAAATTCCAAGATCCTTGTTATTTGTCACTTACCAATGACTGTGAGCTTAGCTTCAGATGTTTTCCCCATAGCCTCCACTTTTATCAGAGAGGTGTCATCAATAGTCACATCTTTAAATGTTATGGAATGAGTTTTTCCTTCATCTTGCATGGACACCAACTTGCTGGGATGCAATCTCTGGTCATTTTTAAACCAGCTAACTTGGATGTTGTCATGCGACAGTTCAACAGTAAATACCGCAGATTCTTGTTCTTTTACCGTCACATCCTTTAGTGGTGTAATGAATTCTAGACGGATGCCTAAAAGATAGGAAAGTCATTTAAATTAATTAATTTAATCACATAATACCTTTGAATGCATACCTGACTAATGTGTTCAATAAAATTGTAAACATTTTTGAAAGCACACCTTCAATAATCAGCTTTCCACTTGTTCTTTTATCTTCAGCCTCAAACATATACTTGGCTTCATCTTCAAAGGCGACTGTCTTAACCACCAATGAATGCCTTGTGTCTTCTGCCAGAATTTCAAATTTGTCATCGCTTTGGATTTCTTGTGTTCCTTTCAGCCAACGGCATGTTTTTGGAAGCCTGGACACTTCACATTCAAACCTTGCTTCATCTTTCTCAAATACCTTGACATCGCTGAGAGGAGTGATGAAGATGAGAGGCAACTCTGAAATAGATAATCAAAAGTAGATTTAGTTGAATGATTTTCTTGGTTTTAATTTCTTTGTTGTTGGGAATATTTAGGAAACACAAGAGAACTTTATTTCATGTATTGCAATAATTGTAGTGACCTGACAATACCACCACATCGCAAAACTTCTTTGATTCTCACCAATAGCAACTGATAATATTTTCCTTTTTTAATCTGTAAACACATGATCATCCCAGTTACACTAACTCCCTTTGGCCCTTCAGAACATGTCTACTAGCTGTTTTCGCCAATTCACAATAGCGATTGATGATTCTCTTCAGAAGCAGACTCTGATGCTCGCTAATTGACCATTTACATGCCTCTCCAGAAAGAATCAAAACAAACCTCTGAAGAGCATGAAAATTAACATCACATTGCTAATTTCCACACCATTTCCAAGATCCTCAAAATGCTCATAGTTGAAAACTTAAACAGTTACAGTTCCACCTAATAACCCAGCCCCAGGACATGGTCCTCTCCCAAAGGATCATGAAGATCCCAGATATACCCAATATGTGTATGTAATCACTCCTCCTGTAACAAAAAGTACAAACATGGGAAACTGCTGCATAGGAAATATTTAAGCCTATATCAGGCTAAGCAACAAAGAAAACACAATTAAAGCTGTAGGCAGTGCTTTAAGGATCTCCCAAACCTTTACGGAGAAAGTGTCTTCAGAATGAGTGGTTTAAAGATGGCCTCCTTTGCTACTGGGACCAAAATCACCAAATGTGTGACTCAAACCCCCATATCCATCTCTCACTAATCATGCAATGGCTGGGATAAATCGTACCGAATCAGAGATGTAATTTACAATAAGGACCATTGGCTATAAAACCCAATGTCCAATGTTATGGAAACATGTAACATCCAATTAAGGTCCCTGAAAAATAAACTATCATTCTTCCCAGACTGTACAGGAGAATCAAAGCTGGTATTCCAATAAATACCCCCTTGTACAACTGCACTTAACAACAAGATAGTATTGCCTTTCTGTCTAGTCATACCTACAATTATCCAACACCGCTTGTGAGATTAGTTGCAAATCTGAAAGTGTGGGCACATCTCTCTGCAGCCCACATACTCCTGGTTCAAACATCTACTTTTCAGTTCTCTGTACTTTGCACAACTATCTCTGTAGTTCTTACTGATACCTCATGATTGGCAAAGACAATTTCTACACTCCAAACTCTGAACTCCTCCCAGAAATCTTCCAAACTTCACTGAGAATTTAAACAAGACTTCAGTCTTTGTCTCACGGAAAGCAATTCACCGCTTAGTAGTATTTTACCCTTAGCTTCTGTTTAAAAAAAAACTACTAAAATCATTTTATTTCATTTATCTGAGCTGGGTACAGTGCCTCTATAGCGGTAGCGCATAGAGTCGAATGCATTTGCAATGATGTGGTGTATGAAATAAATAATAATTAGAATATATCATTTTTACCTTTTACTTTGAGATTGGCTGCACTTTTCGCATTTGCAGCCTGGAAGGAGACTTCCCCAGTCATATTCAGTTTGGTGTTGTACAAAATAAGGACATGTTTTTTGCCATCCTCTTTAATTTCGCAGTCCTGTGTTTTGGGAACGAAATAAATATTCAATGAGCGGACACTTAAAAAAGTAAAGGAGCATTGTAAATGTAACACGGTGACAGAAAGGCTCTTACGGGGGAAGAGGTCAGTATTTCTCCGTTCAGCTTCCACTGTGCATGGACATCGGGCTCTGAAATTTCCACTTCAAAGCGCGCCGTCTCACCTTCGAACACCTCCACGCCATACAAGGGGCGCTCCACTTTTATGACGCGAGCTGAAAACACAAAAAGGCATGTCCGTCAGTTTGTCAAAGGCCTATTTTTCTAAAATTCCCTGGCTGTGGATTTGGGGGAAGTTTTTGAACGTACCCTCGATGTTCACGTTAGACTTCGTCTTGTCAGTTCCGCAGTCACATTCATAATCACCCTTATCTTTGTCTTCAACTTTCTTGATTTTCAGAATTCTCCGCTTGCCGTCGGTCGTCATGGAGACCATCTTCGAAGCTTTTAGCTCCTTCCCTTCCTTGAACCATTTGACGGGCACGTCTTTGCTCAGTTCGCACTCCAAGGTCACATCATCCTTTTCCACAGCCGTGTAGTCTTGTAGCTTAACTGTGAAATAGGGGTCCGCTTCTGCAAATGGATCACATTGCACATGTTAAAAATGGCATATAAAAGTAGCGTATTTAAATACTTTTTTTATGTGGAACATTAAAAATGCCATATTCTCACTAAAGATTGAAATCTGACCACTACTCCTCTTGCAATCTATGAAACTATGGCTCACATTTGCTATGATTTTACGTCAGGGTATTGTGAACCTTTGTGGCACAGCCTGACACAAAATCATTTTTGCCATTTACTAAAGTATGCAAAGCCACTTTGCATGCCCTTGTGTGGTTTTGTAAAAAAAAAGGCAAAACAAGGTTGCGCATAACGCTGCCTCGCATTACTTTGTATTGGGTAGGCATTACATAGGTGGATCATGGGTGTTCTCATGCACCCACCAATGTATTTTGACACAAAGCCAGATTTACAAAGACCTACCCGAATGAGAGGTAATAAGGAGAAATATCTTTCTTTTTTCTCCTTATTTCATTCTGCAGCACACATGGAAAGAAGAATATGCAGCTAAAAACTATTTTTATGCAATCCCGCCCATAACTCAGGCTTGCATAATTATGCACAGGTGCATGTGTTGGCATAACGCAGCACACAGTGCACCAACACAAGAAGAGATCAAGAATGCTCAATATCTTTGAAAATATGGAGCATTTCTGTTCTCTCCCCTTCATGCAACGCAGTGTAGCTAGTTCCCTTGCCGCTCTGTGTAATATGCAATATTAGTAAACATGCCACCATGTGTGCATGGGTTATAGGGAATGGCCAATATGAGAAGAAGGTAATGAGGTAGACAAAAGGCCTGATGATTATGTTCATAAATTACATTTTGTAACACCATGTAGTATTCATCATAGCATGTTACCTAGGACTTTCAGGTTAGCCTTGGTGTGGAGGCCTTTCACTTCTGCTTTAATCTGAGAGATGTCATCAAGAGTTACTTCTCTGATTTCCAACTTGTGAGTTTTGCCTTCTTCGGAAATAAGAACTGTTCGGCTTGTATGAAGTTTCTTGTCATTCCGGAACCAAGTCACGGGCATATTCTCATGAGATAGTTCAAATTCAAAATTAGCAGTTTCCCCTTCTTTGACCGTTTGATCCTTGAGCGGGCTGATGAATTTTAGTCTTATGCCTATGATAAAAGAGACAGACTAGAGTCATGTAAAAGAAATAGAGCAGCATACCATTGGAGGCACCCTTTGCTCTTGCATATGATAACTAACAGGAGCACAGAAAAGGCCCTGCTCACCAATGGCACCCTGATGCACCAAATGAAGGACCTCCCAAACCTACATGCAAATATAAGGATGGAACTCAAGTGTACCATAACTATACAGGGGTGTTAGGCCCACCCCTGCCTGACCCATTCATGCTGTTCGCACCGGGATGGGAATGTTAGCTTCTTACGATGTGATCTCTGGTCTTTACCTTAGTATCAATAGATTCACATTACTAGCTAACCTTCCAATACACGATTGATGGATATCATTTGGAGACAGTGTATTTTAAAGCATATTTTCCAAAGAAGTCCAACATGGCCATAGGTTACACTTTAGAGGCACAGAAGCTAATGCATGTGCTTTTTCATTGCAGTTTTGAAAACGTCTTTGCACACTCCACTGATAATGTTTATAAGTGGTTTGAGTCAGAAATGATGTCAAATCCACTGTCACATGACATTTAAAACGGAGCTTGCTTATTCACATTACATTGCAGGGGTAATGTATTCAGTAACACAATCTTCTGCTATAGGAATTAGAGTAAAGACAACATTTTGGGGTTAAACATTATAATTTTATGCACACTGGGCGAGAATAGCATGTGAAATAGCAGCACTTTGTAGAGGTGACCATTAATATAACAGTTTGCAGATTCGTTACTGGTCTTCCAAAAATCTAACTGGCAAATAGTATTTGATATGGTGAAAGCTAGGTATGTGTGGAATCCAAATGCACTGTGTGGCCAAGAACATGGACCTATCTCTCCAGTGTCATTCTACTACATGCAATAGTGAAGGGCGAGTGTGGTTGGTGCAATAAGTTAAGTGATGATGAAAGACATTATAAACAACTGTCTCTTTAATTTTCCCCGCACTCTCCTACTGTGTCATTTCACACTGCACGCGTCTTTACTTGCCTTCAACAGTAAGCTTTGCTGTTGTCTTTTTGCCTTCAACTTCTGCAGTGTAATCTCCTTCATCATCAAATGCAGAATCATTAATTACAAGAATGTGCTTCTTCCCATCAGCAATGATGTCAAATTTATCCCCAGCCTTGATGATATCTGGACCTTTAGACCAGATAACATTGGCCTCCCGTGTGAGGGCACACTCAAACCTGGCCTGGCGCTTTTCAGGAACAGTCACATCTTTCAGAGGGACAGCAAATTCAAGTTCAATTTCTGGAAACAATGGACAAGTGTGTGTATTAGTAAGGTGCATGTGGTGAAATTGTAAATCATGCATCATCCTAACAGGTGGGTAATCTGATTTACCTTTGACAGTAAGGATTGCAGCGGTAAGTGCGTTGAGTGCCTGGTAAAGAACTTCACCAGCTTGGTCTAATTTGACTTTGTGTAATGTTAAAAAGCGCTTTCCTCCTTCTGCTTTAATTTCACATGTCTGAAAAAGAAATGTACATTGCATGATGTTTTACTGATGTATTAAAGACCACAGTGCACAAATAAAACTGTGCAGAAATGAATATAACTAAATTAACATGGACCTATATGATTGAAAGACGCAGCGATTTGGAAAAAGGAAATATTAGTACAGCTACATGTCTGATTTAGACCTGAGTATGTATTTCAACTTTTTAGTCTGTTTGTGATCTTCTGAAATGTAACTGCTTATCTAATGCAGGATGGCTGTAACCGTCAAAAGATATACCTTAACACAGTGTGCTTGATTTACAAAATATCTCCAAGAGAAGCGAGGCAGTTTCAAAACTCTAACTGAAGGAAAACTTTTGCAAGAGTATGATAATCAAGGAAAAATCTTTGTAAATCAGAATTCGAAGACTGTTAATCAAGGCATGCCAATCTTAAACCAGGGGAATCCCTCATAAATACAAATGGTTTTTGGCAGTTCCATGATCTAAGACTGTTTTTATGTTGCTAAGATTGGGGCAATTGCCATTTTTGGAAAGTTGTTATGGAATTTGCACAGAAAACCGAAGATGTAAGTTATGTGCTACTTAAAAACCTGTATTATTGCCATGTGAATTAACTAATAGGCAGAGACACCAGTAAATTATGTGTCAAAATTAGGCTATTATGAACCTATTGCATAGTAAATCAGGAAAGCAATACAATAGGTTTCATTCGTTGTGGAAAACCGGAGACTGTTTCAATGTTCATTACAAAGTACAACTGACTCATTTGTTTTACAATTGATATTAAACCAAATAAAATTGACTTTAAAAAAAAAGATCGAGCAGAGATGTCAGGGAATCGTATTTTCAAGGTTGCAGCTAGAATGGTGGACAAAATAGAAAACACTGCAACTATTTTAATGGCTTCAAATATATCTAATTGCAGCTTCAATGATTAACCATTTCTAACATGACAACAGAGTTTAAAAGTCATCCGGTTCTGAAAACATTAAGTAATGCATTACAGTGTGTTCATACAAGTATTCCCTGTAACAAAGAAAAACAATGCTTTCCAAAACTCAAATGTAATGTGATTTTCCTTTCTACATTGAGTTAGGTTTTAGAAATGATCAAATATAGAGTAGCTGGAAAAAATATCAAAAACTTTGATATATGAAGCTATTCAACCACTAACTAGGCAGAATCTGAGGCCCAATGAATAAGCATCAACCTTGTTTTCAGGCACACTGATTCGAATCCGTGTATTACAAATTAATTCAATGCTTATCACTCCCGAGGTAATCTGTGGGATACATTGCTGCCCCTGAGACTGCTCAAGTACACACAGGACACTCATAGGTAAAAGGGTCATTTACTGCTTTGCTGGTGGGCACAGTGAACTACATACACCTCACTGGTCATGTGTTATGTCAAAATTGAAAGCAAAGCAAAATATGTGGTTATCATGCACATTTACATTTCAGTTTCAATTATAATTTCTTTAAAATTCTAACTTTAACATTAGTATGTGCCTTTCATTGAGGTGTCCTTGAATTACTCAAAAGACAGATTAAAAGGTAGACAACCAGCCAGACTTAATTTGATCCAGCTACGATTCTCATTGCACTCTTCAATGTCAATACAACCACCCACCTGAAAGATACATGTTAAACTATAATTCCAAAGAAGCAGAAAGACAGTCTGTGAGGGGAAATATTCATTAGCTTGTCAAATGTATTCAAATTATATTTTGTTCTGTGCCGGCTAAGTAAAGAAACAATACTTACAGGTGATGGTCTCAAAGTCTCTCCCTTCAACTTCCATTCTCCAGGGATGTCCTCTTCAGATATTTCCGTATCAAATGAAGCAGTTTCTTTCTCATAGACTACAACATCCTGTAGTGGTTTCAGAAGCTCAACCTCCCTTTCTGAAATATCAGAGGAAGCGTATATATTTAATACGTGGCTTGATCTGAACTGATTACTGCAATTATCTGTGAAACATCGGTGTAGAAGACATCTGAACTGGTGCATACAAACCTCCAAGAGTAAGCTTTGCTGTCACTCTCTTCCCTTCAACTTCCACAGAATATTCTCCAATATCTTCTGGGCCGCAGTTCTTGACGATGAGGAACAGTTTATTGCCATCCCTCTGAAGCTCAGTTTTGTCATTTGGCTCTAATGGAATTTCCTCATCACCCTTGAACCACTTAACATTTGGTGTATCCTTCACCAAATCACAGGAGAAAGTAGCTGCAGACTTGGGCTTAACGTGTTGATCTCTCAGAGGCTTCACCAACCAGTCTCTAATAACTTCTGCAGAGCAAAAGAAAGGAAGCAATCAACATATTTACTTGTTTAAATCATACTAGCAGGCTCTTTGGCTTAAAGGTTTTGTGCTCCAGCATATTGAAAATTCAACTTACGACCTGATTTATGAGGCCCTAGCACCACCGGAGCGTCACTTCTTGTGACGCCTCAGTGGCGTTGTGCCATTTTACATATTTACAAGGCAGCGTTAAGCCTCTGTGTGTGGCTTAACTGCGCCTTGTGAATATGTCCACGACGCAGTTTTCTGCGGCAGAAGGGCATGCATTGGGTGTTGCTGTGGGCGTTCTGACGCTACCCCAGATTTAAGAGGATTTGCTAATCTGAAGCAGCGCCAAAAACTAAAGCAACGGCATGGCGCAATGAGGAGAAATACTTTTATTTCTCGTTTTTGCTTTTTCTATGTGTCCTGCAGCACACATAGAAAGAGCAAAACAACATGTATAATTGTTTATGTACAGGAAGGTGTCCCTTCCTGCACATAAACAATCATTAAATAAGGACGATTTGCTACTTCTATGTGTGCTGCAGAATGGAGCACACATAGAACTAGCAAATTTCCATTATTGATTGTTTATGTGCAGGAGGGAACACCTTCCTGCACATAAACAATCATTCCTTGCAACGCAGGTACCCTTGCACTATGGTACAAGGTTGTGCAAGGGTGCCCGCGTTGGTGCTAGATAGCTAAATTTAGCGCCAGGTCTGGGGAAAACACAGGAGTGCACCGCATCCCTGTGTTTCTGAAGTGATGCAGTGTGTAGCTGCCAATTTTGGCACAGTGCTGCGCCACTTACTCGTAAAAGAGCCTCTTAGTGTCTTGTCGCTCCATTCCCTCTGTCTTCCGAAACCACCTTTGGTTTCACACTCTGACAGTAGTTTCGCAGACACATCACCCTATCAGCTTCTAATTTCTTTGTAACTGTCCCATGTATCTGACTATATTGTTCTATTTACTAATTCTAATATTCATTTATACTATTTATGTTATATTTTTGAAGCTTGAATCAGCAACTATCATCTTTATTGTTCTCGTGGAACTTAACTTGCCTTTGAAATTACATCCTGGCTCTATTGCTTGATAAGTAAAAAAAATGCTAGGTGCCTTAGGAGCTCATTTACAAGCCCTTTGCACTGCTGGAGAGTCATTTTTTATGAGGCTCCAGCATCGCAGAGTGCAGACCCATATCTACGAGGCCATGCAAAACCACTTTTTGTGGCTTTTCACGGCCTCGTAGATATGGTGTAAGGCACCGCTGTGCAAGTCACTGTGTTGCCTTACACTGCATCAGGGGGCGTTGCATGGGCACTGGGGTGGGTTTTCCCATGCAACACCCATGGGGTTTGACATATTCCCAGATTTACATGGATCTGTAAACCTGGGAATGTGTCAAAATTGTACGCCTACCCAGGGGAGGGAAAACGAGGAGAAATATCTTTATTTCTCCTAATTCTTTTCTCTTTCTATGTGTGCTGCGTTCTGCAGCACACACAGAAAGAGGAAAACGCAAACATGGATTGTTTTGTGCAGGAAGGTGTTCCTTTCTGCACAAAAACATTCCTTCCAATAACGTAGACATTCTTGCACCATGGTGCAAGGGTGCCTGCATAGGCAGCAAATTGTGTGATGGCTGAAAGGACAGGAATGCACTGTAACTCATAATAACGGTGCATTCTTGTCCTTTCGAATTGGCATAGGGCAGCACAGCTAAAAGACTTGCAATGATGCCATGTGCCAATTCAATGTAAATATACCCCTTAGATTTTATGAAGAGCCGGCCACTGGTGCTGTCAGTTGTTGAATACCAAAGATGCCTTGTTTTGATTCCACCTCATGCTTCTTTCTTCTAACATTCTACACTTTCTGTTTATTTTACTTTTGGTGGTTCTTTTTCTACCCTCTCCCTTTGGCACTGTTTTCCTAACTTTCTCTTCCTCCTTCTTTCGGCCTTTGTCGAATGACAAAAAATGTATTGTCCCCAAAAATGAGCGCTGATGCCCACCATTTGTAATTATTGGCATAAATCAGGTAGTGGCATCCTCAGTGAGTTTTGCTGAAGATTTCTGATTAATTTTGTGTGAGCAATGGTAATTTCTGCCGTCTTGCACAAGCACACCTAACACTATAGTCTTGTTCAAGGTTATCACTATTCAACAAACAGAATACATTAGTATTTAGATAATGTTTGAACAATTTACTGTATGAATTCGCTAATTACAAATGACCTACAAACACCGTTGGCTGCAGATGAGTAAACCTCACATTTAAACTGAACCCGTGTAGCGCTACTAATATCTTAATTTGGGTCTGGCACAGGGAGATATTCTAATGTGAAAATAACCACCACATCACTCATTTTGTTTATTTTTGACATATTCTACTAGGCAAGGAACATTTACATTTACTTTGTAATGCTTCTTGAAAACATATAAAAACAATGATAAATATCAAATGTGTAGATATGTTGAGACTGCATGAACCACATCAGCAGGCATAGAAAAGCAACATAATACACCTGTAAGTAATTTATAAATAACCCTATAACATGATGGACTGATAATATGTTGTGGTGAGTACATAAAATGTCAGCTCACAGAAAAGGAACAAAAACTTACCGACTACTTTTACATTGGATTCACATTGGATCTCTGTGTTTGCTACAGTACATGTATATACTCCAGAGTCAGACTCGTCTGCATCCATGATTGTGACAGCATGCTGCAAGCCAATGATATTAATTGCACATTTGCCAGGTTTCGCCAAGACAATTTTGCCATCCTTCCTCCATACCACCTCTCGCTCCTTGTTGAGTTCACAAGATAAGTACATGGGCTGCCCTTTGGTGACAGAGAATTGCGCCTCCAGTGGTTTCACAAAGCGCACTGGTAGTTCTGGGGAGAAAGAGGTTTATTAGTATTAAATAATCTGTATGAGTGGTATGTTCAATATCAAAATTAAAGAGTGTGTTTATTTATTTGCTAAGATGACCTGTTACTTACCATGAGCTAAAAAAACATACTTTTGTTGGCCTAACTTATGAGTTTGACATCAGGCCAGTGAGGGTATTAGAAGGAAATAATTGGTACAGTCCTTTGGTACGCATATCTCTATGTGTAGTGCAAGGCAGATTTTGATTGGCTACTGTCCAGTACAGTCCATTACTAAACAATACATTAGTCTATTCTAAACACGCCAGCAACTGCCCAACATAATTCTTCTCTTCACCCAGCCAAATACAATTTCCACACACCACTTTGAGCATTCCAGAAATGAAAATGGCGTTAAAATTTCAAGAACACTATACACTTTATAAATGAATGCAACGTAACATTAATGATCTGCCCAAGAAACTGTTCATTGGCCTTTATGGCCATAGAAGGGTTACTCTGACAGTTCAGTTTGTGGGTTGTTTTATTTTGGTTTGTTGCGAGCCTATTTAGGGCCTGGTGAGCTGATTTGTATTGTTGATTTACCTCATACTACCACAAACATTGCCTGCAGCAAGCTCAAATCCATACAGTCCAACCATCTTGCAAATGTGGATAACTTTTTAGTTCTCTGATTTGCTAGTGGGGTATCATTTTTATTTTGGTACTTGGCCAAATTCTGTCCCAGTCCTCTCACCCTACAAATCTCTGCGCTGCTGTGCTGTGCGCCCTAGAAGAAAGAATTTGAGCCAGCTGAAAAACAATGATGTTGAGCACTATTTGAAATACCTTCAACAATCAGCTTAGCAGTTGATGTCTTCTCTTTGTTTCCCAGGCGTGCAACACACGTGTATTCTCCAGTGTCTGAAAGTTGTACATCAATAATGTGCAGCTTCCGATCTTTGCCATCAGAGATAAACCTGTGCTTGGGGCTTTCTCTTAAGTTGCTTCCATCTTTCATCCAGGAAGTGATTGCAGTCGAAGGCGAGATGAGGCACTCAAAAATTGCAGAGGACCCAATAGATTCGGCCTCTTCCAGCACAATGTCCTTCAGTTCCTTCACAAACTTCAGCGGCACGGCTTTCAGCTGGTAAGAAAAGGCAGGCTCATCTGGTGGCTTGTCACCACCGCTGCCAGGTCTCATCTTCCTTTTATCATCTCCAGGTGATGGTGTCTTTTTGGCTACAAATCAAACGTGAAAGCAAATACTCAATCAGTGGGCTACTCAGATGCTAACCACAACTTCTATTTGTTAAAAAAGGGAAAGCCTATTTCTTACATTTGGATCTACACAAGCAAATGCTATCTACAATGGATTTCAAGTTTTTGTATCAAAACGCTGACGTATAGTTGGTGGGCAGTCTTGTTGCACAAAATGTGCAGATTAATTACAAGCAAAAGCATGTTTCCTGAATGGGGAGTAGTGTTTGCCTTTACAGTACAGAGGCATCCCACTCTTTATAAACAGAACAATTTATTTTATTTTTATTATTGTTGTATTCATTGAGTTAGGTACCAAAGTGCAAACAATCCTAATGTATCCCGCAGAGCAGTCACACATATTTGCAAGCAGTATTTTAGATACTTCAAATATGATATTATTTGTAACTTTAAGTATTATGTTTTTAATACAATTCAAGGTTAGTCGTTAAACTTGAACTCTTGGTAAATTCACACTTGAAAAGTAAGCACAGAACATCTCCCAAACAACTGACCTGAGAGTAACAATATTTGTTGCAATCAGATAAGTAAGACACTGCGGGCCTGGTTAATGAAAAGTTAGCACCGCCTTTGCGTAATTTTTTTATGCAAAAGCGGAGCAAACTTATAAATACATAATTATAATTATATTTATAATAATATATATTTAGTATATATTATAAATATAATTAAATTTTGTAAGTTTCCAACACTTTTGTGTCAAAACAGTACGCAAAGACCGCGCTAACTTTGCATGAATCAGGCCCTGCAATTTTCTAGTCAAGTGTGACGTTGGGCATGCAGAGGAGGCTCTGATTTATTCCTCACCTTTGATAGGACTTTTGCCTTTGCCAGGTTCTTCTTTTGGTGCTGGTTTTGCTTCTGAAGAGACATGTACAAATAATAAGAAATGGAAAAACACACTGCAGTCAATGGCACTCCATTTTGTTAACCACCCAAAATTACTGTCTGTCTTAGATATGGTCTTATGCATTAATCAGGTATTTCTTTACTGAAAGGGTTGAATGTAGACCATGTATCAGAAACTATGCATCATGAATATTGTGGAATTGTTTATATTGTCTTGCACCGACATTTCAAGTGTTTGTTAACTAATGCTACTTTATTGTCTTCTCCTTGTAAATATAAGCTGTCTATTGTTGCAGTTCCTAAATTCCAAGCCGAATGGTCACATTAAGGATTCTTTTTTCTAGGCAGATGAAACTTAGTCAGTTGTTTAATGACCTTGATGTGGCTTCATAGGGTGTCAAGTTAAAGGGATAAACTGGACAACCATGGAATCAGACAACCCAACAGATGGAAAAAGATTGCCCTACTGATTAGCACAACATGAGTAAGGCCTCATCTGGAGAACTAAGTCTAGTTCTAAAGGACCCAATTTCTCTTTGAAAAACGCAGCTGGATTATCAAATGATGGAGGCCTGAAACCACACTTTGCTTGGAAAGCAATAGTGCAGGAAAACATGAGGCAAGAATGTTTCCAATCAAGGGCTGCCTTTGAAAACTAAGGACCTGCTTTAGAGTTTGGTAGATGGGTACACAATTACAAATGTGACAGAAATCCTGTGTGTATTATTACAAATGGATTATATCCTAATGCCGTTGTAAGGAAGGGGGTGGGATAGCATCACATTTGTGATAGATAGTGTCTGCATTCCAATCTCTATATCAAGCCATAGGTATGAAAACTGGGAAATTGGATGGCCGTAGTGAGATAGGTGTGCCATAAAGTCCTTCCTTTGATGATCCAAGAGCATTCTTAAATAAAACACACACCCTTCTACACATATATACTCCTCTTTGTATGAACTTTGAGTATTAGTTGCCAATCAAACTATTAACTGATTTATTATATTGATCAATAATTATAAATGAAAAATTGCTATTGCCAAACAATGTAAGCCTACACATGCAATTCGTTAAATGCTCCTTTGCTATTTAACCTTTTTAGAAGTAGTATATTCTGGGCTAGGTCAGAAACATTGCAGGTAGTTGGCATGTACTGATGAGATTGCATTTTTCCAACACCAATTCAGCATTACAGAGACTTAGCACTAAGCACACTTTATGTGATGTAAACAATATTACAACATGCATGGTTACAATCCATACAAAACACATAATGAAAATGAATATAAAACACATCCTCGTGTTAGTGGAAGAAGACTCATTCCTATCATTATACTATGGGTTTGAGAGACAAATGTGTATGATTGGTGGATAAGAAATAATGAAATTAACATTTTAAAATGTAATAAAGAAGATTGTGACCAGAAATAAAATAGTGAATGACAAAGACAGACAACTGAACACAAACATATTCAGTGCACCTAAAGTTTCTTTGGAATCAAAGAGACTGAGTTGCATCTAGTTTGCAACTCATAAAACGTACATCAGATGAATTAACACAGAGATGATGGGACAAGCATTCTCACAAAATAATAACTTGTACTATCATAACAAGGCTGAACAGAAGAATGAAGATGGGTGTGAAATGGAAGGTGATCTTGTAAATCATAGCGAAAGAGAGAATACTCTGCATAGGGTTCCTTGTCAGCCACCTCACCTCGTCTACTGCTGGGTTTTATTGGAGTTTGCAGTGCGCCCTCTTGTGGTGCCTCGTGCACTTCTTCTTCCTCTTCCTCCTCCTCTGAGACATCTCTACTTTGTTCAGCCAGACTTGCCAATTCCTGCTCCCAGCTTTCCTCCTCTTCTTGTTCCTCTTCTGCCTCTGGGCCTGTGGGCACTTTAGTTACTTTCTGAGAGCTCGGCACCTGAAGACTCACAGGAGTCTTTTGGGGGGAGGCTATTTTCTCAGGGGATTTTTCAGTTGTAGGCTTTATGACTGGTGTACTGCTTCTGCTAATTCGCCCTATTCTTTTTTCCTCAGGTATGCTTTCCACATGCTCACGACTCTTCTCTTCCTCAGCTATTAGAGGAGTTTTCTGCTTTTCAGCATCAGGTTTCACAACTTTCTTTAAAGTTGGAATTACTAATTGTTCATCCTTTTTTGCTTTAGGTGACATTTTCCTTGTGAGCATGGCCTTGTCTCTATCTACAGGGGTCTTCTTAAGACTCACTTCTTTTAATACTGTAAGTGTATCTTTTTCACTTTCCTTTGGTTTCTCAGCAACCCTTTTCATTAATTTTAATGCAGGTCTGTCTTCTTTCCTAGTTACAAGGACTGGTTCTGTGGGAGTTCTGGCAGGAGTTATATCTTGCTTTAAAGGTTTAATAAGGGCAACTTCTTTAAGTTCCACAGGTGGCTGAATTAAGTCTGTAGCAACTTCAAGTTGCCTAATGCTAACCAGTGTCTCTTGTGTTGGTTCTTTCTCTGCTTTCTGAATCGTTTTACTAATTTCTGAGGCTATTACTGATTTTGTTGTTTTTTCTTTGCTTACAAAGTGTACTTTCTTTTCTTCTTGTTCTTGGATTTTTTCTGCCTCCTTAAACTGCAGAGCAGGGCCTCTCTTTTCTTTGTCTGAAGGAAGTGGAAAATCCCTTTTGGCAGTAAAAACCTCAGCCTTTTCTATTATTTGTTCTTTAGTTCTCCTGTCCTGATCTCCTGACATGGCAGGTTGTTCAGGTACTTTCACAATGACTTCAGAAACTTCTTTTTTATAATCAGCTGCTTTTTCCTTTAGTTTGTCTGGAGGTACATTTAATCGGTATTCCTTTTCTTCACTCAGTCTTTGCTTAGATGTCTGAATTATACTTTCCTTCTCCACTATAAGCTTCTCACGAGTAGCCAGTACTTTCTTTAACATGGGCATTTCTGTCTTGCTTTCATCCACTGGTGGAAGTCTGCCTTTCTGCTTTTGGATTAATCTTGCTTCTGATGTGTCTGCAGCTTTAAAGATTTCACATGGGATTGGTAAGAATAATAAGAGATTAAGATTACCATTGGTATGCCCAGATACATAAACCACTCTATTAAAAGTAAATTTTGACTTAACAGAAGAACATTAAGATGATAGCCTTTTGACACAGACTACACTGACAACATTAAACTAGAGACAGCACTAATACACAACAGATACTTCTCTGAAGCTAACAACATAACACAAAGAATACTAAATTACTTGGAACAATAGTAGGTGAAAATATAACAACATGTTTCTGACATTTCACAATGAACACCAAGCATAAGACTAAAACATTTCACAAACAGCACAAACAAATGACAACAAAATTACATAAAGAGGAATACAATACAATACATTTCTAAAGCACACAGCTAACGGGAGGAGGTTCCCCGGCACTAGCAGAAAACGTACGTGCATGACAATAAAAAAACAACCAAAATTAAAAGTTGTTAGAACTAGAATAAAAAAAGAATCGTTTTCAGATGTTTTCTAAATACTGTTTCAGAAGGACAGCTTTTCAGAGGAAGTGGAAGTAATTCCACAGCATAGTTGACAAAAAGGCAGAGGATCTGCCTCCCATTCTGACTTTGTATATATGCGGTGTTTGAAAAAGTTTAAGATCATTTGAATGCAGGGAGCGCACCAGAGAAGAAAGCTTAAAGCAGTGGGTGAGGTAGAAAGGACTCTTTCAATTGAATACCCTAAAAGCTAGGGTAAGGGCCTTAAACTGAATCCTTCTGTTTACCGGGAGCCAGTGAAGTTGGCATAAGTAACTTGATACTGAGACCTGGAGTGGAAGTTTACCAATCAGCTTAGCAGCTGTGTTCTGAATGGTGTGGAAACACTGAATGAGAAAAGCTGGGAGCCCTAAGTATAAGCTATTGCAGTAGTCCAGCTTTGAAGTAATCAAAGCATGGACAATTGTATTGCAATGTTTAACAGGAATTAGGTGGAACATCTTTCTGAGGGACCTCAGAGTGAAAAAACAAGAGGCTAATATTGCCTTAATCTGAGGCTCAAAAGTGAGTACAGAATCAAATTTCACCCAAAGGTTTCTTTCTACAGTTGAAGGGTGGGGTGGGGGGGGCATCACCGATGGCCACCAGAGATTAGAATCAGGGGTGGTCTTGAAATCAAAGAAAAGAACTTCTAGGTTAAGCTGGCATTCACCCAATTCATGACAGAGTTGAGGCATGACTTAAAGAACTCAAAGTAGATGGAAGGTTTCCCTGAAAGGCCAGGAGGAGCTGAGTGTCATCTGCATATGATACAATTCTCACTCCCCAAGACTCAACAATTTTAGCCATAGGTGACATATAAATATTAAAAAAGAGTTGGGCTGAGAGCTGAACCCTGTGAAACTCTGCAACCCAAAGGTTTTGCTGCGGAGGTAAAAGGAGGAAGGAAACCAGCCTACGTACAACTGCTAATAAAGGATTTATGCCCTAGCAGGGTGTGGTCTCAAATACCGATCATTTCCAGCCTCTCAAGCAAAATAGCATGGGAGACAGTATCAAATGCCGCAGAAAGAGCTACAAGCATTACCATGACTGCAATGTTTAGATCCAGGTTTACTTTGACATATTCAGAGACATCAAGAAGAGTGGTCTCAGTGCTGTAATTAGAACAAAATCATGATTGCGAGTCGTACAACACCTGGTTAGTCTGCAAAAAAACCTGTAAGCTGCCTTTTTTTATATGTTTCTCCAAGAGTTTGGAAGCTTTGGGAAGAAGTGAAATAGTTCTAAATTACTAAGGATTTTAGGATTAGCTGGTGACTTCGTAAGTAAAGGGAGTAAAACAGCCTGTTTCCAACTGGAAGAGTCAAACTCCTGGGTGAGGGAATCATTGTGTAATCTATTCAAAATAGGATTCACCAATTTGAGAATGGCTGGGGAGGTAAAGCGGAGACCCTGATTTCAATTTGATGAGATCCTTACAGGATTCTTCCAGGGGTATAAGAGCAAAATAGTACAGTGTGGGAGCAATATAGCAAAAATGTTTTGTGAAATAGAGATGGGCACAGGGTATTGATCATAGATTGCTTGAATTTAACTATGAAAAAAATCTGAAAGGCCTTTGCAAAGTTCCGCAGAGAGAGAACAAGTGTATTTGGTATCTGTAGGTGAAGGAAAGGAGTTAACCACCTTAAACAGTTCACAAGGTAAATTATTGGCTTCAGAAATTGACGTAGCAATATATGTTTTTTGAGCCGTCCAAATTGCTGCATGATACCTTTTAAGTGTGACCTGATAAATCATTTTTTTTCCTTATCATATTTAATCCTCTATTGCCTTCCTAATTTTTTACAATGGGATTTCTCTGCTTTGGGAGCATCGAAAAACCGAGGTGCCGATGGCTTAGATCTCATGGATGAGCGGGCTTTCATAAATGCATTGGTGTAAATGGCCTTCCCAATTCAATTGTTATAAAGGCGAACATCTTGTTCTATGTGTCCAGTTAGGTCCAAATAGATGAACTAGAGAGCCTCTGTAAGAGGCAAACCTTCAACCCTATGCCAGAGTCTAGACGGTTTTGTAATCAAACACGGTAAACTGTGAGGCATCTGAGTTATAATCTTAAAAGGAATCAAGACATGATCGGACCAAACAAGATTCACCACTGCATTAACTTTGGCCAGCAGAGGAAGAAGCTCAATAACCACCAAGCTAAAGAAAGTATTGCACAAAGTGCAACCAGAAAAGATAGCTGAATGAAAATAAACAGTTTGTTCTATATTGTTTTAAGAGTGTCAAATACAAAGGGACAAACAAATATGGAGACAAATAGTAGTCTACACTAATACCACTGACAATGGACTTGACTGGTGAATGCAATTTTCTATGGAAAATATATAAAAACTGAATGCATTGCACTGTAAGGTGTTATTACACTGTTTATACTTAAATCCGTTGCAATACCTTGTTTCTTTCCAACAACTGGAGTTGTCACTGGGGCGGTTACAGCTGCCACTTCTTCAGTTGCTTTAGGTGATTTTACATCTATAGAAACATTGGAAAGTATTACATAATTGTCATGTAATTAAGTGACCGCTAAGATGATACAAGAGTAATTTGAATACTTATACTGGATATATTCAAAACACTTAAAACCTGCAGAAATGTTCAGTATTATCAATGCTTGGATGTAGGCATTCATAATAATTTACTATGCTAGGTAGCTCCTACAATGAATAACAGACTAGTTAAAATTAGGCGAAACACACAAAGCTGCAATCATTAAAAAAGTAATGAAAAATATCCTACCTGTTGCAGGTTTTGCTTCAACCGCAGGTGGGGATACTGTCTCTGGCTTAGCTGCAGGAACTTCAAATACAAGATTAATACAAGTGTTAGGAAAAGTATTTCCTTCAACGTATAACAAAACAATAGTCACCAACAGGGCATGGCAGCAAGACTAAGAATTCCTGGAAAAAGTGAAGGTTTTGTTGAAAGGCCACTGTTCTGTGCCTTTCACTTTGAATAAATCAAAAAGGGAAACAATGGTAAGTTAGCAAGAGGAGTTTACAATAAGATGGTATACAGCCACATTAAGATGCAGAGATTATATATGACGTCATAGAAACATTATGATGATGAAGAAAGAGTTGGCTATGAAAAAGAAAAAGAAGATTTTTATGACTGAAAGATGTTAGTAGTTAAATAGACCTGCTTTCTAACTTGGTATGCCAGACTGGAATTGGAAAGATTCAGTTGCTTGCTTTGGGGGACACACATATTGTACCTTTTTTAAGCTCTACTGCTGGTTTGATCTCCTCCTTTTTCACAACTGGTTTAGGTGATATTTCTATTCCGGGGTCCCTCTTCCTGGGAATATCTGGTGTTTTAAAATATATATTTTTTAATTTCACTATGCAGAGATCTATTCATAAAATTATATGTTTTCATAAATCAATTTACATAAAGTGTAACAGAAACATTGCAAGTGTTTTGTGTCATTTGTGATCAGTGTATGCTATCCTGATTTCCAGGTATAAGATAAGAAAATACAGAGCTTAACCTATATTTCTCCATATTTAACCTTTTCCTATGAGTCTGAGCTTTAACTAAAATTATTAATTTTGGATCATATCTCACATTAAATATCATACAAAGAGTGCTGTTTAGATTAGAACTGGTACCTTCATCTCTTTTAATCTTCTCAAGTACCCTTTCTACTGGAGGTTCTTCAACTTCAGGCTGCTTTGCAGCTCGTGGAACTTTCAAATAAAAACAAGAACCCATTGGAAATAAGACAACATAAAACGCTTACAAAATGTACAACAGAATAATCGTAAAACCGACATCACAAAACATGCAACATACTGTAGTGCACAAGACACCAATTAAACTGTACTGAAGGCATGGATACTTTCTTGACTACCAGATTACGGCTTTGGAATTGGTGACATCCACTTGGTTTTTATCCCACCCATTCGTGAAAGCTTAGTCTTTGATTAATGAAGCTCTCTGCTAAATTCAAAATCAGCCCTAGAATCAGTATTCAGAAGGGAATCTCATGGCTCACCAGGTAATCAGAAAAACATAAGCATGATATAATCTATTTTTTTCATATTTTGTACAATCTTCTCGTCACTTGTGTAAGGGCACATTGCATTAGTGTTTCCCATTGAAGGCTAAAATAGCTGTAATCAAATGTCAATTTGTTCTACCTTTTTTCAGAACAATTTCTTCTTTTGTTGGAGGAGAAACCTCAGGAATCATTCTGCGGGGGACCTTCTTTTCAGCATCAGGCACTTAAAAGAATATTATTTTTATTTTAGACCACACATTTTAATATATTTTAACAACATCACAGAAGAGTTGGTTACAAGGTCTTCATTAGAAATGTTAGTCCTACATTTTTCGTTTTAATGAAGTTAAATTTGATGGGAATCAGAAAATTCTTATATCTACATATCTCAGTCTCAATAAAATCATACATATTGGCCTGTACTCTTAACCATAAATCTAAATTTACAGCATTTGGGAAATCATTTGGTCTGTAGTTAGGTTTGAAGGGCACCTTAACCTCTTCCAAGAAGAGGATTTCTCTTATGCTCTCAGTGACTAAAGGGATGTTTTCCATACCTAGTTTTCACTCCTCCTACTGCCTTTTGTGTGAGCAGATTCTGATTTAGTGAATTGGAATCTGCCACCTGCATCTGTAGATATCACCTTTTTCAAACACAAGTTGAATTTAGTTGTACAGAAAAGTGTTGTTTATTTATCCCAGTGTATCTAAATTTGTGCAAAGTAAACAGACAACCCATTTGAATACTCTTACATTATTTTTTTCAATCTCTAGTCTGTTAGAAATTAAACAGACTTTTGTGCATGGAAGTTACTCACATTTTAATTATTGAGGTACGGGGTTAAACGTTTACACATAGAATGAGGATAAATATTAGCCTATCTTATTCTGTATAAAATGCACCAAAATGTCTTCCAAGTTTGTATTAAGCAGTTTTAGTACTAGCAGCAATGTCCCAGAATTCAAAAACACAATTCTAACATGGAATGTATATTTATATGTGGGCAGGCAATGCACAATCTGTAGGGATACACATATACTTACAAAAGGTTAGCCTTAGCTACATCTATACAAACATAAAATGAACAAACATATTTATCCACATACATAGTTATGCTCACAGAATTATTGCATGAACTTTATTGATATAACTAAGGAAGAATTCTACTAAAGATTTGCCAGACCTCACATATTTGAATATTGCTTCTAAGTTTACTTTACCTTTGGCTGGTGTGACTTCCACTTTTGTTGGAACAGAAATAGGGGCAGGTTTTTCAGGTGTAACCTTTTTAGGCTCAGGAGCTTTAAAGAAGACAATGGACTTTTAAATAAATATACTGGTCTGTATATGAATATTATGGATGAGCTTGAAAGCAAGAGCAACTGATCAATTTTCCTAAGAAGGGTTTAAGAAGCGAGTGAGCAGTGATATTGCACAATTAAGACACAAGTTGACTATCATGTTTTTTTAACGAAATAAAAATAAATATAAATAGTGAATATTTATTTAACAGCTTTTAGATTAAGGCATTGGACAAAGAAGGTAAAGAGACATAGGGGCTAATTAAGAGTTTGGTGGAAAGAAACACCGGTCTGCCAAACTCCCGACGGGTGGTCGCCGCCATGCGGTTAACCTCCCCGACTGCCCCATTATGACTTTCCACTAGGCTGACAGGCAGAAACCAAGGTTTCCACCAGTTAGCCCAGTGGGAATGGGACAGCAGCATTGTCACCAGCTCATAATAGAGCCGGCAGCAATGCTACCACATGCAGAGGCACCAGCACCCTTGAAATGCGCACTGTCTGCAGAGCACATTTTGAGGGTGCTGGGCAGGGGACCTCCTGCACTGCGTATGCCAGGAGCTTGGGCAATGCAGAAGCCCCCGTGTCTCCCTGCACTTGTTCACTGCCAGCCTTTTTATGGCAGTTGAACCACAATGATCAGGCTGGCAGAGAAAAAGGTTGTGATCAGCAAGGCAGTGTTGAGTTCAGTGCCAGCCTGGCTGACTTGAACCTGCACTGCCACCAGCCTGCCGGGATCACTGATCCTGGCGGGGATGGCAAGAGGTTGGTGGGTCTGCCCGCTAACCTTGTAATGTGGTGGTCCGACAGCCACCGTGAGGCTGGCAGCCTTTGGACTGCCAGCTCCGTAATAAGGACCTTTATCTATTATCTGTTCCAACCTCCTATTTTCATTCTGTCAGCATAAAACACAATGCACACATTTAGCTCCTCCCAGCCACATACAATATAGTCCAAGAACTCTTCTTAGCATGGACTTCATGAACACTAACAAACTATATTGTAGGTGATTTTCAAGCAGCTCTTGGAGATGGTGAAGGAATATCAATTGCCATCACTGACTAAAGACTAAACAAATCTTATCCATTCAAAGGTAGTTCTTATACAATAAGCATGAATTGTGTACTCTTTCGGAGAGGACAAACTCTTTTCAAAGAACAGTATTATATAGTTAAGATTATAATGAAAATGTGTGTATAAAAGAGTTACTGAAAAATCATGCTGGTTGATATTTTCTGTAAATGTTCAACATAAAAATGTATATGTTTTAAACAGAGGGATAAATACAAGGGAATCAATTAAATCAATGATAACATAAAACACATTGGTCTTCTCTTTACAAATAAAATAATATGGAAAGGGGAAAACATTTTGTATACTTAGGGAATAGTATGCACCTATGCAAATTGCAGGCATTTAAGGTTGTTCACTTGATGGAGACCTGGAGGCACAAGATTCGTCCCTAACCTATTCCCAAAGGTTGTTATTACATTTATTTATGGCTGCAAGAAAGGTACTACACACTGCCAAAAGCTGCCTCACAGTACCAGGTTAAAGAGTTGCATGCGACAAGCCATGATAGCAAACAGCACTCAATTTGCAACAAGGGGATACATTTAATGTCGTGGCATGGTTTTACAGACATGAGTAAGATGTCAGAATTGGCGGTGTTAGGCTTATGACTGAATTAAGTCAGGTAGGACAATAATTACTTAGTTTGGATTCAAATTCCTTTAAAAAACATCTGCCTACATGATATTTTTAAAAAAAGTAAAGATTCACACAATGTTAAAAAACTAAATATCCAGTAAACAATAACTTGGAGCTGACACATAGTGACAGATATTGAACACCAGTGTGTACTATAGCAATTACAAAAAAAGGATAAACTGTTAGACAAAATAACTAATTTTCAGTTGCTACCATGATCCTGGGATACTAAAAAGTAATAATGACATTATAAACTCTGCCAGCACCATTGAGTAATATTTTACTGTGCTGGAAGAAACATTGAAGAATTTGGGACTTATCTAGAGTTGCACAGATGGAATACTCTGTCATAAGTGTGAGTGATATCCTGTCCACCATATTGCAAGTGAATTTGAGCCTCGGGGCATATAACACAGTGGACCGGATATCAGCCACATTTGTGATGAAATATCCCATCTCCCAGACTCTAAATAAGAGCCAAGTTGTTTGCACATACTTGTTTTTGGTAGTTTTCAATTCCATAGCCCATATTTACAGGCTTATCATCTTTGTTTAGCAGGCAAAACTTGTGCACTCTAAATAATTTTGAAAATTTGAACAATCATGTTGATTCTACCATATTGAAAAGGTATGTTTAAATGTGTCTAAATAAACCATGCAAAGATACCCATTTTAGCAAGTTGGCAAAATCATTTAGAGCTGTAGATTCAAATAGAGAAAAGAACATTATTTTCTGATGTTCAAATTACTTCTAAAAACTTGCCCCTTGAGAGATACCGTCTATATCTGTTATTAGTGCTACCACACTGTTACCACCAATCTTTAGCAAGTTTGTAAATTCAGGTTGACTTATTGTCCTTTTCCCTGTTTTACTCATTGGCTATATAATCTCATACCTTCTGGTCCCCATTATACTGATTGTTGCTTTAAGATGCAATGTGAAACTTCATCTTCTTCTAGTTGGAAAAGTGGAGATTTGCCCTAATCCACAAACAGATATGAATCCTAGTATGCTGATTATTCTTATTTTCTCATGTTTTTTCATCCACTACTTAAAGCTTGACTGTTCCATTGTATTACATGTACACAATACCCCTGCCTTAACATTACCTACCCTAGTATTACAATGACAAATATGAGCAAATGCTCCGTCAGTCAACATATTCTCAACTTTTTATTCCAAAATTAATTTCATATCAATCTGATATCCAGTTGTGTCGCTTTTGGCGCCATAGTCTAATTAACATCAACTTTATATACCAAGGTGCAGTGCTCACTTCTCTTGCATTTGGAAGCATCAAGTCTCACCTTATCTCACAATACTTAATACATTAATATTGATTCTCCATGTACTCACTCATCTCTCACAACCCAATCAGCCACTATCTGTAATTCTTTATTCCCTTGTATTTTATGCATATACCATCCTTCCTGCAATATTAACCATCTTTGAAGAATTATTACAAATGTAATTAAATGGTGCCACAATCACTATAAGATAAACCAATAGCCACAATATCTTCGAACTGCCCATGGCCATGAAGGTGTTACTACTTCTTGATGTTATGAGGTACAGTAGTCTTACTGTGCCAAAAAATATATAACAATTATGTACAATGAAACTGAATTAAACCTTAAAGATATTAATGTTAAAGAGGAATAAGACATCCCTTAGAAAAATGCCTTCAGAGATGGATATACCTTTCTTTGGTTCAACTTCTTCCTTTTTAGGAGAAGCTGGGGGAGCTTTTTTATTCCAAACTGGCTTTGTTGGGCTCCTCTGTCACTTTAAAAATAGCATTTTCTTTTTTAAGCTTTTGAAAACAGTTCAGCTGCATTATAACCTCAGAATAAAAATGTATGTCTTCAAAGTTAAATGTGAGGACTATAAAGAATGAGTGTACCTCTTGCTGGTGGGACTTCCTCTGTAGGAACAGGGGTGTATACTTTTTCTTCAAGGTCAGCTTTCCTAGCGACTCCAGGCACTTTAAAGATATTATGGGTTTTAGTTACACAAAACACAGTGCAATGAGACAAAATACAAAGCAGAAAAATACATAGACAAAAGAAAAGCTCAAGTGTTTCTTTCTTGAAGTCTTAGTGGTGCAATACGCAACAAAGTGGAGTTGTAATGAAGTTGTTATAAAGCTTCTGGAAGTGAGGGGATGTACCTTTCACTTCTGGAACACCTTCTTCCACTGGAACAGGTATAGGTTTTTTCTCAGGTATAAGCTTCTTGGGCACTTCTGGTTTAAAAGATATTAGTTTGTGTTAGCGTGATAAACATGCTCCTGCTGCATCGCAAATATGACATTATGGACTTAATGTGCTTTGTTTTTTTCATGCTTTCAGCTGCAAATCATAGCTCTTCAGTTTGTACTAAAGCATATTTTGAACTCTCAGTTACAGGTTCATCAAATGCGACTTCTTAGCTTTGGCTCTACTCATTCTACACGGGAAGCATGATAAGTTAACTTTATTTACATCTAAAAGTCTGGAATGGTTGGTGGTTTCATGATATTGTGAACACTTGCATAATCTAATAGAGCACAGTGATGTCAGCATGACAAATGAGTCTGCAATCATAACAATCCCCATTTTTTTGTATTTTGACATGGCTCCTTGCCTACTTCCTGAGCAATACTGGTGAGTTGCGTAAACAAGGTACAAACAATTTTTCATTATTTGATGCTTTTTGTAACATAAGCCTGGCAACTAAAAAGGAAGGGGCTCCTAGAAATCATGCCCACAATTGCTGTTTCACGAGTGGATTGAGATTTAAAAACATGGGGATGCTGCCAATCTTTACAGTGTTATATAGGATCAATTTTGTATGATTGTGTATCATGGGCATACACTTCAATTAGAATTGCTTGGCAATGTAACATAAATCTGAAAGGAGTTTCTACTCATTATCTAACACAAGAGATTGAAAGGAAAGCCTTAGCAACCCAATCTGAATCATTTGCTAGAACCATACAATTACCACTTTGATTTGTATTCCTCGTTAGGAAATGTTGTGAAAGTATGGTATATTCTCCCTGATGTATTTGAGTAAATATTGTTAATAGATGAGGAATAAGAAACCTAAACTAATCTGACACAAAATTAACAAAAGAGTGAAGAGAAGGACCACAAACAGTTAAATGAAAAACGTCCATTTTAGGAACACAGTGTGACACAAAGAAAAAGAAGAAAAATAGAATGTTCAACAAAACTACAAACATAGACAAAAACAAATGCTGTCTAGGATGGTGTGTGATGAAGTGATTGTGACATAACGATAAAATTAAGTACCTTTCAATTTTGGAGCTTCTTTTGTAGGAACCAATTGAGGTACTTTTTCTAGAATAATCTTTTTTGGTGCATCAACTTCTTAAAAGATATTAGTTTTTTCGTTAGACAGACATTCATAATGCAAACAATGCCATACAATACAATACAAGGTGATGGGAGGAATACTTAACTAGATGAACACTCAAATACAATGCAATATTGAATATGTATGTTTAGTTCAACCCCCTTTTCCTGTTTCATAATGTTGCCTGTAAGGATGCATTATATAGTTATGTTAATAAGTATGACATTGATTGGCCTCTGTTCACATGAATACATCTAATAATAAATGAATAAATTACTTGGCAGAGAAGGTGCATTTCATGCAAGGTATCTTGGTAGTACAAGTACCTTTCACTTTTAGGGCTATGTCTTTAATAGCAATAGAAGTGGGTGCTTTTTGTGGATCCACCTTTTTAGGCACTTCAGATTCTTTGAAGAGATTAATTTGGATTTTAACATGTAACAAAAAAGATGTTACTCAAATGGGCACAAAACAGCTTGTACATTTTACACATGTGAAATTAATGGGGGAAATTTAAGACTGTCACTTGAGTTGTACGACCCATGCCCCTGATGTATTTTGAGGTTAAAGATGATACTACCAAATGATACCCGATTGACAGGCATACAAACATGAAAGTAATACAGATGATTGCATCATTTAAATGAATATCCTACTGAATGAAGACAAATATAGACTGTTGATCTCAAGGTATCTGCTGATCTCAAGGTTTGTAGATAAACAATATAAAGTTAACTATCCTAGTATAATTATTACAAATGTAACTGAATGGTACCCAAGTATATAGATGCGAAACCATCAACCACAATACCTTCTAATTGCCCATGACAATGAAGTCTGTAGTACTTTTAAATGTTATGAGATACAAAGATTTTACTGTGCCAAAAAGTACATGACAAACAGTAAAAAGAAACACAATTAAACCATAAAGATGTTAGTGTTAAGGAAGAAAAAGATGTTCATTCGAAAACTGCTTCCAGAGATGCATGTACCTTTCTTCGGTTCAATTTCTTTTTTAGTAGGAGAAGGAGGAGGTTTTTCTTCTACAACAGCTTTCCTGAGCTCCTCTGTCACTTTAAAAATAACATTTTATTTTTTAGGATTTTGAAAAGTTACTTCTAAATGTTATCAGATACACAGGCTTTATTATGCAAAAAACACATGACAAATAGGTACAGGAAACACAATTAAAACTTAAAGATGTTAGTGTTAAGGAAGAAAAAGATGTTCTTTCAAAAATTGATTTCAGAGATGCATGTACCTTTCTTGGGTTCAGCTTCATCCTTTTTAAGAGCTGAAGGAGCCTTTCCTTTCAGAACTGCTTTCCTGGCCTCCTCTATCACTTTAAAAATAACATTTTTTAAAGGATGTTTATAACAGTTCAGTGGCATAATAACCTCAGAAAAATGTGCATATTCAAAAGTGAATTTCAAGAATGAGTGTACCTCTTGCTGGTAGGGTTTCTTCTTCTTTAGTAAGAGGAATGTGTATTCTGTCTTCACTGTCAGGTTTCCTAGGCACTTCAGGTACTTTAAAGATATTATGGGGTTTTAGTTACACAACAAATAACACAATGAGACATAATACTAAGCAGAGAAAGGCACAGGCATTATTGAAGTTTCATTAGTGCAATACACAACTAGGTGGAAAGTAATAAATTAATTGTAAAGCTTCTAGGAAGGAGGTGGTCTACCTTTCACGTCTGGAACTTCTTCTCTCACTGGAACAGTTACAGCTTTTTTCTGAGGTGTAATCTTGGGCACCTCTGGTTCTTTAAAATATATTAGTTTTGTTTTAGTGTGATGAATGTGGACTGGCTACATGACAAATGTGAGCTTATAAATAATAATGTGGTTATGTTTAGTCTACACTTGCACAGTTCCTCAATTCTTATGAAAGCATATTGGAATCCTCGCTTACTGGCTCATTATATTTGACTTGTTGTCTGGGCTCTATCGTACCAGAAAAAGCATTAGAAGTTCACTGGCTTTTTACCTAAATGACTGGTGTTTTCATTAAATTTCTAACACTGACAGAAACTATGTGGACATTGTAATGTCAGCACTAGCAAGCCATAACAAGTCAGTCTTTACTCTGCTATCATAGCAATCTCTAGTTGGTTTTATTTTAGCAATGATCCTTGTCTTCTTCCTATAATATCTTGGTGAACAGTGTAAACAAAGAACAAGGTTGTTTGCACTATTTGATGATTTTTTAAGAGAAGTCTGTGATTGTATATCATATGTGCACATCACAATCAGAATTGCTCTGTAGCGTAACACTCATTTAAAAGGAGTTCTTATTATATATCTCTCAGAAGTGATTGGAAGCAAAGCTTCTGCAAGCCAATTAGGTTTATTTGGCAGCACAAGAGGAGGCAATTGCCGCACACTCTCTCGGCTTATGGGTCACTGGGGTATGTAGTGAAGGTATAGCACATTCTCTTTGCTGTGGTTAAACACATTTTGGTAACAGATTAGAAATATGACGAATAACAGATCTGACATAACATTATCAATAGAGTAAACTGAAACACCACATACAAGTAATGGAGAAAAAATCATGAATCTAGAAACATGGAGTTAAGACCACATTAAAATAAAGTACTCAACAAAACAACACTAATACACAGAAATAAAGGCTTTAGGCTCTGGTTTAAAATGAAGTGATGGTGGCTTTATAATGATGAACTCAGGTGCCTTTGAATTTTGGAATTACTTTCTTTGGAATCAACTCGGGTACTTTTTGAGGAATAGTATTTTTTGGCACTTCAGGATCTTTTAAGTTATTAGTTGTTAGACAGACACAGTGCTAAAAGTACAATACAAAGTGACTGGAAATAAATAGGTGGACACTGAAACACAATATAATATTGAAAATGTATGAATGTTTGAAGCCTCCTTTGCCTTTTTACAGAACGTTGACTTCAAGACACATTATGGGGGTTATTACAACTTTGGAGGCGGTGTTAATCCGTCCCAAAAGTGACGGTAAAGTGACGGATATACCACCAGCCGTATTACGAGTCCATTATATCCTATGGAACTCGTAATACGGCTGGTGGTATATCCGTCACTTTACCGTCCCTTTTGGGATGGATTAACACCTCCTCCAAAGTTGTAATAACCCCCTATGTAAGCATCTTTGTAAATATCACAATGATTGGTATTAGCTCATAACTATACATCTGATAATAAATGATTAACTAAGTTGGTACTGAAGGTGAATTTCATGCAGGTCTCTGAATTGTTCAAGTACCCTTCCTGTTTATGGAACCTTGCCTTTAAGATACATTATGTTTGTAGATATTACAATGATTGGCATCTGTTTATAGCAATATAGCCGATAATAAATGAATACATCAGTTGGTACTGAAGATGCATTTCATGCAGGTCTCTGAATTAGTTCAAATACCTTTCTCTTTCAGGGCCACATCTTTTTTAGCAACAGAAGTGGGTGTTGTTCCTAGAACCGCCTTCTTAGGCACTTCAAGTTCTTAAAAGAGATTAGTTTAGATTTAGACATTTAACAAAAAATATGTTACACCCATAGGCACAACACATCACACATATTATACACATGTGAAATTAGTGGCGGGGCATGTAAGACTGTTATTCTAGTAGCCCCCCTGATGCTGTACGTTGAAGTGAAAGATATTAGCAAGTTATACGCAAGGGGCAGGCATAGACTATATATAGAGTGGTGATCTTAAGGTATACTTTGTAGAGATAAAATATAAAGTTAACTACCCTATTACAATCACTACAAATGTAATTTAATGGTGCCCCTATACATAGATCAGAAACCATCAACCACAATACGGGTAGAAGAGAAATACCCTGTACTTGTTCATGACAATGAAGGCAGCTGTATCTTTAAATGTTATATACACAGGCTTTATTGTGTCAAAAACACATGACAAACAGGTACATGAAACACAATTTAAACTTAAAGATGTTAGTGTCAAGGAAGAAAAAGATGTTCTTTTGAAAATTGCTTTCGAGATGCATGTACCTTTCTTCAGTTCAACTTCTTCCTTTTTAAGAGGAGTGCAAGGAGCTTTTCCTTCCAGAACATCTTTGCTGGCCTCCTCTGTTACTTTAAAAATAAAGTTTTTTAAGGATTTTGAAAACAGTTCAATGGCATAATCCTTTAGAAAAATGTACATGTCCAAAGTGAATTTCAGGACTATTAAGAATGAGTGTACCTCTTGCTGGTGGAGTTTCTTCTTCTTTAGTAACAGGAATGCGTATTCTGTCTTCGCTGTGAGGTTTCCTAGGTACTTCAGGCACTTTAAAGATATTATGGGTTTTTAGTTACACAACAAACAAAGCAATGAAACATAATACTAAGCAGAGAAATGCAAAGACCTTCTTGAGGTTTCATTGGTGCAATGCATAACAAGGTGGAATGTAATAAGGTAATTGTAAAGCTTCTAGGAAGGAGGTGGTCTACCTTTCACTTCTGCAACGTCTTCTCTCATTGGAACTGTTACAGCTTTTTTCTGAGGTATAATCCTGGGCACCTCTGGTTCTTAAAAAGATATTAGTTTTGTTTTAGAGAGATGAACGTGCTCTGGCCACATGACAAATGTGAGCTTACAAGTAATGATGTGGTTATGTTTAGTCCACACTTGCAGTTGCAGGCCATAGTTCCTCTATTCTTATGAAAGAATATTTGAATCCTCAGTTACTGCCTCATTATATTTGACTTGTTGGCTATGCTCTATTGTCCCAGAAAAAGCATTAGAAGTTCACTGGCTTTTCCTCTAAATGACTGGTGTTTTCATTATATTTCTAACACTGGCAGAAACTATCTGGACATAGTAATGTCAGCACTAGCATGCAATGAGAAGACAGTTTTACTCTGCGACTATAGCAATCCCAAATTGGTCTTATTTTAAGAGTGCTCCTTGTCGTCTTCCTAAGAGATATTGGTGAACAGTGCAAACAAAGAACAAGCTAGTTTGCACTATTTGATGCATTCTTTAAGAGAAGGCTTCTGATTGTATATTATATGTGCACATCACAATCAGAATTGCTTGGAAGCATAACACTCATTGAAAAGGAGCTCCTGTCTCACAGGTGATTGGAAGCAAAGCGTTTGCAAGCAAATTAAGTTTATATAGCAGCACAAGAGGAGGCAAATACAGCAAATCCTCCTAGCCTAAGGGCCCATAGAGGTTTGTAATGAAGGTATGGCACATTCTCTTTGCTGTGGTCAATCACATTTTGTTAACAGATTAGAAATATGACAAACAAACAGAACTGACATAACGTTAACAAAAGACTGAACAGAAATGCCACATACAAGTAATTGAAAAAACATTTATCTAAAAACATAGGCCCATATTTATACTTTTTTAGTGCCACATTTGCGCCGCTTTTTGACACAAAAGTGGTGCAATTGTATTTTGTAAGTTTACGCCGCTTTTGTGTCAAAAAATGACACAAATGCGGTTCTAAAAAAGTATAAATATGGGCCATAGTCTTAAGGCCACATTACAATAAGGTGTTCAACAAAACAACACTAATACACACAAATAAATGCTTTAGGTGTTGGTTTATAATAGCGTTATGGTGTCTTTATAATGATGAATTGAAGTACCTTTGAATTTTGGAACTTCTTTCTTTGGAATCAACTCAGGTACTTTTTGCGGACTAGTCTTTTTTGGAACTTCAGGATCTTTAAAGATATTAGTTGTTTTCTGTTAGAAAGACATTCATAGTACTGACAGTACAATACATAGTGATGTGAAATAAATAGATGGACACTCAAACACAATATTGAAAATGTATGAATGTTTGAAGCCTCCTTCCCCTGTTTAGGGAACATTGCCTTTAAGATACATTATGCAGTTATGTTGGTAGATATTACAATGATTGGCAGCTGCTCATATCAATACAACCGATAATAAATTAATAAATTAGTTGGTGCTGAAGGTACATTTCATGCAGGCCACTGAACTAGTTCAAATACCTTTTTCTTTTAGGGACACTTCTTTCTTAGCAACAGAAGAGGGTGCTTTTCCTGGGACCCCCTTCTTAGGCACTCCAGGTTCTTTAAAGAGATTAGTTTAGATTTAGACATTTAACAAAAATATGTTACACCAATGGATACAGCACACATATATACATGTGAAATTAGTGGGGGACATGTAAGGCTGCTAATCAAGTAGTTCACCTGATGCTGTACATTGAAGTTAAAGATGATATTAGCAAATAATACACAAGGGACAGGCATATTCTATATATATCGGATGGGGATCTTAAGGTATACTTTGTAGAGATAAAATATAAAGTTAACTACCCAAGTATAATCATTACAAATGTAATTGAATGGTGCACCAGTCAATAGATGAGAAACCATCAACCACAATAAGGGTAGAAGAGCAGTACCTTGTACTTGCCCATGACAATGAAGGCAGTTGTACTTTTAAACGTTATCAGATACACAGGCTTTATTGTGTCAGAAACACATGACAAACAGGTACAGGAAACAAAATTAAAACCTAAAGATGTTAGTGTCAAGGAAGAAAAAGATGTTCTTTTGAAAATTGCTTTCAGAGGCGCATGTACCTTTCTTCAGTTCAGCTTCATCCTTTTTAGGAGGAGTGGTAGGAGCTTTTCCTTCCAGAACAACTTTGCTGACCTCCTCTGTCACTTTAAAAATAACATTTTTAAGGATTGTGAAAACAGCTCAATGGCACCATAACCTTAGAAAAATTTACTTATTCAAAGTGAATTTCAGGACTATCAAGAATGAGTACCTCTTGCTGGTGGAGTTTCTTCTTCTTTAGTAACAGGAATGTGTATTCTGTCTTCACTGTCAGGTTTCCTAGGCAGTTCAATCACTTTAAAGATATTATGTTTTTTTAGTTATGTAACAAACAAAACAATGAGACATAGTACTAAGCAGAGAAATGCACAGACCTTCTTGAAGTTTCATTAGTGCAATATATAACAAGGTGGAATGTAATAAAATAATTGTAAAGCATCTAGGAAGGAGGTGGTCTACCTTTCACTTCTGGAAAGTCTTCTCTCACTGGAACAGTTACAGCTTTTTTCTGAGGTATAATCGTGAGCACCTGTGGTTCTTTAAAAAATATTAGGCTTGTTTCAGAGTGATGAACGTGCTCTGGCCACAACAAATGTGAGTTTATTAGTAATGATGTGATTAAATTTAGTCCACACTTCTAGTTGCAGGACATAGTTCCTCTAGTCTTATGAAAGAATATTTGAATCCTCAGTTACTCCCTCATGATATTGAGTTGGCTGTGCTCATTTGTCCCAGAAAAAGCATTGGAAGTTCACTGGCTTTTTATATGAATGACTGGTGTTCTCATGATATTTATGACACTGGCAGAAACTATCTGGACATAGTAATGTTAGCAATAGCATGCCATGACAAGTCAGACTTTACTCTACTATCATAGCAAACCCTAGTTGGTTTTATTTTAAGACTGCTCCTTGTTTTCTTCCTAACAGATATTGGTAAACAGTGTAAACAAAGAACAACGTGGTTTGCACTATTTGATGCTTTCTGTAAGAGAAGGCTTATGATTGTATATCATATGTGCACATCGCAATCAGAATTGCTTGGAAGCGTAACACTCATTTAAAAGAAGTTCCTATTATATATCCTTTACAGGTGTTTGGAAGCTAAGTTTCGGCAAGCAAATTAAGTTTATATGGCAGCGCAAAAGGAGGCAAATACAGCAAAGCCTTTCAGCCTACGGGTCCATAGAGGCAAGTAGTGTAGGTATAGCATATTCTATTTGCTGTGGTTAAGCAAATTTTGTTAACTAATTAAAAATATGACAAATAAACAGATCTGACATAGCATTAACAAAAGAGTGAACAGAAACACCATAATCACGTAATTGAAAAACTATTAATCTAGAAAGACTGTGTTAATACCACATTAAAATAAAGTGTTCAACAATACAACACCAATACACAAATAATAAAGGCCTTAGCTGTTGGTTTATAATGGAGTGATGGTTGCTTTATATCGATGAATTGAAGTACCTTTGCATTTTAGAACTGCTTTTGTTGTAATCAACTTGGGCACTTTTTTGTGGAATAGTCTTTTTTGGCACTTCAGGATCTTTAAAGATATTAGTTGTTTTTTGTTAGACAGACATTCATAGTGCTAACCATACAAAACAAAGTGATGGGAAATAAATAGGTGTACACTCAAACATAATATAATATTGAAAATGTATGAATGTTTAAAGCCTCCTTCCTCTGTTTACAGAACTTTGGCCCTCATTCTGACCCTGGCGGTCTTTGACCGCCAGGGCGGAGGACCGCGGGAGCACCGCCGACAGGCCGGCGGTGCTCCAATGGGGATTCCGACCGCGGCGGTAAAGCCGCGGTCGGACCGGCACCACTGGCGGGCTCCCGCCAGTGTACCGCCGCCCCATTGAATCCTCCACGGCGGCGCAGCTTGCTGCACCGCCGCGGGGATTCCGACCCCCCCTACCGCCATCCAGATCCCGACGGTCCGACCGCTGGGATCCGGATGGCGGTAGGGGGGGTCGCGGGGCCCCTGGGGGCCCCTGCAGTGCCCATGCCACTGGCATGGGCATTGCAGGGGCCCCCGTAAGAGGGCCCCTACATGTATTTCACTGTCTGCTGCGCAGACAGTGAAATACGCGACGGGTGCAACTGCACCCGTCGCACAGCTTCCACTCCGCCGGCTCGATTCCGAGCCGGCTTCATCGTGGAAGCCTCTTTCCCGCTGGGCTGGCGGGCGGTCTGAAGGCGACCGCCCGCCAGCCCAGCGGGAAAGTCAGAATTACCGCCGCGGTCTTTCGACCGCGGAACGGTAATCTGACGGCGGGACTTTGGCGGGCGGCCTCCGCCGCCCGCCAAGGTCAGAATGAGGGCCTTTGTCTTTAAGATACACTGTGTAGTTATGTTTGTAGATAGTTCATAATTGGCATCCACTCATATCAATACATCTGATTATAAATTATTAAATTAGTTGGTACTGAAGGTGCATTTCATGGAGGTCTCTGAATAGTTCAAGTACCTTTCTCTTTTATGGCCACTTCTTTCATAGCAACAGAAGTGGGTGCTTTTCCAGGGACCACTTTCTTAGGCACTTCGGGTTCTTTGAAGAGATTAGTTTAGATTTAGACATTTAACAAAAAACGTTACACCAACAAGCACAACACAGCACACATATTGTACACATGGGAAATTAGGAGGTGAGATGTAAGACTGCTATTCAAGTAGTCCCCCCGATGTATGTTGAAGTTAAAGTTGATATTAGCAAATGGTATGCAAGGGACAGGCACAGACTATCCATAGAATGATGGTCTTGAGGTATACCCTAGTATAATCATTACACTGTATTTGAATGGTGCCCCAGTCAATAGATGAGAAACCATCAACAACAATACAGATAGAAAGCAGTACCTCCTACTTGCTCATGACAATGAAGGCAGTTGTACAGTTAACTGTTATCGGATACATAGGTTCTATTGTTTCAAAAGGCACGTGACAAACAGGTACATGAAACACAATTAAAATTTAAGATGTTAGTGATAATAAAGAAAAAGATGTTCTTTCGAACATTGCTTTCAGAGATGCATGTACCTTTCTTCGGTTCAACTTCTTCCTTTTTAGGAGGGATGGGAGGAGCTTTTCCTTCCAGAACAGCTTTCCTGGCCTCCTCTGTCACTTTAAAAAATACATTTGTTTAAGGATTTTGAAAACAGTCCTGTGGCATCATACCGCAGAACAATTTACATATTCAAAAGTGAATTTCAGTACTATCGAGAATGAGTGTACCTCTTGCTGGTGGGATTTCTTCCTCTGTAGTAACAGGAATGTATATTCTGTCTTCCCTGTCAGCTTTCCAAGACACTTCAGGTACTTTAAAGATATTAAGGGTTTTTAGTTACACAACAAGGAAAACAATGAACCATGGTACTGAGCAGAGAAAGGCAAAGACCTTCTTGAAGTTTCATTAGTGCAATACACAACAAGATGGATAGGTAATAAAGTTATTGTAAAGCTTCTAGGAAATAGGGGGGCTACCTTTTACTTCTGGAACTTCTTCTCTCACTGAAACAGTTACAGCTTTTTTCTGAGGTGTAATCTTGGGCACCTCTGGTTCTTTAAAAGAAATTAGTTTTTTTTAGAGTGATGAATGTGCTCTGGTCACATGGCAAATGTGAGCTAATAAAAAACAATGTGGTTATGTTTAGTCTACACTCACAGGTCACAGTTTCCCAATTCCGAAGGAAAAATATTTTAAATCCTTAAATTCTGTTTCATTATAGTTGACTGTTTAGTTTTGGATTTACCCATTCTTCCCAGAAAAGGTATTAAAGGTTCACTATATTTTTTCTGAATGACTTGTAGATTCATTATATTTTTAACACTAAAAGAAACTATCTATACATGTATTAATGTCAGCAATAGGATGTCATGACAAATCAGTCTTTGCTATCATAATAATCCCCAACTGTGTCTTAATTTAACACCGCTCCTTGTCTTCTTCCTGAGAAATACTGGTAAACAGTGTAAACAATGCAAAAGCTAGTTTGCACTTATTGATGCTTTTTCTAAGAGAAGCCTTGAAATTCAAATGGAGTATAAGGTACTCCTACAAATCATGTACCCATTAGCTGTTTCACCAGGGGGCTGAGGTTTAAAAATGCATGTTCTGATACTACCAATGTGTATAGTGCTATATAGGAAAATACTTGAAACCAAGATTATGATTGTAAATCATATGACAACATCACAATTATACTTGTTTGGTAGTGTAACACACATTTAAATCAATCACAGATGATTAAAAGGAAAGCTTCTACAACCCAATTGAGTTCATTTGGCAGTACAAGAGTGTTAGAAATGGGATCTTTGGTTGGCAGTCAGGTTACCTCTGTCTAAGCAAGGACCCTCACTCTAGTCCGGGTAGGTCACACACAATCTAAATTATCCTGTGCCCACCCTCTGGTAGCCTGGCACTGAGCAGTCAGGTTAACTTAGAAGGCAATGTGTAAAGTATTTGTGCAATAAATCATGGAATAACACAGTGGAACACTACAAAAAAAAACGCACACAGGTTTAGAAAAATATAGAAAATTTATCTGAGTAGATTAAGGTCAAAACGATGAAGATTTGATAAGTACAAGTTGAAATATCACTTTTGTAATGATAAGATGAGTTTTAAGTTCTTAAAAGCAACAATGGTCTCTTGCAAGCACAAAGTACCTGGTTTGTGTTTAAATCATCTGCATGGGACCGCAGGGGAGGAGATGCGTGAAAAATGGGGAGGTGTGCGCCGGTTTCTCTGGGCGCACACAGATGATGCGTCAATACTTTTCCACGCAGCAAGGGCTTTGCATTGATTTCCGACATGCAGGCTTGGATCCTCTTGGGTTTGTGGGGTATTTGGATGCCCCGGGGATAATGCAGAGAAATCCTGGGCGTGCAGGACAAAGTCACAGGAGCTTCGTCGCTCGAGTGGGTGTTGCAGGGAAATGTCTGTCACACGGCAGGCACTGTGTCGTTTCCTCTCGCAGGAAGTTGGGCTGCGTTGTTCCGGCTCGACGATGTGCCAATCCGGTGGGCCGTGCATCAAAGTTCTGGTCGCAATGCTGGCGCTGCGTCGAACTCCACTCGGTGAGCCGGGCTGCATCGTTCCGGTTCCGTGATGTGGTGATTTTCTCACCGCAGGGCAGGCTGTGCATTGATTCCAGCAGGCTGTGCGTCGATTTCCCCTGCACAAGGAGTCCTTTGCAGGGATGAACTCTTTTTGGTCCTGAGTCTTCAAGGAACAGGAGGCAAGCTCAATCCAAGCCCTTGGAGAGCACTTCTCAGCAGAGCCAGAGGGCAGCAAGGCAGCAGGGCAATAGCAAGGCAGCAGTCCTTTACAGTAAAGCCGTCAGGTGATTCCTGTGGGCAGCCAGGCAGCTTCTCTTAGCAGGTTGCAGGTTGTGGTTTAGAGTTTCTTTCCCAAGAGGTATCTTGTCAAGAAGTGTCTGAGTTGGTAGGGTCAGAGACCCGGTTTAAGTACCCAAATGTGCCTTTGAAGTAGGGGAGACTTCAAAGAGTGGCTTAGAAGAGCACAAGGTCCCCTTTCAGTTCCATCCTGTCTGCCAGGGTCCCAGTAGGGGGTTTGACAGCCCATTGTGTGAGGGCAAGCCACTGTCCTTTGAAATGTAAGTGTCAGGCCCTCCACCCTCCCAGCCCTGCAAGATCCATTCAGTATGCAGATGTGTGCAGGTGTGACTGAGCATCCTGTGTTTGAGGTTGTCTGAGTGAAATGCATAAGGGAGCTGTCAGCTTAACCCAGCCAGACGTGGATTGGAGATAGGCTGTAAGGCACAGAAGGATTTGAGTGTAGAGAAATGCTCACTTGTGGCATTTCTAGAATAGCAATATTAAATCCAACTTCACCAATAAGCAGGATTTTCTGTTACCATTCTGGCCATACTAAATATGACCTGATTACTCCTTTCAGATCAGAATTTACCACTCAAACAGTATGTGAGGGTAGCCCTAATGCTATCCTATGAAAGGAGCGGCCTCACAGTAGTGGAAAACAAATTTAAGAGTTTTACACTAGCAGGGCATATAAACTACACAGGTACATTTCCTGCCTTATACCTACAAATCACCCTGCCCTCTGGTTTACCTAGGGCCTAACTTATGGGTTACTTTTAAATGCCAAGTTGAAGTGGCAGTGAAAACTGCACACACAGGCCTTGCAGTGGCTGGCCTGAGACATGGTTAAGGGCTACTTATGTGGGTGGCACAACAAGTGCTGCAGTTTCACTAGTAGTAGGTAATTTATAGGCCCTGGACAAATGTAGTGCACTTTGCTAGGGACTTACAAGTAAATTAAATATGCAAATTGGGTATGAGCCAATGTCACCATGTTTTAGGAAGAAAGCATATGCACTTTAGCACTGATTAGCAGTGGTAAAGTGCGCAGAGTCCTAAAGCCAGCAAAAATGAGGTCAGAAAAAGAGAAGGAGGAAGATAAAAAGTTTGGGGATGACCCTGTAGAAAGGCCATTTCCAACAAAGAGAAATTAAATGCAGTGAATCCTTTCAGCCTAAAGGGTCACAGGGTCATGTAGTGAAAATATGCCACATTCTCTTTGTTATGGTTGAGCAAAGATTGCCAGTAGATGAGAAATATAACATATACACAGATATGACATAACTTTAACAAAAGAGTGACAAAAACACCACATGCAAGTAAGTTGAAAAAAAGTAATACAAGAAACTTACACGTTTGTTTTGGAATTCACAAAACTGTATTTCAATAAAAAATTACGACTGTGAAGAGTCCACAGCCAGGGTGGAGAACTCCACAAATAAAAAGATAAAACATGCCTATCTTTTTAAATGTGGAGTTCTTTGCCCTAACTATGGAGTCTCCACACTCATAAACTTACTATTAACATGCAGTTTTGTGAATTTCAAAACAAACTTCAACAAAAGTGTGGATTTAATTTTGGATCAGTACAATGGTGTTAAAACCACATTAAAATAAGGTGTTTAACAAAACAACATAATACACAAAAAGAAATGCCTTAGGTGTTGCCCTTTAATGGAGGTATGGTGACATTATAATGATGACTGGAAGTACCTTCACATTTCAGAACTTCTTTCTTTGGAACTAACTCAGGTACACTTTTTGTGGAATAGTCTTTTTGGCACTTCCGGTTCTTTAAAGATATTAGTTGTTTTTGTTAGCAAAACAAGACATTGGCAAAAATAGGTGGACATGAATACACAATCTAATATTGAAAATGCGTGAATTTTTCTGCCCTCCTTCCTCTGTTTAAAGAACGTTGCCTTTAAGATACATTATATAGCTATGTTTGTAGATATCACAATGATCATCTACTTATATGACTACATCAGATGATGATCTAGTAAGTTATTTGGCACTTGAGGTGCATTTCATGCAGGGTCTCTGAACAGTTCAAGTACCTTTATCTTTTAGGGATACTTCTTTCATAGCAACAGAAGTGGGTGCTTTTCCTGGAACCACCTTCTTAGACACTTCAGGTCCTTTAAAGAGATTAGTTTGGTTTTAGACATTTAACAAAAACGGTTACACCACTGGGCACAACACAACACACATATCATACACTTGTGAAATTAGTGGGGGAAATGTAAGACTGTCATTAAAGTAGTACCTTCCCATTCCCTAAGATATTGTATTTGGAAGTTAAAGGTGATATTAGTAAATGATAGCCAAGGGACAGGCATAGAAACTTGAAAGACATATAGAATGATTACATCATTTAAATGAATAAGCTCCTGAATGAAGACAAATATAGGCTGCTGATCTCAAAGTATACTCTCACGAGGTAAAATATGAAGTTAACTATCCTGGAATAATTATTATAAATGTAATTGAATAGTCCCCTGTTAATACATGAGAAACCATCAACTACAATATGCTAGCAGAACAATTCCTTCTAGTTTCCCATGACAATGAAGGCAAATGTACTTTTAAATGGTATGGGATACACGTTATTGTGCCAAAAAGAGCATGATGAATTGCTACATTGAAAAGCTGATAAACCTTAAAGATGTTAGAGCTAAGGAAGAAAATGGTGTTTCAGAGATGGATCTACCTTTCTTTGGTTCAACATCTTCCTTTTTAGGAGGAGTTGGAGGAGCTTTTTCTTCCAGACCAGCTTTCCTGGGCTCCTTTGTCACTTTATAAATAACAATTTCTTTTTAGGATTTTGAAAACAACTCAGGGGCATCATAACCTCAGAAAAAAATGTATATATTTGAAATGAATTTCAGGACTATCAAGAATGAGTATACCTCTTGCTAGTGGGGATTCTTCTTTTGTAGTAACAGGAATGTGTACTTTTCCCTCATGTTCGGCTTTCCTAGGCACATCAGGCACTTTAAAGATATTATAGATTTTTAGTCATACAATACACTAAACAATGAGACATAATGCAAATTGTAGAAAAACAGACTTTCTCGAAGTTTAATTAGTGCAATACATAACGGGTGGAGATGAAAATAAAGTAATTGTAAAGCTCTTAGGAAGGGAACGGTGTACCTTTCACTTCTGGAACTTCTCTCACTGGAGCAGTTGCAGCTTTTTTCTGAGGGGTGATCCTGGGCATTTCTGGCTCTTCAAAAGATATTAGTTGTGTTTTAGAGAAATTAACATGCTCCTGCCACATGACAAATGTGAGCTTTTGGAAATTATGTTGTTATGCTTAGTCCACAATTGCACTTGAAAGTCATAGTTCCTCAATTTTTATGAAAACATATTTTCAATCCTCAGTTCCTGCCTCATTATATTTGACCTGTTATCTTTAATCTATGTAGTTATTTAAATGATTGGCATCTACTCATATCAATACATCCGATAATAAATTAGTTGGTAGTGAAGGTGCATGTCATACAAGGTCTCAGACTAGTTCAAGTACCTTCCACTTTTAGGGCTATGTATTTCTTAGGAACAGAAGTGGGGGCTTTTCCTGGGCCTACCTTCCTGGGCAGTTCAGATTCTTTAAAGAGATTAGTTTGATTTAGACATTTCACATAGCACACATTGGGGGTTATTCTAACTTTGGAGGAGTGTTAATCCGTCCCAAAAGTGACGGTAAAGTGACGGATATACCACCAGCCGTATTACGAGTTCCATAGGATATAATGGACTCGTAATACGGCTGGTGGTAAATCCGTCACTTTTCCGTCACTTTTGGGACGGATTAACACCTCCTCCAAAGTTAGAATAACCCCCATTATGTTGGTATGCACAACAGACATATCACACACAAGTGAAATTAGTCTGAGAAATTTGAGACTGTCATTCAGGTATTTCCAAAGATATTGCATTTTTCAAAGTTGTAGATTATATTAGCAAATGACTCCCAAGCACAGGCACAGAAACATGAAAGACATGCAGAATGAATATAGCATGTAGATGATTAATCTATGGAATGTAGACTGCTAACCTCAAGGTAAACTTTGTAGAGATAAAATATACAGTTAGCTATAATTGAATAATTATTAGAAATGCAATTGAAGGGTGTCACAGTCAATATATGAGAAACCATTATTCAGAATATATGTAATAGATCAGTACCTTCGACCTGCTTCTGGCCATAAAGTTTTAAGTGTTATGAGGTACACAGGTTTTATTTTGGCAAAACGAATGACAAAAAGGATCAACGAAACTGAATTAAGTCTTAAATATTTTACTCTTAAAGAAGGAAAAGACATTCTTTAGAAAAATGCCTTCAGAGATGTATGTACCTTTCTTTGGTTTGACTTCTTCATTTTTAGAAGGAGCGGGAGGAGCTCTTTCTTTCTGAAGAGCTTTCTTGGGCTCCTCTGTCACTTTAAAAATAACATTTTCATTTTAGGATTTTGAAAACAATTCAGTAGCATCATAACCACAGAATAAAAATATTTTCAAAATTAAATTTGAGCACCACGAAGAATGAATGTACCTCTTGCTGGTGGAGTTTCCTCTTCTGTAGGAACAGGAATGTATACTTTTTCCTCACGGTGCACTTTTCTAGGCACTTCAGGCCCTTTAAAGATATTATGAGTTTTTTTAGTTATAAAAACAAAAAATTAGACATAATGCAAAGCCAGGAAAGAGAGACAAGGAAAGGGATCAAGCTTTTCTTTCTCGAAGTCTCATTGGTTCAATTCTTAGTAAGGTGGAGATGTAATGAGTTAATTGTAAAGCGTCTAGAAAGGAGGTGGTGTACCTTTCACTTCTGCAGGTTCTTCTCTCACTGGGACAGATACAGCTTTTTTCTCAGGTGTAATTGTCTAGGGCAATTCTGTTTCTTTAAAATATATTAGTTTTGTTTTAGACTGCAAATGTGAGCTTATGGAATTAATGTACTTACTTTTATTTCTCATTTGCTGCTGCCTAATGTTAGACTTATTAGCTTTGGCTATGCTTGCTCTTCCCAGAAAAACCAATAGACGCTCACTCACTTTTTAGGTGAATGACTGGCATTTTCATCATATCCATAACACTGACAAAAAAACTATCAGGACATATTGATGTTGGCACTGGTGATGTCAGCATAGTGGTGTCAGCACTAGCTTGGTCAGCCTCACTCTGCTGGTGAGTAGGCAGAGCCATTTTACTCTATCTGATGCTTTTCCTAACATATGCCTGGACATTGATAGGGGCTCCTACCCACTATGCCCAAACCTGCTGTCTTTTCTACCAGTGGATAGAGGTTAAAACATGTTCTGATGCTGTCAGTGTGTACAGTGGTATGCCGGATAAAATCTATATGATTGTGCATTATATGTAGACATCACAATTAGAATTGCATGGTAATGTAACATCAATTTGAAATGAGTTTCTACTACATATCTATTGCAAGTGATTGAAAGAAAAGCATAAGATATTATACAGTATTTGATACTGTTTTAAAAAGTTGTTTGAAAATGAATACATGATAGGTAGAACTCCTACAAATCCTACACATAGGTGCTGCCTGTTTCATCAGTGGATAGAGGTTTATGACACATGGGGCCTGATTCTAACTTTGGAGGACGGTGTTAAACCGTCCCAAAAGTGGCGGATATACCACCTACCGTATTACGAGTCCATTATATCCTATGGAACTCGTAATACGGTAGGTGGTATATCCGCCACTTTTGGGACGGTTTAACACCGTCCTCCAAAGTTAGAATCAGGGGCATGGTCTGATACTGCCAGTGTGTGTAGTGCTATATAGGAAATATATTTGTAACCAAGCTTATGATAGTATGTCATATGCACACATCACAACTAGAATTGCTTGGTAGCATAATATGCATCTGAAAGGAGTTTCTGTTATATACTCATCACAAGAGATTGAAATCAAACCTTGTGGAAGCCAATCAAGTTCATTCGGCTGTACAAGAGGCAAATACAGCAAATCTTGCCAGCCTAGGTGTGCTACTTTAGATTTGTACACCTAAAGCCATGTAGTAAATATGTGACACATTCTCTTTCATGTGGTTAAGGAAATGTTGAACATAGATGAGAAATATGAAACATAAACAGATCTGACATTAAATTAATAAAAGAGTGAACAGAAAGACCACATACAGATAATTCAAAACACTTTCATCTAAGAAACACAGTGTTAAAACAGTGAATTAAGGTGTTTAACAAAACAGCACTAAACGTTAAAAATAACTGCTTTAGGGGTTGGTGTATGATGAAGTGATTGTGAGAATCTGATGCTGAACTGAAGTAACTTTGAATTTTGGAACTTCTTTCTTGGGAACCAACTCAGGTACGTTTTCTGTAAAAAGTTTCATTGGCATGACAGCTTCTTTAAAGATATTAGTTGTTTTTGTTAGCCAGTTGGTGGTGCAAGCAATACAATAGTTGGTGAGGGGAACAGATAGGTGGGCACTCAAACACAATATTGAACATGCATGAATTTTTCAACCCTCATTTCCCTTTTATATAACTTTGCCTTTAAGATATGTTATGTACTTATGTTTGTATATATTACAATGATTAGCATCTGCTCATATCAGTACATCCGATAAACAAATAAATTAGTTGGTAGAGAAGGTGTAGTTCATGCAAGGTTTCTGAATAGCTCAAGTACTTTTCTCTTCTAGAGCTAGATCTTTCTTAGCAAAAGAAGTGGGTGCTTTTCCTGGGACCACCTTCCTGGGCAGCCCAGGTTCCTTAAAGAGATTAGTTTTGATATAGACAATTAACATACAACACATTACATTAATGGGCAAAACTCATGCTATACATATCTATAATTGGTGGGGGGGGGGATGTAAGACTGTCTTTCAAGAAGTCCCCCAAGCCCATTGTGGAATTGTAAAGTTAAAGATGATATTAGCAAATGATACCCAAAGGAAAGGCATAGAAACATGAAAGCCATACAGACTGATTACACCATTTAGGTGAATAATCTACTGAATGAAGAAAAATATAGGCTGCTGATCTCCAGATATACTTTCAAAAGGTAAAATATAAAATTAACTAGCCTAGAATAGCTATTACAAATGTAAGTGAATGGTGCCCCAGTCAATTTATGAGAAACTATCAACCACAATATGGATAGCAAAGCAGTACCTTCATATTGCCCATGACAATGAAGACAGTTGTACTTTTAAATGTTGTAAGATACACAAGTTTTGTACCAAAAAGCACATGACAAACAGGTACAATAAAACACAATTAAACCTTAAAGATGTTAGTATTAAGGATGAAAAATACGTCTTTTAGAAAACTTTCTCCAGGAATGCATCTACCTTTTTTTGGTGTAACGTCTTCCTTTGTTGGAAGAGTGGGAAGAACTTTTTCTTCCAGAAGAACCTTCTTGGGTTTCTCTGTCACTTTAAAAATAACATTCACTTTTTAGGACTTTAAAACAGTACAGTAGCATCCTAATCTCAGAATACACATATTTGCTAAATTAAAATTTGGGACTATCAAGAATGTGTGTACCTTTTGCTGGTGGGACTTCCTCTTCTTTAGGAACAAGAATGTGTACTTTTTCCTCATAGTCAGCTGGTTTAGGCACTTCAGACACTTTAAAGATATTATATTTTTCAGTTACACAACACAGAACAGTGAGACAAAATACAAATCAGAGAACGATATAAACAAGGAAAAGGACCGAGCTTATCTTTCTTGAAATATCAACAATGTGGATGTGCATTGAAGTAATTGTAAAGCTTCTAGAAAGGAGGTGGTGTACCTTTCACTTTTGGAGGTTCTTCCACTGGAACAGATACAGCTTTTTTCTGAGGTGTAATCTTCTCCGGTGCTTCTGTTTCTTTAAAAAATATTAGTTTTGTTTTAGCATTATAAATGTGCTCCTTTCACATTGCAAATATGAGCTTATGGAAGAGATGTGCTTATGTTTAGTTCGCACTTGCATTTCCATAATGCTTCAATTATTATTAAAGCATGGCTTGAACCTTCAGTTACCTATCTCTTCTTAAAAGAGGAAGGGGTGCAAAATGGTTTACACCATCTGATGCTTTTTTAACATAAGCCTAGAAATTTAAAAAAAGGGGTGGAAGTGACTCCTACAAATCATGCACAAACTTGCTGTCTGCTCCACCACTGGATTCATGTTTCAAAACACATGTTCTGATACTGCCAATGTGCATAGTGATACACAGGAAAAAAATAGTTGTTCCCAAGTTTATGATTGTATGTCATTTGCACATATAACAATTAGAAGTGCTTGGTAGCGTACATCACAAGTGATTGAAAGCAAATCTTCTGCAAGCCAATAAATGTTCATTTGAAAAAAAGCAGAAGTGGCACATACAGCAAATCTCAGTCTGCTTGTGCTGCATTATATTCCTAAACATGAGCACATGCTGTGAAAGTATGGTGCATTCTCTTTGACATAAACATTTTGTTAATAGGTGAGAATATGAAACATTTACTGACTGAACATAAAATAGCAAGACTGAACAGAAGACCACATACAGGTAATTGAAATAAATATTCAATTTGGAAATGCAGTTTAAAACACAGTGAAACAGGACATTGGACAAAAACACACCAGTATACAAAAGTTTTTTATGGGATGGTGTATGATGAAGTTATGGTGATATTGTAATAATGAAACAAATAACATTTTAGTTTTAGAACTTCATTCTTGGAAACCAGCTCAGGTACATTTTGTGAAATCGTTTTTTGGCACATCACCTTCTTTAAAGATATTAGTTGCTGTGTTAGACATTCATAGTGCGAAGAGTTCAATTTAGGGTGATGGTGAAATAAATAGTGGGGCACTTAATACATAATAATGAATATGTATAAATGTTTTAATCCTCCTTCACTTGCTTACCAAACTTTGCCTTCAAAGATACATTATGGGCCTCATTACGACCCTGGTGGTCTTTAGACTGGCAGGTTTGCGATGGCGGTCTGACCACTGCCAGAGTGGTGATCCGACCGATTTGGCGTCAGTCTGACCACCACATTATGACCGCAGTGGTTGCCCCACAGTCAGACCGCCAGCACCACCAGTTTACTTCCACAGGAGGGACTGGTGGTTCTGTCGGACCTAATCCTCCAGAGTAGCGCTGCAAGCAGAGCCACCCTGGTGATTACGACCCCTCTCTTGGCCAGCTTTTACATGATGGTAGCACTGCATGTAAAGGCTGGGGGAGATGAGGTGCAGGGGCCACCAGGGGGGCTCCTCCACTGTGCACACACTTGGCATGGGCAGTGCAGGGGCCCCCATTGCCAGCCTCATCGCGTTAGCACGGTGGGTGGTGGCGCACCCTACGCACCGCAGCATTGCCACCGGCTCAATTATGAGTCATTGTCAATGGTGTGAGCTGTTTCCCGCTGGGCCAGTGGGTGGAAACTCTGTGGCAGCACTGATGGCAACCTGACTGCGGGAGTTTGGCAGACGGCTTTTTCCAACCGCCAAAATCATAATGACCCCCTATGTTTTTATGTTGTGAAATACTACAGTGACTGGCATCTGTTCACATCAATGCATCCAATGATAAAATAATGAATTATTTGGTAGTCAACATTTATTTCATGCTAGGTCTCTCAGTAGCTCAAGTACCCTTCTCTTTTAGGAATACTTCTTTCTTAGCAACAGACATGAGTGCTTTTCACGGGACCCACTTCTTTGGCACTTCAGGTTCTTTAAAGAGACTAGTTTGGATTTAGGCATACAAATAAAGCATACCAATGGGCACAAACAGCATTAATATCGATAGTGTGGGGAAATGTAAGAGTGTATTTCAAGTTGTTTCCCAGATGCTGTATTTTGAAGGGGAAGGTGATATGAGTAAATGATTGAAAAGTACTGGCATGGAAACATGAAATACATACAGAATGAATGCACTATGTAGATGAATAATCTAGTGAATGAAGTTGGGCTGGTGATATCCGGGCATACTTTGTAGAGATAAAAGATATGCCTTTTAATTTGGGGATGTCTTCTTTCTGTGGAGCAGGAATGTGTACCTCTTCAGGGACAGCCTTCCTAAGTATCTCCAGTTCTTTAGAAATGTTGATATTGTGAAGAAAATTTACATCTAGTTAATTTTGGCAATATTTTGTTTGACGTTTGTCAGAATTATGAAGGATAAACTGTTACTTGATATGGTATGTGCTATCAGAACTAATATTCTACATGGTTAATTATATTGAAAAGCGCATTTTTCTTAGAAAACTGTTAATTATTGGGAGGGTTAATATAAATCAATGTTTCCTTTCGCAGCTACCTGTATTAATCTCCTCTTGATGTGTTTATCATTGCCTATATTTATGTTGATCTAAAATGTGCAAACACACACAGAGACATGTCCAATTCTATGACATTTTGTGTCATATTTCAGTGTCTGCATGGTTATATTGAAGGAATGTTCTTAATCAGTAGCTGTAGAAATACATGTTTTCTCTTCTAAAGTCAATGACTCCAACAGTTTTGAAGCATCATTATAACTGCAATCCATTATTCTGAACATTTTAGAAGTGATGAAGAGATTAGTTAGTCATGCCAAGTGATTTACCACTGGCTGGAGGGGCTTCTTTTATTTTTGGTGAAATAAATTTTTCCAATTCTTCTAGTATGATTTTCTCAGGAATTTCAGGCACTTTAAAAAACGAGTAGGTGAAAACACATGGCACAATTACTTTTAGAGGCAGAAAAGAAGTGCATAGAAAATGTAATGACATCTGATGTGATAATTGTCAGGTATACTTGCATATTAATATGTTATGCTTTCTTACTGCCTTATAGAGCAATACCCTTATCCTGCAGCAGCATGCATCTAAGCTATGTGGTTCTAATAAACAACAGGGAAAACCTGGTGCAATTTGTGTGGAGAAACAACACATATCTAAAATTTAGAATGGTATGGGAATTAAGCACCCAATCAGTATTGCACATAGTGATATCAAGATTTAATGGGTGCAAAATTACCAAATAAAATTATGTAAGTGAGGCAATGAGGATAATAGTATTCTAATGGGTATGCTAGAACATATCCATGTGGAGGCAATCATTGTTATTACCACAGGTATTTTGATTTGCTACAAATATAACTTTTATAGGTCAAGCTATGAAAATACTCCTAGGAGAGGGATGCAAAATACCCCTACCAATAATAGTATTCTTGAAAATGCCATAGGGCACTTAAACAGTATTTAAAGAGAATGCTGTGTAGACACACATGCATATATAAACAGCCATTCACCAATATGCAGAATGTAAAAATTTTGAGCACATCAATAAATATTCTGCTATCATTTTGGTTTCATAAAAGTACTAAAGCATAGTCCACTGTACTCTAGTATGATCACAAATGCTGCTTATGATCAAATGATAATAATACTGAGATGCCCATTACATTACAGCATACTGCCCTTTGTATCCCATTTTTGCTTTCTGGTAACCATTCCTCAAGAATCATTGTAACCAAACAGAATTATGAGCATAGAGAAAATAATATCTATTAAATTCAATATTATTCAACGGGATGTTTACATTGAGCAGGCCTAGTACAGTGAACAGGCATTTAAACTAATTATTATACAACTTACCAAATGGTTTCATTTAAATATCATAAGTATCCCACACTTGTGTGACTTGTTGTTACTAGATTCAGAATGAATTCCATATTCTTACCCTTACTGAAAAACTTCACATGCATAAAGAATTATTTATTTGTCAGTGTTGCCAGAAATGGGTTAAAGTTTTATCAAAGACACTAAGCTTATTTTGTAGTTTTGTCATAGCAAGATTTTAGTATACATTTGCAAACTATTTGCACACACCAGTGACAAACAGAAGACAGAAAACTACACAATTGACAGCTTTATAAAGCAGAGTATATTTCAAGACTATGTCAAAAGAAAAGAGTTCTCAATTATGATTTTTAATGAAGACACAGTGTACCTTTAACTGCTGGAAATGTCTTTGTGAGGACCTTTTCTTTTGAGACAGCTTTTACAGGTAGTTCCGGAACTTCAAAGATATTAGGTTTGTTTTAGAAACTTGAAGCATGTATATTTGAAATTTACCGGTTTAATTTGCACATTTACCACAAAACAGAGAACATATAAGTATCAGTACATATGACTGGATGTAGTTTGTAAGCAAGATGGTATGTTGTTAAGATGAAATGATTGATGAATTTAGAGGGTTCGTATAAAGACTCCAAGTACCTTTAGCTGTAGGAACCTCCTCCTTTTGAGGCAGAGAAACATGGATTCTTTCCTCAGGAACAGCTTTTTTGCGCAGTTCTGGCACTTTAAAGATATTTGTGTTTTAGAAACTTGAAAGCTGTTTTGTATAGATTATCCACAACAGGTATGCACATCGCGTCCACAGATAAATAACACAAAACAAAACAGAAAACCACACCAATACACTCTGCATCCATATCTTGAAAAATTGTTGTATATCGGTACACATGCCATCATGGCATGTAGTATTGCATTCATTATTACAATTTTTTTTTTAACTTGTTTGGGTGCACGAATATGAAATGTTTGAAGTAATAGTTCCATATACCTTTAAATGGTGGAACTTCTTCTTTTTTTGGAACAGTGATCTTTTCCTCAGGGACAACTCTCTTACGCAGCTCTGGAACTTTAAATATATAGATTGTTTTTTAATTTACATGTATACTACCTAAAATATGTTTAATGTATTAGTTGAAATATAAATAAAAAGAGTGCACCATTTTGGTTTATCCAGAATTATTGTTCTACCTTAAATAAGAAGGCCCTACTTATTGAAAAGGTCACTAAACAAGCATTATATCATTTTGCTGTCTGATGAAGTGAAAATCAGTTACAATTTATTGAGAATATTTAGATTTGATTGATGTGAGCTATGTGTAACTCAATATTATTTCCTCATATCTTGTTTTCCATGACCCTACACATGTTTTTCTTTAAAATACTTAACTATATAATTGATTTTATGCCTATAACAGATAAAAAGATATAAGTACCTTTGGCAGGTGGGGCCTCTTCTCTTTTTGGAGCAACAGCCGGAACTTTTTTCTCTGGAACTGCTACCATAGGGACTTCTTGAACTTTAAATACATGCAGCAGTTTTTGTTAGTCATTTAGACCCAGTTTTTAAATATAAAGAAATTCTCTGTAGCACGTGAACAAACATCAGTGTTTTTGTTTATTTTAACAGTTGTCAAATTTGCAGATATTTATAAAGGATTGCAAAAACACAAATTGGTGTTTTGAATAAACTGAAATGTGGGTCAGAAACAAAGGACAAGTTGCTAATTCAAAATACTTACAAGACAAAATCATTTATGGTAGTATCTTATCTGTTCACATAATTCAGTAAGTCAACTATGAACGCCCCTGCCATGTAAAAGGTTGTAATTCATACATTGCTATTTTTTGCTCACTGTATCCATAAGGTCCAGAGTACCCTTAATAATGCTACAGTGCATATATTTTCTTTGTGAATGATTAGTCATGTCACAGTTTTTAAAATAACCTATTAATTTTTGTGAGCTATACACTTCTCTATTTTCTTTAATTAGTTAAAAATGAATTTGTATTTCAGCATACCACTGGTATTTCCTTTTTTGTTTCCTTAAAATAATTGTACTTGTAGTATGGAAAGTGATTATGAAGAAGGACTAAACGTTTTATAAATATATTGTGGCTTTGTTATACCTTTAGCTGGTGGAGGTTCGTCTTTTTTGGGAATGATCGTTGGCACCTTTTCCTCTTGCACCACTCTCTTGGGCAATTCTGGCACTTTAAAAAAAAGTATTTCCATTGATAAATCTTAAAAAGTACATACATCAAACTGACAAGGACACGATGATTAAGACAGACAGGACCATTAACTACTGATAGAGTAAGAATGGAAGCTAATGATGAAACAGTGAGTGATTGTTTGATGTATCTTCTATGTACCTTTCACAACTGGAGCCTCTTCCTTCTTAGGAACTGGAACAGGTTTTTCTTTTGGAGCTTCTTTCTTTAGTATTTCTGGCACTTTAAAGACAATATCTTTGATTTGGAACTCTAAAAGCATACATGTAACAAAACAACATGCAAAATAGAAACACCGACATTGGGCACTAACACTGTGGTGTTTCATAAAGAATGAATATACTAATTTAACTGAAGTAGACTGTTCTATTTTACAAACATTACAATGAGAACAAGGACATAGGGACTTTGATGATGGGTTGAACATTCAACTTTCTGTGGTACTACTGACAGGATAGCACCTTTGGTTCAAAACTTCAGAAGCACTCAAACATAAAACAAAAAGAAAACTGGGAATGACAAAGGAGAGCAAACACTATAGTAACATCTCCTATTGAATGGCTACAATAAGCAAATATAGGTAGACTGGACACACACATTAAAATGTGACAGGATATGTGTGTAATGAAAGTCTGATGGTTTTAGAAGATGTATATGTGTACCTGTAGGAGAGGGTGCCTCTTTTCTGTGTGGAACAGAGATTGAGACTTTTTTCTCAAATACAGCTTGCTTTTCCAATTCAGGCACTGAAAGTGTAGTCAGTTCACAACATTAGAAATCCTGTTTTCTAACTGAAATATTAAACAATAAAGTGATAACCTATAGAATAAATTGCTGCACATGGCATATGGTAAGCAACTCCTTTAGCTGAGCTACCTTGTCAAAGCTCGAATGGACATTTACCCTGTGTTAAAATTACCTGTTTATGTTTAGCAAAGACTAAGTAGGCATAAGAAAGGCTATTTTAATACTTTCTTGGAATTAGAATTGTTGAAATAGATCTCTCATAATATAATCATGTCACTTATTGAGATACAAGGACAAACATGTGTGTCAGGAGTGTCACTGATGAATTAAAAAAGTGTGACTAATGGCATTGGAGTTGTTAAAGTTTTAATTTCTTATTATCCAGCTCTATTTCAATACACATTAATGCATACTAAATATTCACAAGTAGACACACTTAAACACAGACAAAAACACGTATGAAGAGTTTAAAATAATTTGTGTGTAAAATCTATCTACCTTTGACTGCTGGCAGTTCTTCTTTCTTAAGAGTAGGAACCGGCTTCTTTTCTTCAGGTACAACTTTTCTGAGCACAGGCACTTTAAAGACATTGGTCTCTATTAGGGATGCTTAAACCTTGTACTCAACATTTGCAAAAGAATAAAAGTATCACAAGCAATCTATACAACCCTCATCTTAAGTATTTCTAAGACAGATCTGAAGGGGAAGAGTATTTATACCTTTAGCAGACGGAGTCTCTTCTTTTCCAGGAACAGCAATGGGTGCTCTTTTCTCTGGAACAGCTCTCTTCTGCAGTTCAGGTACTTTAAAGATATTATTTAGATTTTAGGACTATGAAAATACACTAGAACGTAAGGACACTTAAGGCATAATATGCAACATAGAACAAGGGGTGCCCAAATAATAACATTTCACATACAACTAAGACCAACAACACCCTAATACATACTACACAGAAAGGGACACTAATGAAACAGATGGCTTAAAAGTTTAAGATGAAGTGTTATTATACCTTTTGGTGGTGTAACTTCCACCTTCTTAGGAACTTCAATTGGTCTTTTTTCTTCTGGTTTCTTTGGCGCTTCAGGCACTTAAAAGATATCCATTTTGTTTCAGAATGTGTACATTTGTTACAACACACATGAAACACAAGCATAGAAATAAAACATAGAACACAGATCCTAAAAATGGGCTGTTACAGCTATTTTAATTTAGGAAACTCACCGGAATTGAAAATATGTTTAAATAGGTTTCTTTTTTTTCCATATATGTTGGTGTATATTTACCACAAGTCTCCAAAGAGTTTGCTGTTGTGTGGCCTTCTGTTACAAGTCAATTTAACATTTAGTGAATTAAATCTGAACACTCCGAAGGCTATGTTTTGATTGCATACCTTTCAGATACTTTTAAGCTGAATATGCGTAATTTCAGTTTTAAACTATGCAGCTTAGATTGTGTGCATATGATCAATAAATGCATATTCATTAGAATAAGCTTCCCGTTTGATGTGTGTATGGTTTTCTGAATAGGGAGTGTTCAGGTTTTTATATGTCATTGAAATTTGAACATAAATTGAGATTCAAGGAGCTCACTAAAATCAAATTCTCAATATGGTTCCTCTCATGAGTAAGTGCTATACTTCGTTTTACCTTCAGATGTGTGTAAATACACAAATTAGAATGATCAACTTCTACAAAAATCAACATATTAGTAGGAACATAAATCATATATGTATTTGTTTTAAAATAGCATAGGCAAATATTTCCATAACAGTGCAGTGACATAATCACCACTATAATACCAAAAGTAGTTCTAGAAGTGGGTTACTATATGGTACTTTAATTACATGCTCGGGAACTGGATATGTGATAGCTTTCAACTGAAATTCTCATGCATACTCCAGTGCATTGGTATCATGGCTGTGTATTTACGATTGCATTATTTACTGTTCATTAGATGTTACTTTTAGATGCTTAGAGTGTGGATTTTTTTATAGCTGACACATTACATATGAGGAGTCGCATGCTTACGTTTTTAGAGCATGTATACACACACACACACACATATATATATATATATATATATATATATGTATATATATATATATATATATATATATATATATATATATATATATATCTATATATATCTATATACATAAGATTCATATGCGGGGGTCACATGCCCCCCTGCCCTGGGGACCACCACCAGGGCTGTGAATAAATATGCGGGGTGCATGCCCCCGCTGCCCTGGGGACCACCACCTCCAGGTTAAATTGTAATTTATTTGTGGGGGGGCATGCACCCCACTCCCCCACTGCCCTGGGGATCACCACCTTCCCTGGGTAAATTATTTAAAACACAGAAACGGGGTCCCCTTGGGACTCCCCAGCCCCGGGGACCACTACCTCTCCAGGGCTGTGTGCATATTGGAGGAGGCTGCATGATCCCCCTCGTGGAGCAACTGATGGCCCTGGGGTCCATCATCCCCAGGGCCGGCTCCTGGTATGTCCCAGGCTGCCCACCCCGGGCGGAGGTTGGAATAAAGTAGTGCAGTAATGGAAATTACTGTACATTACAAAAAACATAGACGTTCACTAAAAAGCAAAGGTTATAGGGATAGGTTATGTTATAGTTAGGAAATTAAATTTAAAAAAACCATAGAAATTCACTTAGAAAAACCAAAGTTTACAGGGACGTTATAGCTAGGTTTTTGAGTTATAGTTACATGGAGAATCATTTGATGCTACTGGCACTAAAAGTAATGCTATTGTATTTTTATATGTTCAAAGCTAATTGCATATTTAATTTAAAGAACTGACGTATGTTTTTGTGCTTGCGAGAATGAGGGAGAGAGAAACACTACACTAGCTGGTATAACATGGTGTAATAATTATGGAATGGAATGAGAGAGGATGGTGGTTTTTCATAGTGTTAAATGCAGATGTCAGGTTAGGGAAGAGGACAAAAAATATGGAAATGGCAATAATGTGAGAATTGTACTTTGACAAATCTTGCAGTTCAATGTATTTGGAGAATTGACATGTTTGCCTCTTTTGCTTAATCATTTGCATTTAACACATGCATATCATTGTGTATTTTGTTTTATATGCTGACCATTCTAATAAATATGTATTTCATCTATAGGTTTAAACTGTACAATTCTAAAATGGCTCAGGTTAAATTACAAATGTACACAACTTTTAAAAATAATGAAACAAAAACTAATGTGCAAGACCTAACTTAAAGATATGGGAATAGGATATTTTATAAGCAGTGGCTGTAAACAACTCATCTATGAATATATACAGAATGGTAGGAGAATTGAAATAAGAGAACAGAAGAGGAGTAAACCATAAAAAGAAATATACTGTAACACTATGTATGAATTGATCATATTTATACATAGCATTGGGAGGACATTAGAATAAAGGACCATGGAAAATTGCTGTATATGTGAGGTATTGGCATCAGATGACTTAGTGAATGAAATATGTTAATAGAGTGAATTAGGCAAGAAGAGAATGAGGTGGGATTGGTATAGAGGTGACATGGGACACAAATGGTATTTTTAGAAATATTTCTCCTAAACTATAAAAATCAAGAAATTATAGAGCATTTGAAAAGTAAACTCTAAAGGAAGAGAATGATTGGTGACAAAAACTGAATGCTGGGTTGGTCAGTAAAACACCAGATAAGGATAAAAGATTGTCTGCAAAAATCTAGAGAAGACATTTATTGTGGAATATAAGATGTGGACTATTTGAGTGTCTGGGAGAGTAGTAGAGGCAAGTATGCAAAGACATTTTATCAAAGAAAATAACAATGAAGGAAATAGGAAAGGACATGGTGAAACCAACACAATTACACCTCTTGAAAAATAGTTTTTATCCTATCTGAAGAGAGCACTGGGATTTCGAAAGTTTATGGAATTTACAATCACAGCACACGTTTGGGTAGTAAGAGCACATCAAAAGCTGTAATTGTAACAGCGAATCACATATTGTATTAGGGCAACATGAAGCATAATTAATTTTAAGCAGAGTAGGAGAGTCTGCACATGAGATAGTGAGTTTGATACATTTTTCTAAAAAGTGTAAAATTCCTTGCACATAAGGTAAACATATCACATGGTGTTCTTCTCCGTGTTCATGGGAGAGAGAGGTAGATTTGGATTAATCATAAAAGAACTGCACCTACTGATTACAAGAGAAGCACTAGGGAATGTATGATTGAGTAGTACAAATGTATGTCAAGTAGCTGCTTTGAGCAACAGTGTTAGCAGAAACATTAGTCTTGCAGATTCCCATTAAGCATTATTATGAAACAATATTACATGGTGTGAGGAAGAGTAAGTAATTCATAAGCCCATAATTAAGGATGAATAATTAGGTTGCAAGATTTCAGATTTTTGAGCAACTTTAAAATTTACCTTTAACTGGTGGAATCTCCACCTTTTGTGGTAATTGAACCTCTTCAGGTATAGCTCTCTTGTGCACTTCAGGGACTTTGAAAATAATATATATTATATGTTTAGTATCTAGATAGAATCTATCCATATGCATCCACAGATATAGATTAAAAATTACATCCTTACTTTTAGAATTTGTCCGGGTATATTTTTACATCATACAAAAACATACATATTAACACATCAGACAAAACATTACAGACATGTAGACAGATCTTTCATGGTCTTTCTAAACTTAAAATTGTTTGCAATCATTAATGATTTAACACTAATATAAGAGTTATGGTTTAGTAAGCACTCAAAATATACAGAAAAACATTAAGGACCAGATGTGCTAATAACTGGTTGCAAAATACTGGTGGCAAATTGTGACCAGTATTGCAACAAGCCATACTAAGTTGTATGAAACAACATCTGTACTGATAGGTTGGTTTGTAAAATTTGTAGTTAAAATGGGTCACAATCCAACCTACCTCATGAATATTAATGAAGTAGGTTACAACTGACTTACTCCAACTAGATGCCTTCACAAGAATGATGGCCTTCTTTTGTGAGCAGACCACCATGGCGGTGATCGTTAAAATGTTTTTTAAATACACCCCATTTCCCTGAAAGAGACCAGGGCTGCTTATAAAACAAAACATTTATTTTAGTAAAAAATGTGTTTGGGAGTGGACAGTACCCCCAAACAAATTTTTTTTGGTAATTTACAAAGAACGGGTTACATGGGGGCTTCTTTTATGAGCACTTTACCAGACCTACTCAGGAGTCAAATTTGTTTTGTTGTTTTGCACCCGTATTTCAGTTTTAAAACATCGATACGTAACATATTGATTCTCAATTTGGAAGGAGCGCCCTTAAAAATTGCGGATTGGTATACATTCACAAAGCCATTTTAGGAATCAGCAAAAGTTTACCAACTCTTAAGAAGTCTTTAGTACATTGAAAAAAAGTATTTTAAGTGTCACAAACACTGAATTAGAGTTTATGCAATGGTTAAAAAGCTTATTACATCTAGCCCTAAGTATGGAACATCAGTCAAATATATTGTATTCCACCAATTTAGTAGTATTGCAATATTGTCATATGAAGTTTTAGGCACCACAAATAGCCCATTAAAAAATTACTTCCCCTAAATGTCAACTTAAAAACTAGTCTGTCAGACAAAAGTGAATTTTGGAACCAAAATGTATTTAGGTACACCTTTCTGAAAATGTTTTCTTTCTACGTGTGAGTGCACATGTGCCCAAAGAAATACACACAAGCACTCATACGTTCACTCACACTAACACCTGACAATTTATTTCTATCTCTTTTCCTCATATTTGCTAGTCTGTGCATTTTGCAAACACTTTCATCTTCACACTATACTGTCCTCATTAAACAGCGGCGATCTTCCCTCAATATTTGCCTTTCTCGATTACTTATAGCAAACAGTAACACCCCTACTAAAACTAGCTTTTGTAAGCTAATCAAATATCAAATCCTCACTAAGAAATTCTGAATGCATATATGTATATTGCAGCATCAGTATTATTGTATGAACAAACCAGAAACGTTACTCATTTTACCACACTAGGAAACAGATTATAATAAACAATTTGAATCACTTAAGAAAGTGATGTGTTAATATCTACAGAAAGATGTTAGTAATGCAAGTGTAAATCACTTTGCTAAAGCTTTCTTTTTATGTACCTTTAACTGGTGGAAGCTCTTCTATCTTAGGTACTGGTACGGTCACTTTTTCTTCGGGGGCAACTTTCTTAACTACCTTGGGAACTTTAAAGAAATTGCAGTTCTTCTTAGCAAAATACAGTTATTATTTACAAATAAGGATAGACATTTTGAGCGGAGGTGGTGTTAAATTATGCATTACAAATATCTTTCCTAACATCCCCATTGTTGATATTTAAATTCCAGTTAAACAAACATGTAATTGTAACTGATTATATTCACACCCTACAGAATTTTAGCCTCCTCAAGAATCCCACCATATCCGCAATGTAGTATGCGCTGTCTTTTAAATTTTATAGATTAACTTTACTAATAACATCTTGAAAAGGCAGCAAGTGTGTATTTAAAATAATTTGGGAATCACTTTATTGAAGAAATCAGAAATCGCAAGTCACAGATCAGAGAGAAAACAAGACACATTGAGCACATAGACTTTCAGTCTTACATGAGTTACAAGACACATGTATACATATATATATAGGTATTACACATGAATATGCTGAGAAAATGAAGACTTCAAAAAAGAAGAAGTACTATACCTGTGGCACGTGGGGCCTCCTCTTTTTTAGGAATGGAAGGTAAAATATCCTCTTGCGGTGCCAGTTTCTTTGGAATCTCAGGTACTTTAAAGATATTGTTTGTGTTAGAAAACATCATACATTACCCAGACACAAATATAACATAAGAGATAACACAAAACTCCATACAGACCTCTACAATTAATTGGATCATCAAACACGATAATTATTAAAACAGGGTTGTACATAAAACATTCACTTCTAATACAATTTATGTTTCAAAAATTATCATCACTTTCAGGGCTTTTCTAGTAGGATGTTGTCTAAAATAGACAAGCCAAGGTAGGATACCCATACCTTCATAACGGTTCCCCTTAGCTCCTCATCCCACTTCCCTGTTGGCACATATGGCATGGAGTAGACATATGCTTTAGCATTTATGGGCAATGTTCCATTTACAACAATGATTTTCACAACAGTTTGAGTGAAACTGTTAGCAAGACTACAAAGGATGTCGCCTGAGATCAACTGTGGTATCATATGTAGTAGAAAGATTTGGCCATGCGATATTTACTGTTGTTAAAGTATTATCTCACCCACTCCAAGAGATTCTGACTCAGCCACTAATACATTTGATGGGAAGGAATGAAATCTGAAGCAGTACTAATGTTGCTGGTTAAAACACATGCACGTGTTAGTACTAGTCTCTTAAAGTATGTTGGCAATGAATAACTCAAATAATCTCTAAATGTTTTTCAGGAATCTGAAGAGTTTATGGTTTGTGAACCATAACTAACAGAAAACATTAACATTTTATTTTTTGTACCTCACAAAAAGGTTCTGATGCAATTCTAAGATTTGTGGGTTAAAGCATTTGCAGAAAAAAATGAAAAATAAACTGATTGTAATGAATGCACATTTAAAATAAGGCCTTTTCTTAAGTATACCTTTATGGAAAACAGACCCTTGTTTTCATTCATATCACTAGAGAAACCTATTATGCAGTATGCAAGTGAACAGCTCTTCAAAAATGTTAAACCATTTAATGCTGAGAAGGCTCTCAATTAGCTAAAAAGGGCATATAAAAGAAGCCTCCTTCCACACACTACCATACATGTCGTCAATGAAAATTAGAAACAGTATAGTTCTAACTCAGACAGAGCACAGACATTAAGCCAAACAATGTTCATGCAAGGAAAAAAGAGAATTAATGAACTTGACTTCCTGTTGCACACTGTCACAGGCCAGCAAAAGCTACAAGTGGATGGAATGAACGAACACAGTTACATTTAGGATGGTAACAGACAGAGGTTGTAGTGTGAGTGCTTCCTTTAAAGGGGTTAACGATGAACTTTTTTCTTTTGGATGAAATGCTAGTATGAGTGAATACTTGAGGATGGAGATGATTCTGTGATTAATGCCTTCTTTAAATTGGAACTTAAGACACACTGTTTATGAAGTACAAATACCTTTCACTGGAGGAATCTTTTTAAGAACAACTTTCTCAGCCATCAATTCTTTTTTGGTCTTCTCTGCCACTTAAAAGATATTAGTTGAGACATTCAGTAGAGTTTTTATTGTTGAACACACACAAAACAGGTGACAAAAACGTAAAATATACACAATTTGATTACAAGTTGATTTATTGATTCTTATAAACATAGAAAAAGCGAAAAAGGTGCAAGAAAGATTAGATTCTTCAGCAATTAAGGTAGAAATGCTGTACCTTTGACCAGAGGAGCTTTTGCTTTCTTTAGTTGCATTTTTTCTTCTGGAACAGCTTTTTGGGGTTCTTCAGCCACTTTAAAAATATTATTTTGGTTTAAGAATATCATACTTACACACGAAACAGACAGAAACAGAACAGTAATGTGCAACACATGTTCAAAAGCAGACATATATTTTATATTACAAACTTCCTGAGAATATCATTCCCATAAGTTTGGAAACATATAATTCCCATGTATCAATTTGGTGGGGTTTGCATGTTTTTGTGATATTGGACACATGCATCTAGCAGTGGTACATAAGGGAGGCATGTGTAGAATGCGTCTTGAAATGCAGGCACTGTGGTTAACTGGTAGACAGTCAAACAGTTAAAAATCATGAAACAAAATGACAGAACCAGATTTCAGATTATTTCATGAAATGCTGATATGCTGTTTGATGAGGGGCATTTATTTTAAAGTTCACAGACGGTAGGGCAAATTGGAACAGGTGATATAAGTATTCGACTTCTTTTTTAAAAATATGAATATTATTAAGTCAATTTAGAATGCATCAACACAAATTGGATCAATACAAGCTGATATCTGGTACAAATTTACACTGAAACTTCTCAGATTTTAAATTATCCGTCTTTTGTCAGTCTGATAAAGAATAAAGATAGAATACCACTAACCTTGGCACATACTATGGCATTTTCTGGAATACCACTGCAATATGAGTGTTATTTCTGTGTCTGGGAGAATATTACTATTGTTGCCATTGCCTCCATGGTGATGCCATTTTTCTCTGATAAATGGAGGTGTGTACTAATGTCAGCTGATGTACATCTCAGTTACTAATTAAATATATCTGCCAAAAGTCAGTGTATTTGAGAGAAGATGTTTTAAACAGGTTGCCTGTCATTGATGTCGTTAAACTAACTTACTAACCAAAGAACACCAAGGAGTGAGAGAACTTAATGAATAAGTGGAATGAAATTAAATTTCCCCCTTTCAATCAAGGGCTGAGAAAGAAAAAAAAAGAATGAGATAGAGGGCTGAGAACAGATGGTCCTGAAATTGATAAACAAAGGATATCATAATTTAATATAGTAGATTAATGTGAATTAATAAAGCACAGAAAGACATATTGAGTGGGTGCCAAGAAAATGATAGATCATTTGTGAAATGCAAACAATTGAAGTGAGTAGATGAATAAAAGGATTGAAAACCTAATGAGGGAATAATAAAGTTAGAGGAATAAAGGGAGCATGGTGTGTGGGATTGTTTAAATCAAAGGAGGAATGGCTGAGCATAATGAAAATCCCGGTAAACAGTTGAATGAAGGGCTGACCCACAAAGTGGTGAGAAATCAAGGTTGTAGATGAGTAAGCAGTGACAACTACAGATAGCAGATTTGACACTGGTAGAGAAGATAGTAAATAGGTGATGAGCTGGGAAATCAAGGCAAATGATGTGTGAGAATCCTTGGTAACTCTCACTGTAGAGGAGTGTGGGGATACAAATTCTACAGCATGCATAAGGGATGGGATAATAAACCAAATGTGTAGATCTGTAAGAGGACTTGGTAACCATGACAGCAGGTGAACGAGAGGATGTACAGGCAAGAGGTCAGAAAAGTAGTGAGTCTGGGTAAACAAGAGATTGTATGACTAAGGAGAGCAGAAACTTAATCAATGGATCATTCATCAAATCAAAAATCAAAAATATGGATGAGTGCTGGGTGTGCAATCACCAAAAGGGAATTGTCAAAGCCAGAGAACGCTGGATCAATACAGTAGGTTCAGGTGACTGAGCAAGTGAGGGACTGAAAAAAAACAAAAATGGATGATGGGATATCAAGTAAGTGAGTTCATAAGAGTCTGAGTAAACGAAAGAGTAAATGAGTGAATGATAAAAACACACAAGCAAGCTCATGGGTTAGGGGCTCCACACCTAAGAGAATAGGTAAATGAGAGGGTAAAATATGATTGGGTATTTTAGTGAGTCAATTGAGAAACCTAGAGATTAGAAGCATCAGGGGTTTGCCAAATAAGAGAGTGAATGGATGAGATGTTACAAATTATGAAAGGGGACAACAGAAAAGCAAAAGATGCGCTATTGTGCAGCCGTAGTTGGTAAGAGCTGAGAATCCATCCTGAGCTACTGCAAGGCATAAATGTATGATTGAGAGGCAAATACACACAGACGATGAGTGCAGTACTGAGAAACAAAATGATTGTATATGAGGCATTAGGAAATCTGTGTAGAGCACTTGCGAAGTGCTTGGGCACCAAGAAAGGGAGCAATAAAATGGATCAGGAATGGATCAGATAGATGAGGGTGGAATAAGGGGGGATTAAGGGCCAGATTTAGAGTTAGTATACAGAGTTCTTCCATCACATATGTGACGGATATCCCGTCTGCTGTATTACAATTCCATTACATCCTATTACACTTGTGATAGAGAAGGTGGGATTTCCATCATGTTTATGATAGAGTAACCCATCGACCAAACTCTAAACAAGGCCCTAAGAATCCAATCTACTGGGCGAATGCAGGTTGGAAAGTGAAAACAGTAAATAAGTGAAGAGGTTGTACAACGAAGAAATTATATGAATGAGTAAGAAAAGGAAGAAATCCTTTGTGTATTGAGCAGAGAAACCAAGAGAGTACCAGTAGAGTGAATTAGAAGTGGCGACAGTGTATCAGTGTGAAACTACCACGTGAGCAAGCAAGACTCTGATAAATCAGATGAATGTAAGGTGTTGAAGTAAACCAGAGTGATGTAGGACAAGAACTCACATCTAAACAGTCTATTAGTATCTGGCTAATAATCCAAATGAATGGATGATTGAGGGGTTGAGAAACTGAGAGTGAATGAGTGTCTAGCGTAACAGACAATGAATGGCTAAAATATTGCTAACCCAAGGGAAACCAAGAAAATGGAAAAATTAGAGGTTAGGAAAGCAGGAGGTTATGATTTAGGAGCTGAATAAAATAAAGAAAAGAGAATATATGACCGAGTAATGGAGAAAACATGAGAATTATTAAGTACAGGCTCTGAAAACAGGAGACTAGATAAGTCAGGAATAACTGATAATCCGGGTGAGATAACAAATCAGAGCCTGGATATTGGATTAATTAGGGGGTTTAGGAAATACATGAGAGTCGAGGAACCAAGGCATCTAGAAGCTGTAAGTGTGAATAAGTAGTGGCTATTGTTATTTTGATATTGAAGACTGGCAGCTGATTTTGGTGTTGATGAAAGAATGATAAACTTATACTAGAAGATAGCTGAAAGTAAATGAGAACTAGTATCACTCATCTGTGAACGTATAAGAGGATTGTGTATGTCAAATTCATTAATGATAGTCAGTAATTTAGAAGGAACTCATCATCACCTGCTCAATGTGATATAGGGTGTGATGGCAATAATGTCTGCTTAAAGTTTACATGTATTTTCTTTTACTAGGATGATGCTCAAAACAACCCGATGTTCTACTTTCTCAGAAGATTGTACCCAGGACCCCTGGGTAAATTATGGGAACTTTGAAGACATAAGGACTGAATAATGTGACAGAAGCTGAAAGGAAACTAGACAATGACAAATTAATTATATTTTATTACACTTGTCATTGTTTGTTTTCTCACAAATTCATCAAAGTGTGAGTATGAACCAACCTAGTGAGGTCTTAAGCCTCTCATCCCTATTAGGTCACATAAGTGTCCATTCTATTTTACCTTGTTTTGTGTTGTTTCTCCACTTACCACAAAGGAAATATATAGGATGAAACTGTGTGTGCATAAACTCCCACTGAGCAACACCATATTTTAGCTTAATGGGCTGCACATCAAAGATTATAATAATGGCATTTGCTAACAGAGTGCCAGTTTGTGTGTAGTGATATCAGATGAATAAAGTGCCACCTGATGTAAAAATGTCATGATTTACAGCTCTTCTCACTGCTTACTTTAAATGCAAAAAAAGAAAAATCTGTTGCTGTTGTTTAGTCATTTATCACTCATCTTTTTTGTGAACATTTTCGGATTCTTCTTTAAATACAATGGAGGAACATTGTAGTATACCATTCAAAAATAAGTTGTCAAAATCTTAAATGCAAAAATAAATGTGCAAAATGCCTGCTTCACTGCATTTGCCATAAATGTGACAGAGTAGAAAGTAAGCAAGCTTTATTGTTGTACATAAAGTGTGACAGAGGTTCTCTGAAGATAATAAAATATTTAAATGATTTTTCCCCAGATTGCATCTGCAATACAGGTGGGTGTGGTAGTACATTTGTATGTATGAGTGCATGTAACTGAATAGATTGTAAACAAGAATTTAGTGAGAAGATGCCAGAGTGCATAGCCCTTCATTTCTGGTAACACTTGGAAAAGGAAATTATTAAGGCCACTGCTGAGGAATGATTTATAATGTCAAGAAGGGTATTAGTGAAAAAGGCAAAGAAAATTTAAGCAGAAAAAAGAAGTGAAATTTACAACATACATGAGAAACAAACATGTACCTTTTTTGTCATAAACTTCTTCAAGCTGAACAGAAACAACTTCCTCCTCATGGAATTCTTCATAGATTTCCCCCTGATAAGTGATCTCTTCTTCTTCATAAATGTGCTCAACCTCTTCCTCAATTTCAACTTTTTCTTCGTAGAGTTCTTTTTCCTCTTGAATTTGTTCTATGATCCTCTTTTGCTCTTCTATTTGTTTTATTTCTTCATAAACATTTTCTTCCTCTTCTTCAATTTCAGGTGTTTCTGCATAGACTTCTTCTTTGTAAGCGGTAGTTTCATCTTCGTAAATTGTTTCTTCTGAGATCTGCTGTGCTTCCTCTGCTGCATAAATATGTTCTTCCTCGTGAATTTCTTCATATATTTGTTCTGCTTCTTCTTCTTCTTCTTCTTCTTCTTCTTCTTCCTCTACTACTACTTCTTCATCATCCTCAAAGATTTGCTCTTTTTCCTCATAAAATTCCTCTTGATAAATCTGTCTTTTCTGTCTTTCTCCAATTACTTGCTCCTCAATGACTTTTTCTCCATAGATCTGCTCTTCATAATACTGCTCCTTTCTGTCATAGACCTCTTCTATATGGATGTCATCCTCTTTTTTGTAAGTGCCTCTTTCTCTTTTTAGGGCTATTGCCTTTACTTCTTCAACTTGTCTGGGAATTGCAGGGACTTTAAAAACACATATTTATGTTAAAATATGAGCTGACATATTTAAACCAACATAGTGAAAACACATATATTCATGCAAACAAATACACAGTGTTTGGCCTAATCTTGCCCTTATTAGAGCATTGCACCAGGTATACAAAAGATACATTGTAGGATCATCCTTTAAATACATTGATTTGACTGCATGGTGTGAAAAGTAGGTGATTTAATAAACTAGTTGTTTAATGATAGTTGTATATTTAAGATCAGTATCACCTAATTTAATTTCTGTATCTTGATACACGTTTGGTTTCATTGTCAACTTTTTATTAAAATATTTAGTTTATGTGACCAACTGCTTACTGCTAAATCAAACATCTTTGTGTTGCTTAAACAAAACTACTGCTAGTTAAAATGGACAGGGCTTTTCATAGTCTACATTTACAGATTAGTGGTACACCTAATTAGTGAATTACCTTCAAACACTGCCTGCTCCTCAACATTAAAAGTATGTAACATTATCTATTCACTGCCAATTTACAGATTGTGCCTTTTGTTACATCACATTTTGACTTTGATCAAGGACTTTGACATTATTGTGGGCGAAGTAGGCCACAAGCGAAGAATTGTTCAGTCACTGGATGACCAGTTGAGGTGCAAATATTTCCTAAGTGCAACTTTCCTCCAGAATGACATAATCTATATTGATTGGAGGACTCTCTGTAGACCCTGTCTTGCTTTTGCCATCTGCTATGATTAATGGGGTGCTATAGTATTTAATTGAATTAAATAATGAACTTTGCAGCTTTCCATCTTTAACAATGCTGCCCACTAAATTGCTGAATGTTAATTTACCCGTCTTTAAGGTATCTTACTTACATAAGCAGCGTTCTGATAATTTACTAAATTTGGTCAAAATCCTGTTTCATAGTCAGCTCATACATTTGACTCTCCTCTAAAATATTGGTAAGAAGAGAAAGGTTATGGCTCTACAAAGTCTTATTTTTGTTTTGTTTTTGCAATCATGTCATATTATGTTTTGATTTTATACCATAGATGTACAATAAACAGTTTTTTAATTGCACAAGTGTATCACACAATCAAATATAGAATCCTGAAGAGGGGATAAAATTCAACATGTCTTCAAATATGAATAGGACATTTTCCTTTTCCTTTTGCTTAGTTTCTAATAGCCACGAAAATAAAAAATATTACCAAAGGCACTTCAGGGCATGTCATCACTATTTCTTTATTTTTAAACTGATTAGCAAGCAGCATTTAGCAGTTATCCTCAATCAATGGTCCTGACATTGCAAAGCAATAAAGACAAATACATACGTAAAATGTATTAGGAATTAACACGACAAAGAAAGATACAACAAACGGATATAAGATTATGTTAGTGTTCCGTTTTTCTCACTAGGAAAGTTATACCTGCAGCTGGTGGAGGGGTTGCACGTTTAGGAAGAGAAACTTATACTTTTTCCTCTATGACATATTTCTTTGGTATTCCAGGCAATTTAAAGATATTAACTTAAAGAATTGTAAACACACACTTACAGTGACGTGTAACACATAAGTTAGTATGAAAGACAAACATAACTGAAGGTGCAACTCCTCTAACAAAAACTGCTAAGACTACAACATTGAAGTAAACACACCAAGAACACAGAAGATTGTTAAACCTATGCCTCCAAGGTACCTTTTGCTGGTGGAGCTTCTACTTTTTTGGGCACTGCAATTGGTACTTTTTCTTCTGAAATGAGTTTCTTTTGGGGTTCAGGTACTTCAAAAATAATACAAATGAAATCTCAAAATCATACATCATATTTTTTTAAAGACATACACAAATAAGAAAATGTTGAAAGAGTTACATGTAGCAATTAACAAAACAAAAGAGCACAAAACTAATTTCACAAACAGGCATATTTTTAAACCAGAATACCTTTAGAAGGAAGAACTTCTATTTTTTTGGAAACAAGAACTGAAACTTTTTCTTCTGCTGTGAATATTGTATCTTGAGGAACAGGCTTCATGTGGACCTCGGGCACTTTAAAGATATTAATTATAAGAATCTTAAACTCCATTTAAAAATACTGAAGAACACACAAGACTGATAGACAAAACTTAAACATGAAGTTGAGCAGAGACCCATATACTTCAACTTAACATATATACCATCTGCAGACATTATTAAGAACACATTATTCACAGATTACTGTAACTATTATAGCATGGACCTTTGCCTTCACATGGTTGAGATCAAGTTATAATAATGAGGGAAATTCACCATGCATTCTACCAATTTATTTATTTCTTTTCTTTTTAGTAAATCTATCTTTGTTATGAATTATTGTAACCATATATTACATTTGGAATTGAAGAACAATTAGACTGATATTAAATTGAAATGGCTATCACAAAAGGCAACAATATTACAAAGAACATGCAGAAGAAAACATGTAACACTGAAGCATAAAATACCTTTTGCTGGTGGCGCTTCCACTTTTTTGGGAATTGCAACAGGTATCCTTTCTTCAGCAATTGGCTTCTTAGCAACTATAGGCACTTTAAATAGTAATAGTTGTTTTCAGTATTGTAAAACAGACAGAAATACAACACTAAAGACACCATAACGCCATCAGCATGAACTGCAAAACTGAGACATGCAACAATCTTTGGAATGTGTCTCTAAATATTTGTAAAGCTTGTAAAGGTTACTGTTCAAAGATGTACAGCATGGTATACCTTTGGGAGCCAGGACTTCTTCTTTTTTAGGCACAGCAATTGGCAACTTCTCTTCTGGGACTTCTTTTTTAGGAACCTCAGGCACTTTAAGAAATTGCAAGAGCATGATTGTAAGAACCTTACTTAAGATTTGTCACTGTATTAATCAAGAAAGGCAAATGGAGCAATATGCCAATTGCTGTCACACAATGACCAAGATTAACCTTATGTTGAGAACACAGCAAAACAAATAAACTCAAGATAGCACAGATATTGTTTTTTGGGAATACTGCAACAAACACATACAATTCCCTTTACGTTTACCTTTTGCTGGTAAAGTTTCCCTTTTTTGGGGAGTGGGCACAGGCATTTTTTCTTCAGGAAGAGGCCTTTTGAGCTCCTCAGCTATTTCAAAGATATTAGAAATTGTTAGCTATGTACTGAAAACTGTGGCTCACATTTAGCAAACTATCACACAACACAGCACAGCAAATCAAGTTGCTGCGCTGCATTTCGTGACAGAGATATAGCACTCTCCTGTTCCCTCACTAGCCCTGGTGCCCAGTCAGGCTGCCAAAGGCCACACACACACATTGATGCCAAAGTGCAAATGTGTCTGCGTGAGTCTAGCATGGGATTTGTACTCAAATAGTGCCTTTCCAGCACAACATACTATGCCTAGACAAACGTTAAAACGTTTTCAACTTTGGATGTGTGCAGCAACAGTGCAAAGTGGAAAAAGTTACGAGGATGAAAGCATTTCTCCTATTTAATGCATGCTTTCAAGTGGCAGCATTTTTGTTTTGCAAAACCCTGTCTACTATTGTTAGTAGAGTTTTGCACATGTTCAACAATTTTGTGACGCAAAGCCAGCACAAAATATTTGTTTATCTGGGCCTGCAATTATTAAATAAATACTACAGGTATACATAATGCCTGAAGCAAAGTGCCTTGACTTTAGACAGTTTGGGTATTCATTATATGAAAGATCTTCCTGTCCTGGACCGGTGTAAAATGTATGGTATTTCAGGGAAAAACATTGTGGGAAAATAACAGTCCTTGGTCATAAAGGCCTGCATGAGTAGCATTTGAAAGCAGTGAGGGGCCAAGCCAATTCCAAACAACTAGAAAGATTCCAGAGATATGATGTCAGTGGAAAGGTATTTACAGAGATTGGATATTTAACATTAAAAAATTAATGGAACATAAAGATGATGCTTCTGGAGGATGGGTAAGATATAGATGCGTATTTGAAAAAGAGCAGAAAATGTGTATGACATATTATTTTATATCATTGGTGTTATAGTACAGCAAGTGTGAAGAACATATGTTCCTACATATCAGTCAACTAACTCTAGGCTGCAGGGAACAGACATTTTATAATGCACTTGAATCAGATGTACACCATATACTTAAATGTTAATAGTTATGGGACATATATACACTGAGACATAGGGAGACTAAATAATACACAAAACATTGGGGAAGTTAAGTTTGTAATACTGATCCTGTGATTCCAGGTTCAGAATTTAGAGGCAAAACATCTTTCTTTTTTATTGAATTATCGAAGAACAGACAAGTTCCACAGGAAAACACACAAATACTCATATACATAATAAACATAAGCAAACAAGGTTTTCATTTTTAAGAAGAAATACCTTTAGGAGGTGGAATTTCTGCCTTTTTAGGGACTGCAACTGGTACTTTCTCTTCAGGAATGGGCCTTCTTGCCACCTCAGAAACTTTAAAGATATGATGTTATCTTAGTGGGTGTTACTATGTACAAAGATAGTCATAATGTATTTTTGGTTTTTATGTCCTAAAGTTCCCCTCCCCCGAAAACAAAGAACAAGCACACAGTAAATGGTGACAGAGAGTAGTATAGTTTTCTCAAATTAAAATCTGTTCTTATAAAAAGCACAAAGGACAAACACATAACTAACAGTGTATAAAAAATGACTGACACAAAATCAAATACATAAATAAAAACACAAAACTGACACTGACATTTACTGCATCAAAAACATAACTAAATACTCCAAAAAGTTAGATATCAGTCAAAGAACTCTAGGCTGCAGGGAACAGACGTTTTATAATGCACTTGATTCAGATGTACACCATATACTTAAATGTTAATAGTTATGTGACATATATACACTGAGACAGGGGGAGACTAAATAATACACAAAACATTGGGGAAGTTAAGTTTGTAATACTGATCCTGTAATTCCAGGTTCAGAATTTAGAGGCAAAACATCTTTCTTTTTTTATTGAATTATCGAAGAACAGACAAGTTCCACAGGAAAACACACAAATACTCATATACACATAAAACATAAGCAAACAAGGTTTTCATTTTTAAGAAGAAATACCTTTAGGAGGTGGAATTTCTGCCTTTTTAGGGACTGCAACTGGTACTTTCTCTTCAGGAATGGGCCTTCTTGCAACTTCAGGAACTTTAAAGATATGATGTTATCTTAGTGGGTATTACTATGTACAAAGATAGTTATAATGTATTTTTGGTTGTTATGTCCTAAAGCCCCCCCCCCCCCCGAAAACAAAGAAAAAGCACACAGTGAATGGTGACAGAGAGTAGTATAGTTTTCTCAAATTAAAATCTATTCTTATAAAAATGCACAAAGGACAAACACATAACTAACAGTGTATAAAAAATGACTGACACAAAAGCAAATACATAAATAAAAACACAAAACTGACACTGACATTTACTGCATCAAAAACATAACTAAATACTCCAAAAAGATAGATATCAGTCAAATAACTCTAGGCTGCAGGGAACAGACGTTTTATAATGCACTTGATTCAGATGTACACCATATACTTAAATGTTAATAGTTATGTGACATATATACACTGAGACATGGGGAGACTAAATAATACACAAAACAGTGGGGAAGTTAAGTTTGTAATACTGATCCTGTGATTCCAGGTTCAGAATTTAGAGGCAAAACATCTTTCTTTTTTATTGAATTATCGAAGAACAGACAAGTTCCACAGGAAAACACACAAATACTCATATACACATAAAACATAAGCAAACAAGGTTTTCATTTTTATGAAGAAATACCTTTAGGAGGTGGAATTTCTGCCTTTTTAGGGACTGCAACTGGTACTTTCTCTTCTGGAGTGGGCCTTCTTGCAACTTCAGGAACTTTAAAGATATGATGTTATCTTAGTGGGTATTACTATGTACAAAGATAGTTATAATGTATTTTTGGTTGTTATGTCCTAAAGCCCCCCCCCCGCCCCCCCCGAAAACAAAGAAAAAGCACACAGTGAATGGTGACAGAGAGTAGTATAGTTTTCTCAAATTAAAATTTATTCTTATAAAAATGCACAAAGGACAAACACATAACTAACAGTGTATAAAAAATGACTGACACAAAAGCAAATACATAAATAAAAACACAAAACTGACCCTGACATTTACTGCATCAAAAACATAACTAAATACTCCAAAAAGATAGTTGAAGCAAGAGCAAACTGAAGCAAGCTCAAAGGTAAGAAAACACTTCTTTTTATGAAGAACAGGTGTACCTCTGACCGATGGGGTTTTCTCTTCTTTCTTTGCCACTGGAGTTGGTATTTTATCTTCTGGGATGATTCTCTTCGTAACCGCAGGGACTTAGGAAAGAGGAGTTACATGAATACTGGAATTTAATGTGGTGGAATAGTCTGAAATTATTTCAAAAAGTGCTACAAAACAAATGCTACAATAATAGTATTAGCTCCCCTTTCAAGTTAATGAAAAGTGCACATCATGAAAATACTGATGTTAGAAGCCATGAACAACATAGCGCAGCACCACAAATTAATAGTGTTACTGATTTACGTTACTTGATGTACCTTTGGTTGGTGGAACCTCCTCTATTTTAGGAATGGGACTTGGCACTTTCTCTTCTGGCACTGGCTTCTTAGAGACCTCAGGCACTTTAAAAATATTGCAATATTTTATTGAAGATGAAGGAAAGGAAGGAAACAACAAGCACAACTCACATAAAACATACTTTCTGAGACATACATTGACAGCGTATACAAACTAAGTATTTGCTTTGGTTACCAAAAGGGTTCATATACCTTTCGCTGGTGGTGTCACCTCCCTTTTGGGAATGGCAACAGGAACCTTTTCCACTGGAGCCAATTTTCTTGGAATTTCAGGCACTTAAAATATATTAAATATGTTTGTTGTAATATTTGGTAATACATCAGGCAATTTTGTGTCTAGATGTATAAGTATGATTGGTCTTGTAACAAACATGTATTTTAAAGAGAAGAGCAGCACATCAAAACATTTATCACTTTAAAAGCTTTGAGACAACATGGACAATTAAAGTAGAAAAGGAAATAGTTTTAGAAGTAAATGATTTGTTTGACTTTAAGAAAACTACAGTCTTCCCAAGCAAACAGTGACTTTATACATATGTAACATGTACACAGGATTTAGACATGATTCACTTTATACCACAAAACATATCAATATTTATAGCATGTGTATTATAATGATATAGGATTTACATCAGCAAGACAGGGAATTTTAGCACATAGAAATGTCAATGTACCTTTTTCATATGGTACCTCCTCCTTTTTAGGAATAGCAACAGGGACTTTTTCCTCTGGGACAGGTCTCTTATGCACCTCCGGAACTTCAAAGATATTAATATTAAGAATGGTATGTTAAGTGACAAACATAGACACAGGGATATGCAGAAGTAGAACTGAAATATGCTCATGTTCCAAAAAGGACATGTAGTGTGACAAGAGTCATAGACATAAAATGCAGACACAAAAGTGCAAAAGTAAATATATCTGTTCTCCTATCTGTCTGCAACTACAGAAGGATTATCTCACCTGTCATGATTTAATGTCTCTTTCCCTCCATGTATCACATATCCACAAAGCCACACACATCATAACATACCTATGTACAGGAGGCCTGGTCATTGACTGTAATGGAGTGTGTATTTAGTATTCTAACTCCAAGTGCTCCTTCATAATGGGGTAGGATATAAGGTGGACTGAAGAAAATATAACTGTGCTTTTAGTTTTGTTTGATACACTCACTTGAAAGTATTTATATTTAAAATCAGTACAGGGACCGGTCCTTATAGTGTCATGGTTCACACAAAGATGGATGGTGTTTGTCTGGCTTTGTCAGAAATTACCAATCCAGTTATTAATGGTTGCCCCCAAAGTGTGGGTTAAAAGTGTGTGCATGCATCTCTCTCTCTCTCTCTCTCTCTTTCTCTCTCTCTCTCACACACACAAAATACCCCAATTACAAAAATAAAGGGATGATATGAGCATCAAGAGGACTACATTGTCCTAACACAAATACTGCACCTGTTTTGCTGCACATTATAGTATGTCTCAATATGTTCCTGTTTCATGCTACAAATTCCACCTGAATTCCCAGCTAGGTATCATTATTACCAAAGTATTCAACTAAAGCAATGAAGCAGATATGATCCAACTAACTACTGGTTGGTCTGGAGACCATCAGAATTAGATCTGCCCCCCTCTTTCAATTTTGGAAATGTCTAATGTTAACACCTTCCAGTCCTTATTTGGTAAAGAATAAATGTTGGGGGTTCCAAACTTTTCTGAGAACCCCAATGGTGCTGCTTCCAAATATCCGGGTTGCAGAATTCCAAGGCTAATTAGTCTTTAGGTCCTCATGACTGTTGCATCCACCAATATAATCTACCTGCTCCTGTACTGCACTGTTGTGGATTCCTTTTCATCCCTGCCTTCTTCTTTTGCTTCTGCTTTTTGTCTTTTTCTTCCTCCTTCTTTAAATCTTTGCTGCTTTTCCCTCTCTTGTTCTGGGTCAAAATCCGAAGACTAAAAAAAGTCCCAGTCCCCAAAAAAGAGTGCTGGTGGTCCCCACTTGCAGCTACCAGCTCAAATTAAGCACTGATGCCATCCCTTTCCATCACTCACTTCCTGCCTCGTTAAAGCTTGAAATTGTAGTAATGCCAATTATTAATGCTTTTGCTTCTGGTTTCAATGACTGGATGAATACACACATGAATGTGCACAGTTAAGTAGCATCTCTCACAAAAGACATGTTTGCTGTTCAGTGTTTACAGTGTTATGTATATTTTCTCTGTGGTACATTTTATGGGGACTTCAAAAACATAAAAGGTTTCTGATCTTTTAGAGCCATTTCTGAGCCAAAAATGTGTGACAACTGTGTTCAGCAAGACACGAATATGTTACTTGTATGTGTGGTTTCTCCCCCACAGCACCATATGCTCCAACCCCTCCCACCTCGGGCCTGCCTGATGACAACTGCTAAGAAACGTAGGCTGACAAAACGCCACTGTAAGCAACTGGAGCACAACTGAAGAACAAATCAATACACTAGACATAAAGATCTTCAAATCAGTCCATGAAGCTACCACCAGCAGATACAGAGCACCAAGTGCATATCTCTTGCAGATTGCATCAACACAAGCACTAACAGCAGTAAAGAAATTTTCATCATCATCAAAGATTTCACTGAGCCTCCTCTCTACCTCCCACAACTTCACACCCTCACAAGACCATTGCAACAAGCTCCCAGAATTCTTCTTTTACAAAATCTGCTCCATATAGAGCAACTTCGATCCTCAACCAGACCAGTTCACAACTCAACTTCCCATTATGGTGAAAGAACATACACTGACCTTAAGACCCACCGTCACCACTGCTGAAATCGCTGCTACCATGAAGACCATTCACTAGGGAGCCTCATCTGTCTCTCGGCCTCATCATGCCCTCACTAAAGGACTCCTACCAGTCAGCGAAGAACTAACACCCATCCTCAATGCTTCATTATCACAGCCACATTCCCAGACACTTGGAAACATGCCACTATCATGCCCCTGCTTAAGAAACCATTTGCTGACCCAGCCACACTTCACAACTACAGATTTGTCTCCCTGCTACCTTACACAGCAAAGATCTTAGAGAAACTAATGACCCAACACCTCATCAACCACCTCAGCAACCATCAGCTCCTCAATGCCACAAAGTCCAGTTCCACACCCAACCACGGTAAAGAAACAGCACTTAGACAACATCAGCACGGCATCCCTCATTCTCCTGGACCTCTCTGCAGCATTTGGCACAGTCTCACCCCATCCTCCTCAGGTGCTTGCACATGATTGCCATCCAAGAACCTGTTTCTGCTGGATCAGCTCTTTCTAAGCAGATAGAACACAAGCTGTCAATCTGGCATCTTACTCATCGGAAGCTTGCAAACTCATGTGCGGAGTGCCTTAAGGTTCATCACTCAGTCCCAACCTCTTAAATGCATACGAGATCCCTCTCCTCTCCTATGCTGAGGGCATACAACTCATACTTTACCTCTCAGACAAGACCCCCAATACAAGAAACAAGTTCACTGTTCACCGTCTGCACTGACAGTAGTAATCTTCAGCAAAAATACCTCACCAAGAAACTCCAGCTGGTGGACAGCTGAACTGGGACCCACACCCAGCACTCTCACATGGGACCTTTGGAATAATGATTCACGGTAAACTGGACACGACAAAACAAGTGAATGCCATCACTGCATCCTGCTTCCACACACTGTGGATGATCTCCAAATGGCTATCAAGCAACACTAGAAAAACTGTCACTCAGGCCCTAGTCACCAGCAAGTTGGACTATGGGAACACCATTCATGCTGGTATCACCAAGAAACTCACTAGAAGATTACAAATCATCCAAAAGCCGGTCTCATCCTCAACCTCCCACACAGAATACATATCACACCACACCTCAAGGAACTCCACTGACTCCAGATACTCAAACCTGCTCATTTCAAATGCCTCACACAGACATTCTAGCACTGCACAACTTAGGCACCACCTACCTAAACTGCTGCATCTCCTTCCATCAACCAGCCAGACACCTCCCCAGGACTCCTACTTGCATATATCCCAAGCATACACAGAACCATGTAAGGGGAATGGCAGTTCTATTAATCATTGCTAAAGCATGGAATGGTTACTACTCCACATCGGAGCCTCCTCCTCTCTTCTAGAACTCAGCAAAAAGCTAAAGACCTGGCTTTTCAAATAACCAACCAACCATGGGCAGGACTAGGCACACACATCCGCTCAACACCAGGATACCCTTACAGGTGATAACACACTTTAGAAATACACATAACAATTATAAAAACAAGGGCAGAACTCATAGGAACACTATTTAACATATTTGCACTTAAACAAAAGCAATTGTTATTTTGCAACATTAGACTAAACCTTCACAATGTGCATGGCAAGTGCACTTTTAGATGGTGAAAAGTATGCTTTCCTTTCAGAGCAGCATCCAATTCATTTTTTCTTTTACAAATGTTTAAATAGTCTGAACATTTTAAGAAATATTTTGAAAATAGTGTAATAAGGCATGATACACACAAAAAGCACTGGTGACAAATAAACACAAATACAACAAACAAAAGTAGGAGTACAATAATATGAAGGTTTATATTCAAAGAGAAGCAGTACCTCTAGAAGGTGGTTCTCCAACTTTCTGAGGAACAGCAACTGGTACTTTCTCTTCTAGAACAGCTCGCTTTGGTACTCCAGACACTTTAAAGATAGTTTGCAATTTTAAAACATGCCACACTTTGTCTAAAATACTTCGAAACTAAATAGCACCAAAAATTACACTTGATAAAGATCTCATTTGAGAAAAGCAATGCAGAATGATGTAAAATAAATACTGTGTGGCACTTAAAACGTATTTAAAACACTAAACAATGTAAAGGAAGTAGCATGGTAAAACACAATACAACAGGCATCTAATGCCAAAAGTACATAAAGGTTTGGTACAGGTTGATTGAGTTTCTATTAAGGGGCAACAACTACGCTAAGGGGTTTCTTGAAACAAAGGAAACAAATTATAACCAAATGTTCAAAGCAACAAAAATACACAAAGGTATTATGGGCAACTATGTAAGAGGTAACCAAAAACTGCATGGGCCTTTACTGGAAAAGCATCTTCCTTTTTAGTCACTGATCTTTTCTCTTCTGGTGCTCATTTCTCAGGCACTAAAATATGTATTCCAAGATACTATATTGTAAAAATTGCAGCCATTCCTTTGATTAGGTATGTTGAAGAGCACTACTGACCAGTTTACATAAATAATGGTGTGATGGTCAGTCAAACTGTTCATAGAATACATTTGCATATTTTAGGCACAGGGAAATATAGACATTTGCCCAACCTGGTTTGAGTCAAGTAGGGAAGCTGGGATTAGAAGCAAGGGCCCCAGGATCAAATGCCAGCAACCTAATCAATTAGACCACATCTCTTCCCTTGTTTAGGTGCATCTTTACAGTAGATTAGACATATGCTTAGACAATGATATCATCTAATTTAATGAATGTAAAATAGTGGGCACCTATATACTTGAATGATATCTAGCTTCTCTCAGGTGAATATGTCTTGGGGTTGTCAACCAGAGTCTGCTCCTTATAAAACACCTCATTTCCATCTGTTTGTACAATCAAAAGGTTGCTATTACCCCAAAGCCAACCCTTGTGCATGTCTACTGCTCATCCCTAATTCAGATGTCATTAGGGTTGATGTTTGGTTTCTGTACAATTTTAAAAGCACATCTTAAAAAATATTATGTTGGTACTGCACTTATTAAAACTACATAGACAATTCCTGGTAAGGCTGGCTTTATGTGTGTCTTTGGAATTTCTCAAATACAAAGCTAGCCAATAGAAGGCGAAGTTCTGTGGTTGCAGTCTATTATATTTGCATGCAAATTAATGTTTGGGCTGATGCATTTATATATTGTGCCATCCACAGGTGGAAGGAGATGGTGTAGCCCCAAGTGTGGTTTTCAGGGTTTCTGATTTCAAAAGAGAGAATGTGTGTGGTTGGAAACAATTAAAACAAAATAGATGTTGAGATTAGCGCACCTTCAACTTGCATGGCTATTAGGTGATGTTTTAGAGCATTTCCACTAAAGAAAGTCCAATGAAAAAATGAAAGAGACAAATAGTAGACAAACATATGTCTAAACAATTACACACAATGATGGAGAAGAGATCACAGACAACCTAAATTTAGAAAGAGCAGGCATTGAACATAACTTGATGTTTAGAATTATAAGTACCTTTTGCCGGCAGAGCCTCTTCTCTTTTGGGAACATCAGAAGTCACATGTTCTTCGGTGACACGTTTCCTGGGCTCCTCAGGCACTTTAAAGATACCAAGTGAAAGTTCTCTAAAGTCTTCCATTTTTAACTGAGAGCAGTAAAACTATGCCATTCCTGTTAGCAACTAGTAAGAATCCCATCAAGAAGCACAGCACACAGGCAGCTCGAGGTACAACACACAAAAACGTCAAAACAAATGTAAAACGGACAGGTACAATTAGAAATAGGGCAAAGAAATCTGGTGCTGTGTTGAAACTTTGCGTAAAGCTGAAGAGTTTGCATTTTTCCAACAAACACAGGCACCACGGATCAAACATTTGAACAGACTACAAAATTGAAGGTGAATAAAATAAAGAAAACATAAACAGTTGCCCTGCTGATAATGACAATTGCATCATGATGTCATGAAAGATTAACGAAAGAGTTTAAATGTTTTTAAACCACAAAAGATGAGCAAGATTTACAATGGGTACTTAAGACATTCTTATGACAAGGGAAAACCTGAGGAATTCAGGTAAACCTATTCTGGCTTAAAACAGCCTTCAGACTAGAAAATACAATGGTAAATCATGCTTATAGCTTCTTGACACTAATGTGAAAACTTGGTATGCATTGGTCATTCTTTCAAGTGCCATTGTTCCTGACTTATGTCAATTCCTTGGCCTCCTTGTGACATGTAGTGGAGAATCCTAAGAAAGAATGTTCATGGGTAGGGGCAATGAATGTGTTTCCTAAATAGCCTGGGGGCAGCGATAGAGTATGCTATACTGACTCTGGGTCAGCAAGTTAGATAGGAGTATGAGTGAGAGTGGCAGAATGTATGGCACACATCTCTTATGCCTCATATGCTATCTTCACATTCCTATGTATTGGTACAGGCCTAAATGTTAGGTTATGAATTAGTAAGTCATGTGGTCAGGTGACCCTTCTGCGTTGAGTAGATCATATTTGGCCTCCTTGTACATATTTGTCTACCTTCTTCCCACAAATCATTTTCTTGTTTTTTAACCAGTCTCATTCCTGTGGTTTCCTTGTATCTCCTCTAGTTATCTCCTTTGAGTCCAATCAGCATGCAGTACCAAAGTGTTCTTGAAGCGAATGTCGGGATTGTGGGCAGATTGCTTCTTGCAGTAAAGTAGAAGTTGTGGTTTTGATCAAGCTTAGTTCATTTGGGCCTATTCATTTGTCTTTTGCCACAACATTAACAGTACTACAGTTGTTTGCCGGTCTTCATTTCAGGTGTTTGGTACCCTCATGATGTTTAGTAGCCTTTATGAATCAGTAAAAGACATGTTGCTCATTGGGCTCCCAGCGAATAGCCTGGGCATCCATTCCACTGCATTTACAAGAGCCAAGAGCTGGAAAGTGTGTTACAGCTTTTGTGCTGTCTAAAGTCAGGTAGCGCCAATTATATTTTTGCTTGGGAGATGGGCAGGCTTTACATATATTTATGTCCACTTTCACTCTAGTGTACTACTGTATTTGAATATCTATAGATTTAGGAGAAACTATAGGACTAAGGGTCAAGATGGTTTGTTTTTAGTATGCCTGTGGTGCTTTGAAGGGACATTCAGTAGCATGATAATTATGGGGATTTTTCATATATTGCAAAACTAAATTGAATGTCTTTTGGGAAACATGAGTCTTTATATGTTTTATATTGAAGTAGAGCAGAATATTACAAAAAGGCAACATAAAATGTGTGTTCTGAAAACACATATACACACTAAAATACTAATGGTACCATTTAACAACCTGATGCACAACTCGAAAACCACACAGACCACAAGCAACACATCTAGATAACAAATAGAACAATGTACCTTTAGGAAAGACAGGTACTATTTCTTCAGGGATAGCTTTCTTAGCCACTTCTGCCACTTGAAAGATATTATTCAGGTGTACAGCATCAACATTTAGAACTCCTAACTGATCTAATGTTAATTATCAGAAAAAACGTTCAATAGTCTAAAATATTAACTCTTGAGCACCATTTAAATGCACCATTTTAACATTACAAACATAAGGTAGGAAACAAACAACATAAATGAACAATAAAATACAACGAACAAGCAGAGATGCTTCATTCTGAAAGATTGATATGCTTAAAAAGCAAAGGCAGAAGCTGCGTAAGTCAAAGCTGTTTCAAGTGTACCTTTTGTAGGCATGCCTTCCTCCCTTTTGGAAACTGGCACCTTTTCTTCTGGGGCAGGTTTTTTAGGAACGGCTGTCACTTTAAAGATATTGTGACCAGAAGTAAATATTACGTGCAATCTTTAACCAAAGCACACATGAAGATAGCAATATTTCAAAATACATATTCACTCCTCACCAAAGATTAGAAGCAGCATGCAATTCAACATTTAAAATAAGCATTCAAAAATGAAAAACTAACACATAAAACACCAAAAGAAAGAAGCCATATTCAACAATATAGGAAAACAGTCATATTCACAAGATATTAGAACAAGCTTGGTGTGGGACAAAAAGAGCTGGATACCTTTAGCTTGTGGGGCCAGTTCCTTTTTAGAAACAACAGTAGGCACCTTTTCTTCTAGAACAGCTGTCTTTGGCACTCCTGGTACTTTAAAGACAATGTAGACTTTAGAACACTGAACACCATGAATATAGACTTAAGAACATCTAATTTTGTCAAGCATGAACAGGCATGCAATTGAAACTAAACTCCACATATGTGTCAAAAACATATTTTGAACATGTACATTCAATAACAACAGAAATCAAAGTGGCTGTCAAAATAAATGGACTACAGGAATACCTTTTGCTGGAGGAGCCTCCTCTTTTTTAGGGATGCCAACAGAAATTGTATCTTCACCTGCAGTTCTCCTGGACTCACCAGTTACTTAAAGAGATATAAAAATACTCTTCTTTATGTGTTCATGAATTCCAAAACATTAAACAAACAATCACATACCTGAAGAATAGTGTATTAGAATACAGCCTTTTCTTTCAAGGCCTTTTCTTTCAAGACCATGCCTGGTTTATTTTGATCACATTATTAACAAGTATAACATAAATATGTCAGATGAAATAAGATTGCACACAAAAATGTATTTGAGAACTCAACAGGTCTGTTAATGCTGTCTGTGGGTCAACTTGTATTAGCTGTTCAGAAGTATACTTCATAGAAATTCCTAATAATTTTGCTTACCCATGAGTGCATTGGAAATATTAATGGCCGCTGTATTTAAGCATGGCTATAGTTTGTAGATTTCCATCACATTAATTTGAAAGTATAAGTATAATGTTTTTGAGCAATCTTTAATCTTGTTACAGCTTAAAGATTTGTTTTAACAATCATACCTTCAGTGTATGGAACTTCTTCTGTTGTAGTAACATCAATATGCTCCCACATTTCTGGTGCAACTCCCCTGACTGACTCAGGTACTTTACAGAGATTAAGAGGAAATATTTTAAGGTGAGTTAGTGATATTGTGGTTTTGCAAAATGCATGATGCTGCATACATTGTTGCATGAATTAACTGTCATCATTAGTGTCTTAGATACACCATGTGTTGTTGGGACCAACACAAAATGCCTGGAGGACTTATTGCCCACCTGAAGGTCTGTCTTAAATGTAAAAAACAGGAAGACATCTAGAAAGTCTAATGAGAATCAATCATTGGAATGCCTGCAACAGACTGTTTTAAGACATGCTGCTGCTTCAGAGTAATGACATTTAAAACACATTTCAATACTTAAGTGGGTGGATTTGGGATGCCAGCTATTTGTAAACATGTGTGTGGATTGACAAATACCTAACAAATGAACAAATTAATATATACATCTATAAATGTGATCTACATTGCACCAAGCACCATTCAGCGAATTACCTTTCTGCAATTTCTGTCTTAGAGAGTGATGACATAATAGTGAGAAGAGAGGCATTCTCACTTTAATGATAGAAAGCTGGATTGCCATGGTGAAGTTCAGATGCTAAAGGAGAATGCCTTCTATTGTCTGGATTTGTGAAGTAGCAAACACTGCCTAGTTAGGAGTTTCTACATGTTGTGGTAATGTAGCATTTATTGCCAGAGCAGAGACATTGCCCAGGGCACAGTTATTTTATTCTAACAGTACCAATATTGCTTAGCCACTGCTATGGGTCAAGTAACATGTTTGGAAGGTCACCAAGATATTCATGGGGAATGTCATCAGTGTATAGCACTTTACATCACAGGCATTTTCCCATTATCAATATCGGAAAATTGCTATTTTGTCAAACCAATGTTGGGAGTTGATGGCTGACTCAACTATTTTGTATTGGTTTTCTGAGGTACATGAAATTGGGGGTGGGGGTGAAAAGAAGCACTGGCCCATAATGTAAAGTGAGCTGCCATTTTGTGGCTGTGTCAAGAGTTAACCCTATGCTTTTAGCTTTACATTTGTAGAATCAATACTCACACACCTAATGAGAGACGCACTTACTAAACAACATGAGCGCAAATACACAAGTAAATGTAAATTAAGGAGGACACAGAAACATATTTGTATGATTTGACTGATTGTTACTAAATTATTGTCTTTGCGAGGCAGGTAAGGCATTTGAGGAAAGCCACTCAGGTTCAGATAATTTAAAATACATTTTAGGAAGTCTCAATCATCCTATCCTGCTGTCGACCAGTAAAAAACAAATAGCTGACATGTGCAGCCCATAGTGAATGCTTTACCAGACATAGGGGGTCATTCTGACCCTGACGGGCGGCGGAGGCCGCCCGCCAGAGTTCCCCCCTCCGAAATACCGCTCCGCGGTCGAAAGATCGCGGAGGGTATTCTAAGTTTTTCCCTGGGCTGGCGGGCGGTCGCCAAAAGACTGCCCGCCAGCCCAGGGAAAAACTCCCTTCCCACGAGGATGCCGGCTCGTAATCGAGCCGGTGGAGTGGGAAGGTGCGACGGGTGCTGTTGCACCCGTCGCGTATTTCACTGTCTGCCAAGCAGACAGTGAAATACTCATAGGGGCCCTCTTACGGGGGCCCCTGCAGTGCCCATGCCAGTGGCATGGGCACTGCAGGGGCCCCCAGGGGCCCCGCGACCCACCCTACCGCCATCCGGTTCCCGGCGGGCGGACCGCCGGGAACTGGATGGCGGTAGGGGGGGTCGGAATCCCCTCGGCGGCGCAGCTAGCTGCGCCGCCTTGGAGGATTCAAAAGGGCGGCGGTACACTGGCGGGAGACCGCCAGTGTTGCCGGTCTGACCGCGGCTTTACCGCCGCGGTCAGAATGCCCTGCGGGGCACCGCCGGGGTCAGAATGACCCCCATAATGTATGTTCTCTTCTGTTGTAAAGAGGGAGTACTGTTGACTTCTTTCCTGCTCATATTTAACCACCGTTTCCTCTTTTGCATTGAGTCTAACTGCAGAATTGTGGCTCGTTGAGTATTCCTTTAGTGGATTCCAATACTTCAGAAAAGAAAAATGGGCAGGGAAATAACATTCTTTCTCACTAAGCATTGACAGGATGACACTTCAACACCAGAGAAGCTAATCACTCTGTGGATTGTTTTGCATAGACAGTGTGGACCTGTGGTTAAGATTCAGTAATATAATGCCTCTGGGAGATAAAACAAAAGGTTTACCTTACCAGAAAAATTTGCGTGGATGATAAACCAACTTTCTAACAACAATATTCTCTAGCTTAAGATCTTCCACGAAGACTATTAAATGATTAGATGTTTTGCAATGTTCTGGACACATCTGTTAAATTAGTTATCATAAAACTAACTCAATTAACTACTTGCATGTTTATTTTGATTGTTCTTCATGTTCTCTTATGGCGGAGCTATATTTTAATCTATGATACCGGAAAGTATGTTGAATTTGCACACTGACCGTGACAGTGTTTGTTCAGCAGCAACCGTAGATGAATTTATGTTCACCTGCTTGATTCACCTTAAGGGATGGATCTTAAATAACCTCAAGGCTGTAGAGATCATTCTGGTGCCATGCTTTTATGAAACACTGGCTGATTGCATTCTCAAGAAGTTAGTGGGTGAGATTCTGGGTTTTAAGTCCCTTACCTTCACACTGAGATGTTGGGCCACTGCAGAAATGTAAATATATTTTGGCCATTGGGGAAGAATAACCCAGATAAACAAATACATATGGAGGAGCACAGTTGAGATGAAACCAGTAAGACAGTTGTCTCTTAAGGAGATGGAGAGGGCTTGTCATAATGTCTTGAGTGATATCTCTATGAAGTGCTAAAATGTGTAGTTGCAAATTGTTTTATTGTTAAGGCCACATTGTAAGGCTACCTTACTATATTTGTGTGAGTATATATCTATATATATATATAGATATATACAGATATGTAGATAGATAGACATATAGATAGATATAGATACATGATATAGATAGAGACAGACATATAGATATGTATATAGAAATATAACGGTATGTATGTGTATATATATATATATTTGTATATTTACACATATGTATATATGTACAGGGAGAAACTTAGACGTACACAGACATACACAGGAACACACTGAAAACATATGCATTTTTATGTTGTTGTACAATCACATATTTTGTAATACTTGGTTCCTACCTCTATCAGTTGTGACCTCTTTTCTGCCAACTGAAATGGATACTTTTTCTTCTGATATACCCCACTGCCGGACGTCTTGTACTTTAAAAATAGTATAAATATTTTGTATGCTCATTTGTTGCATTATGACTGGTTGAAACAATAAAGAGGACCTTGAAACACATTCACTGCTTAAAAATGAAAATTAAAAAGGTGCCTGAATACCATGCCCCTAGAAAATCTGCACAATGGGCACAACCCACCTCAATTTGCAGGCAGCAACCCCAAAGGCATATGCCTTTTGTCATTGTCTGGCAGCAAATGTACATGCTACTGTAAAGCACTATAAGGAATATATATGTTTGTATATCAGTACTCTCAAACCTTGTTGGAGAAATGCCTGTAAATAGTTACTTTTAAGAAAAATATAAGAAGTTTAATTTTATCAATATATAAGAAGCGGAACATGCTCTAATTATATCATCACTATAATGTTCTTAAAGTGTATACAAATAAAAAGGAAGTAATTAAACAGGTCCAATAATTTAAAACCTAAAGAACAATGTGGCTGATATAGAGAGGTCAATGTAATACACATGCATAATGGGCAAAGACATGCATTCCAAGTGATAAGCTTTTGAAAGAAGATTCAAGAAGTTATGACACTGAAATCAATCATTTTTTGGAACACTGAAAACATTGACATGTAGCTCTTGATAGGACAAACGTAACAAACATAGCATTTGATATGAAGTTATTCCATTACCACTATATTGTGAGTAGTAAAATAAAACAAAGCATACATTAATGGACTCACAAATATAATCATACATATTCACATAACTACTGTGTAGCATAAAATAAGACACATATATTTTCTCTTTATGTAGACAAAGTACATACCCACATTGACCAAATTTAAATGAATGCATTTTTTAATATAAAGATATATGTACCTCTCCTTTCTGTTACTTCCTCGTGCACAAGTGTAGGGCCAGGTTTTCTTGGTAAAACTTTTCGTTCAGCTTCTTGGGCTTTAAAAATAATACATTTAATTTTGATATTGCTGCTAGCTTGCAAGTACACTGAAGGTTGCAACATTTTAACATATCAAAAGTGACAGCAACATGGTTTGAGTGCATGTTAATGAGCAAAAGAAACAAAAGACTCCTGAAAATAAATATTTCTAGTGTAAAAATATAAAAAAGGGACAGATACCTTGAGCCATGATAAACTCTTCCTCCTCTCGGCTGACATAGGTTCGATCAAACTGTTCATCTACAGGTCTCCTGGCAACTGCAGGTACTTAAAAGACATTTATACAGTGTTTATTTTTCATTAGACTTGTGAAATATGGTGTATAAAAATATGAAGTAATACCCTAACAAAAGAACATTTTATTAACCAACTGCATTTCTTCAGTTAGCCCTATAAACTATAACTCTATGAAGCACTGCTGGAACTATAATATGACCTGAACTGCTCAGTCTGTGTTAGACAGTGACAACTGAGCAGCACCGTCTATGGCATGAACATTAAACTGGGCATCTTTTATCAAACTAGCATTTGGGTGAAGCCTAGGGACAACACTGCCCTTGAGCACTCTTTTAGGTATTATGTAAAGAAATTAATGAAGACAGTTATAATAAAGACGTTTACTTTTCAAATCAATTGTCTACAAGGTGTTATAAAAGACATTTTTAAATACCACTCAGGAACACACATGCCCACTGACAATTACAACTCTTCCCTAACTAAACAGACCAAACGTGAAATAAGTGTCATAATTAGTTAAGTGAAAAACATTAACATTAAACAACTAAAGATTGTGAAGATGATTATTAAAAAGAAGCACTGCACATTTATCGACATCAACAAAAATTGTGTAACGACACAAGTAACAAAAAAAGAGTACCACATGTGGCATCAGTCAGATTGAGTGGAAAGCAGCATGTAACAGCTGTTTCCAAGTTCTATGGCAAGAGCTAGCTCATTAATAAAGGGAATAGTGTGTGGAATTGGCAGCACTGGCACATTCAAGTGCTAGTGGCATTCTTGTCCTCAGAGTCAGTCAATATTGCTAGTTAATCTCTGGTACCCTCTTTATGCTCTGATGTATTTGCCATGGACCCATTACATAGGATACCATTTAAAGAACATTGATGACACCCAGTGCCTCAAACATGCTGTAAAGGCAGGTCACACAGTAAAAAGAGTTCTGGATACAAATTGCAGTTGGAAAAGAACAAATGTGGTTATGCCCATATGCAAAGCATACACAGATTTGGCTGTAGTAGCACAAGTTGCATCAACCGGCATACCTGCTCCTTCTGATATCGCTCTTCTCATGGGCTCTGTGATTGGCACTCTTCCTTCAGTCACATCTTCCTCAGAGACTTCATAAGCTTAAATTAGAATGAGTTATTGCACTGAGGACTCGAATGTTAAAAACAGCAGTACTGTATACATTTTTCATTTCACTAGAAAGCGTTCCCTATATTTGAAAAACTATCACAAAACATTCTGCAATAGTATCTAACCCATGAATCAAGGGCTCTAGAAAGTGATAGGTCAACTGATATATTATGACATACCACTACAGAATATACCATTAACCACAGTGCATTGTGTGTGGTTGTGGGAAGGTAAAATCAACTTAAAATATGATGCTTTGAGCAGCTATATATGTTTGGGTCCATGTATATTTGTAACCATTTTTTCAACAAATATGTGATGTTAGACATATTAAATTCCCTTGTGTTGTGCACTTGAATGCTTTGCCTTCCCACTTACAGAACACGTTTTTTCAAACCTGTTGCCTAAAACAAATCTTTAACTTGAAATATTTCTGAACACTTTTCATGTAAGCAGTATTACAAACTCAATATCAGATTATTGCCTTTTATCAGATTTATATTTATTATTATGCCTAAAACAAGATATAAAAAAGTATAGAAAACTGCTGAACAGTGTACAGAGACAGAAAAGCAGCTTACTCACAAACATATGGTTTCAACATTTCTGGGAATCATTTCTGGTTAAAATGTGGATGAAGAGAAGATGCATAGGTAATTTGTGGAATGGTCTGGAAATATTTATTGTAAAATTCTGTTTAAGGCAAGACGCATAACTAATAATCGTACTTTAAATGCTTTTTTGAAGTATAAAACATCAATCTAAAGATAAAATTGTGCAGGAACACCGACTGTGGAAAGGCACATTGACACAAATTCAGGTGCTTAATATATTTTTCTTTCTGTACTGTTTTATCTGTTGTCGCACTGCACAAGTAAAGTGTATGTTTGAAGTTTGATGCATTTTAAAGAAATACTAACCTATTCTCGGCAAAGGTTTAGATACACATTTAAGAAAACACTGACCACATGCAGAGTAAAGGACCAAAATCTACCTTTCTCTTCATAAAATGCTTCTCTGTCTCCATATACTTTTTCTTCATAATATTCTTCACTTTTCTCATATACATGCTCTTCGTAGAATTCTTCTCTCTGGCCATAAACATGTTCTTCATAAGATGTCTCTAGTTCACCATATTCTACTTCTTCTCTGCGGCCAACTTCTCTTTCAGCATAGGTGACTTCTTCATACGCCGGCTGTGTCTCAGGGTACACTTCTTCATATATATGCTCCTTTTTAGTTACAATAGCTACTTCCTTCTGAGTCTTCCTTGACACCGGAGGAACTTGAAAAATATTCATTCATATTAATATATAAACGCTTAATGTTAAATAGACGAACAGTTCCACTTGAACACCGCTTCCCTTGTCTCAGAGATTTTTGGAATTTTCAACGATATATTTTTATGAATTAAGTCCTTGGTAACAAGATAAGTAGGCTCATTGGAGCAAGAGTTGATGTTGAACTTTTTTTAGTTGAAAGAAAGCTTAAGAAAACTAAAGAACATGAATGACAGATAACATTCAATATAAACAATGTAGACTGCATTCACTCCCACAAACATCGAAGGCTGAGATGTTGCATTTCCTCCAATTTAATTAACTTGTAAGTTTTAGCTGGGTCCGTAGCACTGAGTACAGTGTAGCAGAAGTAGCTGTACAAACGTGTACAGTTACAACATAAATTGAGGGACATGTTAGACAAGACAACACACAGTAGGCATGTGATTGGCATGTTGAGCTGGTAGCAAATAGCTTGTTTTTGATTTAGGAAGGGGTTTGCAAAACGCTATGTCTTTATACCATTTGAATATAACAGTATATGTGTATGCTAAGATGCTCCATCTCTGTATCTGTAATCTATGTATGTTTTCAGTATTTAGATCAACATCATTGTAACTAATAAAAAGCAAATTAGCATACAAATGTAGTGAATGGACATGCAGCATAACTGTGGTAAATGCTGTAGAGCTGTCTTTTAAAGGAGAATGCACTCCGTATCACTGAAACAATTCTTACACAGTAGTAATAAGGCTAACAAAACAAACTAATGCCCCTCCCAATATGTTTGAGAGAGGTGGTGTATGATGACTATAGGTAACCTGTCTTTTCTGTACAGTCACCCCCAGATGGTTTGCCTTTGTTCTGGACACTGTTTTGCTGGCTTTAGAACTCTGTGTACGTTATCCCTGCTAACCAGGAGTAAAGTGCCTCTGCCCCCCCTTTATACATAGTTACAATGGCTTATTTCTTAATGACACCTTTAACTTGCCTGTAAATTTCTAGTATGTCATGTATAAAATGCACCCAGGGCCTTGAAGTTAAATGTCACTTGTAAACTGTAGCACCTATTGTACCATCCACTACAGTGGCACTGCAAACACGGCTACAGGCCTACCTTGTGTAGCATGTCTGCTGCAGTGTAAAACCTGCAATGCGGACCTGCCAAAGTATCCCTTTTTGACAGGTAAAAGACTTTAACTTATGTATTAGTAGGTTACCTCTATGTAGGCCTGTATTCCACAAGGCAGGGTGCATGGTATTTAAATGTGGGACAGGTAGAACACTAACACCACCATGTACCTACCATTACAGGGACCAAAAAGCTATTTTCACTGTGGCAGGCCAAGCTGTTCTATGTAGGAGAGTAGAGGGTAGATTAAAATACTAATACTAACTCGTGAAATGGACCTGCAAGAAAAATAATTAAATCACTATTTTAAATATTTATTAAAAATCCAATTGAAAGGTGAAGTTGGATTTAAAAGAGTAATAAGGAAAAGTAACAAATAGAAATGTACTCTTTACCTGCGTAAACTTTCTGCAGGCTAATTAACATTAGTATCTGCTAACTCCTAGTCTGTGTTCAGCCTTTAATGAGGTGTGGAAGTTGTGTGAAATTACTCCAAGGAGCTATATTTTAGGTTCACCTGAATGAGCAGGGGTAACTCCTCTGGGCTCTGCAGAATCTATGGAGTAGGGGCTGTGGGTTTCCTATTGATTCCACATTGTCACAGCATGCCTGATAGGTCTAATTGAGCGACATGTAACACTTTGGTGCACTTGAAAGGAAGAAAACAGGATTCTAGGACCCTGCATTTGTTCTCCCAGCCTTCTGCCTGCTCTTTTGTTAAGGCTATAGGACCTGCTTCAAATTTAATTTTAGACCTCGATGTTGGAGGACACCAGTGATTACCCTAGTGCACTCCAACTACAGACCTAAAATCCTCAGAGCTCAAATTTAGAGGGACCACAGATTTTTACCATCTTGAAAATGCCCTAGTTTATGGCATTTTGCGACTGTTTGTAGGAAGGCAAACAAGAAGTCAGTAGGGTTGCCCCTTGAACTTTTAGCCCATTGGTTAGGGAGTACAGAGGAGTCACCTCTACCCACTAGCTAGATCCGGGCACCCCAGGCACCACAGCAGGGCACTTTCTAGACCTCAGGAAGGTCAAGAGGCCTAGACCTACTGTCTGTGAGTTAGGAGGAGTTCTCAAGGACTGGACCTGCTCCTCTTTGTACCTAGGACAAAGAAGTGGACTCAAAGGGCTAGTTGTCTGACTTCCAGTGTGGCCACAGGGACACAACAAGCTTCAAGAGTCCCTTTTCCTTAAGTGCTTGGCTGGTCAGTGGTAACCTGACTTTGACTGGGCTTTGCTGTTGGCTTCTGCCTGATACCCGGAGTGTCTCTAAGTGCCCTCCCCTAAGGCCATGGGAGCCTTAAAAATATACTCCAGTGTTTGTTTGGGACTAAGGAGAAATGTCAATGTGTTTCTTCAGAAAAGAAACAAAGTCCCACAGAAACATCTTTGATCTTTTTAATTTCCATACTTTCACTGGAACTAATATGCTTGTTGTATTCAACCAGCACTTCATTTCGGTCAGCCTCAAAATGTGTGTAGGCCCTGGTCTACTGCGGCCAGTGACTATCTTTGGTGCTTTGCGCTTTTTGATGCTATTACTACTTAACAATTTTAAAACTCAATATCTCTGTTTCCCCAATGAGATTTTTGTCATTTTGTTTAGTAACTTTTCAACTATTTTCCTGATCTGTTTGGGATTTTTATTGTTTGTTTTGACTTTATTCCTATTTAGTTATTACATAAATACTTTATATATTTCTATAAGTTACACCTGTCTGCTCTGTGCCAGAGCTACCAGTGACTGGAGCTCAGGTTAATTTAGTGACTTTGAGGGTTACCCTGACAAAACTTGTGATTAATCCTTGAGGCGGACAGTCACCCACCCCAAAACAATGATCCAATTTCTTACAGTGGTATAAACCAACACACCCTTATTAATCATTCACTATACACCCTTTCAAATGCATCAAAAAAAGTATTTAACTCAGTTTAAATGAACTTATTGGAGATGCAATTTAAAATATGGTTGACAATGCGAAGTCATGCCTGCCCCTTTACTGTATGACCTTTGAGTTTGCTGTTATACATGGCTAGTACTGTTCATAAATAGCGACTGCTACCTCTAAATGGCATCAGACCTGCAACCCAAGAGGCCACACACACTTGTCCCTGATCTTTACTGATTGATCATGGCGGCAATACCATATCAAACGACCTATAAATGGGATACTTGCTATATGATGGTGTGATCTCCTTGGAGGAGAGGGGTGGGCTACACTCATTGCTGAACCAAAATATCTTCTATAGTACTTCTATGCAGTGCTTTCTAAGACTCAATAAGCAAATATACTGTATTCTATATTTGTGCAAATCCATGAAATTGCATATGGAAAGGTTTGCATTTGGCAATGCCCTTTTCTCTTCGTACTGGACTCAATTTCATTGTGGCTTGATTATATTCTAGTCCTCTTTGACTCCCCTCAGATTTTCGCCCCAGTCACCATGAGGTTGCCTGTCTTTTCCATTTCTGTTTATGATATTTCCTTTCATGGCTATGGCTGGGTTTTAACTCCATGAACATTTTACAGACATCACATAAACAACAAGTATACTGATAATTTAATTCAAAACAAGAAACACTCTGAAGAATGTTACAGCCGCACACGTGCACAAGAAGCTCAGAACACAAATTGGAACTTCGAGTTAAGAGAAAAGATTAATGTTTCCAAGTGAGTAAAGAAATTAGACCTAAAGTCATGGCTACTGCCCATAGAAAGATGCTGCAAGGGGTTATGATCTACCCCCTAAAAGAGATAGTTGTCTTTTAAGGACAGGTGTATATAACATCTCTGTAAGTAAGGCTAAAGGGTCTTGGTAGACATATAGTAAGACATATTAAACACGTACTTCACAAGGAATACAAGCCTACGCATGATAGAAATGCTTTGAATTTTAATAATTGTAAACATAACGAAGGTGAACAAGATGAAGATGCCAACAAACCACATCAATCATGTGCAGTGAAAATGGAATACATGTTTAAAAAAGTTGTGTTGATTATATCATGGCTCTGCTTTCCTTTAGATAGCAGGGTATATTTACTATTTTGTAGCAGTCAGCATTTCAAAGATCTTTCAGCTCACAATAAGGCTGGCATTTCCAAGTATTTATCTGTTTCCTTGGCACATGAAATACCACCGTTTCAAAACACTCTGCAGTAGTAAATGTAGCTTCATTTTCTGTATGAATTTAACATTTAGCAGTAGCTAACTGTGCACTGTGCCTGAAACATTTCCGGGTTGAATGATAAAGCAAGTCTCACCTCACCATTTTCTCCCATGCATGCAAAAATGTTTCTGAGGACAAAGAGAGGGAGCTATGCATACTGAAGAACTAGTATTAAATGACCTTTCCTTTTAACACTCTATGAAACAGAGAAGCAGCTTCTAGTGCACCAGTTGCAGTAGAACTGGGGATAGCGATGTTTTGGTCTCCCTGCACCCCAGTATTAGCTGTTTCTACAACCTGACTTTGGGGTTGAGGGGTTGTTGTACCTTGCTTGCTTCTGCTATGGCTCATGACACACTTGCTACACCACTGCTATGAAAGATGATTACTGTAAAGGCTAGCTGGTATTCATATTCCATGACATGTTATACTGTATAATTGTATGCAAAGGATTAATGTCCAACCTACCTCACTGACTTGCCTTCTAATATATTTTGAGAACTGAGCAGTTAACTTGCTTTTTTAAAACAACATTGACTCAGGAATAGTAGGCATTTTAATATCCATTAAAAGGTAACATAATACGGGGCACAAATGTAGCTGTACTTAATGGAAGGGGAGTCAAATTGTACTTTAATTAATAGTTTGTTATCTCTTACCTTTTTCTTGAGCCACACTCTCAGAGATGAGATCAGGTGCAACTGATTTCTTTGCAATATCTGAAAGCACACAAACATTACAATACAGTTAGCTATCAAAACAGTAATGGGTGTTCAAAATAAAGCTTTGTAAATTATGGCTAGAATCCTGATTCAACACAGAAGTGTTCACACAACAGACAAATACACAGCTGAAAATAAAAATCGAAAAATTGCTTGCCAAAAGTAAAGTCAAGAAGCATTTATTGTCATTGTATTCCTAATGGCTTTGTTCATACATCAGTTCTGAAAGACAGTTTTAATCATAGGTAACAATTATACTTGATAGATACTGCTGAAACAAACACTAAGTTGTGATGCAAGCACAATGATACCTGATTTTCTGTGGTTGCTTCTGATGAAGATCTTGAATATTTCTGAACCTCATCATTCATGAATGATGCCTCCGCACTGCGTAAGTAAACCTCAAATGCACATCACACTCATATGATTTTCTGCAATTGCTTTTATTCAATGCCCTGTACTATTCTACATCTATTGTGAGGTTAGGTCCATGGAGGGGAAGGACTGGATTAGGTTGTCTGTACACTTCAGTGTGGGCATGCTATCTTACCATGGATCTCACTCTGAAACTATAAATACCTATCAGAAAGACAAGACTTCACAGTTTTGTACAGTTTGTTTAATTTTTAACTCTTTTGATGGGAAAAAGTATGGGTGCATGAGGTCAGTAAGTGTTAGGGTGCTACAAAATTTCCTCCAGTTTGAGGCACTAGCATCTGCCGACTATGTCAATGTCAACATTAGTAAAAGGCAAAGCCCACCAATTTGGAAAGATAGCACCGAATTAGCAAAGCACTTCTAAGATGCTATGGTCAAATGGTGCAGGAGCCTAGGTGCATTGCTTTGCAATGTTTACTAATGTTTGAGGAAATAACCTACAATAAAAGGTAACCACATAACTGAACCATATAAACAGCAATCAATTTCAGCCATCAAGAGTGTGTGTGCCTACGTTCAATACCTTTGACAGAGGGCATTTCTTCCATAGCTGGTGGAACTCCTTTAGGGACTTTCTTAAGAGTTTTGGGCACTTTAAAGAGATTAATAAGAATATGGTCACATGCATTTCCAACACCTTCTCTTTAGAAAAGTGTTTAAGAAAGACTTTAAAGACATGTTTCCACAAATAAGTCATTGAACAACAAATGCGACAAACATACATGAAAATAGTGCCACTGAATGAGAAATCCAGTTTGCATCACATCAAGCACATAGCAATCAATGGTAGGCATTTAGTTTTTTGCATTTTTAAAATGACAATGTAAATGACAGAATGTGAGGATGCACTCTATGTTATCTACTACAGTGGGGTAAAAGAGACTTTTGTGGTGAGATAGAAAGGAAGAGGCAAGGAATGGAAATGTTAGCAAATGATAGAAGACAGTAAGGGCCATATGTACGAAAGCTTTTTCCCATAGACATAGAATAGGGAAAATCCTTTCGTACATCTGGCCTTAAGTGTGAATTGCATCTCCATTAGGGCATTTTTTCTCTTATGATTAAGAAGCAGTTTAACAAATAGCATATAACTATACTAAGCAAAACATACTTTGACTGTTCATAACAACATACTTCAGAAAGTACTAATGGCTTTTAAAGTCTGAAGAGCAGCTGATAAAAGTGAACTGAAATGTAGATACATTGACAGGCAAACAGCATTTCTTCAAAATTATGCATATATATATTGCATTTCTGTTACTGAGAAACACATTAACAAAGATTTTACATGTTAGCAATTTTAGCTGTGTTTTAAAGGCAATGTTAAGTCATTTCATTAATAGCACGTAAGCAATTCTAAAATGCTCATTTAGTTATGGGGTAACTGTCATGCTAAACAGTGTATATGTTACAATTAGTGATCAGCAAATCTGCCTATGTTATAAATATCAAAGTTACCAGGCACATATATTAGGTCTATAAATGTGAGGGAACTAACAAAAGTGATTTAAATAACTATATTTGTTGTCACACACTGATATTTATATTTTAGTATTTACGGAACAAATGTAAGTCCGACCACTTTGCATTAGATGTGTTTTACATCACACGCAGATATGGTACCTTTCTTGGGCTTCTTCTCTTCTGGTACTGGTGGAGATATTTCTTAGAAACACAAATAAGAGGTTTTCTATCAAATCTACCCAAATTCAAGTTTTTACTCGGTTTCCTATCTGAGTGAAGGATTATGGGGTAACTGTTATGCTAAACAGTGTATATGTTACAATTAGTGATCAGCAAATCTGCCTACGTTATAAGTATCTGATATGTTATAAGGGACATATGTTAGGTCTATATATGTGAGGGAATGAACAAATGTGATTTATATAACTATATTTGTTGCAACAAACTGATATTTATATTTTAGTATTTAGGGAACAAATGTAAGTCCAAACACTTTGCATAAGATGTGTTTTACATCACAGCCAGTTATGGTACCTTTCTTGGGCTTCTTCTCTTCTGGTACTGGTAATGGAGGAGATATTTCTTAGAAACACAAATAATAGGTTTTCTGTCAAATCTACCCAAATTCAAGTTTTTACTCTGTTTGCTATCTGAGTGAAGGATGAATGAACTGTGCTAATATGTTTGTAGTTTGAAGCAGACACTTTTTTAATAAACATTCACATGTGCCTTACCTTCAATAAGTTCTTCTTCAGCTGGATATGAAATCTTTGTGTCAGGAACATCTAGGGAATAATATGATGATCCTAATTAAACATGTGACAGCAATATTAGTTTTTCAAATGAGGCATGTCACTAACTAAAAGTGTGCATCTGAAACTAATCTAGAGGCAAATAAAGTTTGCAGCTCTTAAGCATAAACTCATAGAACATTTATGAAGTCCTCCTACTCTGAGCAACACATGTGGGCTTTAGCTCTAACACCTCCTCTCCCTTCAATATATGCACTGCTTGACAGTTAATATCATCAAACAGTCCAGGTAAGCTTGCATCCCTTCCTGATTTGGAGAGAAATGGAGCTGCTTACTTTTTGTAGGAAAACATTATTATGTGATCCATTTTTCTTTTGGCAAGCAGAGCTTTTCACAATTGAAGCGTCCAAGTACCTGAAGTCTGTAAAATGCTATACTGTCAGCATTGTGGTTGAAACAAATTCATGATTTGCTTTAAAGGGGGAAGGCCAGGCGTTACATTTTTTTCATTTATTAATTTTCGGATTGTCACTATTGCAAAAGGACAAAATGTTGGACGTTGAAAGGAGTTAACAAAAGAACAACCTATTGAATTCTTTGGTACATTATAACTTCCAATCAAATTTGTAGATTTTAATGACATCTACTTATGCGTATGCTATCAAGCATGCAACAGTATTCATGGCATAACTAAAGGTTATAGATATTTGTCAAGTACACTTAGGTGTCATTTTTGTTATCTTTCCTTACCAGGTGGTCTTAATTCCAATTTGATTTCTGAAAAAAAGCAAAGGGATTTATGTTACTTTTCATCAATTCAAATACTATCTTCCTCAAGCATATCCTTTCTCTACAGGCTGTGTTTGCAATCTGTACAGAAAGCATACAGCATATAACAGGCTAGAATATGGTGATAATCATATATATGAAACAATGACTTTCTTAAATAGCAACTATTCACTTTACTGGTTGTCACCATGCTATACCATCAACTAATAGCTAAAGAGCAGTTTGACTGTGAATCCCACAGTATCTGCCAACTTTAGTGCCCAGTGTTCCTTGAAAGTCTGAAATAACAACTAGTACCCATAATGTGGTAGTAGTATGTTATTTAATTGTCCAAATAACTTTTAGCAAGACTATGCAGAATCATTTAAACATAATTTTTGCTAATGATGTGTTGAAGTGGGTTCCCTATTTTTTGGTTCTGTGCTGCGATATGACACTTTTGTTGAACAATTTAACTACACAACAATAATTAGGTAATACACAATCAGTATCCACTTACCTTTAGTCATCAAGTAGAGTTCTGCAGTGCTTGTTGCTTCACCCCTTGGTTCTAGACTTGCTATTACAGAATAAACTCCTGAAGCAATAAAGACAAGCTTACATATTAGCAAAAGAAGGTAAGGGGAAAAGAATAACTGAGTAAATCAGGTACAATGCAAACAAACCTTCATCTTCTGACGAAACATTGTGGATGGTCATGTAATGACAACGACCCGCAGTTCTGAAGCTGTATTTTTCACATTCACGCAGTTCTGTTGTTCCTTTATACCATGTAACTATTGCATCATCAAAAGATACTTCACACTCGAAAGTGGCTGACTCATGTTCACTCACTACAATATTCTGTATGCTCTTTGTGAACTGTATTGGTTCTGCTGTTGGTAAAAAAAAGACAAATTATGTTCTCAACAGATGTATTATTTTCATTACTTTCAGATGACGATCCATTTTCTTCTCTAATCCAGATTGCCTTGTGTTAACCTTTGAGTATATACTTGTAGTACAGTTCACTGTTATTCTTTCATATAATTTAGCTCCAACAAAACTCACACTACACAAACAGTACTCACCCACAATCCCCTACAAATACAACACTCTCTTTCACTCTGTGCATTGTTTTCCTGTTCTATTAGTCATCATAAAAGGAACCACAAGAGGACCGTCTAGATTAATGTCCAAAAAGGTCCCTATTGGTGACATTTTGCCATAGAGAATTCTGTCCCTATTGTTAGCTACATCTTTCAGCAAAACTTTGAACAGTATCCCATTTGTTAGGCTCTTCTGTAACCATCTGTGATACAACTGTGATGTTTATGAAGTATTAATTAGTTTTATGAAAACAGTGATGTTTACATTCACATGTACAATGCTATGCACCACTGCACTTAATGATATAAAGCCCCTAGATCTATACCTTATGAAGATGTAACAAGACTGCTCTGTCATTAATAGAGAAAGGTAATATGTGGGTAAATCAACAACTGTTTTTACAAACCTTCAATCATTAAATCTGCAGTGGTTTCCAGGCTCTCAAACTTGCAGGTGTATCGTCCTGCATCTTGAGTGGTGACATCTTTGATGATCAGCTTCTGTACTTTCTCATCCACCTCTGTTCTGTATCTACCACGTGGCTCAATTACTTTCCCATTCCTGTACCACTGGGATTTTACATTCGGCACAGAGAACTGGCAGGTCAAAGTGCAGCTGTGTCCTTCTCTGATAACATTATCCTCAATGTGCCTTTCAACCATCGGTTCTGTTACCAAGTAACAACATACATTTAGTATTTCAAAGATATTTTGTCTTTGTAAAGCTACTTGAGAAAAAGGCTGACTTTTTCACAAGGCAACAGTTTTAATTTTAACGTTTTGTGCTGTTCGGAATGTTCTTCTATTCTCTAAAAACATGCAAATATTACCTAAATGTTTGCCAAAACACTAACGGCTACAAGTCCTTAGCTAATTTAGCTAATGTTTTACATTTTATTTTCACAGAATATAGATAACAGATTTCTTTGCAAAGCTATGCTCAAACTCAAACTTGCTAGTTTACTCACCAATCACACTTAGTTTAGCACTGGAGATATGAGGACCACAGACAACTCTAAAATTTCCTTGATCTTGTGGCTGGCAATTCTTGATTTTAAGAATGTGGCAGTCATTCTCAATGCTAATTTGATACTTGTCACTTGATTCCAATTTTTCTGTTCCCTTGTACCAGGAAAGCTTTATTTCTGGATAGTTGATCTTAATTTCACACTCAAAGACAGCGTCATTCTTAGTCAATACTGTTTGGTTTTCAATGTCCTTGATCAGAGTGATTGGCTGGAAAAAAAAGATTTACATTAGTCCAACTGCAATTCGTATGGTTTTCAAGAAATACTTGTGGCAGCGCACAGACACGAGCTTACATCTGCCTGGGTGAGCCTTTGTTGAATGAACTGGACCAATTCATCAAATTCTTGCTCCTCAGCCTGGGACCTCCCCACTGTTTCAATTTCCTGATTGGAAGACAAAGATAAATTATTTTTTGTTTACATACATAATGCTTTTCTAATTTTCTAAGGGACACCAGTGTATGTGGCCACATGATTAGCATAGTAATAAGGTATTTCAAAGTAGTGCAAATGTGATGACTACCATTCTATGGCTCTCTTCTTCCCTGCTTGCTTTAAGCAGCTCAAAGGCTTGTAGGAGGCCACGGAAGTCTGTAATTCCATACATGCGAGCATACTTTTCATACTCCTTAGGATCAACATTTTTTAAAAGTTCCATGATATCAATGGGTTGCTCTTCTTCTTCCTTCTTCCTGGTTGGTGTCCTGTTGACAGAATGGATCAAGTTAACAAGCTGAATTTTTAAAATCTATTTATTTGAATCACTTTTAACTATAATAATGTTACAATATTCTGTTTACCATTTTTATTAGTGTGCAATTGCAATGTGAAGAAGATGCCAAAATCTCTCTGAGAAAGAATCAAAACCACAATCTGCAAATTAAGCTTTGTGCTAGATAATAAATATTTTTCAGAGTTAAACCTAGCTTTTTGTCTTGGCTCCCATGCATCCCAAAACTATGGAATCCCCTGCTGATGTATTATTAAGGAACTGTTTTGTAAATCTAGATGATGACTTGAATAGTTTGCTGTTATAGAAAATCAGTAAAAAACCTCGGGCCTCCTAAATTATTTTTAAATCATCTTATCCTGGAGCTTCATTCATCACAAAATTTTCATTGTGAATACACTTTGCGGCAACCACCTACAGACAACATTGAAATTCATCTGCCTTAAAGAAACATACTTGGATAAACTATACCCAGATACTCACAGGTCTGTTGCCGATATACCACATCTTTATATATACCCAACCACTACCGGATACATCTGTATTTTTAACTTGATTATTTTGGCCGGGCCATTTTCCCATCTCAGGTTTTACAAGTTCTACAAATTATGACACTCCAACACCCCATCATATCCACTACGTCATGGGGCACTACTCGGCCATTTTACATTATGGGATGCTACAGCAATAACAATTATATAAATATGTTAAGGAAAGGGTTAAAAGTAAATAAATTAAAATTGGAGGATCAGGAAGTCCACACCCTTCTGAGATGATGCAATATCCTACAATGTAGTTGTGGTGGTGTTGTGCAGATGATATAGTAGCACTTATCATATTCAATTTGCCAGTGCCAAATTGTCATGCTTTACAAATCCAATAATGCATGGACTATAGTTCATGCACTCCAACACTCTGAATTAGACTTTGTAGTTCTATGTAAACTGCTTCAAATAAATTAAATACATTGTTAAATTATTGGAAATGACCATATTTTGTGTGGAGTACTCGCAGACCTTTGCCTTGGCTGCTATTGCTGTCTGAGATACTCTGTCCACCTTACCCCTGCCAACCAGTGATGAAGTTACTGTGTTTCCTCTTTCAACATGATGAAATTGGCATATTTAATTTTCCGATAGGTCCTAGTATATAGTATTGAAAGTGTACCCAAGGCATGTAAGTTATATGTCACCAGTGGGCTGCAGCACTCATTGTGCCACCCACTGCAGTGACTATGCAAACATTACTGCTCGCCTGCCATGTGTAGCCAGGCTGTGCAGGTTTATTGATCAAATTGGACTTGTCAAAGTAATCCCTTCTGACAAGCTTAAACCCTCCTTTTAAATATTAATAGGTGACTCTTGAGTAGGCCTCACAGCCATAAGGCAGGGTGTGTGGTATATAAATGTAGGACATGTAAAATGTAAATGTTAAACATCTCCATACAGTAAAAGAGACCTAAAGGCTATTTGTATAGTAACAGGGTCAGATGTTCCATAAGAAAGCATTAGTGTACAATATTAAATGTTATATTGCTTTCTCTGTTTACAAAAACCAGCTACAGGGTTAGTTAATTCTTAAACTGTATGAAATATTTATTACAAGCCAATCATTGGTAAAGTCCGGTTTGTAGGAAATACCTTAGAACAGGTACTTTTAAAAATTGGCTTGTTACCTGCTTAAAGTCTAAAGATACAGTTTGCATGAGCTTCCAGCTGTCACACAGGAGCTGAATAGCCCCTTTGATCAGGTGTGAACTTGCTCCCAGAACTGAAACAAAGGCCCTGGGTGTGGAGAGATGTTCTGCTTCTCTGGTGGGCTGATCATTTGGGCTGTGCCTAGGAACGTAATTAACTTCAAAGAGGCCTGCCCTATCACAAGCAGATGTACATATCACCTGGGCCGGTCTCCTTCTTTGCCCCTTAGCTAGTAAAAAATAGTACAACTGAAGAGCCATATTTAAGGCCAAGTCACGCAGTGCAGCACAGATTGAAAGGGAAAGGGTAGGAATGCAGTGTATTTTTTACAACACAGCTCATTTCTGTCCTTTCCCATGTTCTGGCGCCCTTTTGGCTGTCTAGCTCCAACGCAGGCACACTTGGACCTGTGTTGCATGTCCCTTCTTGCACAAAAACAATCCTCTGAGGCATATGTCTGTTTCTATGTGTGTTGCAGAATGCAGCACCCATAGAAAGAGGAATAAATGAGGAGAAATATAAATATTTCTCCTTGTTACGCTTCTCCTGGGGAGTCATAAGATTTTGGAGCATCCCCAGGTTTACAAGTTCTTGTAAATATAGTGAAGCATCAAAATCCATAGAAAAGGGGCTGACCCAGAACCAGTTTTGAATTACCACCAGTCTGTGGGTGGGAATGACGTTTGGCACCTCTCTAACCAATGAGGTGCCAAGAGTCATTCCCACCCACAGGCTGGTGCCAGGCATAAATGTGGCAATCACAGTATCCTCTTAAGAACACTTCCCGGACCTGTGGGAGGCTAAAAAAGGGCTGCAGCTGCTTTCTGTGACCTGAGAAGAGCCCTGAAGACTGGTTCTGCTCTCCCTCTACCTAGCACAAAGAAGTGGACTACAAGGGTCATAAGGCTGACCTACTGTTTGGGCTACTATCTCCAAGAGGCCCTTTTCCTGCATTACGAGTTGGCCAGCTTCACTGGACCTGTCTTGGACACTGTTGCTGGCCTCTGCTGGGTTCATGTGACTAGCTATCCTCCACTACCACCGTTCATTATTGTGAAGCCATGATAATGTTCATGTTGTGGCTTTACAGAGGTACTTAGCAACCTTTAAACAGGTAACTTCATCAACTTGTCAATGTACGTTATTATACTCACTTCTTTAGTTTAGCTCGAAGGTCTCCCTCTATTGTCTCCTGCCTCCTTTCCTCAACCTGCAAGTTTGTGCTGCATTCAATTTCACCGTGTTTGTTGACAGCGATGCATCTGTACTGGCCAGAGTCAGTTTTGGTTACATCTTTAATCTCCAGTTTGGCTTCTTCTCCCTTCTGCTGTACAACAATGCGACCTCCTTGGTTTAGTTGTCTCCATTTTCCTTTTACCCATTTAACATTGGGAATAGGGTCACCGCCAACCTTAGCTATGAATGTGGCTGTGCTCTCTGGAAAAAGCAAAAATGGTGAATTAGTTTTAACTTATTTTTTCAAGAGTAAATGTTATGTATAAGTATTGGGATCCTTAGTATGATGCAAAGATGATAATATACTTACTTTCTGCTACTTTAATGCCGGGAGGTTCTGATTTAAAGAAGAGTTTTCCATCAATGGGTGCTTTTTTTACCACTGGAACAACAGCTGGCTTTTCTGGAAAGTATAATACAATATTGTGATAACATGGTATAAATTAAGTTACATTTACAAATGTGAAGACAGATAACTGTTTGACCATGGACAGGGAATAGTAAGTGCATGATTGCTATGTATAAGGATCTGTGATTAAACTATGAATAAAAGTGTGCTTAACCTATGAATGCGTGCGTTTACATGCAATACAGTATGTGATTACCCTTTCCTGGAATAATGACGTACAGGACAGCATACCAGCATTGACTTGTGTGTTCTTATTTCACTATAATAATATATTTATAATAAAAGATAGATAGATAGATAGATAGATAGATAGATAGATAGATAGATAGATAGATAGATAGATAGATATCAGAGATAACTCTCTCATTTTAGTCAATAGTAAGGGATGAGCTATTCTCTGAGGCCAACGTCAGTGTTGTTCATGTTTATTTAGTATATGGAGACTAGCTAATGTTTCAGCCATGTTGGCCTTGCTCACAGCTGTAAAATTGTTAAATTCCACTTTCTGAAACATATGTTTACATGAGGGAGTGGAGCCAACTTGTACCAGATGAAACATTTTTAGTTTGAATTTTGTCTTACATTCCATTTGGGAAATTCCCATGAATTAAAGAAATCACATTTGAGGTTGATACAAGTTGGTGAAGAAGAAATGTATGGTGGTGGCAAATCTTTCTGCCTTAATATGCCATGCAGGTTTGTGGCGAATGCTACGAAGCCAATATAGAATTGCAATTATTGAATAAAGGATAGTAGATGTCTGCTCAGCTAGCATTATGTTCCATACATAATTGATTCTTTTAAAGAATTGTGATTCATTTTAACACCTACCATTTATGTTATTTCAGTAAGTGGTCAAACCAGATATCTGAAAATGTGCAAAAGAGCAACTCATGCTAGAAACTTACCTTTGACAGAAACCTTTGCTTTGGAAGTATCACTTCCTACAACATTAGTAGCTTTGCATAAGTAATCGCCAGACTCCGTTTTAGCAACAGCTTTCAGTTCCATACTTGCTGTTCCCTTGATAAAGCCCAGCTTGCATTTATCTGATGATTTTATTTCCTTGCCAGCTTTAAGCCATTGGATTTTGATTGGCTGTGATCCCTGTACATGACAAGTCAGCAGCAAGTTCTCTCCTTCGGTAACCATCACTGGTTCCAATGGCTGATCAAACACTGGAGGTTTTTTGGGCTCTGGAATGGAAACACATTCTTCATTAAGTAATAAGTTATGGAGTGCATATGTTTTGACAGTAGAAATAGTCCAGCATTGGTGGTCACAGCAGTAGTATTCTAAGTATGAATATTTTGATGATGTGAGGGATAACTTGACGTAGGCAGACGCCTTTTTTAAACATAAGGTAGTTCATTACTTAAAAATGAAATGTGTATTTTGTTTCTCCATGAAAAGGTGGTTTGGAACAACAAAGGATTTAAATGGTAAAGTTGTAACTCACACAGAATGTTCTATATTTACCTAATTGTAATAGTTTGACATTCTTTTTATGCAAGACTTATTGCTGTGGTGGATCAAGAAAGTGAAGGAGGAAGTGAAGAAGCAAATGCATTTGGCAACGTTGCTGAATAGATTGGTATTAAATGTTTGTAAGCTGATAGTTATAATGTTAGAACATTGTTGGCCATCCCATTAATACTGTGGAATTGCTAGCATACTTTCAAATAGACTCTCTAACTATATTGACTTGACATACTGAAAAAATAAGAACGATTAGTACATCTTTTCTGACAGCACAACAGTTGCCTTTGCAGTATTTGGTAAATTGCTACAAAAATGGTAACACTTCTATTCTTTACATATGATAAAAGGAGTTTGGGTAGAGAAGGGTTAATACAACTGTCAGACCTGCCTAATTTTGTAAAGCTCTACTTGAATCTTTGGATCATATTTTATTTATATGTTCTAATTTTGTATACAGTCTAGTTGTTTTTGGCAAAATGTTAACAAAAATTAAAGAACATACTCAGGAACTAATGAGCACCGATGGAAGGCTGGTAGATTAAAAGTTACTATGCAGAATCACACTATGTTATTTGTTTTCCCTCTTAGTATAATAAATCTTTCTGCAAGAGTTCTAGTTCATATATATTTTTAGGACTATTTCAGTGAGCAGAATTGTATCTTGATTCATAATATTTGTAAGGCTGTTTATGGGGTCACAAATCCTTGCTCAAAAATCATAATTAGCAGTGACAGAATGATTATTTCACCTATTGTACCATACAAGCTGTAGGTGTGTTTTGAGGCAAATAGAGGAAGAACGTATACAAGCGAAACATAATTCAGATGTACCTTTAATTACAACAGAAGATGTGCAGAGGACACTTCCAGCTTCATTAGACACTTTGCATGTATATAAACCAGCATCTGACTGGCTTGCTTGCTTGATACGCAGCAGCACAACATTGTTTTTGAAGGATACTTCATGGTTAGCAGTTTCTTCAACTTCTAGATTGTTTTTGAGCCAAGATACAGCTAATGGCTGAGAACCAGCCACACGGCCCTCAAGTGTAAACATGCTTCCTTCAGTTTCTTCAATTGCTTCAGAGAGCTTCTTAGTAAAAGTTGGTGGTACTTTTCGTTCTGCAAAAGAGTGTTCATTACAAATGATTAACTCATTGTAGTCCATCTGTATACGTAGGTGCTTCATGGTCTTCCTAAGCATGCAAGTAAGCATTTGATCTTCTTTTTTTTAAGGAATGCAAAAGTAAACACATCGATTATTGGTTTACACCTTTTAGCGATCTAAGGCTAGAATCATCAAAATTGGGAAAGCTTTCATGTTATTCCAAACAAAATTATATCAACACAAGATACCCTGATTTACATGGGTTAGGACTAATAATCAGCAGTGCTATTATAAAGGCTATGTATTTCAATGCTGTTGAAATCATGAATCTTATTTGTGCATGGATGTATGGAAGGATTTAAGGGCATATTTACATGCCCCTAGCACCACCAGAGTGTCACTTTTTGTGATGTTCCGGCATAGCTGTGCACTGCACCATATTTACAGGGCAGTGCTAGGCTAGATTTACAGGAATTCATAAATCTGTGGCAGTGGCAAAAGCTACTGCCACCCCAGGGGTGGCCATAGCTTGATGCAACAAGCAGAAATACTTTTATTTCTCTTCATTTTTGCTTTTTCTATGTGTGCTGCAGAAAAAGCAAAACACTGTTAATGATTGTTTATGTGCAGGAAGGTGCCCCTTCCTGCACATAAATAACCATTCAATAATGACAATTTGTTACTTCATCATTGTAGATTGTTTACGTGCAGAATGGACACCTTCATAAACAATCATAAACAATCAATCCCTTCAACGCAGACACCCTTGCAGTATGGTGCAAGGATGCCTGTGTTGGCAGTTAAATTTAGCACCAGCGCTAGGAGAAACACAGGGGTGCACCATATTTGCGTCAATATGGCACATCCCTGCATTTCAGAAGTGACGCAGCGCGGCACTGACAATTGTAAGGCAGCACCAAGCTGCGCCACTTCTGTGTAAATATGACCCTTAATGTGACAGGCAGTATTACAGAGGATTTATGATGGCACTGCAGATCATTAGTCATAAGTAGGTCTCCCGGTTTTATGGTATTTATTTTTTCAACATTTTCATCTGTATTTATCCATATTGATTTTTTGCTCATGTTTTTTGTATTTATCCATTTTTATTTTGCATTTACTGTATGAATAAAGCTGCAAGGTGAATTTTTCCACAACTATTTAACTGATGAATGTATACTTGCACTTGAATATCTAAAATGTTTCAGCAGTAGAGAGTGCAATAGCATTATCTGAACAAATTTGCATTGTAGAAGAAATGACTGTCGATACGCACTAAATCAAGCTTAATTAGGACATCTATTGTCTTTTTTCATCTCCCAACCTCTCAACCTATACCCCTACTGACCTGGCATTCATGATTTACAGTAGAGAAAGGCATCTGAAGAAGGCCTAATTTCCAATTTTGTGTATTTAATAATAAATGCAGACAGGAAAACAAATAGTTTTTGTCTGTATTTATCTGTCAAAATCGGTAAAAATGATAAACTGGGAGCCCTAGTCATAAGGCAGGATAATCTACAACCTTTGATGTGCGATTCTAAACTCAAAGCTTCACAACAGGTATTTGTAAATGAAAATGAATTAGAAATTTGGGGGAAACAATTCTGGGACCAACAGCATTTGTTTCTGTTTTCTAATGCTATCTTATATAAAGATATTCAGGTGAGAAAATACTAATGGTTATTAATGTAATGGCTATTTATTCTGACTGACACACTGAAGAAACTCAAGTACAGACCATAAATAACAGCACCTGAAACCACTACATTTTTAATAAAACATCTATCAAGACGTTCATTAGCACAATGAATCCTCTCATAATAACCGTTAAACCATGTACTAAATATATATGTTGAAGGACGTAAGAATCAGCTCAAGATATTAAAGCCCGAACTTTCATATGTCACTTTTGTCTGTTGTTTGAGAATGAAAATAGCAATTAAGAGCAACAGTCTTCTAAATTCTGTGCATTATTTTGTAAGGTGCTTACCATTTAAGAGTTTGGGCATCCTATACTCTCTTATCTTTGCACCATGGGTCATGTGGTAGATTTAATATGGGTACTTGTCAGGGGAAGAGAGAAATGGGACAAAACTAAACTATAGAAAACTAAATATATGTGTATATATTTACTGACAAAAACAAAGGTTAAAATGACATCATGGGGCATATTTATACTCCGTTTGTGCCGGAATTGCGTAGTTTTTTTTGACGCAATTTCAACGCAAAACTAACTCCATATTTATACTTTGGCGTTAGACGCGTCTAGCGCCAAAGTCCATGGAGTTAGCGTCATTTTTTAGCGTGGACACCTACTTTGCGTTAATGAGATGCAAGGTAGGCGTTCCCGTCTAAAAAATCTACTCCGAGGCATGTGCGTCGGATTTATACTCCCGGGCAAAAATCACGCCCGCGAGTGGGCGGGTCAAAAAAAATTACGTACGGCCGCTTTTGCGCCGTTTTTTAGCGCCTGCAAAAGGCAGGCGTTAAGGGACCTGTGGGCTCTGAAGGAGCCCAGAGGTGCCCTCCCATGCCCCCAGGGACCCCCCCTGTCACCCTTGCCCACCCCAGGAGGACACCCAAGGCTGGAGGGACCCATCCCAGGGACATTAAGGTAAGTTCAGGTAAGTATTTATTTTATTTTTTGTGGCATAGGGGGGCCCGATTTGTGCCCCCCTACATGCCACTATGCCTGGAGTCATTTCTATGGGGGTTGGGAGTGAAAGAAAAATGGCGCAAATCGGATTGAGGCGCAAAAATTGCCTCAACCTGACTTGCCCCATTTCTTGACGCCCAAGCTCCATTTTCCCCTACGCCGGCGCTGCCTGGTGTACGTCGGTTTTTTTAACGCACACCAGACGCCGACGGCGGCTAACGCCGGCTAACGTCATTCAATAAATACGGCGCCCGCATGGCGCTTCAGAATGGCGTTAGCCGGCGCTAATTTTTTTGACGCAAAACTGCGTTAGCGCAGTTTTGCGTCAAAAAGTATAAATATGGGCCTATATTTTAGTATCACAATAATATCTTATTTTACACCTAAAAACATTAGAAATTCACTACAATTTCAAAGGTTAAAGTGATGTTCTGGTTAGATGAAAATATCAGTTTAACTGTTACATTTTAAACTGAAAAAAGCACTTTCAGCAGTTTTAGTTAACTCAAGAATCTGTGAATGTGTAGAGTGGGGTTGGCCAGGCACTGCACTCTACCCTCCTTCCCATGGACTCCCCAACTCCCCAATCCAAACGGTTATCTCCCCCCCTCTTTTTTTCGCCTATAGTTGTAGTCCCATGGGAACATTGGAACTGCGCTGACTGACGTGGCTTTCCCACATGATTGTGGCACCCCGCTGCTTGAGTCCTATAATGACGGCCACAACATTTCTTTTCTTGCTGTCGCCAGTCAACCAGAGTGCAGGCTCCTGTAGGAGTCAAGAGAACCACTCACTCTCATGGGAACAAGGTGGCTGATGTGAAAAAAAGCTCCTTCAGTCAATCAGATCTCTCTGTTATTTGAAGTTGAATGTTTGTAGGACTCCTGTGGGACCCCCGCAGAACCACCCATCCAGTTATACATACATTTTCAACTTTAATTTCTCCAAAACTACTGAATAAGTTCACACCAAATCACAAATAGCATGCTTTCTGGATAAAGGTCTAGTTTTCAGCTAAATTTGGTGTAATCTTTTCAGCCGTTTGCGCTGTAGCGTTATTCAAAAATCCCCATGGAAATCGCATGAGGAAATTGTGTTTTAGAATCTTCCCTTTTTTTTTTTCGGCCCCTGCTTGATAGAGCACCCAAACGTTTTATTGGGAATGTTTTGCAAAGATTTATCAAATGACAAACCAAAAAAATCTATCTGTGAAAATTTACATGATTGTATTTTTTTTTTCTAAAGAAAATGGTTGGCGCTCCAGGATGGGAGTTCAAATTCACCTTTTTTATTTAGTCCAGCACCCAGCAACAAAAAAAGTACATATTTCAACTGTACTCTCGTTTGCATTTACACAAATCCCATCACCACGCAATCCAAATTGTGTTTCTGCTCTCTTTGTATTGCTAATATGTCTAGTTTACCACTGTGACACTGTGGTAAAACACCACAGTACATACTTTCATCACAAGGCATATTTTTAGTACTGAGCTGTAAGGCCATTTTTCAATTCATAATAATGATGATGATTCTACCCACATGAAACCCTAGTTTTGCAAAGCATTCTGGATTTGTCATGCTAAGCTTACATGTCCTTATAGGTTATAGAATTTCTTATAGCAAAAATCATGTGTTCATTTTTATCCTTTTCTACCCTCTAATGGGTTATTAGCATACTACTCTGTTCTTGCACTGTGCTAATAACTCACCTTCCTGCCACTTCCGTTTATTTCACATGCCAGCGTTTTTCCCATCATGCCCATTTGTGGGCTCCAGTTCATTCATGTAATCACATTGACATACTGTTTATTTTTCCCATTTATATTCCACCATAAATCCAATAAATTGTATGTATTAAAAAGTGGTCAGTATGTTTTTTTTCCCCAAAAGCACAGCTGAAATTAACAAATTCTTCTGATGAGCACACCTCCTCTGCAATTCATCAGAATATTCGTACATACAATTCCTCTTCCTAGTTATTTCCCTATGGTGTCTTTATTTTGTGCTTTACTATTATGTATGTGGAATCCACTCATCTTAGAGCTTTTATTCTGCCCACTGGCATTTGGTAGGAGAAACACTATACAGATAGCAGGTTGATGAGATTAGTGTAAATGAGAACAAGCCTACGGTTGAAACGTGTCATGTTTTTGTTGTTGGGTTAACTGAAATGGTGAACTCGGACTCACATCCTGCACTACTGTCTATTTTGTTTTGAAATTAAATCACAGGAGTGTTTATTCCAAGAGGATTGGTACCAGCACAAGGAACTGAGTTCATGGGGCAGACTAATCACCTTGTGCAAAATATATGATAGGAAATAAAAGAATTTGCCTTCTGGCATCTGGTATGGGCCTTTGAGAACACACTTACAAGCACTCCAAAATCAATGAAAAGTGACCAGCCTTCACAAAACGATGCAAAACTTAGCTGCTCTGGACTGCAGATCCCAATAGCTAAACATTCAACAAGAGCACACTTAAAAAGAAATTACTTTCCTCATTGAGCTTTGGTGTTAAACACTCAAGCCAATAATGTTGTGTGCACTAAACAATCATGACCTAAGAATTTTCATAGATAATATATTAATTTGTGTTTCTTTAAAAAGTCAATTTTATACGTAACCTGGCATATATATAAAATTGAAATGTTTTTGGGACTTTTTTGAGTCATAGTAAAGGTATATATTTTATTTGTCATTCTTTATACATTTGCCTAATATCTAAATCCAAATCCAGAATCCTCTTGAATGTTCAAACTGCATAATATTGTGTCAAACTAAAACTCATTATAGTGATTTGAGTACATGACAAGAAAGGAGTCTTTATTACAAAAACTTTGCATAGATGCATGTGAGAGAGAACTGGGCTGATTGCAGAGGCCCCCTAACTTTTTGCCCCCATTTTTCACTTTTTGCTGGTGTTTTCCTGACTCTGATGGTGCCCTGGGTACTGCTAACCAGTCCCAGGGCATGTGCTCTGTGTAAAATCAGTATGCAAATTAGGCTAATTATAATTGGCTAAGTCAACCTACCTATAAGTCCCTAGTATATGGTAGGGCATGTAGGTTTAGGGACCCCAGCATAGGTAGTGCACTGCTGAGGTGCCCAGTGTCATTTTAAAGGCAGGCCTGCCTTGCTGGCTGCTTTTAAATTAAAGCTATATGCACATTCAACTTTGGAATTAAAAGTAGTTCCAAAGTCTGAAACTACCTTATTTGTACAAATAAGTCACCCCTAAGGTGTGCCCTATATGCCCCTAGGGCTGGGTGCCATGTAACTATAAGCAGGGGCCTTATAAAAATAGTTTTATAAGCCCTGGTGAGGTAAAACAGACAAATTCGTTTTTCCCTCATTGTAGTGAATGGCCTCCATAGGCTAGAATGGGGAGACTTTATTAAGTAACAGATACCAAGAGTTTGGTATCAACCTAATTGTTAGAATAAATCCCACAACTTCCAGTTGTTGGATTTAATATAACTTGTTAAGGCAAAGAGTTTTAAACTTTACCTTAAAAGTTGCAACTTCCGCCCGCATTGTTTTTGCTGCTGTTCCCTGGCCAGGCTGCCTTGATGAGGTGTGAAGTGGCCTGGCTTCACACAAAGACATGTGCCTGCGGGAGGAGATTTCCCCTCAGCAGATGGTGAGGCAGGAAGGGGAGGGCTGCCAAACTGGTCTTCAAAGGCAGATAAAGACATTTGAAACAACCCATCAACACCCCCACATCGTGCAAACCCAGACAATTAGGTGCCCCCTTGATTAGATTAGGAGAGGGCAGGAGAGGGGTGTGTTTAGGATTTTTAGCCACACCAGTGGGTGGGCTCAGCCAGATGTAACCTCCAAAAATCACTTTCAGCCATGATGGATTTTTGAGGAATGTTGCTCCCTGGGATTGATTTTTGCCACGCTTCCCAGGAAGTGGTCATCACAGGGGGAAGGGCCCCCTGTTTTTCACCCAGGAGCAGGGATAAAACTGGCAGACTTGCACCCACACCTTAGTTCCCTACCAGATCCCCATCAGATTCCAACAAGGAAGAACCACAGAAGAAGAAGGACTGCCCTGCTGGACCCCTGGCCTGCACCTGGACCCTGCACTCTGAAGGACTGCACCAGCTGCACACTTGGGCTTCACCACAACAAGGACTTTGCCTGGCTTCAACTGGTTCAAGGAGGGACTCCGTGTTTGCTACGGGTGAAAAATTGCTAACCAGAATCCCCTGTACCAACTCCTGAAGAAATCAACCACCTGACCACTGTCCAGTGGCCAAAAAGGAGTTTGCGCCAGGTGCATTCTGGGAGTTGTACTCCACACCCCTAAGGATCATCTCAGAGCTTCTGGAACCTTGGGGTGAGCTGTGGACCCCAAAAGAACCTTAAAGGAACATCTGGAAGAAGATACATAAGTTTGGAGAAGTTTGGAGAACTTTTGAAAAAAAGCTCCATAGAGGGACCGACCCGCAGCGGCAACTCTAGCCGGCTTGCCTCAACCGCAACCCAGCCAGATTTGCAGGTTCGTCCCGGTGAAGAAACTCTCCAAAAAAGAGACTAAGTCCGAACGTAGAAAGTTGACCGGGACCTCCCAGCCAGTGTATCCGAGGAGGGCTCCAAAGACATCGGATCAAGATCCAGGTTTGCCTCGGTCAAAGGATTTTCACCTCGAAAAAACATCTAAGTCCGAAGGTAAAAGACTCCACGGAGGGCTCTCGTGACGCGTATCCAGAGAAGAGTTTCAAGAGGTCGGATTCGACTGGCAGGTTCCTCCCGCTGAAGAAAATCTTCAGAAAAACGACTAAGTCCGAAGGTAAACTTTTGACTGAGGCCTCCCGCGGGCTGTAGCGGAGTCAGGCTCCATCGCGGTCGGCCTTTTGAGTTTGCCCCGGTCAAGGTGCGACCAGATTGGCGCTTTTTGCTTCTAGGCGCTAGAAAGCAATAATTCTTTAAAAATTCATATCTCCGGTTCCCCTTATCCGATTCTATTCACTTTTGTGTCATTTTAAAGATAAAAATATAATCTATTTTTATAAATTGGTTTTGGATTTTTAAACTGTTTCCTGTGTATCATTTAATTACTTTTTAGTGATATTTGAATGCTTTACACTCTGTGTCCTAAGTTAAGCCTTGTCGCTCGTTGCCACGCTACCAAGTTTTGAGCTACGTTTAATTTACTGAGACCTAACTGGACCTAAGTGGAGGTTAGTGGCCTGTTGCTAAGTGCAGGTACTTACATGTCCTTACCAATAACCCATTTTCCAACAATGCACAAAAGGGGGGAAAATACTATTTCAAATAGAGTAAACATGGTATAAATTGATTTCACACAATTTTAGGGTGTTAATGTAAGGTAGAGACTAAGAGGAAAAATCATTTTTCTCCAGTTTTTATCCCATAAATCACTGTGATTTTCATTGACTATCATTTTCTATTGTTTACTGAACGAAGTTATGTAGAGGCAAAATAATGTGTTACATTAGTTCAGCAAAGGACCCACAATTAATTTTCTCAATTGTGTCCTGGTGAATTAGCCCTTGTATAATGTAGACTAATAGCATGTTGAACATGGTTTACAAATATCTACAGTCATAAGTGTGGTCATATTTTGAATTTAGAAAAAGTGACTTTACATTTTGAAATGGAGTTGCTCATATACAATATTACATATTACAAAACAGTGCCTCAGAAGATGAACACATGAAAGTATACAAAAAAGTGATGAATGAAATGCTTGACTTAATCTTATCCACTGATAATTAATCAGTGCCCAATTCCCAACCCATTGTTATTTTTCACACCAATGCACCTCAGTTTAGACCTAGCCATATGTATATCAGTCTCAACCCTTCTCCAATTGCAACAGTCCAGTCTAAACTTCCAGGCCAGGTTCTTCCTGAGATGGTGAACACTCAAACAAATTGAGTTTGGGGGTATTCTCAAAGTTTTCGAGACACATTTGCAATCACTCATTTCTTCCTGTGAAGTCTGGGTGCATATCCTGGTGTAAATGGGGAGGGACACTAATAAAAGTAGTAGGGATGTTGGGGGAGGGGCTTTCCATGGGTAAAAATACTTATACATGTAAATATACAATTGTTACATTTATGCAGAAGAACAGTATTTTACGGGGAAGTAATGCACAGATGAATTCTGGAAATACCCATGGGAAATAACCAACTGTAACAGTTTCCTAAGAACAGAACACTACTATAATCCTGTGCATATTCAAAAATGTCAGAATTGCATTCACAAGTAAATTACTGACGTTTATGAGAAATAGCCTAATGATCATACTTAAGTCCTTACAAACCACTGTGATGCTGGTGTTCTCAATAAACATTAGCTTTGTCTTTACAATAACTCTTTCAATATATAAAATGTGTACTTTTAGAATTGGTTACCTTTCACCCGAAGTTCAGCTGTGCAAGAATCCTTTCCGACTTCATTCACCGCAGTGCAGGTGTACTGCCCAGAGTCTATCTTGTCTGCTTTTAGCACTGTGAGGTGGGATGTATTTTCTAGTTGGCTGATCTTATAATTTCCACCAGTTCTGATTTCTTTGTTGTCCTTGGCCCATGCAACTTTAATTGGCAGAGTGCCAGTGAAGTGGCATTCAAAATCAGCTGCTTCTCCTACCGGAATGTCAACGGGTGAAAGTTTGACATCGAAGAAAGGAGGCTGACGTCCTTCTAAAAATGAAAAAACAAACTAAGAATTACTCGTGGCCAGGCCTTCCTAATGACTCATTTGTGTGACATTATATATAAGCACATTGAGCCTGAATCATGAAGAACATTTTCTGTCTTAGGACTGAGGTACATCTGCAAATAGGAGTAACCTATGCTTTCAAATGTGTTTCATGAAAGTGATTTAAGAATGCTTAGCTCAGATAAGTCTGTAAGATAAGTGCTCAGGGACTTATTTACAAGCTCTGTGTGCCCCTGAAGGTCACTTTTAGTGACGGTCTAGCAGTGCAATCTTCAGGGCAATATCTACAAGGCCACATAAAGTCACCCTGCATAGCTTTTTTTATGGCCTTGTAGCTATGGACTGAGGCAATGCAGCGCAAGTCACTGCATTGCCTCACCCCTCAATAGGGATGTGTACCATGGGTGTTACGGTATTAGTTCCTGTGAGCACCCATGGCATATGAGACATTCCCAGATGTACGAGATTTTGTAAATGTGATAATGCATCAAAAATCTATGCCTCCACAGAGGAGGCATAAGGGAGGTGCAAATAAATAAAAGTATTTCTCCTTGTTTTTCTTTTTTCTTTGTGTGCTGCATTCTGCACACACATATAAAGAGGAAAATGCCACTCATGATTGTTTTTGAGCAGGAAGGTATATCTTCCTGCACAAAAACAAATATCCTTGCAACGCAGACACGCTTGCACCATGATGTAGAGGTGCTTGCGTTGGCGCATGGCAGCCCATAGTGTGCCAAAGCAGGGACAAAGGACAGGACTGCGCCATATCTCAAAGATCCAGTCTATTCCTGCCCTTTTCTTTTGATGCAGGGCAGCGCAGCAGGAATCCTTGCAACACTACACTGTACCAAAACCTCGTAAATGAGGTCCACGGCTTGTACTTGTGGGAATACTGGTGGGGGTTAGGGAGGTGGGCTCATGGGAATGATTACAAAAATTTCATATAAATATGGTACACATCCACTCAGGTGTAACTTTTTTATTTTCAAAAATATTTTAAGGCATTTACCACACTTATCTGGACTCTTACATCACAATAAGTTGCAATTTGGCTTTTGTAGGCTTAACTGCTGTATGTAGTGTAAAGTGTGAGAAAGAGGGCCCAAAGTCCATTTTTAAAAGGGTGGGTGGGAAAAGACAGGACCTTAGAGAAAAATATTTAAGTGAGAGAAGTAAGAATAACTAAGGTTAAATATAAATATATGTAAATATCCTAACCATAACCTAGTGCATTTTACACATATTCACAAAATACTTGGACATAGATTTATAAGTTTGAGTGTCTTATCGGTGAATTCCAATCACTTAAAACTATTTCCATAGACTGTCCTGTGTCACACCTGTTTGGGAAGAGATTGTTAGTGATTATGCAAGAGGTGTATGTTAAGAGCAGACATAGGTCTAATTTAAGAAAGTTATAAGTTACAACTATTCTTCAGAATTGGGCCCAGTGCTCTTTTCTAGGAAACAGAACAAAGCAGTTAGGCTTCATAAAACAAATAGGAGAATGGTGCTAAACTAAACTAAAATCGAATGATAATCAACAAACCTGTGAGTATGAGCTTGGCACTTGAGGAAGCAGTTCCAAGAAAATTGGTAGCAGTACAAGTGTATTGACCAGCAGAACTCCTTTGAGTTTGCCCAATCTGTAGGGTGGCTACATTATCTACGTATGACGTCTGCACATGAAGAGAGTCTCTCAAAAGAACCCCATCTTTACTCCAAGAAACATCAATTGGTTCTGAACCACTTATTTGACATTCAAATGTAACTGACAATCCAACTGTTTCCTGAATGTCCTTCACTTTTCTTACAAATGAAGGTGGAAGTTGTTGTGCTGTAAAAAGAAAAATATGAAACGTTAAAGCTTACTGGAAGTTTTCGTATTATTTCTGTGTACTGCAACAGTACACAGAAACAGGAAATGTATTATAGAATATGAGGTAATATTACAAATTGAGCGAGTAAGCATCAATGACAACAAAGGTAAGCTTTTCAACATGCCACTGTGCATATAAATCTTGGCAGGCAAATGAAAATAATTAGCATTCATTAAAAAAGATGAACTGCTGCATACAATTACAACTTAAATCGAAGCTAAATATATATTAATATAAACAGTAAAAAGCTTAAAAATAAGGTAAAATAAATGACCTTTAACATCAATTTGACAAGAAGATGAAGCAACTCCAACACTGTTTTCGGCTTTGCATATGTATTCTCCACTGTCAGATAAATGCACTTGGCTGAAAACCAGTGTAGCCACATTATCCTTAAAATGCATTTTGTTTGTAGCCGTTGGTCTTATCTTTGTATCACCCCTGTACCATGACACTGTAATTTCTGGAGTTCCTTCTACTTGACATTGCAGAGATGCAGAATCTCCTACAGTTACTTCCAAAGGCTCCAACTGGGTCACAAAAGATGGTGGTTCTGTTGAACAAACAATTAAATATTAAGATTGAAGAGAAATATAGCTTCACTATTATTTAAACGATGATGGAAACATAAGCTAAAAGACACACACCTATGATCGAAAGGTAGGCATGACAAGAATCTTGTCCAACTTCATTCTCAACTTTACATACATATTGACCATCATCCTCTTTTGCACTGTTGAAGATCTCCAGTATGCAGGATTTTTCTGTAGTAATCAGATTGCATCTTTCAGACTGAGTGATGTTATGACCATTCTTTTGCCATGTAACTGAAATGGGGGTTGTTCCAGTATATGTACATTCCAAAACAATGGACTTTCCTGTCTCTATATTGCAATCATTGAGTTTCTTCACAAATGAAGCTGGTTCTAAAACAAAAAAGATAAATAAGGGAAAACTCACTTAATGTCAAGTATTCAGTGGAAGGTGGGTACTGTAAAAGTAAGAGGAATAATGGATATAGGCACCAACCTTTTACAAAAAGATATGTTGTGCAAGAATCTTTCCCAGCATCATTAGAAACCTGGCAAGAGAAGTCCCCGCTTTGAGAAACATCCACACAGTAAAGCTCCAGCGTTGCAATGGAATCTTTCAAAGAGATGCTGCAGTTGGTTCCAGATACCAGTTCACTGCTTCCTTTAAACCAGTGGACTTTGAATGGTGGTGTTCCTCTGATGACACTTGTAAATGTTATATTCTCACCAGGTAAGGCTTCTTGAGGTTCTGGTTTCTTTACTATAGTGGGAGGTTCTAGAGTAACATAACAAAGACAAGAGGTGAGAATCTGGGTTTCCATTGTTAGTATATTATTTTATTTTTTAACTAGTGCAAACTGGCCCCCAGTGAGCAAATGGCACTTTTCCTGGGATGAAGCGATAAAGATGAAGTCAAGGCTCCTTAAAAAGATCTTTTGTTAATGACACAGAACTGGATGGACTTTGCAATAAATATCTTATTGATGAAGACAGGAAGGGGGAGGCAGAGAAGAATGCATGCACATTTTGAGTACTTGGCAGAAAGACAGGTTCAGTGACGTGTTTTGTATGAAGACAAACAAAATATGAGGTGAAAAGAGATGAACATAGATGGTTGGTTTTTTAGTGATCAATAGAACAGGGGGTTGTTAGGATTCTGCAATATGAGAGTAGGGGCAGTTGTGCGAAATTTCTATATGGATGGGAAGTTTCATAACAGATGTTGGAGAGCAAGATCTTGCTAGGTTTTAAATGGTCACTTCTTATCATTGAACCTCAAAAGCACCATCTGAGATTTTAAGATTTACAGTGCAATACGTAAGGGGGGCAGCTTTGTAAGCTAGACAAATGATTTTTAATACTAGTCATACTATGGCACATATGCAAAGATTACTGTTAAATGATGTGAGCTGATTGAATTTAACTATACAAAAGGATGTCAGCTTTTTTAAGTTACTGACCTTTTACTGATAGAATAGCACTGCATTCATCGGATCCAGCTACATTGGTAGCTTCACAGGAGTAATTCCCACTATCTTCTGCTGCTAATGAGTTTATATTCAAAGAGCATGTGTTGTCTGTTAATGTGGCTTGATGTTTTTCTCCACTGATGATTTCACTTCCATTATGAAACCAGGCAACCGAAATTGGTGGTGATCCAGAAACTTTGCACTCCAGGACAACTGAAGAGCCCAGCAACCCATTTGTTTCCTTTAGTTTTCGTGTAAAAGAAGGTGGAATTATCCGGTCTACATGACAAATAAGGCAAAAAGAAAAAAAGAGTAATGAAAGAGAAGAAGCTGAATATATATTCTTTGAGACACTGCAAGAATCAACACTTGGGCCTTGTACCTGAGATAGCTCATCCACTCAGTGCCCTTGCCCAAGATTTCTGACACTGACCCTTGTTTCAGGCAAGACATCCCTGGTGCATCAAGCTTTTCTACAAGTAAATACCAAGCATTGCACAGCCAAGACATAATTTTCTAGTCTTAAAAGACAATCCTAGGAGATATGAGAAATCCAAAAGGTACCTTCTTGATCATGTTTTCATAGTAGAATCAAGCTTAAGAAAGACTAAAGTACCATAAGAGTAACCAATAGGATATAAAGAGAAGTCTGACAAATAACTAAATATGTTAGAAAAGAGGGTGCTCAAAATTCTTTGTTGGTTTCGGGTAGTTGCTATGATCAGTGAAGTATGGCAACTAGTGACCTCTAGAGAAGGAACAGCTTAACAATGACAATTTCTTTGTGCAAACCTTCATGGAACTTAGTCTTTGCTGTTTGTTTTCTTTATGTGTGAGAACAACTGGGTGAGCAATCCTCTAGCATAAAACGTGATGAACAGACAGACAGTAAGGCCATCCACCTTCTGCAGCATTGTCTGATATATCAAAAGATCATGACATTGTGCAGAGGGCGGTGCAGGAAAATTAGATTTTTGCCTGCAGTCTTGCTACTCTTTTCTACTCCCACCCTTTGCTGTGGCTGTCCTCCTCTGTGAGATGTAGATGGTTTTCTTTCATTCTTACATTAGACTAACCCTCACAGAAAAATCTGATCATCGGTCAAAGTAAGGAGAATCTCAGCCTGATGCCAGGACATTGATGCACACATGCTGCCTTGGCAGAACAGATGGTGGACATACATTCCATTCGTTGCGAACTCAATTACATTTGTCTTAGTGTCCATAAAGAGGAGGCACCAACATCACAGGCAATCTACAACTTAATACACAAAAACCATGGAAAGAGGTTTTGTGACTTGCTTTTCAGAAATGAGAAAACAATGCTGCAGAGATATATGAGAGTAAAAGAGAACAGAGAGTAACAGTTGAAGAGCTCTATTCTACATGCTAACTCAATACCATGGTCCAACACATGCCCTTGAGGCACAGTCTTCAAATTTACACGAGCCACATTTGCTGCCAGCCTGTTTGTTTCTCCAGTTGTGACCTCTTCTGATCTGAGGCATTCTAGGGCCTTCATGAAAACCCATGAGCAGCCAGATTCTTATAATCTAGAAGGTTGTGTTCACAAGGAAAGAAGGCATCATGAATTTTAGAGACTTATTTAGAGTTTGGGAGATGGGATAATCCATCATAGATTTGGTGGGTCTTCTGTTTGTAGTATTACAAGTGTATTATAGCCTTTGGCACATGTAATATGGCAGATATGATATGTGCCATGTTTTGATGGCATATCCCATCTTCCAAACTCTATCAAAGGCCCATACCCTTTACCCAATCATCAAAAGATTAGTAGGACTGCTAAATATTGTGGTGTGTACTCTCTCCAGCACACCAGGATATGAATATTAAAATATGGTTGTTTGTCACCACCTCAAGGTTCCCTACCAGAAGGTATCACTACATTCATGCCAATGCCCCAGTGAGCAACTACATTGTTAATGGAAGCTCTAATGTATATTGGAAATGTTTGATCTCACTACCTCAAACCTCCATCATCCATAGCCTTTTTTAATTAAAGTAAAATTAATATAGTTAACTGTTAACCTGCCCTAATTGTAAACCAAAGCATAAAACAGACTAAATTAACTAAATTAAGTTTGTAGCCCTAGTAGAACCCCTGTGCCAACCCTAAACATGTTCACAAATGTATGTAAATTAGATGAACCTACTCCTAGTCCCAGCTCTAATCTGTAATTAATTCATTATAAATTAAAGTTATTATTTCAAAATCTCTATTATTTCAAATTAGATTATGTCAAGTCACGTTTTAAACCCAAACCTTTACCCTCACTTAAATAAAGTGATTTAATTTTGCATTCATTAAGTACATTATACCATTTGCCCCAACCTAATTTAACAATACAAATTACATTAAATATGGTACCTAACCCTAACGATTATTGTAAATCAAATTAAATAAAATACATATCACTACTCCTTAAAAAAAGTACATTAAATTAAATCAAGTACATTATTTTAACTGCTTAATTTAAATTAAAAGCTATTGTATTTACCAAAATCAATGTGATTGCATCTTCTTTAGTGGTTACTTTGAAGTAGCAACCAATTAATGTAGTGGGAGTTGTCAATAAAGATTGTTTCATTATTGTGAAATAATAGTTTTCATAAACCCTTTATAAGAACATATGTTTGTTTGACAATAGTGTCCGAAGAATTTGTTGCCTAAGGATGCATTTTCATTTATAATAGGTATATTGATGAGAATACTTTCAATAATGTAATGCTTTTCAGACTGTCATACTATAAAAATTATAGTGCTGTGATACATTAAGATGATATCCAAAATCATTAACATTAAAGATACGCAGCTAATGCGAATGCAGCATACACCACAGTATACAGAGGTCAAGGTCAAACATTGTGCATATTTAGCCATAAATACATTGTTCTCCATTTGTAAGAACTGGGATCTTGCATCAAGGTTGGAGTTGCAATTCAGAAAGAGAAAGAATGTCCAAGAGTTGTGGACCAAAAACATTCATAAATACTCACTCTAGCAAATGTAGGAAAATCGTGCACACCATGACCAATGACCATAGTTCCATTTTTAAAGAGAAAGGAGCACACATTGAATGTATACATTCAATTCAAAGGTGAAAGAGGGGATAAAAGAAAGCAGCCCAGAAAATTCTAAGTTTCTATTTTTTTGTGGCAAAATGTATTTTGTAAAGAAAATGTGTTTCTCAAAAGATGCATAAAATTACATTGTATTCGACTGTGTAATAGTGTACCAATGAAGAGTAAAAGTACAAAACAATAACACACACTAACCTAGTACTTCAACGGAAACAGTGCAGCTGCTTTTACCAACGTTGTTTTTCACCTCAAAAGTGTATTTTCCACTATCTGCTCTTCCAGTGGAAAATATTTTTAGTGTGGACACCTTGCCAAAAAAGCTAACTTTGTACTTGTCATCACTGGACAGTTCCTTTCCATCCTTAAACCACTTGCCAATAAGTTCTGGAGTTCCAGCTACAGTGCATTCTAGTGCACAAGACTCGCCTGTAGTAACTCGGGTGGGTACTGGTTTTTCTACAATTGTGGCTGGTTCTGAAAAGGAATAAAAGACAAATCGCTTAGGCATTATGTCAAAAGGATCTTAAATGTGAAAGTTATAGTAATGTATACCTGATCTACACAGTTGTGAAGAAAATGCACATTTACATCAGAAAGATACAGCACATATTTGATCATAGTTTTTACCAACCTAAAACAGATAAAGTAGCAAAACATTCCTGCATTCCAGCATCATTTTTGATTTGACAAGTATATTTTGCTGTATTGGATGGCTCCGCATTTGCAAAGTACAATGTTGCAATGTTGTCAGAGTAGGAGATGCTGATATTTTCACTTTCTCGAACAATCTCCTCTTTGTCTTTCAGCCACAGAACAGAAATTGGTTGAGTGCCTTCAATGGTAGCCTGGAATTCAGCTGCTTCACCAACAACAGTAGAGATGTTTTCCAGCTTCTTCACAAACATTGGTGGTTCTGACAAAGAAAGCACGAAGTTGTAAAGTAAACATAAAAAGTTTTGATAAGAGTGACCAGTTGTTAAGAAAGTAATAATGCAGAAGAAGAAATTGGACCGGTCAGACCAAGTACTTACCTTTTAATTTTATGGTGCCGATGCAAGTGTCACTTCCGACATCATTACTTGCTTTGCACTGATATTCACCAATGTCCCCAGCATCAACTTTAAGAATGTGAATGCTAGCAAACATGTTCTCAGAGATAATCTTGAATTTCTTGCTACTTTTAATCTCTCTTCTGTCTTTATACCAAGACACTGCAAATGGTGGAGTACCCTGTAACTCACATTCAAGGCTAGCATCCAGACCTTTAAGAGTCTCTAATGGTTGAGGTCTTTTAATGAACACTGGAGGTTCTATAACAGAAGAAACACACATTTCAGTACTGTCTATGCATGAATATATTCCAAAGATTCATTCCAATTACAAGATGTTGACAAGTGCAATCTTTGGAGTCTAAGGTAGAAGTAATGACTTTAGTGAAGAACCACTCCAATTGCATTTAAGACATCTGTACAGCGGTCAGCTGTACAACAAACACATTTCAGAAGATTATGAATATGTTAAGAAAAACAGAGTGAGTTATGAAATTATTATTTATAGTAAAAAAGAACAAAGCAAAAGCCCTCAAATTTGAATTTGCAGATAAAGATGTCTAATATTTCAGCAGCACCACAGAGGAAGGTGCGTCTTAAGGTGAATACACATTTGAGCCTAGATACCCCTGTGGAACTATGTGCATTCATTGATTTTTTTCAAAAACAGCACGTGTTAAGATGGAAAATGGAACCACATATAGGTTAATAAGCAAATATTTCCTAAATGTTAATAAAAGAAAATACATTTGATAAGTGACCTATGGATAAGAGACATATGTTTTATTTTTTCAGCAAGCAGGTAAGAGTTAAGGAGATATATGAATATCATCACCTGATGGATTGTCACAAAAGATTTATTTAGGAGTTCAACTGCTACTCTGTGTTTATTTTTGAGATGCTGGATGTTTTTGTGCAGAATGTGGTTTAATTTTAGGCAATAAGAAGAATTTACGGAGTCTATCGTTCCTTAAAGCCTAACTACCAATATGTTAATTATAATGTGATTTCTTGATCTGTGAGGTCTTGGATTACCTGATGTCTTATTTTATAAAATGGGAAAGGTGTAGACATCATGTTTGCTAGTCAATGTGGAAAAAGCCAAACCAGTCCCCGAAATAGGTGGAATAAAATGTCTCCCTACAGCTTTCTTAACATGAACATTTGTAGAAGGCAACTGACTGTATTTGCAAGGTAGTGTATGAGTGGGAAGATAGAAGGAGAGATAGACTGCTGGATTAAAAGCCATGAGTAGTAGGCAAAGTGTTTAAACCCTCACAGTTTCCCCTGTTTTGTTCTTCCAGGTCTCTTACAGCCTGCAGTTTTTACAGTCATGATTTTGGAATTGTTTGCAGTGAAAATGTGTTATGTTAACCGGTCCTAAGTTTACACTAACACAAACCCTAAAATGTACTCAACACTGAACCCTAACATGAAGCTTAGGTTGTACATAACGCTAACTTTACCTCTTTTACTAACTTTTCTTTAACTAATCTCAAAACAATTCAATACTTTTATTTTTGTTTTGATATTTTACAAATAATTTTCAATGTTAGAGTTTATTTGTAAACCTATTTGTTTGGTCGAGTTTCTTTGTAATGACCTAATGTCACTCAAAGAACATCAGCTCAGTTACTTCTACTTGCATGCAAACTGCACGTGTGGATGAAGGTTGCCCAAAGACGCAGGGCTCCACCATATGCACAATTTGCATGTGAGTGGTGGGAAAAGGCAGCAACTCTTTTTTACATTACAAAGAGTACTTAATTCAATAGGCAGGATAAAGTGAAAGCTTTCCTTGCGGTCCTACCGATCCTACTCATTGGCTGAAGCTGACAGGCAACTAAGCCAAAAGGGAAGAAGGCAGGGCCACTGGTGGGAAGAACTCCGGTCCCTGCTGCCTCTACTTTTTAATGTCTTGTTTCTTGGTATAGCTGCTTTTACCTATCTTCAGTCCCAGACCTAACCTGAGGTTAGCTTTGAAGCTGCAATGGATTATACAACGATACTGTGGCACGTATCACTCTTACATTGAATTTAAGCTGTAAATTGTTTATTTGCAACCACTATAGGGAAGAAAAACCTTGTTATACCTTGAGTCTCAAGCAAGCTCCCCACTCAGGAGACTAACATTTGAATAGTTGATAAACAGGTTATAGGTATTTGTTGACAATGAGCACTCCTTTGTCTTCTAAGAATTCTACACTTTTCATCTTTTGAAACCAAACTTTACTATTGCAATATTCACAAATTCTACCTGTATTGTGGTGGTAGCAATGTACTCTCCACCCAAGACAAGTCATAGATGGCTAGCATATCAACAGGGCTACAAGCCCACATGAGACATCAAGCAGATGGACACCATTGATCATTGTACACTGTGAGATAATTGCTGATTAACAAAACAGCAAAATAGGATTAGCCTGTACCTAAAAAATCTATTGTGATCAAACTAGTTCTGCTTTAATGCATGTGAGACCAAATCATGATTTGCAAACTTTGATATAAAACTACAGTCTGTTTAAGAAAATTATTAACTTCATGTAGTTTGTTGTGATTATGTAGTAAATTGACAAAGTGAAAATCCTGTTTTTCTTGAAATTCTTTTATAAATTAAAGTTGGTGAACTAATTCTGACCTTTTACTTTCAAAGATATGCTGCAACTCGCTTTTCCAGCATTATTGTAGGCTTCACAGGTGTAGTCACCACTGTCTTCAATGTCAGCATCCGATAATTCAAGTACAGCCAAAGATTCAACAAAGGACATTCTGTATTTTCCACCAGACTGAATCTCTGTGTCATTCTTGTACCACACAATTCTAATTTCTGGAGATCCAGTGATTTTGCATTCAAAACGATCGGAATCACCCTGCTTCACAATTCTTGATGCTTCCAGCTTCTTTGCAAACCTTGGAGGTTCTACAAGACCAAACATAATAGTTATGTGTTTGAATCAGCAAAAGTTCATTGAGTGAACAAATTGCAAGGAAACAAATTGTAAAAGAAAAGCAAACCTACACCAGAAAGCTAAACAATATATCATAAAATTTGAAATAAGACTGAATGGGTCCGAAGAGGGTCAGGTGAAATTTAAAGGGAAGATACCTTTCATTGCACTTAGAACAAAAGAAAAGATTAAGTCATTAACATTTGTTGCATCATTAATTGAATAAGTGGCAAGTACAGTTACCAGATGACAATACATGAAACTGATTTGCTGTTATAAAGTAAGTTCTGAATTATTTTTAAATACCAACATCAATCTCAAGATATAAAATTAAACTGAGTGCTTGAGCCCAACCTTAAATATCGACCAAGCGCTTCACATTTACTACTAAAAACATGCCAGTGCAACACACTTTCCATGCTTTACTTACAATTCTAATAGTGCATGGTTTAATACTTTCAGCCTTAGTGTTGGAAATTGAGTAGACTCAGAAACAGATCATACTCAATGATTGGAAAATATATGTAAAACTCAAATACAAAAAACATTTTATGTGTCATAGCATGAACCCATCCAGCAGAGCAAAAAAAGCTTTTTTAGCCAATTCATTAGATTTAAGAAAAGATTCAGAAGTCAACAGATGGCTCAACTGTAACCTCAGAGATGGCATATGAATTAATGTGTTTGGGATGTACTACACCAAGATTATTTTTTTAAGAACCTGAAGGCAGAGATGTACAAAATAAATAAATAACACTTTCTTGTCCACAACAGTTCATAGCAACTGTAAAGTGATTTGCAAAAGTAGTGAAGTATCTAAACAGAACAATTGCATGCAACAAGAAAGCACAATTATTGGGTTGGAAACTTGAAGTAGACTCCCAATGCATTTACTCTGGACTTCCAGTTTGGATTTTTTTTTGTTACAGAAATCGACTCTGGACATAAACAATTTTTGGAATGACGTGCCCCTTTAAATTACCATTAGTCCATACACCTCAGACAATAAGAATTCTGAACTGAAGACAAGTAAGCATGCTTCGGGTCGAGACGGCAAAGGCATTCATCTAAGATAAGAAGCCGGTCGCCATGGACACAGCTGGAATAACTGAGGTTCATTTAGGGCTTTGCTGTCCAGGTATAACTACAAAAACCAAGTTGAAAAACTAGTTTGGTTTCTCTAATATTTATCATCAATGCACAACCAGTTCTTTAGACTGCCACCTATCCCAACAGGTGTACACCTCCATAAGCTGTGCCCAATTTAAAATATTGCACATTCTCTAATTGTTTTAGTATATACACAATGTTTAAAATGATGGCGATGCATTTCAACAAGTACGCAGGATTCTGATGGCATATTCACAAGGAACCCCTTATTTAACTTGATTCAATATCCACATGTTAAAATATATACAATTTATTTGACTCAGTGCCGATGTATTAACTGAATTGAAGCATACAGTGATATAAAGGCACACACTGATAAATTGCTAGAAAGTCAAGAACTGATATTAAAGAAGTATGAGCTATTAAAGAGGGTATACCATGCCCTTATGGCGCAAATCTATTATTTTACACGTTATAAAAGATAGCTTTAGTTATAATCATTTACAAGTCATAATCATTACCTTACAACCACTGACATATTTGGAAAAATATGTTTTTCCTAAATAAATACCTTGAACACCAAGCTGAGCTGTGCAAGAATCTTTCCCGATGTCATTGCTGGCATGGCAAGTGTATAGACCAGAGTCTAGCTTGCTCACTTTCAAAATCTTCAAGTGTGGTCTGTTCTCTACACAGGTGATCTTATAGTTTCCACCTGGACGGATTTCTCTGTTGTCCTTTGCCCAAGTGATCTTAATGGGCTGTGTACCAGTGACATGGCACTCAAAATCAACAGCGTTACCAACGGGTGCATCAACTGGAATTGGTTTTATGTCAAAGAAGGGTGGTGTCCTTGGTTCTGGAAACCAGAAAGAAGACCACATTATTACGCCATGCCACTTTTATCAATTTATAAGAAATGCATTTTTAGCGGACGTTTCAAAAATATTGACATGAACATTTTTTTTTAAAGATGGAAACATCAACAAACCTGTTAAAATAAGTCTGGCACTACAAGAAGCAGATCCTATAAGATTCGAAACTGTGCAAATGTACTGGCCAGCATGGATCATCTCAGTTTCAAAGATCTGAAGAGTTGCGATGTTGTCAATAAAAGATGTCTGCACATTACTGTCATCTTGTAAAAGCATATCATCTTTATACCAGGAGGCCTTAAGAGGTTCAGACCCATTGACCCGACAATCAAATGTAACTGGTAAGCCAACGGTTTCCTGAATGTCCTTGACTTTCCTTGCAAATGAAGGTGCAACTTTACGTTCTGCAAGAAAATAGGTTTGGAAGAAACAATAACGTACCAAGAGTTACTGATGTTGAATTTATCTTTTATAAGACTGCAGTTTCGCTGAAGTAGGTAACAATGAAAATTATTTTTAAATAAAACTGTTCACCTTGTACAGATAGAAGAGCCTGTGATGAATCAGATCCTACAGCGTTTTCCACTCTGCAAATGTATTCACCACTGTCATTTTTATCCACCTTGCTGAACACTAGGGTAGCCACGTTGTTCTTAAAGTACATCTTGTAGGCAGGAGTAGATCGCAGTTTGGTGTCCCCCTTGTACCAAGACACTTTAATCTCTGGTGTTCCCTCTACTTGGCATTGGAAGGAAATTGAATCTCCTGCTGTGACCTCCACAGATTCCAGGTGAGAAACAAAGTAAGGCGGCTCTGAAGCATAAAGATTTATAATGAGCACAAACAATCCTATAATGGAAAATACATAAAGACTGAGCAAAATAAGAGATTAACACACCTAATATTGACACAGATGCTTGGCAAGAATCTTCTCCAGCCTCATTTGCAACCTGACATGTGTACTCTCCACATTCATCCCTGGTGCAACTAAAGATTTCAAGTATGCAAGATTTGTCTGTGGTGGTTATACTGCACTTTTCAGACTGTGACACTTCCAGGCCATTCTTTTTCCATGTCACCATAATGGAGGGGGTGCCAGTATAGGTGCACTCCAGGATTAGGGGCTTCCCCTTTTCAACATTGCAGTCATTTAGTTTCTTCACAAAGGTAGCTGGGGCTGAAGAAGAAGGAAAACAGGGTCAAAATTACAGCATGTTAGATAAATATGTCCCAAGGGAGGGGGGTTTAAGAAATGTGAACTAAAATAGCTGTAAAGACGAACCTTGCACAAACAGATGTGTTGTGCATGAATCCTTGCCAGCATCATTTGCTACAAAGCAAGTGTAGTCTCCACTTTGTAATGAGTCTACATTATATAACTCCAATGTGGCAAAGGAGTTTTTCAAGGAAATATTGCAGGTGGTCCCTGGTAGAAGTTCACTGCTTCCTCTAAACCAGTTAACTTTGAAAGGTGGTGTTCCTCTAATGACACTTGTAAATGTTACATTAGTGCCAGGTAGTACTTCTAAAGGATCTGGCTTCTTCACAAAACTTGGTGGTTCTGAGCACAGAGACAGACAAAAAGAAAAATAACAGAAACAACTCAGAATGTGTCCATACAAGATCAAAAGAATAGCCATAAAGTACAGGGAGACATTTTGAATGTCCCTACTTTTAAGTTGCTTGACCACATTTTACTAACCTTGGACAGTCAAGATTGCACTGCACACATCAGTTCCAGCTACATTTGTAGCCTCACAAGTGTAGTTTCCTGTGTCTGAAGATTCCAGTGTATTCACATTCAGAACACAGTTATTATCTACAAATGTTAGTTCGTATTTGTCTCCACTAGTGAGTTTGTTTCCATTTTGATACCAATCAATAGAAATAGGGGGTGAGCCAGACACTTTGCAGTCCAAATGAATAGATGACCCCAGAACACCGTTGATTTCCTTTAATTTTCTTGTAAAAGATGGAGGAATAATTCGGTCTGTGAAAGCAAATGGAAAATACACTTTTAAAAAGAAGGAAGGAAAGTGGTTAAAAGCTGCTGTAAGATTTCAAAAGCAAAGACACCAACCTAAGACATCGACGGACACAGTGCATGCGCTCTGGCCCACGTTGTTTTTCACTTCAAATGTGTATTCCCCACTGTCTCTCTTGTCTGCAGAGTGGATTTTCAGGGTTGAAACTTTATTGATTAAGCTAACTGTATACTTCTGGCCACTGGTCAGCTCCTGTCCCCGCTTAAACCACTTAGCAGTGAGTTCGGGGGACCCAGCCACAGTACACTCCAAAGTGCAAGTATCTGTAGCTGTAACCCTGGTTGGTTCGGGCCTTTCTACAATTCTTGCAGGTTCTGTAATAAGATGCAAAGAGTAATCATATTTAACATTTAAAGGCAAAGCAGTAGAAAATAGCTCCTCATGGCAAAGCAAATAGTTATTTACATGACCAGATTTGCAACTGTGATCCCGATATGCATATTGGTTACCAACCTAGAACAGAGAAGATGGCAGCACATTCCCGCATGCCAGAATCGTTTTTGACTTGGCAGATGTATTTCCCAGCATTAGATGGTTCTGCTTTTCCAATGTGAAGAGTGGCAACATTTCCCACATAAGATATTCTGATATTGTTGCTTTCTCTAACAATGTCTCCTTTATCTTTTAGCCATAATATGGAGATGGGTTGGGAACCCTCTACTGTTGCTTGCAATTCAGCAGGCTCCCCAACAAGGGAGGTCACATCACTTAGCTTCTTCATAAATCGTGGTGGCTCTATTGAAGGAAATATGTAACTAGAGTAAGTTTGCAAGTGGCCATAAGAGGGTTGCATAAGAAAAAAATTAACAAAGTAGAGTTGAGCTCACTGTAGGCAAGAATGCATACAAACCTTTAAATTTAATGGCACAAACACAATTATCACTTCCCACTTCATTGACTGCCTTGCACTGGTATTCACCAACGTCTGAAGATTCAATGTTAAGAATGTGAACGCTCGCAAGGGAGTCTTTGGAGGTGACTTTGAACTTCTTACTGCTTCGAATTTGTCTCCTGTCCTTATACCAGGCAACTTCAAATGGTGGTGTTCCCAGAAGTTCACATTCAAAGCTCACATCAACGCCTTTAAGTACCTCTACGGGGCTAGGTTTCTTGCTAAAGACAGGTGGTTCTACGAAAAAGAAAAATTATTTATTTGCATGTACTTTAAAGAGAACTTGCACACATCCCACTAGTAAAGGAGATATGTAACTTATTTTCCTTTGCTATCAGAACAGCATGACATAGCAACAGGACCATCAAAGGAAGCCACACCTACTGTTTTAGATGGGAAAGACTCTGAACCTAAATCAGCCCTCCCTGACAAAGCAATGCCTGATGCCCACACAGTGAACCTTACTGCAATTACGCATACATTCTGGGACATATTTTCATTTTTCATTATCGCATGCTATTGCCTCTGATTAAACTCTCAATTTGATGATGAAACTGTATTGATATTGTTTCTTTTGCCTTCACCTAGCCAAGACAACAATGGGATCTTCACTTCTTGGTGTGTGAGTCATGATACTTGCAGATATTGAGCACCTCATTGCAGTCCACTTTAAAACCATTTTGTGGAATGTTCATATTTATCCCATGCCTTGCAAATATTACTTCCTGGTTGAACCCCTCTTTTTCCAGATTAAATAATAATTTAGTAAAACATATAAAATCAATATGTGGAAATGGTGGCTTCCCAAAACCTCATTCCCAGCTCTCTCTATTAGAGTGGAGTAGGCTCAGCTGGTAAGAGGTCTGGAGAAGGAGACAGAATGACCCTTTCTTTGAGTCTTTAAGTGGAATGTTCTAGAAAGGATTGCCATACAAGAACTTTCCAAATCATGAAAACAGTGAAAGATGCTAGATTTTGTGAATGGTTCATGCCCGTTCCTAACTTCCAGAGGCACAATGACTTCCCCCTCCTCTGAAAGAAACACAAAACATCTAAATATGTACCTATGAATTTTCGGGTTGTAATCTTCCATAATGATGTATTAAGTATCAAAGAGGATACTCTAAACAGACTTCACCACTTTGCCACTTTTCTTGCATCAACCCTGCCCCATCTAGTGACACTATGGTTGCACTGTTATTTACAATATAGTGCAACGTGGTGGTCAGTAGGACAATAGCGTTACAATTTTGGCACTTTGCTGCACTAGCATCAAAAATGTTGACACTAGTGCAGCAAAGCACAGGGAGGCCCATTGGTTAATTGGTTATTATGGGGTCATCATGTTAATGCCTGCTCTGAGCAGACATTTAAAATGTCAGAAAAAATGGTGCAGTGAAATGTTGTAAATTTCGCAGCGCCATTTTTTCAGGCCTCCCTGCGTCTGAATGCCCCCTTGTATACATTATGCCTGGCGCAGGCATAACGTGACACAAGGGTTACATAGTGGCACAATACAAGCATTACACCATTACATAGGCATGGGAGAAAGGCCTCCTTAACGCCGCCTTGGTGTAAAAAGAAATAGAGCTAGGGTGGTGCAAGGTGGCGCTAGGGGCTTGTAAGTATGTCCCTTAGTTTCCATCATATACTGTTTACATAACTCTAATGCTTTGCAGATCACAATCCTCACTGCTTGGTGAATAATGCAAGTGACAGAGCGTTAGTATTTGCAGTAGTTATTGGCCCACCAATAACAAGAATGTAGTACATTAGTCTTTGAGACCACAAGTGCTGTTGAACTACATGATCTTTTTCAATCTTTCATAGTTCACTAAAGTGTATTAGAGCACCCTGAAACATACTGAATTTCATACCTAAAAAACACTCTTGTAACTTCTGAACTATGGAGTGGGAAACACTTGCCACAGTAAGGCTTATAAATCAGTGTTTCAATGTCGTTTTATAGTTTTTTCTTGGATTTGACCTAACATGGCTGCTGGGCCACCTTTCAAAGAGCTCAAAAGAAGCTACGCCAGAGGACATTCTGGTACAATACGTGTAGCTAAGTAGCAAATAAGTAAGTGGTTTTAACCTTTTACTGTGATGACAGTGCTGCAGCTTGTGCTCCCAGCATCATTGTGAGCTTCACACGTGTAGTCGCCATTGTCCTCAACACTGGCGTCAGCAATTTCAAGAACAGCCACTGAGTCCAAGAATGTTATGTTGTGCTTCCCACTGGCTTGGATTTCGCTCTCGTTTTTGTACCATGTCACCTTTATTTCAGGAGATCCACTTATTTTGCATTCAAGTTGAATGGAGTCACTCTGCTTTGCGACTTTTGTTGATTCGAACTTCTTAACAAACTTTGGAGGTTCTAAGAAGCCAAAGAGAACAAATAACTACAGAGGCAAGTCATAGATCGCAAATAAAGAAAAAGATGCATAAACAGTAGCATTTGTTCTGTTGTCACAAGAATGAGTCCTGACCACAAATTGTGGAAGCATAATTGATGGCTCATAGATCAGATTATGGCCTTGTGGTACTTTAAAGGACTGAGGGGGTCATTCTGACCCTGGCGGTCACCGACCACGGGAGCACCGCCAACAGGCTGGCGGTGCTCCCTCGAGCATTCTGACCGCGGCGGTTCAGCCGCGGTCAGAAACGGAAAGTCGGCGGTCTCCCGCCGACTTTCCGCTGCTCGGCGGAATCCTCCATGGCGGCGGAGCACGCTCCGCCGCCATGGGGATTCTGACACCCCCTACCGCCATCCTGTTCCTGGCGGGTCTCCCGCCAGGAACAGGATGGCGGTAGGGGGTGCCGCGGGGCCCCTAGGGGCCCCTGCAGTGCCCATGCCATTGGCATGGGCACTGCAGGGGCCCCCATAAGAGGGCCCCGCAAAGTATTTCAGTGTCTGCAAAGCAGACACTGAAATACGCGACGGGTGCAACTGCACCCATCGCACCTTCCCACTACGCCGGCTCCATTCGGAGCCGGCGTCCTCGTGGGAAGGTAGATTTGCCCTGGGCTGGCGGGCGGCCTTTTGGCGGCCGCCCGCCAGCCCAGGGCAAATCTCAAAATACCCTCAGCGGTCTTGTGACCGCGGAGCGGTATTTTGTCGCGGGAACATTGGCGGGCGGCCTCCGCCGCCCGCCAATGTTAGAATCACCCCCTGAATGTTTGTTTTTGCATGAGAAATGTTAGTTCCACTGACTATGCTGCTGCAAGCCAATTCCCAAAACACATTCCCTGTGACAAGTACCTCACTCTAACTTTCACCAATCTGCAATTTTGTCTACCTGAACATTAAAGAATCACGAAGAGAAAACACAATTCAGTCATTAATCATTTCATGCAAAAACTATACAAAAAGACATACAAAAAAGACAAAGGAACATTATACCTACAACAACATTCATATGCGAACAAATCTCGGAATAAAAGGTTTCCCACTTCAAGAATGTGGATATAAAGGCAGAAAACATACATATTAATCTGCTTAAATACGAAACAATTTGAGAATATTCAAACTATATCATAGATTTAAATATTGTTACAATTTTACAAACAGCGCAGCTGGAAAAGACCTAACAAGAACCAGTACCTTTTACAAAAAGTTCAGCTGAACAAGAGGCTTTGCCAACGTCGTTGCTCGCTTGGCATGTGTAGTGCCCTGACTCTCCTTTGCCTACTTTAAATATTTTCAAATGTGCAGTGTTGCCTAAGTGGGTGATGGAATAGTTTCCTCCGCTTCGGATTTCTTTGTTATCTTTCACCCACAAAACTTTAATTGGTTGGGTTCCAGTAACTTGGCACTCAAAATCAGCACTCTGTCCAACAGCTGTGCTAACAGGCACAAGTTTTCTATCAAAGAATGGAGGTGTTCTGGGTTCTGGAAATTGAAATTACACATGTTATAGTTTACAGTTTTGTTACACTGAAGTTCAGAATTTGCCAGTGTTAGTGATTACTAAATTGTCAGCTTTAAGTTCTCAAATGTTAGTTCAACGGGCATCTTCCTGCTTGCTAAATGCATTTATGAAATATACAGCAACCCACCATAGAAGGATACGTTTGATTTAATAAATGCTTTAAGAACCCTGTCCACACCTGGTGTGCATTAATTGGCATCACGTAAGTACAGCATTCAACGTCATATCCTCAAGAACATCCCTCACATAAACCCACCCCCTACAAGAGTAGAGCCATAAGATGGGTGAAGTACAAGACAGTATCATGGTAGTGTTACAAAATATAACAGTCACAATTTGAGAGGATTAAACAGAAAATAAAGTGTCATCCAAGATAAAAAAAGAAAAGAGGAAGAGGAGATGCAAATAGTTTGCAAATATCAAGAGGTACAGTTGGATCTGCGATAAGCCATTTCTAGCTTTGAATCTTAGCAAAGCATATTTTCTAAAAGAGAGGAAAACAGAATGAAACACACCTGTCAGTGTGAGCCTGGAACTTGAAGAAGCAGTTCCAATGTGGTTTGTCGCTGTGCAAAAATATTGGCCAGCATGATCTTTATCTGTTTCCAAAATTTGAAGAGTTGCTATATTATCAATAAATGATGTCTGTAAATTAGAATCATCTGCCAAAAGTGCACCATCTTTATACCAAGAAACCTCAATGGGTTCTGAGCCATTGATACGACATTCAAATTTAACAGGTAACCCCAGAGTCACTTGAATGTCCTTCAATTTTCTAGAGAAGGAGGGTGGAAGTTGACGCTCTGGAAAGAAAATAGCATTAAGAATATTTGTTAATGTCAATTAAAATGTGAATAAAAAAAGGCAATAATCTGTGAAGGAAGTGGTACATCACCTTGCACACTGAGCAGGGTTTTTGTAGAGGCTGCTCCTACATTGTTTTCAGCTTTGCAAGTATACTCGCCACTGTCATTTTTATCCACTCTGCTGAACATTAGGGTGGCCACATTATTTGCAAAGTATACTTTGTAGCCTGGAGCGGACCGCAGTTTCGTATCTCCTTTGTACCAAGATACTTTAATCTCTGGTGTGCCTCCGATTTGGCACTGCAAGGATATAGAATCTCCAACAGTGACTTCCACAGGTTCCAAAAGGGTAACAAAGTAAGGTGGTTCTACAGCAGAAACAATGACAATCAGTAAAGATACAAATTACACTTTACATGGGTCTTGGTTATAAGAATTAAATGCTAGGAGAAAATCCAAGGAACACACACCTAGTATTGACACAAGAGCTTGGCAAGAATCTTTTCCAGCCTCATTCTCCACGCTACAGGTGTATTCTCCATCCTCCTCTTTTGAACAATTTATCACTTCTAGTATGCAAGATTTTTCTGTAGTCGTGATTGTACATTTTTCAGACTGGCGAATCTCAACCCCATCTTTTTCCCATGTGACAGAGATAGGAGACGTGCCGGTATAGGTACATTCAAGAACAAGAGAGGCGCCGGTCTCCACGCTGCAGTCATTCAGTTTCTTCACAAATGCTGCAGGTTCTGGTAAGCAATAATAAAGTGCAGCAGTGAGCATTTCTACCATCCAAAATAGACAAAACGCAATGTGAGCACTACGCTAGAAAAGAACCAACGGAACAAACCTTTCACAAAAAGGCGCGTAGTACAAGAAGCTTTGCCGGCGTCATTGGCCACCATGCATGTGTAATCGCCGCTCTGAGTTGGATCTACATTGTACAACTCCAGCATGGCAATTGCATCTTTTAATATGATGTTGCATCCTTCTCCTGATTGTAGTTCAGAACTTCCTCTAAACCAATTCACTTTGAATGGAGGAGAACCTCTAATGATGCTTGTAAAAATGATATCCATGCCAGGTAAGGCGTGTGCAGGTTCAGGTGTCTTCACGAAGGATGGAGGCTCTAGACAAAGATAAAACAAAGGAGACTGCATATGTACACTTTACCCATGGACTCTAAAGAGGGGCTAAAACACCAGTGTAAGCCCTATTATGACCTGATAGGCTAGTTAAATGCCTGTCTGCTGCAATGTCAGGCCAATAAAGAAATATTTACATTGATATTATTTATAAAACTGGCAAAATAACTGTAAAAACTGATTTGTACATTCGTGTTTGAGACTCTTATCTAAAGAAGGATCCCAATGTGCTCATGGAAGGTAATTTGCTATTCAGTTTTTGACCGCATGTCTGTTGGTCAATTCAATATCAATATCTACAAAAACAAGGAAAGCTGAAGAAAGTTAGCAGCTTTTGAAGAAAGATATTACACCACATAATTCTAGCACTAAACCCAATATGTACCGACCTTGAACAGTCAGTGTGGCACTGCACTCATCGCTTCCTGCTACATTGGTAGCTTTGCAGGTGTAGCTGCCTACATCACGTGACTCCAGTGTGTTGATTTTCAGGACACAAACATTGTCGGTACTCGAAAGCTCATATTTAGCTCCACTTGAAATCGGGTGACGATCTTGATACCAGGATATGGAAAAAGGCGGTGACCCAGACACCTTACACTCCATCAGGACAGAGGAGCCTAACACACCATAGGTTTCCTTTAGTTTTTTCGTGAAAGTAGGGGGGATGATTCGATCTGTGCAGGGAAATTCAATAAAGTATAATTTACAGAGTGAAATAATGGGTTTGATGCTCAATGTACTACGGAAATGAAATAAATGTATCCCAACTAACCTAGGACATCCACTGAGGCAGTGCAGCTGCTTTTCCCGACATTGTTTTGTACCACAAAGGTATATTCCCCACTGTCTGCATGGCCAGCAGACACGATTCTAATGGAAGCCACGTTGTGGATGAAACTAATTTTGTATTTTTGGTTACTGGTAAGTTCTTTCCCATCCTTAAACCAGCTAGTTGAAAGTTCTGGTGTTCCAGCCACTGTGCATTCCAAGCTACATGTGTCTCCAGCAGTAACTCTGGTATATTCGGGTTTTTCTACAATTGTCGCGGGTTCTAAAAGGAAGAAAGATCGCAGTCATTATTAGCTGGTGATGATACGTAACATACCACCAGCACACTACAAGACGCAATGTCTAAGAGAACCAAGAAAGCCAAGATCCCATTACCTAAAACGGACACGGTTGTTATGCATTCCCGCATCCCAGCATCATTTTTGATTTGGCAGGTATACTTTCCAGCATTTTCTGGACCTGCTTTTGCGATGTGCAATGTGGCAATGGTGCCCACGTAGGATATCCTTATATTTTCACTTTCTCTGATAATGTCTTCCTTGCCTTTCAGCCATGTTACAGAAATGGGCTGTGAGCCTTCAATCGTGGCTTGCAACTCAACAGGTTCGCCGGCAGTGACAGTGATGCTGTCCACTTTCTTCACAAACCGAGGTGGTTCTGAGCAAAGAAAGATGCAACTGACATTAAGAACTGTGTGCTCTTTCAGGAAATCAGGGCTTCACATGTTGTTTAAGATGTTACTTATGGTTGTCATGCAAACACACGTATACTTGCCTTTCAACTTTATTGTACAGATGCAAGTGTCGCTTCCAACCTCATTGGCTGCTTTGCACTGGTATTCACCAATATCGGATGCTTCAACATTAAGAATGTGAACACTTGCAAGGGTGTTTTTAGAGGTAACTTTATATTTTTTGCTACTGCGGATTTGTCTCCTGTCTTTGTACCAGGTGACATCAAAAGGCGGAGTTCCTGAAAGTTCACACTCAAGACTCACATCCACTCCTTTAAGTATCTGTGCAGGACTCGGTGTCCGGCTGAAAACAGGGGGTTCTGTAAAGAAAGTCGTTTGAGCAAACATGAATGGAATGAAGACGCAAATATCACCACAAGGAAAGTTCTGCCAAGAAGCTCCCACTCCCCCCCCACCCCCCACAAGAAATGTAAATAGAGTAACGTGTACGTCTATTAGTGGACAAAAGGAATCGAGTATAGTCATGTTATATGTTGCTGTGGCACATCCTACACCACATTCAAAAGCTCAACTTGATAAGAAAGTTTTTGATCTGGATTTTATAAGTATATACATATACCAGCTCTTTTAAGTATTTATTTATCAATACATATGGAAGTGGTGAATGGGAGCCAAAGTTATAAACAAGGCAAAAAGTGTTTTTTCTTTGCAAATAATATTTCAACCTTAACTAGAGGGTTGCAAATGCTAGGTCTGGTATTCGGAAGGTGATGTTTTACCTGAAAAACAACTAAATGCATGGAAAGGGGAAAACGTCGCTGTCAAGTAGCGCAGAGTACATCAGGTAAGGAGATGCAGGTCAGGTTAGGATGGAGGTGTTTACATGCAGCCAGGACTGGAGTATAGCTATGGGCTATTGTAAAACCGTATATCCCCTTTAAGAACAGACACAAGCAAAATACATGGAAAACGATATACCCCTTTTAAGAATATACCCAATCGTGACTACTTAAGAGAGAACAAAAAGTTCTCTAGAAGCTGACCTTTTACCGTGACCTTAACACTGGAGCTTGCACTACCAGCATCATTGTTAGCTTCACATGTGTAGTCTCCAGTGTCTTCCATGCTGAGGGCCTCCATTTCCAGGACTGCCACAGAGTCAACAAAAGACATCACGTACTTCTCACTGGGTTTGAGCACGTTGTCATTCTTGTACCAAACAACGCTGATTTCCGGAGAGCCACTTATTTTACATTCAAAGCGAGTTGATGTGCCCTGTTTCACTATTTTCAAAGGCTCTAATTTCTTAACAAATTTGGGAGGTTCTGAAAGCCAAGAGAATAAAGAAGAGGTGAATGGAGAAAAAATGAGTTTAGATGTCAGATAACATTTTGCAAACCAAAGGAGTAAAATATGGGGGAATATGGTAGGTGAACTACAAACCCTCACAAGAAGAAGACATACAATACAAACAGACAATCTTGCACACACACCCACTCCAAGGTAAAAGACTAAAGAATGCAGAATTGAAAAATAAGATTTCCGCACCTGTTATGACCAACATTGCCGAACAAGAATCGCTACCAACGTCATTGGTAACTTGGCAGGTATACTGTCCAGCCTTCGCAATATCCACTGTGAATAGATTTAAGAACACTATTGACCCTTCAACACCAAAAAAACATTTAGCTCCAGGAGAAAGTTCCAAGTCTTCTTTAAACCACTTCACGTTGAAGGGTGGTGTTCCTCTCAGTTCGGCTTTAAAGTCAACTAAAGAATCCGGTATAGCCTTTTGGTTTTCAAGTTTTTCTACGAAGCTCGGAGGTTCTGTGGTGTTCAAGAAAAACCCTTGAATTAAATCTCTTGCTTATGAATGGCGAAAGAATTGCTCAACACAAAATTAAAAGAAATATTAGCATAAAATCAACAAAGAGCTAAAAAAAAATGTTATTCAGAAGATGGAATAATATTAGTCATAAGTAGGGATACATTTTTGCTTATTATTAGGTTGATCAAAGTTAGTCAATAAAATCACTGAAGAATAAAGAATGGCAAACCTTTCACAGTTAAGGTTGCACTGCATTCATCACTCCCTGCCACATTTGTGGCTTTGCAGCTGTAGTTTGCAGTGTCGGTCAGTTCTAAGTTAGAAATCATCAATGATATTGTATTCTCGTGGCAAAGGAGCCTGTATTTTGCACTTTCAGTTATCTGGCTGCCATCCTTGTACCACTTAGCGCTAATGGGCATTGAGCCAGACACTTTGCATTCCATATGAGCAGAGGATCCTAGAACTTTATCCAGTTTCATTATCTTTTTGGTGAACGAAGGAGGGATAGCTTGATCTGCTCAAAAATAGTAAAAAATGCATTATTGCATTTTACCTTATTTCAGTATTAAGTAAGATATACTTTTCTTTGAGTATTGTAAAAAAAAGAGATTCTGCACAAATACAAACCTATAACTGTCAACAGAGATTTGCAGCTACTGCTTCCAAAGTCATTTTCCACCTTAAAGGTGTATTCTCCACCATCTTCTTTCATCACTGACTGGATCCTGAATCTGGCGACATTGTCTTCAAAACTAATTGCATAGTATCTACTTGGCATGAGCTGTCGGCCATCTTTGAACCACTTCGCTTGAAGCTCTGGTGTACCAGCCACAGTGCACTCCAGGGTCACCGGGTCCCTCTCGGTCACATCAACTGACTTGATTTTGTCTATGATTTTAGCAGGTTCTGTGTAAGAATTGGAATGAAGAAGTTTAGATCTAATATACCAGCTTTTTATTTGGTTATCAAGACTAGCCTATCTAAAGTATGACATAGTCTGGCTCACAAACCTTGGACTTGAAGGGAGGCAAAACACTTTTCTGTGCCTGCATCATTCGCAGCCTGACAAGTGTATCTCCCAGAATGACTCTTTTCCACTGTATATATTGTCAATGTGGCAACATTGTTGTCAAAGGTCAGGCTCACATTATCCCCTTCCTCCACCACTCGGCCATCTTTGATCCAGGACACAGAGAGTGGTGAAGAACCGGCCACGGTACACTGGAAAATGGCAGAGCTTTCCAGCACGGTGGACACATTTTCTATCTTCTGTACAAATAACGGGGGCTCTGCACATCAGCGATAGAATGTAAAAGAGAAATCAAGTTTTTAATTGATGAGCTCTCAAGAGGTAATTTTTACTGAGATAGATTCACATTAGGATTAGGTTTAAGGTTAGGATTAGTTCACATTAATTTACTCTTGTACTAACTAACCTTTCAAGCCGACGGGTGCTGTGCAGGAGCAGCTGCCTGCAGGATTTGAAACAATACACAAGTACTCCCCAGCATCTGACACATCACATTTAAGTATGTTGATTGTAAATACGGAGTCCTTCTGAGTGATGGTATATTTTTTGCCACTTCGAATCTCCTTATTATTCCTTAGCCAGGCTACGTCAAAAGGCGGAGTGCCAGTCACCTCGCAATCCAGAGTCACATCGGAAAACTTAACTACTTCTGCTGGCTGGAGTTCCCTTGTAAAGGTGGGAGGGTCTAGAAACCAAGGGCATCACACGTTTTAGATTACAATTATGGAGTAAAAGCAAAACTCACTGTCTCAAGAGATTAATGTAGTAAGTACAAACCTTTCACTTGCACATCGATGCTGCAGCTCTCACTACCTGCTTCGTTTGAAGCTTCACAGACGTAAATGCCACTGTCTCCAATATCCAAATGGATAATCTCAAGGGTGGCACAATCGTGAAAGAAAGACATTGAGTACTTATTACTTCCCACAATTTCATTCCCATCCAAGTACCACGTTGGCTTGATTGGGGGTGTGCCCGCTACCTGGCATTCAAAAGATGTATGTTCACCCTTTTTGAGCAACATTACAGGGCTAGGCTTCTTAACAAATCGAGGGGGTTCTAAATATGAAAAAGGCAAAATTGATTATTGAGACAGATACTGAAAAAACTTTAGAAAATGCTGAAGAATGACAGTGGTATGATATGCCCACCTTTTACAAAGAGAGTAACTTTGCATGTTACTGTGCCAACGTCATTGGTGGCTTGGCAGGTGTAGCTTCCTGAATCTGCCACCTTGGTGGAAAGAAGTTCTAAGATACTTGAAGACTCATCCTTCCACACTGATCGAGATGCCCCCGATAGGAGCTCCTTGCTATCCTTAAACCACTTTATTACCATAGGGCTCGTTCCGCCCATAAGGGCTTTGAAGTGAACTCTAGCCCCAGGTATGGCGTCTTGTGACAATGGTTCTTCAACAAAGTATGGGGGTTCTGCAATATGCAAAGAGACAGGGAAATATGTTTTAGACTCAAAGAAACCCCTGTGAGCAGACTTATGCTGGAGAATAAAGACAGAAGTTCAAACCTTTGACTGTCAAGTATCCGCTGCACTGACTGCTCCCCGCTTTGTTTGCTGCGGCGCACGTATAAGATCCGCTATCCGTGGCTTCCAGTTGATTTATTTCCAAAAATGCAATATTTTCATGAAAAGAGAATTTGTGCTTCTCACTTGGGACAATCTCCTGGCCCTCCTTTTGCCACTTCACTGTAATCGGGTGTGATCCGGATACTATGCACTCGAGGTGAACGAAGGACCCCTTGACGCTGTCCATTTTCCTTAACTTTTTGGTGAAGGAGGGAGGTATTATTAGATCTAAATAACACAGAGTGAAAATAGACTAGTTAGGTGGAAGTATTGTAGTGTGCAAGGTTACCTTACCTAAACCATACACAAACTCTGCAATGGCTGTGGCACTGTGGGTGCGCATACTGACCTAGCACGCTGATGGTGGCGCTGCTGCTGCTTCTGCCAACATCGTTTTGCACCTCAAATGTGTAGTCTCCACTATCCCTCTTTTCGGTTGAGAGTATTTTAAGGACTGATGCCTGGTCTGTGGTATTAATTTTATATTTTGGGCTGAATGTTATTTCTTTTCCGCCCCTCAACCACTTTGCAGTTATGTCTTTAGAGCCAGAGAATCTACACTGTAAGGTAGCCGGGTCACCTTCTGTGACGTCTATGGACACAGGCTTCTCGGTTATAGTGGCTGGCTCTGTAGTAAACATGGAAAGACAGTGTTAACAATTTGTACATATTTTGGATAAAATGTAGAAAAAAAAACACCCTTTGCATTTTTTGCAAACTAACCTTTCACTGAGAGTGTGGCGGAGCACCTTTGCGTTCCCGCCTCATTTTTAGCCTGACAGGAAAACTTGCCACCATTCTGTGCTTGAACTGAACTAATAGAGAGTGTGGCCACATTGTTCTGAAATGCCGCTTTGATATTATCGTCTTCTATGACCTCCTCGTTGTCTTTCAACCATACTACGGAGATTGGTTGGGAACCTTTAACGATGCACTGGAATGTCACTGTCCCTCCTATCAGGGAGCTAAGGTTCTCGATTTTCCTGACGAAGGATGGAGGTTCTAGCAAAAAATAAATTCACAGTCGTTATCAGTTTTTGCTAAAATAGTTTGATGAAACTATCCATATAGAAGAACATCTAAGCATGCTAACCTTTTAATGTGACTTCAGAACTGCACATGCAGCTTCCAACCTCGTTGTAGGCCCTGCATTCATATTCCCCAACATCGGAGGAGTCGAACCTTATGATATTTAATTTCACTAATGCATCTTCCATGAGTGTCTTGTACTTTCGGCTGCTTCGAATAGGTCTGTTGTCTTTAAACCACGAAATATCAAATGGAGGAGTCCCCAGCAACTGGCTCTCCAAAACGACCTCTGTGTCTCTGAGGACTTCCACTGGGTCGAACTTCTTGCTAAAAGAAGGCGGCTCTGTGGTGCAAAAAAGGGGCTCCTTTCATTAACATGCAACCAAACTTCTTCGAGACATTGAACTTTTGGAAAGAAGGGGCAAACATCACACAAACCTTTCACTGTGACAATACTGCTGCAGGAGTCTGTGCCCGCCTCGTTCTGCGCCTCACAGCTGTATTCCCCGCTGTCTCCCACGGAGCAGTCTTTAACGAGCAGCACCGCCTCCGAGTTCAGAAAAGATATGTTATGTTTCGCACTTTCTTTAATGGGCCTATCATCCTTAGACCAGCTTATCTTAATTACAGGCGTGCCAACAACTTTGCATCTCAATTCTAAAGAATCCCCTGTTTTTAGCAGCTGCAACGGCTCCAGCCTCTCGGTGAAGGTTGCAGGTTCTAGGGAAGGAAGAAAGTTATTAAGACAAAGTAAGAGGCAGCCCATAAAGAGCTGAAGAGCTTTCAAGAGTGTAAGAGGTCAAAGACAACAAGAATGCAAACCTTTTACAAACAAGTTCGCAGTGCAGGAAACAGCGCCAGCCACGTTGCTGACTTTGCAGACATAGATGCCAGAGTTGGACTGTTTCACTGCATACAATTCCAGGGTTGTTCCCAGGGCTTCTTTGGTTATGTAGCAGGTCCCACCAGTGGTCAGCTCCTCCTCGCCCTTGAACCAGTGTATGGAGAATGGGGCGGTTCCTTGGAAGGCAGCCTTCAAGCGCACGGTGGATCCAGGCAAGACCTCTTGCGAATCCGGCTTGGACGTGAAACTTGGAGGTTCTACATTTCACGAAGAAGAAACATGTTGGATGTATTCAGTAGGTGAACACACTGTAAATTTTATGAGCTAACATACATCTGTCATGTCATACAGGGCAAAAAGAGGGTCAAACCTTTCACTGTTAGAGTTCCGCTGCTTTCTTTACTTCCTGCAGAGTTTGTTGCTCTGCAAGTGTATATCCCAGCATCACTCATGTCTACTCTGCTGATATCCAGAGACGCAGAGCCTTCCCCAAATGCTATTCTGTACTTTTCCCCTGTGATCTCCTTCCCGTTTTTGAACCAAGAAGCGCTCATTGGCAAGGAGCCGGAGAGTTTACATTCCAATCGACAGGTTGCACTAACTATGCTGTCAAGACTCCTCAGGGGTTTGGTGAAAGTTGGGGGGATCGCGCGATCTGTTGAGGGCAGAATTAAACGTGGGAAAAAAGAACATTAAATTAGACTTAAATGAAAGATAACGAAGACAACTATTACTTAAAGAACATATACAGACCTAGCACTGTAAAAGTAAGCTGGCATTTCATTCTGCCAGCATCATTTGAAACTTCAAAGGTGTATTCGCCACTGTCTTGCAGTTCGGAAGAGTAAAATTTTAGGCATGCAATATTGTTCTTAAAGCTGATTCTGTACTTTTTGCTGGACACCAACTCCTTCCCATGTCTTAACCACCTTGCTTTCAGTTCTGGGGTGCCTGCAACTGTGCACTCCAAAGTGGCGGGGTCACCCGCAGTCACCTGGGTCAGTTCCGTTTTGTCGACTATTTTGGCAGGCTCTATAACAGAATGCAACAATTTTTATTAAGAAAATGCCTGTCACCATGCCTCTTAGTGCTAAAGTGAATCTGTAGGGTTTAATGTTTAGAACACCAACCTTTTACTGACAGCTCCCCGAAACATGTCTGACTTCCAGCCTCATTTTCTGCAAGACACGTGAACTTGCCCGCAGAACTGGGCTGAACGTCAGCAATAGTCAAAGATGAAATGCTATTTTCAAAAGTGATTTTGACTTTGTCCATTTCCTTAATAATCTCCTTTCCTTTCATCCAGGTGATAGAAATGGGCTCGGACCCTCTCACAACTGCCTGAAAAGTCACTGTGTTTCCCAGGAACGCTGTCACATTCTCTATCTTCTTGATAAAAGAAGGTGGCTCTGATTAAGGGAGAAATACAAAAGAATGAAAGGTAGGTTGGCGACACATTGTGAGTTGCAATTATTTATCAAGTGCACAACGTCAAGTTGGCAATTCCTCTCTCGTTACAAATGATGGGCCTGATTACAACTTTGGAGGAGGTGTTAATCCGTCCCAAAAGTGACGGTAAAGTGACGGATATACCACCAGCCGTATTACAAGTCCATTATATCCTATGGAACTCGTAATACGGCTGGTGGTATATCCGTCACTTTTGGGACGGATTAACACCTCCTCCAAAGTTGTAATCAGGCCCTATGTTGTTTTTCCTTTCCAGCCAAACCCAAAGGAACACAAGAAGCCCTTTTCTGTCACACTGCCTGCTCCTCTTTGTTATTTAAAGGGTCTTCTCAGACTCATTCCTGTCTTGTTACATTCCTTCCAGCCTCACCAGTCCCTCACCAGTCTATTCTTCTGCCACCAAAGTCTTTGTCCCTCAAATCATACAAATTGATACCTCTTTCAGTCTCGATTTACTGCGCCTCTTCAGCTGGTGCATCTTTTCTGTTTTCTTCTCTCCCTGCTTCCAAACTACCTTTTATCACATAACAAGAAGAAGAAACACATCCAGCGACACCTTCACCACCTGATCCTTCAATTCTTTATAAAGCTTATGGGGCTATCTTTAATTTACTAGCACACTACCCCACCATCAATAACCCTTACAATCACCCTACACTTGTGCTCCTGTAAAATGTACTGTTCAAAACTGGCCTCTCTATTTTTAACTTAGTTATCATAATATCTACTAACAGTCATCTCTCTGAATCTTTTTTCTTTCAAACTTCTCAACAGACTTTAGTACAGTCGTGCCCAACATCTTTTCCTCTTTGCATAGTTTGGGCTTTAAAAACAATCCTACCTTGTCCCTCTTTCTCCTGTGCTGACCATTCCACATCAGTCACCTTGTATTCCTCCAGCACACCCCCAACCAAAGAAAATTCTCCCCTGGTCTGTCCTTAAACACCTTTTTCTTCATTTTGTATCAGTGTCAGCATCTCTCCTTTCACCCTCTACTTCATCCCTGATGGCAGGAAGACTGTCTTCTTGCTCTTCTCCATTAGATAATTAACCATACCAATGCATCTTAGTTCCATCCTGCTGTGCAACCACGAATGACCATGTGCTGCTTAAACACTCCAATTCCAAGTAACTCTACTTCTCTTTGCCTACTGCATCTTAGAACATTAAATGTCTCAGCTTGCTTCCCTATCGCCATTCTCAATCACCAATTTGGCAATATCCAAGGGTAGTTTATAAAATCAAAATTATTCTATTCTTCTTCAACCCATGGAATGGCACTGGCCCGTACTACCACATGCTTAATATTTGCAATTGATACACCACCTCACATTCCACTATCTAAAGAACCAAAGTAGTGTCCCTGTGCCCAGCAAACTTAACGAATCAAACAATCATCTCCTACTGCAGCCTTTCACTATTATTCCATCAATGTTTTCTTTGCATTTCCACCATCATCCGTCGTTCAGTGATCATAAAGGCTTGTTTAATATGAACAATAGGTGTCTCTACAAGTGTCTAAGTCTTGTGTAACAAAAGTCCATGGTGCTACATTGTCTATTTCCTTAAGAATAATCTTTGCTTTCATCCATGTAATAAAAATTGGCTCAGGCTCTTTCACACCCGGCTGGAAAGTCACTGTATTTCCAAAGAATACTATTACACATTCTATCTACTTGACAAAAGAAGGTGGCTCTAAGTAATGGATCAAATACCATGTACCGTTTCAGCGCATACTCAAACCCAGTCAATGTATTTACCCTTACAGCTTTGTTCAGTTCTCTAGACACATACTGTAGGTCACCGTACAAGCTCCACACTCTGTGTGAAATATTATGACTCAGATCTTAGCCTTTCCAATCACTCCTTTACTGGAATTCCCTCCCCATCAATCTGAATTCATTCACCATTACTACACTGTCAGAACGGCCCACTAAACTCAGTGGAACTCAGTTGAGCATCTATAGAAAACCTGCACAACAAAAGTAAAATTCACCTACACAGAAGGTATGATGTTAACGTCTTAACCCGTCAGTTAACATATGGAATCATCTACTATTCACTCTCCAACAACTCCCGTTCTGTATTTTGGTCATCATCCACTGCAAAATATCTATGTACAATTCAGTGTACACCCTGAACAGCCTACTCTGAGATACTGACCAAATAAATACATAAACAAATAACTAAAAGGCTTAGGCAGGCACACAAATAAAGGACACCAAAATGATACTTCCTTTTTCGGATGCTTGCAAGGCTCATACTGTCCGTAATGAATGCAAGTACATTAAGGCTAAGGCTTGTAAATACAGCTTCATAAGGAGAGATGGTCCTTTGATTACTAATGCACAAGGATAGACGGTACAACGTTTAGCCTCCACTAGCCTAAATAATTACTTATAAGATGGTTTGCAGGTTACTTTCTCTTAATTCACCCTATTCAAAGGGAAAATTAATAACAACACAACCATTTGTAAAAAAGCAAAAGATAATGCCATTGAAGGATGTTGAGTGGCTGGATAAAGATGATGGCTGAGTCCTTTGAGCAAGAATGTGCTGGTCTTCAAAATCCGTAGAAAGAAAGAGTTTCACCTCAATACTAACCTTTTAGCCTGTACGTTGCACTGCAGCCACACTTTCCGACTTCATTGGCTATAACACATTCATATTCTCCAACATCTGCGCTATTAAATGAAGAAATTTCCATGCAAGCGAGACCCTTGGGAGATGTAAGTCTGTATTTTTTACTGCTTCGTATCTGCTTCTTGTCTTTGAACCAATTCATTTCAAAGGGTCCAGTCCCAGCAATCTCACACTGAAGAGTAGCATTGGATCCTCTCACCAGTTCTGCTGGCTCAAGCATTTTGGTGAAAGAAGGTGGTTCTATAAAAGCATTAAAGTATCAAGACATGGTTAATCTCTATTATCCATTTATTTCTATCCCAGATAATAGAGCTAAAGAGAAAGTTAGAGCAAACAAACCTTTGACAACTATTTCAGAGGTGCAGCTGTCGCTGCCGGCATCATTAGTTGCTTCACAGGAGTAGTGCCCACTATCATCAACTTTCATGTCAACAATATCTAGCACTGCCTCAGAGTTGATAAATGTTATGCGACGCACATCAGTCTGTCTAATTTCAGTGTTGTTCTTGAACCAAGTGACATGAATAGGAGGCGAGCCCTTTACTTTGCACTGCAGACGTGCTGACTGTCCCTGTCTCAAAAGAATAGATGGATCCACCTTCTTCAAAAAGGAGGGGGGTTCTATAGAAAGATTTCAAAACAGAAAAAAACTAAAGTAAGACTCATATGCACATGAGGATGTTTGCAAACGTCAACACACAGAAGGAATCTGCACTCACTCTTATCCTCAGTATGAAATGAGGTTGCACCAAACCACACAGAAACGACATATAACAAGAGACATAACAGTAGAGTTTGTAAAGGATAACATTTGGTCAACGTTTTGAGTAGAAGAAAATACAAACCATAAGTTAGAAGGAATGGAGCCTCAAAAAAAGGCACACTACAAAAACATTAACAGACATTGCAGATTGGTCTAAATGTTACTTTGTTTCTCAAAATAAGTACACAAGTGAGTGGCATAGTTCTTGAGATGTCCTAATCAAGACTATGATTAAACACTGGTTTAAATAATGTTGTGTGTCTATGTGTGTCTGTACCTGTAGTGTTGCCTTACCTCTGATGGTCACAGAAGCAGAGCTGGAGCTGCTTCCAGCATCATTGGAAGCAGTGCACACATAATTTCCAGAATCTTTAAGTTTGGCCACAGGAATTTCAAGAGAGGCCACTTTGTCTTCAAAATAAATCTTGCAATCTTTGCCATGCATCAGTTTCTGACCATCTTTGCTCCATGCAACGGTGACCTTTCTGTCCTCATCCACTTGGCACTCCAGGCGGATGGTTTTGGTGACAGTCGAGTTCAGGTTGCTCAGCTCCCTGATGAAGTGTGGCTTATCAACCACAGTAAGCTCGGCTTGACAGATATCTGTTCCAAACTTGTTGGATGCCTTGCAAGAATAAACTCCCTTATCAGCTGTAGTAAGAAAGGGGATCTCCAGTACGTGCTTATTGTTGGCAGCTGAGATTTTACAGTTCCTCGAAGATGGTATTGCAAACCCATCTTTCTGCCAAACAGCATCAATAACTGGGGTCCCTGACACTGTACCCTGGAATTTTGCTGTCTTACCCACAAAAGATGTAATCGACTCGGGTCTAGTTATAAAATATGGTGGGAAAGCTTCTGTGAAAAGAAAAGAAATTACAATATTCAGTTTAAAGGAAATCAACAGTATTCTTAGTTTTTGAAGGAGATTACAAGAAAATAAGATCTATTCTTTTCATGGCATATGAAGAGTAATAAAAACATTGGTGAAAGTCGTAAAAGGTAGCACAATCAGATTTGTCTGACATTGACCTGTAATGAAGTAATTAAAGAGTTTAAATATGACTAAGATGTTGATCATCCACTCCAGTATTAGATGCTTCTTGCATGATCATGCAATATGACTGTAAAATCCATTACTAGCCTATTTTAGCAAAGTGAATCCGCTGATATTCTGCTTGAAAATATACCAAAAGCTCCCTAAGAAAGAGTACAATATTTTGCATACTTTATGACAAAAAAAGTTGCAAGTACTTTTGTGCTAAGATTGGTGTAATAAAATATTTTTCCAGCATTATGCATGAGAAGAAAATTGAACCACATCTAAAGAAACTTTATGTACAAACACTGATGTAGCTCTAGGAATATGTGCACTCTCTAATGCACGTTCCATACAATGTTTCATGGCTATGTATAGAAGCTCTTGTATAAAGAAGCCTGTAAGAATCATTGCTATGAAATCACTGGCACAATTGTCCTGTGGACCTGTACTCACCAGACACAGACAGGGTTGCCGTACAGCTTATGCTGCCATTGGGATTTGAAGCTTTGCAGGTGTATTCTCCGCAGTCCACGACCTGAGGTCTCAATACTTCCAGGGTAGAGAGGTAATTTGTTGATTGCACTGAATGTTTATCACTCTCATAGATTTCCCGGCCAGCCTTGTACCACTGGAATCTGACATTAGGTGCAGGTTCAACTTCACAGGTGAATTTTGCAGTATGTCCAACAGCGACTTCCAGTGATTCAATTCGTCTCCGAAACACAGGTACAGCTAGAAAAACAAAAAAACACAAAAAAACTGACAATACGTTCATGTGTGCATTGTTTTAACAGTATGGCTAGGCAAGTGGAAATTAGATAGGTGAATATCGAACAACAATCCAGGACAGTGGATGCGGAAATGAAAGGGAAGTGACAAACCAAATACACAATTATTGTGCAGTGATAAAACAAACAACTGGTGGTACTAGTGTGGTACCCAGGGCCGTCCCAACATTTGTTGGTCTATTTCATTTTGTACCTCTTTTTTCATTGACATTACTCCAGATGTGCTGTGAAACACTTCAGGACCTCAGACTGGTGATGCCTATTGTGCCCCCTAGCAAGGGTCACTATAGGAAGACCATATGAGGCCTATGTATAGAAACGGCCCTGGCGATACATAGTTATAAACATACATGTGATATTCATCTCTCATTGTGCTGCAAAAAATCAGGTTATGAAGAGTTTCATGAAGTTATACAAACAAGATGCAAAAAGAAACATCATTATCAAAATAATGTCCCACAAATTAGGGATGGAAGTGCTTGAACATGCCTCATATCTAAGTTTCAATAGTGAAATAAACAATGGGCAAATGAGATTACTGTCATAATCAGATTAAGGAAATGGAGACTATCCAACGGATCATAAGGAAGGGTGAGGTTTAATACAACCTATGGTGTGTTACAAAATTAATGAATTGTGCAGAGAAACGTGAGAGGCTTTGAAAATGTCTGAGGCAAGACTATAAATAGGAAGACACAAACATTTTGTGATTATGATAATACGATCACTGTGGAGACAAAGGGCAACATGTGATGTGATGTTTTTGTGTTGATATACAGACATGTTTATGTGATTAGTAAATTAGTGACACTAAAGTGTGATAGTATTTCCTATAATCCAACCTCTTTTTACTACAGTGAGTTTCGCTGAAGTTGTAGTTTTTCCACCTTTGTTCAGTGCCTCACAGGCATACTGTCCTTGATGAGCCTCCATCTTTACTTTGTTGATCACTAATGTAAACATGTCATTGTGTTGTAAACACTTGAACTCTTTGTCTGAATGCACCAGTTTACCCTCAAAGTACCACTTCACTTCCTGTACATTGGAAATCCTAGTTTCCATGCATAGGGAACTCCCTTCCTCAATAGTAATATCCTCCAGTTTTTTAAATATATTTGGTCTACTGAGGGAATATGCTTCTGAAAAATCATCCTCACATATTTCTTCCTGTTGATCTCCCTTTCTTAGAATTTGCAGTGGTCCCTCACATGGGAGGCATGCTAATTTAGCATCAACACTGAGTGACATACCTCCCACATCTTTAACTGGCAGTTTCTCTATTGGAGTGCTTAATGCTTCCTTGGAAGATAGCTCATCAAAATATACTTGAGATTCTTTGGCCATTTCAGCCTGTTGGGGTGACGGAACAGCTGTAGTTGGTCTAACTCCTTCTAGCACTAATGGTATTTCTGACACACTATTAGGATTTAATGCCTGCACAGGAGAGCTTGCAAAGTACACTTTTTCTGGCCTAACAATGAATCCCAGTTTTAATTGCTCTGCTAATAACATCTGCTGCTCTTGCTGAATGATGGCGTGCAAAGCAGCCTTGAATTCATTCTTCACATCTGCTGTCTGTGGGTACAGCTTCTGCACTGCCAACGCCATTTCTTGGGCTGCTGAACTCCCTGTTTTAGTGAGATGAGTGCAGATCAAATAGGAAGGCTCTTTGGTAAGTTTAACCTTCTTCGCAGTAACACTGTTTGCATTATGTAAATGTTCTGCAGAAAATATACATTGTTCACTTGCCATCGCAGACCGTTGTGGACATCTGGCTTGAGATTTCACATCTATGCTAAACGGTTTGGGATGCTGAGATAAGACATTTTCTTCTTTTGCTAGAACATCTATTTCCTCTATCTCACCTACCATTAAAATATCTCTGTTCTGTTCTGTGATTGTCATGTTTTCTGATGGCATACTTGTTGAGTCAACTGAGTGTGCCTCTTTGATTATCTGCTTTTCCTCCATCATTACTGGAAGTCTTACCGACTGTCCTTCCTGTATCCGAGAAGCAAAGTCCTGCTCAGCTGCTTCTAAAAGAGCAGTACTTTCCATGGGCACCCCGCAGTTCTCAGTGAAGAGAGCCTGGGAAGGGATTGTCTCCTCGTATGTGCTTTCACAGACAGCAGCGTCTCTGCTTCTGAAAAATTCAACGTGTCTCTGGTTTAAAAACTGGCTTTCAATGACAGTTGCTACAAGCACATCACTTGGAGGATCTTCCTTTCTCAGAGCTGCTCTCTCTGCCCCTGCAGCTGGCTTTATAAGTTTTTCTTTGGGCAAGGGGATTTCCTCTGTTATGGTGCTAATGCATTTTCGCAGCTGAGCCTCAAGTGATTGTTCTGGCAGAACGCCATCTATTTTTGTTTGAAGAACTTCAAGTTGTTCATAAGAAACTTTGATCTTCTCCTCTGTGCTCAGGGCCCAATTACGTATTTGCTCTGATTTGCACAACGCCATTTGAGATGGAGGTTTTTCAAAAATCAGTATATCTTCCTTGGTCAAAATGCCTTCTGAACTTTTGGTTGGAAGACTAAAACTTGAAGGGTACTCGGAGGTGGAGGAAATGTTGAGCTCACTATCAAGTGGGATCACCCAGTCACTGCTCTCATGTGAGATAAGGTTGTGCACTGCTACAGTTAAGGGGTGGAGTAAAGTTGTACTTTTGCTGATGTTTGCTTTGTTCTCAACAGGAGAGTCAAAACTGAAATTCTCTTCTCTGGTAAATGCACTTTGACCATTGAAAACCTGCAAATGCAAAGGCTGTTTTGCTTCTATTTGTACATTTGCAGCAACTAGTACATCTGAACTGAGAATTGGTACGGCCTGCCCCCCTATCAGCTGCATATTCTCTTCTGTGATAGCAATGGAACTTGTAATCACATTTGGGGTTAGTACCTCATGCACTTTGTCAGATTTGATGACAGGCAATGCCTCTTCTTTATGTGCCATTTTCTGAGAATTGTATACAGACACATGCCATTTTTGTGGCTCCTCAGTACATATGTTCACTTTAACAGGTAAGCCAATAGCGGGTATCTCTTCTCCGTGAGTCTCTGTTAACTTGAATTGCTCTACTACCTGAACAGATTGAACTAATGCATTTTCTTCCCGCGATAAAGAACACTTCTCTTGCTTTGGTGGGTCTGCCACCATTGGTGTCTCCTTCGGCAGCTCATCCAATCTTTCAACTTTATGAGTGCAGAGCACATGCTTCTGTTCACACGCTGAAGTCCCAGTTGTTACATCTATGTCGGTAAGTGGTATTGCGCTATCGCTGGTATGCTTTTCTTCAGCAATTACTGGTGCCAGTCTAGAGTTTTCCTCTCTAGAAACTTTGAGTTCAACGGTCTCTGATGCTTCATTCTCAAAGTGCTCCTCTTTAACATCTTGTCTATGTTCCTCCACGAGTGGTAGGTGCAGATCAGGTGTAGCATGCAACGTCAAAGCAGACAGCTCTTGAATGGGCAGGCTTGCAATAGGTTCAAGATGATGCTCTGTCAGACCAAGATCTTCTTGAACATCTGGAGTAGTAAAAGCCAAAGGGAGTGTGTGCTCGGTTTTTGGAAGTAAAGGCTCTTCAGTCTTAGCAGAAATGGGAAGACCTACCATCGTTTGAGATTCATCTTTAACCATCTCTTCTGCAGGACTGCTTTCTTTAATTGTTGATTCAGCCAAGAAGAACCGATCCTCTAATTGGTAAACCTCTTCTTTTTTAAGAGAATACTTGCCCTCTGTGCCAATTGTGTATAACATCTGATGTCCCTTCTGCAGACTGGCTGCAGCTTCTCCTGGAAGTTTCACAGCATATATGCGAGATTCCACAGCTTCCTGATTTACAGATTTCTTGTATGATTTTGAAACATGTTTCTGATACAGTTGATGTTCTTGTTGAATAAGTATTCCACTGGTGTCTTTCAACACAAGCAATTCTGCAGTGCATAGTGCTTCTCCTGTGGTGTTCTGTGCCTTGCAACTATATAACCCGCTATCTTCTGTGTGACAATTTTTTAAAATCAGGGAACCTGCACCATCTGCACTATGGAAGATGCTGCAAAATTCACCATTGCTTAGCAGGGAGTCTCCCTTATACCACTGGACTTCTGGGGCTGGATCTCCTAACACCTTATATTTGAATGTAGCAGCTTGGCCCTCCACACACTTGGTAGCTGTAATCTCAGACACAAACTGAGGAGGGCACATGCTGGATTTATGCTCATCATGTCTCTCTACTGGCAACCTGTCAGCATGGTCTGCGTTCACCTTCAGATAAGCACTGCAGGCTGTCTCTCCGTATTTGTTGGTGGCGATGCAACCATACTCACCCTCATCTCCTAGCTTTGCATAAGGGATAATGAGGCTATATGTATCCACATCAAACACAAATTTATAATCCACTGATGGTATTAATCTCTGTCCATTATGTAGCCAGACAATTTTGGGCCTTGGGACACCAGTGACGACCACGGACATCCGAGCCATGTCACCAACATTAACTTCTATTGAGGAAGCATGCCTAATGAAAACAGGGACTTTGCCCTTTTCCTTTTTCATGGCAAGTCTTTCTGGGTAAACTGGAGATTCAGGCATGAGTTTGAGTATTTTATCTGTGTGGGGCAACTGAGATCCGCTGCTGAGGAGGTCAGCTCTGTCTTCCTCTCCAGATATAACAAAGCTAGCAGACACGTCTGTATGGGAAAGAAAGTGTTACAGTTTTACCTTGTCTACATATCAATTTTTCAAAAAACAATCAATATAATACAAAAACATGAAGTTGAAAAATTCCTGTAAATTGCAGCGTTTCGGATCAAATATGACAAATTACTGACCACCGGAAAATATCCTTTTTAAAAACTGCAGGCATTTCACATATGTAGCTATATGTTTTTGTGAAAATTGTCTGTATTTTCGATAATTAGTTAGAAGCACAGTGTATGTTTTCCTTGTATCACATGCATGGACGTCAATTCACCAAAATGCCAGGGGTTGCGAAAGTGACATCACACGCCATTTCTTCTTTACTTTCACTAACAGATATGCTTACACAAACACACATTCATTCATACACACACTTTCTTTTACATAAACACACTCTTACCCGCAAGCATGCACACAACATACATTTGAAAGTGTTTTTTCCTTACTTCACCTACCAAGGAGGTCCATATTCCAACTAACTGTACTCAATTTTTTATTACCCTAATAGTGAATAATTTATTATTCAATATTAGTGTGATAAAAAACCTGATTGAAAACAAAGAAGTGGAGCAACAAGAAACGTCCATAAGGACGAGCTGCCCCTATGTTCCTGACTCTGATTTTCCCACCTCTGAGGTAAGGGGTCACAGATGCACTGCCAGGGGTCGCAAGGGACAAACTGGGGGGTTGCAGCTGCGACCACTGGCGACCCCTAAATGATGTCCATGACCACATGGTTATAATTGGAAGCTACCTTCTGAAATGTCAGAACACAGCTATCCTAAGTCAGTTCCTGGGTTGCTGTGTGCCTCATGCTATATAGCCCTGATTACGAGTGCCTGAAGCAGTACCGCTGGTAGGAGCGAAGAATAAGGTTTCTGGCCATTACACGTGGGATTGTTTTTCTGCACATGAGAGATTAGTGGGTGTGATAATATGGCACCCAGTAATCCTGGTTCTGGTTTCACCAAGTTTGATTGCACACCTAGTACAAACTGGCTGGACTGGTGCATGAAGAGGATAGGTGTTTGGGGCAGGAGAAGGGCTTGCTCCCGCAGCACCAAGTTGGAAGGGGGTGGAGCTAGCCACGCTCCCCAGCATTCCTGCTGTTAATGCACCCATTTCTAATCCTGATGGCAGCATGCACCCCACTGCAACATGGCACTACTCAGCCACTCCCCCTGGACGCACCCTTATTCCACTGCTCCCAGTTACCAACTGCACACAGCAGATGGTGAATGACATTGCTGAACAGGTCGCAATAGGGGGAAAAACTATGTGTTTTTTTCACCTAGAGAAACCAGGCCTGCTCAGTTATTCGCCATTCTAGCCTGTGTGACTTGCAACTGCATGGTGCAGAGTGTGCCTGCAACGCCGTGCAGGCGCTTGTATCCGGGCATACTACTGGGAATGCCATGTGACATATTGCCCATGGTTCTATTTCCCTAATGCATAATTCTACATAATGTACAATTACAAACAAGTGGTCAATCAAAATGCTCTTGCCCGGCTACGCTTAGAATATTGCACCATCCCTTGTGTTTTAATAACAAGCAAGCTACATTTAATACTGGAAGAAGAGAATAAACTACAGCAGTCTAAAGTTAAACAGCGACCAGTAACTATTATTTAAAAGAGTAGAAGAGTGAGTCTATCTTTTAGCCAGCACTAAAGCAATGCCAACAGTACACGGCTCCAAAGACAACTATTTGCTCTTGAAAGGCGGCATCTTTTAATACAGTTCCCACTACGCTTACCCACCTGTAGATGGGCCAGTGTAAGTTAATACTCTGCCTCCCCTGCATCAGCTGCCCTCCTGATCCAGTATCATCAATATTGATGAGGCCCAGTAATTGGTAGCATCCCCTGCATCCACAGCAGGGTTCTCTTCTTTTATCCTGTTCATGGGGGTTCGGATGACTCAATTGGTTTTACCTATTTATCAGGAAGTAGAGGAAACTCAATTGGACACAAAGTCTTAGCTATCAAGGCCATCAGGTGCCTAGGGCACTGCCTTTTTGAGTTATGGGAGGCAAACCATTTTTAAGTGCAACTGGCTCCCAGTTTAGGCCAATAAAAATTGTCGCCAAGAGATACAACATAGACGAGTGCTTTGGTAGATATTAAAACCCCGAATGTGTTGCCATTTTAGTCAGAGGGTGAAAAGTACCAAAATTGTACTGCTGAATCTCAAGAAAATCAAATCTTAAGATACCTCTGAAACCGATTTTAAGACCATGGCCTGGAATTAGTGTTTTCACAGACTGGCCCTGGACATCAGTCCATGGCCAGATTTCCTAGTTCCACCCCAGCGCTTCAAAAGGCAGCAGCCAATTGCCTTATAGAAGTGATGGACTCAAATAGACCATGAATCCCGACATCTCCACTAGTTGAATTTAGAGGACAGTCCATAAACATTTTCACCTGCCTTCCCCAACATACATGCAAGATTTGTGGTTGTATTAGAAAACCCAGAATTTAAAAGTCACTTATCCTACTGAATTCTGATCATTTTAGGTTTTGCAAATTCCGTGTAGAATAAGTACTAGTGCTAGTTGACAAACTAAAACTTCCCCACCGATTTTTGAGCTAAAATCAGTTGAAAAGTACCTCATTTTGGTTTGTTTCTGCGAGTTTCACTTTTTTTGGTGTATACAAGCGTAGATAAGTGGGTTCAGACCACAGGTGGTAATTTGCTCTTTTTAAATGATTGCCTAGTGCTTTGCTGCAGGTGAAGCATGCTAACGTTAAAAAAGAAAAAAAAACTGAAAAAAGTAAATACGTGTTTGTGCTTCAGCTGACTGACAAACAGTTAACTACTGAAAGGAAAAATCCTTGAATATTGAGTTATACCTCAATAAATCTTTATTTATTAATAAACCTCATTACATCATAAAATCACAGAGGGGCAAATCATATACAATAAAAAGGCACTTGCTAAAGTAAAACATTATGATATGTTTTTCTGTGTGCCAAGCGAGGAAGCACAATTTATACTGCTCATTAAGACACAGAAGAATGGCCACCGCCATATTTGTTTTATTAATTCTCAGCAGTATTTACTTAGGCCAAAGCAAGTTAACATTGCACTTTATAAAGGACGAACACAAAATGAATTCTTGGCATCAGAAATAGTATTTGGTACATTACATTTCAAAGGAGTGGTACACAATTGATAACAAACCATATCTCAACTGTGGTTATTACTAGGACAGCCCAATGTAGGTGAGACAGAAAACAAGAATGAAAGCTAATGTACAGCCATGACCATCCCTCGACCTCGTGAGGTCATTAAGCGAGATGCTTGAGGGATATCAAACATTAAATATCATGATGCAAATGTGCATGCGATGATTCAGAATTTAAGCAGATTTTTCGTGTGCATAGTCACGTTTGTTTTTTAAAAACACAACCAGTTTGCAGTGCTAGATAACTGGATTCAGTCACCCATTGTGTATAAAATCCACTATGGGTGTCAGCTTTGAATAACAGTTACATTAGGCAATCTAGGGGTTTCTAGGGTTAAGTAGCACTATTAAATACTACTGAATGCCCTGTTTCACCTCGACATTGATGCTGCCCATCAGTCCTATCCTCATTTGACAATTGTGTGTTCTTTGCACACGAGGATGTGTAGCTATCTGCCTCTTATTAAAATATACTCATGTCTAACGTACTCTCCTGGACAAACCCATTTTTGCTCGACTCTCCTACGTTCCTCACAACCCTCCCTATCCTCACCATCTGTCTCTTCCCTTCACATTTCTTAGCCTCACAACACTGATGTTTCTGCTGCCTTTCCCATCTTTGTTTGACAAATAATACCTCTTTTTCAAGTTAATCATGATGTGCACATCGTCAGATGTGCAGCACATGGTATATTAATCACACTTAACATAGTCCAACCGGGTATGAGCTGGCTGCCCTGTCCAGCTCCTGTAGAAAGGAGAGGTTGGCAGTGACAGCACTGTCCTTTCACTCTCCTCCCTGTTCTTCACCCATCCTAGGCATGTGTTCATACCACTACTACCAAAGTAGCCAATGAACCGCTTGCATAGCAAATAGGCACCAAAGGACTTTCTTCACAATCGGCTTACAAATGGGGCATTTGTGACTATCATTTATTTGTTAACAATTTTCATCCTAACAATTGCCTCCAACATGCTAACAGCAATGAATGTTTTTACAAGTAATAAATTACAATAAACAAAGAAAGAGTTATAGGTATCCCATCATGACCTTTATAGTATGTTCTGCTCTGACAAAACAGACAGGGGTACATTTATGGGAATCAGTTACATAGTTGGAGATCATACACCTAGCTGTTGACACCTTCAGAAATCATAGCTGGACAATTCACTCCAAAACAGACATTACAAAAATCTCTTAACAAAAGTAAAAGCAGGTTATCTGAAGACTGATATAAAAATCAAAATCATATTTGGATTTCTACATATACATTGTACATAAAATCAAAATATGGCCGTTTGTAATGCTGTTTTTCTTCAGGGTGCTAAATTATAGGGGTTGACAACAAATAGGCCATAAAAATGGAAACTGCCTCACAAGATTAGCCCACTGTTGGTAAACTGTTTGGCCTAAGAGTTTAACATTGTGTCAAAAATCCCCCAGTCCCCCATTCTATAATTGTGTGCGCGTGTCTCTCACTTTTGGGTTTGTTCTTTAGAGAGGACTGATGCTAGCTCTAGTGGCCACAAAAAAGAGGAAGTGAGTAAGAACTTCCGAGGCCCTAGGGACCAGCACTGACCCAATAACAAGCCTGGATCCATCAGAGCAAGGGAAGATGACGATTTACTCTTCATGTTGACAGAAGAGAAGCTTAAGAAACAGCACCTTTTAGTGACATATTACATACTTTAAACCAGGTAGGTGTTTGCAAATTAATTCACAAATGGGACAAAATCAGCAAGAACTACATTTTGAAAAATATAAATATGAAATAGGTTGTTGTTATTTAATTTTACAGCCTGATCATCTAAATGTTTGGTAGGCAATGCCCGTAAAAATTGCTCGGGTACAGAATACACTCACATTATGGAAATATAGAGATGCAGTTAGTGTAATGGTCCTATATCCCATACCATGCATAACCATAACTAACTCGTTAATAGTACTCTGGCACCACTAGGAGCGTGTTCATTATTTAGAAACAACAGTATTATATAGCACTTTTTTTTTAGGTCTAATAAATTATACTAGAGATCTACAACGGAATTAAATTCTCATAAATATTGGTGGATTTGGATATAGGACCTCATTCTTTATAATCTGAATTTATAATCTAGTTATTATATTTACCTCGTAGGTATTAAGTATTATTTATTTTAGTGACTCGGTAATGGAGTTCTTATCTGTCTTTAATGTGCCTATCTGGTTTTCCTGTCTGCACAAGAGCTGTTGTTGTTCTTGTGAAATTGTGTTTATTTACAGGTATAGTAGCTGAACTTTATAGAATGCACAGAGATCATGCTCATTTATATATGGTCTATGTTAACCATACCATCTTACTTACTAGCTAGGACGTTAGAGCATATTAGACCAGGGTTTTTGTTGGTATCGGGAGTGACCCTGTCCAGCACGTGTGCTTACCTATGTAGTTTAACAAAACCCATATTTACTGGGTTTTGGTTGGTATCGGGAGTGACACTGTCCAGCACGTATGCTTACCTATGTAGTTGAACAAAACCCATATTTACCCTCATAATTATGCCAAGGAAATTTGTTTTCCAAGTAAATATAAAGACAGAAACATCTGGCTTTCTGGAACAGCAGAGTCTACTATTTTTATATTTTGTTTACATAGCCACGATGGAATCATTAGAGGCACACATAAAAATATAATGTCACATGTTCAATCATAAAATAGTCATAAAACCCAAAATTAACTCTTTCTAAAGTTTGCACATAATCACTGTTTCCACGGTATTTGTGGCATGCATCTATAATCGCTTGTATTTCTTCTAGTAAAACAGAAATATCAAAAGTCATATTTACACATTTCTTCTCTTTCCCTATATATATCAAGGATATAACGGATAGTGTTTTCACAACTTTCTGATAATTCACGGGTAAATCGCTAAATTCAAGTGTTTTTCTGTGTGACTGGATCTACACCTGGAGTATCAACCAGTAGATCAAACTCCCACGCGTGTTGTTTTGCTAATCCACTAACCTTTGCAGCTGAGGCCTATTGCTTAATCGTGGTAAGCGATGCTCTGCATTCAACCTCTCCAAACCTATTCTTAGCTTTACACACATACATGCCGCTGTCAGACTCACATATGTTTTCAATAGCAAGGCTATAATTTTCTATCTGACTATCCAAGACATACCTCCCAGGTGTGGCATCAATACTTTGATGTTCCTTGTACCAGGTTATGGTCGGTGAGGGGAGACCCACCACAGAACATCTGAAATTTGCTTCTCCGTGTTCCCTAACTTGAAGGTCAAAGATGGGCATCAAAAACCGAGGTGGCATTTCAGTGACTTCCATTTCAATTTTCACATTGTCACTTTCTTTGTTGGCATACTGTGAGTTTTGTTCATCGAGCCAGAGAGGAAGGACGTCAAGCGAAATAATCATACTTTTATTGTCTGCAGTAAATTCAGGAATAGTGACTATTTTTACTTGTTTCTCAAATTCTTTAACCTCACTTTCATCCAACTCTACTTCTAAAAGTATTTCCTGAGGGGAAGGAGATCTTGATGTTGTTTGCTCCATGTCAAACTCTATTATATGTTGGTGAGTTACAGTAGGAGGCAATGCCACTGATCTCCCATCCTGGGGTAAAATGTCCACCAGTGTAATGCTTTTTGCTTCCCCTACTACATTTATGGCATGGCACATGTATTCTCCTCCATCTATTCTTTCCACGTCATGGATTTCCAAAATGCACATGTCACCTTCTCTTCCCATTTTAGCCCTGTGGTCTTTTTCAATTAACTCTTTGTTCCTATACCAACTTACATCAGGTGCTGGCAAACCTATAACCTCTGCTATAAAAACCAATGTACTATGTTCATAGATCCGCTTTCTTGGCAAAGGTTTAATAAATGCTGGAGGCATGTTTTGTTTTTGTACACTAGCTGTACCTGGACTGGGAAACACATTATCACGGCATGCTTCTGATGGGCTCCATCTTTCTGATGGAGCACCAAATGATGCATGCTGGCCATCTCCTAGGGATGTTGTCCCAAGCATATCGTGTCCTGTAAAGTATGTTTCTGCCTGGTTATCAGTGATCACATTTGGTTGCAAAGGGGCCAAACACCATTCTGGTGAATGGATAGGGGTGTGGTAAGAATCAAAAGATGATGGAGACTCAAACCTATCCACAGATGAAGGGGGTGTATAGAAACCCTCAAGATCAACTTCTTCATCGCTAGCAGTGCTGCCAACTTCAACTGATGTTTCAGAATCAGGAGACAGCGGACGAGACAACTGCTGTTTCTGACTGTAGAAGTCATAGACAGTGCTGAAAGTTACATCCTCAATCTCTATGCTTGGTACCGATTCTTTAGTAACAATGTTTTCAGTATGTGGCCTTTCCAGTTGCCCAGTACTGAGAAGGTATTCTGCTAAAGAAAATCCTGTCTTTGGCTCTGCACTGTCATTTACAATCTTCTCCTTGTATCCAGGAACATTGTGCAATAGACAACTTGTGGGATCCTCAGTAGCTGAATGTAAAGGTTCGCTTGCATGAGAAATGGAATCCCTAGCACTGTGTTCGTCCAAATAAAACTTCTGGTTCAAAGCATGCATTTCTTCTTTGTGCTGCTCTTCATGAATCTGGTCTGCTTCGCTGCTTAATGAAATAAAATATCGATCCAAGGACAATTCTCCAAGTGACTTTTCTGATTTGTCCGATTGCTCAGGAATAATTTTTTCATAATATAGCTCCGATTGGACTTCCTTCTTTTTGGGATCTCTGCACTGCTCAGAAAATATTTTGTTTTTTTTCTCTTGCAGAATTATGTCCTTTGTCACCTCTTCTGCAGTGTACGCTTTTAAATCTGCTATATTAGTTATATTGTCTGGCTTCACATACTTTCTTTCAACAGGAACAATTGTTTCATCAGCCATTGTTTTAAAATTCTCATCAGGTATAGCAAAGGCCTTCATTGATGGATGTGGGTACGTGGCTTCCAAGCTTTCTCCTCCTTTTGTAAAGTCAAAGGCTTTCTGGTAGACAGAGGTTTCTTGAGATAAGGAAACTGGTGTGATAGGAACCAGGTAGTTGACATCTTGACCTGTTATGCTATCCATCTCTTTGGAATGTGTTGATAATTTATATTTCTCGTAGGCACTCAATTCTTCATGCACTGGCCACGTCTTTCCACCAGGATCTGTGATTTTCTTTGACACAACCTTATCTGCAATTATCGCTATATTATGTTGCTCTAAGATTAGTTCTTCAACTTCACTCTTTTCCCTCACTATATTATCACTACAAGAAATACCCTGGTCTTCAGACAGCTTTCTTGGAACAAATGATTTATTGTTTTGTAAATTGGGCACACATTGATTTGAGTAAGATATACGTTGAGGGACAGAATGCTGCTCGTGATTTGGCTCTTGTTCATGTTGCTTCTTTGTCTGACCAGTCACATCACATTGTGTATCTTCATCAAGCATCATTTTTTGTTCACATACTTTTATAGTACAAACACTAGATAATGACTGAGCCCTGTCCAAACCACTTTGTGCATGACTGCCACTTTTTCTAAGTAATGGGTATAATGGTTCATCCCTGGGATCATAGGCAAATGCATGGCCTACGTCCTGTACTGAAGTCTCTTGGTCATGTTTTATGCTTGACAGTGACTGCATCTCTGCATTAGTGTCAGCCTCCATTGCATTACTATCAAGACTGTATGTGTCTTTGGCAAAATGTAAGCTAGTTACATCTAGATCATGCTGGTCTTCTGCAATGGATTTACTATTCAAAGTACTTGTAAAGTGCACATCTTTTTCATACTTATCATTATCCTGCCTTTTTGTTCCAGATTTCTGGAAATGCTCATGATCTTTCACCACTTTCTTAGTAGGTAGTATCATTTTGTCAAAGGAATGGAGTTCGTTTTCTTTCTTAAATGGCATTTCCAGAATGTCACTTGACAACGATCCTTCTGAATGTGGATCGTGTTTTTGGAAATTTGTATGATGTTGTTCGATTTCTGGCTCTGCAATCTCCAGAAATTGTTTCTCTGCTTTAATTTCAAAATGTTTACCTGCCACACAGGTGTGTCCCACAAATGGTGCATCCCTCACATCTGTTCCATGGCTATACTCTTCAGAGACTATTGTTCCAAATAACTGCTTGTGTTCAAAATCATTGACTTTATCCCTTACCTTTTTCCCCCTGAAATCTAACATAAAACATGTAGACTTTTCAACTTTAGATGGTTTAAAATTCCTTTCATCACTGTCAATGAGTGTGTTACATTTATCATTTGGTAAATGTGATGTTTCTAATGCAGGTGTACTTTGGTTAAGTTCTACATCATATTCACATGTCTGATAGTCAGTTGCATCTAAGGATTTTCTGCCATTATCAGTACCACCTGAAGAGTGCTTCTTGAGTCCTTCTGATTGTAACTGTTCCTTGCTAATGTCTGTCTTTATTGCATTTTGACCCTGCAAATGAGCAGGCAGATTTAAAGATATAGGTTGCTCAGTCACAGGTATTGAAGTGTTCATTTCACCCTCAGTTATAGGCAGTATTGATTCTATGTGACTTAGAGTTACAACTGACTTATTCAGGGTTGTTTCTCTCTTTTGGATTTGGCTGAGACTGTGAGAATATTGGCTCACTACATGCTCTTTATTATTAATACTTTCATGAGGAGAGCCCATTGAGAATTCATACTGGTCAGATACTGGCTCTGTTGTTTTGATCTGAATCCCTGCATCAGGGTAAACACTGGTTTCCAAATCAGTAATAATAATTTCTTCAGGGGAGCTGCTGAATCGTTGAGGTGAGCTCCCCACTTTAAGATCTGATGTACATTCTGCAATCCCTGAATGATTCTTAGCTAAACAAGTATACTTGCCATCATCTACAATGGAAACATCTTCAATGAATAACTTGTATCTGTTGCCTGTCTCTTCAACTCTAAACTTTGCACTATCAGGTAAAATCATATTATTGTGATACCAAGTCACTACTAAGGGGTGATGTCCAGATATTACACAATCCAGAACCACAGATTCACCTTCCTTGCAGCTAATATCTTGTTCAATTTCCTTTATAATCTTTGGTGCTCCATGTGAAGCATCAAAAGCAAATTTAAATTTGTGTTTTGATGCTTGAGATTGGTGATCTATTGTAGCTGATTCAGGCAAATCAGTGGACTCAAAACATTCCTTTAACTCATCATCCTGTTCAGGAATTGGAGTTGGGGCAGTTACTTTAATTTCAACTGGTGCTGAAAGCAAAGATGATTCTGAAGTGCCAACTGTTGGTATATAAATATTTGGGATTTGGAGGGTGGACCTCTCTTTTGACTTAGGAAAAAGACCATTGTCACTGTCAAGATCATACAAGACAATGAGTTCTTCATTGTCTTCATCAGTTTCAAGGATATGATCCCAAACATGTACGGGGGGGACAGAGTCTTCTTTGAGGTGCAATGTGGGATTTACTTTTAACATACCAAAAGTTGTGTCTGTGCCATATTGATTAAATATTACACATGTTATGGATCCTTCATGCTGGGGAAATGCTGGACAAAATGTTAGCGTTGATCGGTTTTCTGTTGTGAGGATGGTGTATTCTTGATTGCGGGGTATTGGTTTGTCATTGTTATACCAAGTGACGGTTGGCTGAGGGTAACCTCGAAAATGACAACTAAAAGCACACACCTCACCTGCACTAACTTCTTGAGACTCAATGTCACGAACAAACATTGGGGGACCATGTGGTGTACCTTTCTGAACATGGCTTACGCTTGCCACATGCTCATTTTCTAACTTAGTTGTCAAAGCACTTACATGTGCAATTTGTTCTTTTTCTCCCAACTCTTCATAGATGGTTGGAACATGTTCCTGCGTTTTATCTGTAGGGTATTCAAAAGAACATGCTGATTCTGCAGTTGTTGTAGAGATGTTCATAAATGTAACATGCTCAGATTGTGGTTTACTTTGTTCACATGTTAACTTTTTCCTAACACTTTCATCATGTGAAAAATCATCTTGGGGAGGATACATTGATCTGTTTCTCTCTAAATATTCCTGCATGATTCCTGCAGCAGAGTTTTCTCCCTGTCTCTGGATTATTTCAGGTTTTGAACCTTCTTGGGCATAATGCTCAGTAATCGCTTTATGCCCTTTTATAATTCCATCTGGTTCACATAGTATTTCTTTGGCATCATTTTGGTAATTTATAGTAGCATGAGTGAGCAAATCGTCCTGTACATCAAACTGAGCAAAGTGTTTATATCTATCGCTTGAAGGTAGAAGACCTGAAGAAAAACTGCTTTCACTTCTCATAGAGTCAGGATCAAACTCAGAAGATGCTTCTGACGAAGAAACAGAAATTCTTTTTCCTAGGCCAACTCTTCTGGCATCACGCAAACACCTCAACTTTAGTTTTATGTCCACGTCAAGCATACTTTCGCTTTCCTTAAATTCTTTATCTTCAATGTATTTAGTTGCTCTATATTCAGTATCATAGATTGGGTCATGTTTGCTTATTGCAGACATTTTTTCAAAGCTGATTGTTCTCATCAGCCCTTTTCTAGTGGAAAGGTCACCTGGCTTTATTTTGTTTTGCTTTCTTTTATCCAATGGAGAGCCAACACATCTTAGATCAACTCTCAACCTCTCCTCCCTTCGTTTTTGTACCAGGCAATCAATACTTTCATGTGCTTTCTCTGATTTCCTCACAAAATCCAAATACTTAGCATTTTGTTCTTCTTTGAGTGCCACTAGCAGTGAGGCAGTGCATTCAGCGGATCCCTCACTATTTATGGCAAATACCCGATAACTTCCAGAATCTCTCTCCTGAACTGCTTTAATCTTCAAGCTACAACAATGAATGTGCATATCACTATCCATTTCTGTAACCCGGCGGAAATCTCTAGCAATTGGCCTATTGTTATGAAACCATGACAGTGTTGGTGTAGGGCAAGCAATTAATTTACATTTAAAAAGTACTGGCTCTCCTTCCATAACAGATTTGAAAGTAAGCTTTTGTGTGAAAGATGGCTTTATATATTCAGTCCAAGAACTGATAGAGGATGTTCTACTTGCACATCTTTTTGATGACACAAGCCCATGATCCAAGTAGTCTTCTGTGTCTGAAAACGCATCTCGCAGATCTCTTTGGTTTCTTAAATGTTCACCATCTCCCTTGAAGAATATTTCTGCAACAGAATGAAACTGAATTACAACTTACCTAGCCAAGAGAACGATAACAGTATAAAATGAAAACTATATTTTAAATAAAAAATGAAAATAAAGTATTTGAAATTTACAAAAACACATGCTACATAACTTTTTCACACATGTATAAGGAAATGGACTCACCATATTTGTTCGAATAAACGCAACACCGTGTTCTTTATTAAAATTCTGACACCAGAATCTTTCGTTGTCTGTTCTTTCTTCAAACTGTGGACATTTCTTCTTGAACAAACAAAAATGAATCTCGAAATAACGTTTATGTGCATGTGTGTTTTGAGTTCTGGAAAGACTTTTTAGTGTGTTAGGTGTTCAGGTTATATACAGCTTACCTGACTTGCAGACAGTAGAATAAACGCCCTTTCTGAAAACTTTGAATGATGATAAAAATTCCCGAATTTTGTTTGAATGCTATACATTTTAAATGTCTGTATATAACTAAACTGGCACGAGAAGGCGTTTATTCGAACTAATACAGCCACTACTTTCACAATGTTATGCAAAAGCAAGCAACATTGACGACATACACTATCTGCAAGCCATGTAAGGAAGATTTAGAAATGAAATAATAATACATTACATGTATATGCTTTATGGATTTGGAAGGCAAAATAATACATTTCATGTATATGTAATATGAAGGTTCAAGGGTGGCGTTATATGGTTCTCTAATCAACGTGAGATAATATTTTTCTATGTGAGTTAGTTAAAAAGAACTGAATATTGAAAAATGTTCCTAAATTAAAGATATGTCATACTTGGCCTTTGGTTTAATTTGAATATCTTTACAGACATGCATGAACATGGCCTGTATAATAGTCAAACGCTTTTTAAAGACATTGAGGGTTAAGATGTACAAACGTAGATGAACGTTTATAATGTCATGAAAAGTAAAATTGTTCCAAGTATCTTCTCTTCAGAACATTCCGTGGTCTCTACACCTTCACCCAATCCACTATCAGCTGAAAGCATGATTTAACCAACTAACTCTCTCCCTTCCTATTGCCAAGTCCTTCTAATTTCAGACACTCATCTTCCTTCCCATCCTCACTCTTGAAATTTTTCCAGTATCCTCCAGTACCTTCTGTCCAAACTCCATAAACCCTGTACGATTAACCTCCTTCACAAAAACAAGCAGGAAACTCCTAGTAGCAAATATCAAAAAAATTAAGACATCCATTTTTACCTGTCCACTGCTCTATCATTCACCACTTCTGCTCTTCTAATTACAACCCATCATGCTCCTGGCTTTCCAACCTCTCCCGGCCCCACCACTTATTAAACTTACCAGCACAATACATTTTTCTGATCCCTTCTGTACTCTTCTGAACTGATTCCCCGACAACCATTGAATCCTTCCTCAATTCTTTTGTCAAATGTTGAAGAAACAATGCACTCTGATTCGCACTCATACCATGACTAAACCTGGTTGCTTATCTGTAGTCATGGGATATGTGTGGAGCTTCTGTAACTTGAAATCCTTCACACTATCTTCCTCCACTACTTTAAAAAAAACTACTTGTGCCTCCTATTTACCAGTCACAATCAGTATCTCAATTCAAATTAATTCCATAATTCACTATAATACAGATTCTACAAATGTAATTTCACAGCCTCACACAGTTGCAGCTGCATCAGCGTGATAAAACACAATCCCCTCTCCTCCATCATAATAAATCTCAACCTTTCTGGCATGCTTCATACCTTTGACCAGAATACTCCTATCCTCTTCTGACCAAAGTGTATAGTAAGAATTCCATGATTCCTCAGGCACATTTGCTTCCCCTCCACTCCACCCAGGGCCCAACACATCCTTTTTAACACTATACTGCCTTGTTTTGTAACAGAACCTTTATGTGTGGCATCTCTTACCACTCTTTCACCAATAAAACTGATTTTCTCATCTCCTTTCCTTCCCTTACAAACCCACTCTTAGTTCACATAACAGATTGCACTCCTGCTGTTACCGGATGGCCAACTATTGTTTAAGGCCCTTTCCATTGTTCACTGCTGCCAATACTTTCCCTTACCCTTGTTTCTGACTCCATCCTTTCCTCCCCCTGCACTCAGTCTTTCCAGATTCATTCCAACAGCAAAATGGGAATGACAACCATTCTTTCCTGAGCAGCTACCCTCCTCCTGCCACCACCCACTAAACTTCAGCATACCCCATGCCAATTTTATTTTCAACATCTTTAGAAATAACATCTTTTCCAATATTGTGACTATTGGCATACATAATAGTACCTCTGCAGTCTCCCCATTTACACACCCTAGCCTCTGAAAAAAGGTTTGCACCATTGCCTTGCATGCCTTTGTCTTTTCAAATCCTGTTTCAGCTGACCCTTTTGGATGCCAAGCAAACTGACTGATTGTTTGCTTTGGGTTCTTACACAAGTCATGTGGGGCCTGATTTAGAGATTGGCTTATGGAGTAGTGTCCGTTGAACAGAGTTATGTCGGTCAGGATTGTAGATGACATTACCTCCACCATTTTGACCTTACTACAGACGCAAAATGTAGACATGACTACTGGCCTGTTTGTCATCTGTGTAGATTGAAAGGACCACCAAACATGGTGCTTCCCTTCACTGTACTAAAGATTTGGTGGAAGGCCTGCATTGGTTTTGACGAAAGTTCACATTTTACTTTTCTTCCTTTATGGAAACAAACTCTCGCATTGGGAGTTCTTTCATCCATGGAATACTTAAGTTCTCTAAATGAGATAGGCAGACCAAGAGTTTGGCACATACAGAACTCTATCACATTTGCATGGAGTAATCTCTCTGAAAAGCTCTAAATGTGCCCTTAATCTTGTCTTCTTCTCCTTCCCCATAGAGCTCTCTAATATTGCACCTCCACCCACCTCTTCCATCATACACCTTACACCACCTTAGCATCGCCAAATACACCTGTACCATATCGAGATTCAGTTCACTTCTTTCTGGCCACCTTGCATTTGACCCTAAAGCATTAAAGTCCATATCAATGAGTAGAAAACACTTAAATTTCACCTTGCCAAAATGTAATATTCCTCCATCCCCACTGCCACTCGCCCATGATGCCTCGGAAATATCGCAGTTACCATGAATGAGCAATGATCAATGTAATCGCAGAAATCATCATGTATTATCCCACTTTACAGCCTCCCATTACATACTGCAGTAGCCATTCATAGTTAAGTCAATAATTAACACTTGCTTTGAGACATACATATTATATGCAGCACTGAAGTGCTTAATAAATAAATGCAACAATAAGTATAAAGTTAAACACACCCTGAATATAAATATGCTTACCGAATAATTGAGCACTTCCATTCTGAGTAAAAACATTAAAGTAATTTTAAATTATTCAACAAATTACATTTCAGACTTTGGTTCAATAAAATATTGTACCTTTAACCTCCAATTCAATTTGCTGTTCAATCTTCTCTTGAATAACTATTTCCAAGGCTGGAATGAAAAAAGAAATAAAAAATGAATACTCTAATTTCTCTGTTCTTCAATGTGACTCACTGAAAATCTGACAAAGACACAATTAACATTTTTTTTTGTGTACAAGAGACACGAAGCTGCAACATATAACTACAGACAAATGCAAACATTAATCCAACAGTAGGTGTTGGCTGTAGGGACATCCTTCTAGAAAGTGTATGGAAGTTTTAATCACTATGCCATAACATGTGTTGCATTTTTTTCTCAATGATATAGCATGCTTTAAAAATCAAACATCAAGTCAATATTGTGAAATGTTAGCAAGATACATTTCCTTATTTTTTCCTATGGTCTGAGACAAAATGTTGCTACTGATTGCAAGAGGAAGACACATTGGGAAGGAACATGCAAATGCCAACCTGTCACTTTTAGATGAGTTTTGCACTCGGCTTGTCCCGCAGAATTAACTATTTTGCAAGTGTATATACCACTCTGGTTTGGAGCAATTTTCAACATTTTTAAACTGCAGATGGGCCCATCAAATTTTAAGATACACATGGCAGAATTGTCAAGAATCAGCTGATTGAACAGCCAGATCACACATGGAGTTGGGATGCCCTTTATAACGCAAAAGAGTGAAACGTCACTTCCTTCTTTCACAGTCATTTCCGGGGTTAGCTTCTCAAGAAACTCAGGTATGCTGATATCAGTGTCTATCAATTCCTCAGCTGGCACAACATCAGGATAATATTCTCTGCTTTTCTGTCTCTCTGCTTTCCGTGGCTTCTGTGATGTAGATATTGATATGCTTGATGTTTTCTTAGATGATTCTTGAGTCATTTCATAGGTTGTCCTACTTTGGGTTTCTCTGTGTGTTTTAATACTTTTAGTATTAGACTCAATAGTAATTTGTGTAACTGATTTTGATTGTGATTCTGTAGCTAGGCAAGAATAAAGTTAGGAAAGCAATAGATTAGTTGCTTTGAATAACGGAATCATACTCAAAACAAAATATAAATGTCCTTATGATTAGTATAGAGAATAAATGCTCAGACTGTTAGTTTTCAACTCAGGTCTAGGTTAGTACATATGCCTTTCTAAATTTAGTACTGGCCTTTTTACTGATGGTTAATTTTAATAAGTGTTAATTATAATATTTAGCCAGCTGCAAGGGTGTACCCTGCTTGCAAGTTGCATGCATGCCCAGTTCACAGATTGAATGTTGCAGGTATTTTTTGTAATAATCATAATTCTTTTTTTGTGGAATGTTTGGATTATTAAATTATTATTTCCACATGGACTGGAAAAATTCACCTTGCCTTGGCACTGTGTGAAGAAAATATCTTTACTTTTTATTCTTGAATGCCACATTCAAAGAAAAGGTTCTCATACATTTTGAAATGATGAGAAAAGGAAATTGTGTGATATAAATATCAACTAGCCATCAACTGCATCTCATAGGCAAGACTAGTCTTGATCTTTGGAGATGTAGCTGTGGCTGACATTAGTGAAGAATTTTGAGTTTTATACACAGATTGAGCTGGGTTCTGGAAACCATTTGCATTTATCAGAAAATAAATTGGGGGTAATGGGTGTGTGAATATTTTGCCAAACAAGACTACATGGTGTGTGTGTTGGGTCAAAACTGCTGCCACATTGTGGGCAGGTAGAAATATTTGAGCTTTTTCGTACAAGTAGGTGAAATATTTTGCACTACCTGACACCACAATGGCCACCATTATAATGGCATAGAGAGAGACCAGATTACACCTACCTCACATAGGCCTGGAATGTGCATGTTAACTACTTTAAAGCCATTAATGTGTTCTTATTTAATTCTAGAGTTATTGAGATCTAAGATTAGATGGTGTGGAAACGTGAGGTGAAAGGTATCAAATCTGGGCAGATATAAACATCACACATTGCACAATGTTTACTTGTGAAAGAGAACCTAAATGTTCATAGTAACTATTATGGTGAAGCTAGTATAATACATAAACTATGTTGTCTATTGTTCTATTTTCAGATGCACTAGCACAATCTGTTCATTAGGTTACCCCAGCATTTCAGTTGCACTTAAACAAGCAAAGATTTAACTGTGGTGACCTTAATTTGTAATTTATATTAACATATGCTTCTTTGATTTCAAAATGCTGTTTCTCACCTTATCTGTATGGCACACAGTGGAATGCCCCTTAACTGTAAATATATTTATAGAATTGTCCAATTTTACTCAATTTTAATGCTGTGTTTTATCTGCCTTTGTTCCATTAAAGCTAAACACGCATAACACCAGCACATGTGTTTAGGCCAGTAGGGCTTGCTATGAGAGCTCTGGGACATGTATAAGGGTTGCATGTAGACTGTGTCGAGGATAATATATCTAACTTATTCATTTGTCAGATATGTGGTCCGGGGAGGGTGGCCAGTGAGTATTTTTACGGGGCTGTTTGGTTGTTATGAGGAAACCATCCAATTTCTCCTTAGGCAGGTGGGAATGTACACATTTGTGTTGTAGTGCTCCTGATTCTTTGCCCTTTGTGAAAATGCCATTGTGTACCTGTACTGCCTTTTACCTATTCCCAATGCATCTGTTACTATGTTCACATCAGCATTACTCTGATAAAATAGTAGAGTGTTCAGGCCAGTGTGTATAGAAGGAATGAAAGTCTGATTATATCTGCTTTGTGGTAAGAACCAGAAGGTGAATTTACCATGACTTTTCTCTGTGCACCATGTACATCTGATAGAAAGGTACTAAATATAATATAGGTAAGCACCTGATTCTCCCCCACTATGGTTGATAAATTAGTGCAACCAATGAGAGGAACATCTGTTTGCGACATTTTGTAAGGTTAATCTTTGGCATCAGACACAAATGTCATAAAAAGTTGTTCCAATGTTTGCTTGATGTGAATAACATTACAAGGAAAGGTTACTGTGTTTTTAAACATGGGAATTGATGCACTACATCATTAAAATGTATTTATCAAGAAAGCCACTATACATCATTAATGAATAGAGCAAGATATGCATAAAAAAAGTTAAACATAATAGTTAAAATGTACATGTTAACACACAAGCAAGCTGTGATCTACAAATATAGTGTGAATATAATATGCTACAATGTTAAAATGTAATAACCACCTTCTACGGTTAGTAGTGCAGAAGTTGTCGTTCCTCCATGGCAGTTTTGTACAGTGCAACTGTACAGTCCTTGATCAGCCATCTGCACATTAAGGATAGTAAGCATCTGAACACTGCCATTTTGTGAGGTTGTTAATCTCTCACTTTCCTGTACCACATCACCTTCGTGATCCCAGGTGATTCCAGTAAAGGGCTCGCCATCAAAAAGGCAGATAAACTGAGCGGTCTCCCCACATTTCACACAAAGAGGATGCAGCTTTAGAGTGACCTTTGGAGAGGCAGCCTTAGTGTCAGAGAGTTCGACTGCAGATACTTTGTTGCTTTCAGTACCTTGTGAAATTAATGTTTTCTGATGCATTTCTATTTTTCTTGCAGATGCTGCTTGTATAGTCAACTTTTCTGAAAGGCTTTCAAAAACCTGCATTTCATGGTGATACGAAGCTCCTTGCACTTGCATAATTTCCTTTGTTAAAAGAGTGGAGTCCTCTAAACATGTCCCAGAACTTGTCATGTTTTGCCTAGCTATGGTTTCCACTGTATAATCAAGCAACAAAAAATAAATTAACAACTAAAGTATTTTAGGATGCCAAAAGGATGAACACACTCAAGATGAAGTGAATGGAAAGAAAGAACCTATCATTTTCATCTGAAAATGAAGCATGTCATAATCATGCTGCAGCTGGGAATTCACAAAAATGACATTCATGATTGATGACTGGATGAAAGCTTCATGCTGCTGATAAGGACGTAGCATATCCCAACAATTTACAACTTGGCATCTTAACACTGTGCATTAACACTGATAAAAATGAAAGCTTCAAGCTGATGATACAGAATACATATGTTTTTGGTTATAAATATTGTCTTCCATGTACATTCAGTAGCAACTGTCATCAATATAAGACCATGCATAATAAATACAGAGAACTCTACACCCCAGAAAACAGTTTTGTGTTTCTGTGTAGATAATATTTAAAATGTGGATTAGTTTTTAAATGTATTAATTTCTTATAACACTACATTAGGTTTAATATGAAAAAAATGTACATGTTTTACTAGTGGCAGTGCAAAACACAGTGAAAACACAATACTAAGAGTATGAAAGTTGACATCAATAACATTGTGCACGTGAATAAATAAAATGTGTTTTAATGATTTTCAAGTTTTTACCTTCTGCAGTCACTGTCAGTAAAGCCTCACATGTTACCTCACCAGCACTATTTCTTGCCATACAAGAGTATTGCCCGGCATGCTCTAAAAAGGCATCAACTATAATAAGCATAGCTGTGTTTGTATACACATCAAAACTAAAAACTATATCCTTTTTTGGTGTCATCAATTGTTGATTGTGAAACCACTGGATTTCTGGTTTTGGCAAACCAGAAACCTTTGCAAGAAATCTGACTGTTTCTCCACTGCAAACTCTACAGCTTGAAATAGGCTGGATGAAGGCAGGCTTTTGGCAAGGAAGATCTTTCTTTAAGGAAACAGTTGAAGAAATATGCCATTGAGACTCTGATGTAACTTCGTTAATTTTTATGTACCCTGAAAAGAAGTACACCAATATTTAAGCCTGCAACCTACCTAGAAGTTGTGGCATTCTCTTGCTGTCAGTTTAGAATTGAATACATGTCAAACTTTGTAATTAAAAAAAGGTAATACACCTCTAAATAGTTTCATGAGTGTATTGTCTATGAAGACTATCCTTCATCATTTTAATAGGAATCCAATATTGCCACTATTGTCTATTTTGTTACATGTCTATTTTGTAGAGTATATACCTTTAATGTCTGAAATATTACAAAGGTCTTCTGCTCAGCACCATGCTCAGCACCATTTCAAACCCAATGATTAGCTTTACATTTTTACTGGTCATTGCCTCCCCAAGTTGTGCCCTTTAATTAACATATACATTGCTTAGTTCTAAATGTTTGGTGGTACTTGTCTATTCATGCTCCAATGTGATGTTTAACACAATGGTAATTAAATTGTGAAGCTAAGTGTTGGCTATTTCCTCCCATGAATTACAAATCAGTTCAAAACCAATTACATGTAATATAAGATGGCTGATATTTGTTTGAAACAGATGTTGACTTAGGCTTAATCATTCACATATATATATGAAGTTTGAATATGTGTCCCAATGTGCATTGTTGAATCATCTTACGCTAGACTGCATTTTAGCATTTGCACCTTAAAAGGCTATTTAGAATACATGGAAATAGAAAACCTGCTCTAGCGACGAACTTACACATAATGTGGGAGCATTGTTGATAAATCTGGCAACATCAAAGAGACACACACCAGATACAAGCCAATGATACTGGCACAGGGTGTAGAAAACTAATGGATGCCTAAGACAACATGACAAAAGTTTAGCAGAAACAAATTACAACGGCAGGCCGGCTACTAACATGCATGACTTAGTATGATGCCAATACTGCAAGAGCATGTGAACAAATATGTTTATTACTTACCTTCGAGCTTCAAGTTTGCTCTGCATGACACTTGTCCCAGTGGGTTGCTAGCAACAAATGTGTATATTCCTTCATCTTCAGAAAAAGCTTCAGCAATTTCAAGCTGGTAAGTATCTTCAAATTGAGTCATCTTGAAGAACCGGGAGGGCTTGACCTCCTTGTCTTTGCAATACCATGTTATTTTCAGATCTGATAAGGAAATTACAAAAAAAACCAAATAATTTCATTAAAAAAGAATACATTTGAATGGCCAAAGTAATAGCTTGTGGCCAAATACATGATATATTCATTAGACACTATTATTATTTGAGGCTAGCAGTGATTACCTCTGAATCTAAAGTGGATGAATATTGTGTAGAAATATAATCATAAATCTCATCCAGGTGAATATGAATATTAATTTAATCTATGTTGCTAAATCATAAATGTAATATTTTGGAAAGTCTGGCCATTTAATATCAGTGGAGAAAATGCTAGCAACTTTAAGTGAAATTTATAGATTTACACTGTCAGGGAATATATGTATTTTTATTTCCATGTCTTACTGAACGCTTTGATACCTTTCAGGAACTGACCTATTCAGAATAAACAAAAATTGCTAGATGTTGGAAGCAACTAAATTGAGGAATACTGATTTCATTAATAACCACAGACATCATAAGGTATGTAAAATTAATTTGTGTATTGAAATCTTGTTTGTGTGTGGCTATTTTAATAGTAACTGAACCAAAGTAAACATGTAAGAAAAAAGTACACAATTGGTAAAATGTAGATTATGTCCCAGCAAAGCCCAGGGCACTGTTGACATTTATAAAACACTCAGCCATCCACTCCATGGATTATCATGTTACCAGAAACACTGAATAACATTATTAGTTCATACAACAGAGTTAACAATTATATTTTCTCTATTTATCATTGTTTGAAGCTTTCTGATAGTGCACCACTTGTTTTTTACTGCTATGTGCCTGTAACACATGCATTGGGTGCTATGACAGCCACACATTTTACCACCATAATAGCATTGTTCCTTATGCTTCATAAGTCACGTGTATTCATTGACACGGATCACCTTCTGAACTCTAGTGATATTTTCTTGTTAAAAGGGTAGTTCACAGAGAAAATATGCCCAATAAGGTACGTTTCTCACAATAAGTAATTTTTATAGACAGGAGTCACAGAAAGTTATCTAATTGGAAATTTGATATTTATTTCCTGTGTTTTCATTTCAGATTCACCAAAACAATGTGCAAATGGTTCTAACATAAAGTAGAAAGAATATAAATTTTATTTTAAGTATAAGGCACAAGAATGAAGACAATAAGAAAGATAAGCCTGAAGGTATTGTCTTAAGTTTGGATTAGAATTTTTGAAAAAAGAGAACATGACAGAGAAAGGAAGATATATATATATATATATATATATATATATATATATATATATATATATATATATATATATATATATACACACACACACATACACATTCAAAACCACTGAAATTCCACAGTTATATTTAGCTGTGGTACATATAACTTGTGCCCTAAGGTAACTATAACTCATGCCCCCACCATGAACAGTTTTCTCATCAATATTTTCCTTGCAAATGTTGCAGTGATATTATCAATGATGTTATAGAAGATGTAATGAGTGATGTAATATGTGGGATAATTAGCAGAGCACGGTGAAGGTGCAAGTTATATTTACATTAGGATAAGAGTTACAGTTACCAGAGCTAACCATAGCTGGTAGGTTTCAGTGGTTTTATATGTTTAAAACATTATGCTGTCACTGAAATTCTTACCTAGCTACAATGTTACTCCAACCTTCATTTTTTCCAGTGAATTTTTAGGGTCTTTTCAACGTTATGTAATATTTTGTTACTGTATGTAAAACCAACCCCCCGCCTTGTGCGGCAGCTGGTTGGTCACAGGGCTTGCAGCCAACTCCATGCTGCGCACAGCCTTTGGTCAGACACAGGGTGCAACTACAAGGAAGGCCCTGCATTCAAGCCCCCACAGGTAGCCAACCCCAGGCTGGGCTCGGCCTTTGGCCAGGTGCAGTGAGGGTTGGCCAGAGGGCCTATTGCCCAACCTCCCACAGGCAGCCAACCTCATGCTGTGCTTGGACATTGGCCATGGACAGTGGGGGGTTGGCCACAAGTGTTGGCCAGTGGCCAGGCCCTGCTTCCAACCTCTCCAGGCAGCCATCCCTATGCTGCGCATGGCCAAAGGCCCATTGGCCAATCCTTCTGCAGGTAGGCAACCCCATGTTGTGCACAGGTTTTAGCTGCATGCAGCAGGGGGTTGGCCACAAGGCCTGGCTGTGGTCATGGCCTGGGGGTCAACCACACCCACAGGCAGCCAACCTTTGGGAGCCAATAGTGGCCCCAGAAACCCCATCCCCGGGGTCACTGACATTAAAATGGAGGGAGGGAAGCTCTGCTCCCCTTCCTGAGCGTTAGTAGAACCCAGAGACCCCATGCCCGGGACCGCATGTCATTGCAAAGGTGAGAAAGGGCATGTGGCTGGCATGTTTGTCACCGCCCCCACTTGACAGATCCCCAAAAAACTTTTAAGGAAGAACCTTCTGTGAAAATATTTTTCTTGGAAAGGTTTGTGAATATTCATCAAACGGTGGCAAAGAAATAAATAAACCAAAAAAGCAATTTCTTATGGAAACACAATCCTAAGTGTAATAACCGCCACTGGGTTATATATGTTATATATATGTATATCCAATTTTTTTGTGAAGTTAGATTTAAAGTTCTGTAATAAATATGCAGGAAAAGCAAATTTTAGAAAGTTACATTTTCCCTGTCTCAATGTCTTAGGGACTAATTTGCATTAGCCTGTTAGCAGCTGCATAGTAAGTGATTGACATTAACGAGGTGTGAAAACTTCTCAGAGCAGAACAATAGCTCAGGCTAGGTGACAGGATGGACCAGGTGTGGAGCATTTGATCCCTATCAGCCCAAGAAGGACAGCTGAGGTGGATCCAGGAACGCCATTAAGACACAGAGGTGAGGCCAGTCCAATAATAGTTGTGTAGGAATTGACCTGAAGAAGATAAAGGGGGTCATTATGAGGTTGACGAATGGAAAAGACCGTCCGCCAAACTGCTGCAGTCAGGTTACTGGTAGTGCGGTCCCATTCCCGTAGGCCCCATTAAGAGTTTCACGGTGGGTCAGCTGGCAGAAACAGGTTCCCCCTGCTGGCCCAGCAGAAAACAGCCTACAACATTGACGCTTGCTCATAATTGAGCTGTACTGCATAGGGTGCTCCAGCACCCATCACGATTTACATTGTCTGCAAAGCAGACAGTGAAAATCATGACAGGGCTGGCCAGGAGGGCCTCTGCACTACCCATGGCAAGTGCTACCGTCATGTAATTGCTGGCAGCGCTGCTTGCAGTGCTGCCCTCGGGGATTAGGACCACCAGCACCGCTAGCCCCTCCAGTGGAGGAGACCTGGTGGTACTGGCGTTCCGACATTGGTGCCACAGGATCGTAATGAGGCCCAAAATCTTTGTCCCCAAAGCCCACACTAGCTGGGTTGACTTTAAAACCCAGTGGGAGTGAAGATATATCCAGAACTCATTTGGAATGGACACAAGGGAGGGGACTGATCATTTCCCTGGCACACTCCTTTGTAGATTTAAGTACTTTGCACAACGGAAAAAGAGTTTCCTCACCTTGGATTTTAGGAGTGAGGGACACTGTGAGATTGTTTGCTGTAGTACAAATAGGATCTGTTGAAAAAATAGGCAGAGTTGCGCCAAGGACCTTTTTCCTCATTGGTTAGGGAGTGACCAGGAGTTACCCCCCACTCACTGGCTAATGAATGTGGCTCCCCAAGAAACCCTCCTCAGAATACTCTCTGGTGCTTGAGAAGATCAGAAGTGTACCGGACCTGCTGTCTGCGCTGTTAGAGGAGCCCTGGAGGACTTGACCTGTTCCCTCTTGTATCCAGGTCAAAGAAGAAGACTCCATGGGTCAGTTGACTGACCTCCTGTATGGCTACAAGGATGCAAGCTGAGAGAGGCCTTTTTATTGAATTGACCAGTTGACAAGCACCAAATGGACCTGCTCTAGACCTTCCTGGTGGCCCGGAGGTTCTGGGAGCCTTAGAAGTGACCCAGGGGAGCTGCCCCAAAAGTCCTGACAAGTTGGGACTTAGAGCATCTTTGGACTTTCAAGACCTTCACAGCCGTCAGGGAGGCCTGAAACTCCACCTAGGTCCCAGGCTATCACTTCCATAGGACATCATTGGCGCTTAGTGCTTTTTGGGACTATTTTAACTTAAACAGCTACAATTCATACCTCAGGTTCCCTGTCCTCATTTTGTGTTATATTTGGGTCATTTTATTCATTATAATTCATTCTATGCTTCTAATTTGGTTAGGGATTTTTATTGTTAGATGTTTTAACTTTATTACTGTTTCAGTACTGCATAAATAATTTACACATTGCCTTAAGTTAAGTCTGTCTGCTCCATGCCTTAGCTACAAAGGTGTTGAGCTCTGGTTAATTTAATGTCTTTAGGGTTCATCCTTACAAGTTATGTAATTATTCCTTGAAGTGGGTGACTGCCCACCTCAATAAGGGTAGGTGTATTAATTTCTGCATACAACTATCTTTGTAAGAGGGTACTTTCAATCATGTTTAATATATTCTGTCTATTAGGTCGGGTACATTGTTCGTCTAATTAATGTTTACATTGGGTCATACAAGATACCATCATTCAAATGCACGTATGGGCATGCTGGTAAGTTGCTGAAACCTAGCACGTTTTCTAGAAATATGTTGATCTGCAAATGACAACTTTGTCTTATTGATGTTTTCTGTGTGTATAACTATAAAATTGTGAATTCATTTTAATTGCCGTAAGGTGGAAGTAATCCACTGTGAAAATTAGATGATACAGAAAACATAATAAGTCATCTTCTTTTCAGGAGTTTACTTATTGATTTAAATGTTAATTGTAATGGGAGGTGTTTAATTATATTGTCTCACACATACTCAAACACATCATGAAATGGAAAACACACAAATCATTCATGAGTGATATGCATACATAGGTTTTAAAAGAGGCCTGAAGAATATTTAAAATGAGGCAGAGAAGTCTGATAAGGAAGATTCTGAAACAGTGCGGCACAATTACTAATTTTCAGTTTATATTTATTGTTTATTTTGCTGTGCTGCAATGCGCATGGGGTAAAACATAGTGCAGAGCCATATCCAAGACTGCCCTGGTGCTGTCTTTCCCTGCGCTGATGCACTTAAAAGCTGCCTTGTACAATGCACAGCCTCAAACAGGTGTACAGGATTTGCAGTACAGGAAACCCTTGTGGTAAAAATGTCCATGGCTAGTCAAATAGAAAGATCCCATGCATTAGTGTGTGCTATGAATGTAAACACACATGCAGTGTGAGGGTGGTTTGTAGGAGGAATTAAAACATTCCTCCTTGAGAGCACTGCCTTCAATTCGTTTTTGGTAAGACATCTGGTCTGACGAATATCTTAGTACATCTGGCTTTGTGTCACATACTATGGGTGCCTGTACTGTAACACACCAGCAATGTCTGTTAACACAAACTCATGCACAACACTTTTGTACTAAAAAAGAGGCACCTTTCTAGAGCATAGTATCTTTTTCACCGGAAAGTAATTACCAGTTCTTTGCTTTGTACTGCTTTGTATGACCTTGTAATAGCTCAATTGTTATTAAATCTGGGTAGTAGTTTTCATGAAGGGAAAGGAGATGTCAGCAAAATGGAGGATGAATCTTGTAGCATAGACTTTGGTATTGAAAAAAGAGTTTTAGGAGATGTTTATGTAGATTAAATATAGTTATTGCTAGGAAAAACAAATCATAGGAACCCCGGTGTGCTCTATGAATCTATCTTTTCCTTTCTAGACATATGTCAGTACTTTATTTTAAATTGAATGATAAAATTGTTCTCACCTGTGCCAGCAACTCTGCACTGAAAGCAAGCTGATTGTCCTTCAGAAGTAATGACATCACGAACTGGTACAATTATGGTAGGTGGGTACGATGGGACTTCTAAATCAGGTGAGATAACTTCTGGGACTGCACAAAGAGAAATGTCTTTTATGATATATCTGTAGAGTGTAAGAGACACAACATACAATTTTCAGAAGAATTTAAAATATTTTATTTAGCAGGTTACCTTCAACTGTAAGTGATGCTGAAGTAGTGGCCACTCCATAGTCATTGATTGCTTTGCATGTATACAGTGCTGCATCTTCAGGAAAAGCTTCAATGAGTAACAAGGTGTATTCTTGTCCATCATGCAGAAACTTAGATTTAAATCCTGCAGACAGCTGCTGTTCCTCTTTGTACCAAGATATCTTGGGCACAGGCTTGCCTGACACTACAGCACAGAATCTTGCTGGCTTGCCTGACTCCACCGTGCTTGGCTCAAGCTCCTGCAAAATTTGAGGTGGCTCTGGAGCTATAAATATAACATATCAGGTAATTAGAACACACAATGACGTATGGTGACATTAGAAGATTACATTGAATGTGGTTGCTGTACAATTAAAAACATCATAATATTTAAAAACATTTTCAACACTGTAAATTATTGACCTGATAAAACTTTCTGTGGACTTGGAAGTTTTCACTGACAATAAAACTCTTAGGTACCATTCAGAAAGATTCAGAGTTAAATAAAAAATATTGCCAGCTCATTTTAATGTAATAACAATTTTTACAAAGTCACATTGCTCACTTGAAGCTCGTTGGGTAGAGATCCATATACACATTTTTAAAAACACTGTGGGGTTGATTATGACTTTGGTGGATGGAAAAGGCCATCTGCCGACGTCCTGAGGGTGAGGTTGCCGCCAGTGCGGCTGCCTTCCTGCTGGCCCCATTAAGAGTTTCCCATTGGGTCAGCGGGTGGACTGGCTGAGCGGGAAATGGCCTACAACATTGACACTGGCTCATAATAGAGCCAGCTGCAATGCTGTAGTGCTTAGGGTGTGCCAGCACCCATCGCGATCTTCAGTGTAGATAGTGAACATCGCAATGGGGCTGGCCGGGGGGGCCTCTGCTTTGCCCATGCCAAGTGCATGGGCAGTGAAGGGCCCCTCTGGAACCCCCTACACCGCGTCTCCACCAGCCTTTCACTGGCAGAGAAGGGACTCATAATCCCCAGGGCAGCACTGCTTGCAACGCTGCCCTGGCATATTAGGACCACCAGCACCTCCAGACTGACAAAAACTTGTGATCTGGCGATGCTGGCGATGCTGGCGGTCTAACCGTGGTGCTACCGCCACGGTCATAATGTGGTAGTTTGACTGCCCAGGGTTGTAATGACACCCTGTGTATTTATTTGTTTTCATATATAGACCGAAAAGGTCACTGAAGAAATTGCACTGATGTTTTTATACTAATCAACCTCCAGCAGTACCTGAGTGCCAAACTAAGAATGCAGGCAAAGCATCATAGTTATCAGAAGGTGCACCTAAACCTTTATGACAATAATCACTTTTATTTTTGCAAGGGACCTTAAAATAAGGAATTAAAAAGATAAAATTACATTTAAGAGAATCATTGTTTTTTACTGTTATAAGGAATTCTTTAACATGCATAAATAATTTGTTTTCATTGCTGTGAACTATTAGAGAATTATAGTATTTATCTGCTTCATATGTTATTTCTGAACTGGTGAAAAGGGCAACATACAGGCTATCTTTACTCAGATCTGACTTCTTTGACAAATGCTAGGAAATTCCTTTGCTTGTAGTATCCGAATGTGCCCTTCTAATTGTACAAGGAACTACAGGCTGGGCTGGGTGATCCAAATGTTCCTTTTTAATTGTACAAAGAACTACAGCCCAGCCTATAAATTTTAAATCAATTGCAAACTCTGGATGTGGCATGGTCACTTCATTTCATCACAGAAATCCAGAGGGATTGGGGGGGAGCTATCAGTGACCATGTATCATAATATGCTTTCAACAAGAAGGTGATTTCTATTTAGAAAGCTAAGGTTTCAGCACCCATTAGCAAACTAGTGGGTGGGAGGAGAGCAAAACCGTCCTGTATGTGTGGTTTTGTCTTTTAAATTATCATGACTTTATGTATATACAGTACTCCCTCTTGACTAGTAACAGATATCCAGACATTTACTGGAAATGTGCAAGTTATACAAATCAAAGAAACCGGTCACCAAATATTACATATATCAAGACTAAGGGAGTCAACATATGATGACCACACAGCTCTCCTCTTAGTAGGAGCTGTAATAAAACAGTATGTGAAAAGCACACAAAAAAGTGCACTGAAAGGTACTAAACTTCTAATTATTTTAAAAAAATGTTCTTTTAATCATGCTATAAAGGTGGGTTAGGTGTCACAGTCTGTAAAACATCATAAACACTTTAGAAATCTCACTGAAAGAAATAAAATATTGCTTGACCAGTAAAATGATGTTATAGAAACATTGAAATACATGTTTGATTTGGACATGGAAACTGTACATACCGTTTACATAGAGAGTAACAGAGCTCCTGTTCCTGCCTGCCAGGAAGGTGTATTCTCCAGAATCACTCATTCTGGTTTCAGTGATGCACATTTTGTGCACTCTTCTCTCCACTACATATTGGTATCTTTCTTCAATCTGGAAGTTGATCTCAATGCCATCTTTCATCCAGCGAGCGTCTACATCATCTTCATTGACTTCAAACTCAACCACAGCTCGCTGTCTCTCAACAACCTTTAAAAAATGATTTTTTCATGAAAATATGGCAAACTCCTCCAACTTTCCCAACCACTGTTTTTCAAAATATTTTACATTTACTGTTGTATAAAACACAATCTAAATGTTTTCAGTGTATATGCTTGGGTCGATAGGAACCCGAACCTTCTTTGCAACATCAACTAAAGTTCATGCTTTCAAGTGAAAATGTATGCCATAGGATGTGTTAATCCATTACAAAGTAGTCAGACCCATGGATGTCAATTCACAAAAATGTCATGTGTAGGGAAAGAGGCATCACCATCAGGCCCAAAAGCCATCATAGGGTTGAACCGTGTTCATACCTGTTACCTATGAACAGCCTCCTATTCACTGTTATAAGGCTAAAGAAAGGAGAAGGAGTGGCAACTGCAGGAAGGAAACAGGGTTCTTCGAGCCCTTTTCTGTGTTCTAGCCATTGCCTTTATGATCCCCTATGAGGTGAGGTAACAAAGTAGCAAAAGACAAGCCAGGAGTAGCAGTTACTACCTCTGGATAGCCTTTTATGATGTCAATAGATGAACATGTCTGTCAAAGTTATACCAAAATACATTCCGGTGTGGGTCAAATTGGGGTAGTTGTGATAGTGTGTGGTTGACGATGCTACACCATGATGAGTTTTACTCCGGCATGCACCTGCCCTTAATTGGCTTCTCTAAGGCCTTCCCATTGAGATGAAATACTCTCCAATTTTTGTCACAAAAACCTAATGAGCTATGTAGTGTAGAAACATTATGTGATGGATTGAATTGGGTGTGAGAGAAGTTCTTAAGATATTGATATTAAATTGCTCTTTATGTGGCCGTGCATTAAACAATAAAGGAAACCATGTAAAAATCAGAATCAGAGTTTTCCTTTATCCTTGATTGGGATTGAGCATTAAGGTAAAATGAAATCAAACATTTTACTACTATGTTGACTCAGACCAGGTAGAATAACTACCACTTAAAGCAATTGAGAGATACCACCTCCTACCACCACATGCAGCTATCAAGTATGTTTGTTTGGCTCTTGTTCTGTCCATATTCAATTTTGTTTGGAGACACAGTTCTCTCCAGAGGTTTTGTCAGTTTCTTTGTTAGTATAACGAAAGTAGGAGCCCTTTAGTCAGAAATACTTTTTTCTTAATTACTTTTTGTTTTATAAATTACAAGTGTGGATCAATGACCTCTGTGCCAGAGATATTCACCCTACAGTGGCTATCACTTTCCTTTCCATACTGGAGATGGGGAACTCTGCCAGTTTTCATGAGTACTGAATTTGAATGACAGCAAGGAACTGATAAAAATCATACATGCTTGGGGGAAGAGATGTAGTCATGGGGTAAAAATTAATAGTGAGGAAGCCAGGGGTTGTTCCCTCCTTGCTTCCATTAAACTGCAATCAGTGAACTTTAGTAAATATTTTCACTGTGCTTTAGTGTACTAAAACATTGAATGCTTCTTTTAAGTGTCGATCCTACTGCATTGTTCTATAATCGTAGACTTTGTTCATTACGTGGACCATAGGAAGAGAGTGTTCATTTAGACGTGGAATACCAAACAAGGAAAAATTGTAATACAAAAACACTTTTACCTGCACTTCTTTACGAATGCTGGTTATGTGAACATCGCGGCCTTCCACGTACAGATTTGCAGTGGACATATTTCCTCCAGCTACTGCAGTATATTGGCCAGCATCAGACAGTCTGGCGTTTGGAATCAACAGGCGGTGCACAAACCTCTCTTTCTGAATCTTTATTCTAAGAAATGTAGTAAAATTGTAGCACATCAAATCACTGGTATACAAATACTCAGTAAGACTGTTTAAATTTCATAGTGCTTCACTTTGGATATAGTACCCTTTTTTGCTAATACACACTAGATAAATCCTAGTAGATGCTATAAAGATACATTACTCTGCGTATTGCATGCAAAATGATCTAATGCAAAATTGAAAATCCAAGTGTAAGCATTCTCAAAACAGTTTTGAAAGTACAATTCATAGTGCTAAATGATTTGGCTAAAATAAAAGCAATGAATACTCATGCCTGTTGATACCATGGCAGCTGTAGACGTTTTTTTATTTCAAGTGAAAACACATACACACTATCAAACATTACCTGTCAGTAATTTGGAGTTCCTGTCCATCTTTCATCCATTGAACTGAAATCTCAGGCTCTGAAACTTCACATTCAAAGGTGGCTCTTTTCTTTTCGAGAATTTTAATGTCTTTAATATGTTTTCTAAATTCAATATGACGCGCTGTGAAGGAAAAAACACATATTATTGCTTACCAATGTAATCGAAATAAAGATGGCTTCAAGATATTGGAATGAAATTGGGACACTTACCTTCTACATACAAGCTGGCTTTTGATACTACTTTTCCAGCAACAAAGCTGTACTCAGCAGCGTCCCCAAAGTGGACATTTCTTATGGTGAGAGCATGTGACAAATGCTTGGATTTGATCTGGCATCGGTCAGTTGATTTGATCTCAATACCATTTTTTAGCCACTTGTAGGTGATGCCTTCATGGTTCACAGTGACTTCAAAGGTCACAGTATCTTTTTCTTCTGCATTGATATCTTTCAGCATTGACGTAATCAAGATAGCTGCAAACAGATCAAATACAGTTCTTAGTAGGTACATGTTCTAGGTTATCCAGGAATATGTTTGTATTTCTAAATAGGTATTATTTCCTAGTATTAAGGTCTACCAGCCAGTGGCACTGAAGTTTCAAAACATATACATTTATAGCTCATCTAAACAAAAATTTGAATATGGTTAAGAAATACTCTAATACCGTTGAACACACTTGCTATATTCAATGCAGGGCTCAAATATGGCAGGAAAGTAGAACCAGACCTCTACAAGCTATAATTAGAGAAATGAAATACACAACTGAATAACTCAGAACACATTTGATAATTTTAGAAAAGCAATAGAGGAGCTCAATTAATTTTGTCCTAGACCACATTCTTTCTTCTCCTACATCCTAAACATTCTCCTTCAAAGAGCCAGTCAGTGTCGGTTTAAGACATAAAGTGTAAATATATTCCAAAGTTTAAATCCAAGATGCCACAAGTGTGCCGCTGACACTGCCTCTCAGTGTTGGTACTTGCAGCCTCTGTCTTATATCCAAAGCAAGTTAAGTCAGAATCCCTGTAGGGAAGAAGGAATGTGGCACACCAGTCAATGCTCACCAATATATTCATGCAACCAAGAACAATTTGTAGCCTTTGTCAAGTTAAAATGATGCACACTGAAGGCCATAGAAATAGACATGTCAGTTCACAGACATAAACAATATACTATGCAACTATATCATGCTATTTATCATAAGAAGAGCCCTTGTTGCATTTTATATCAAAAACATATCATGTAATTTTATAATTTTGTTGTTGTTATGTAAGATAATTTTAAGATTGAATACCATTACTCTGGTGCACCACTTCGCATGAATATGAATGACATACTCCCACCGGTTTTGCCATCTTTCATTTTCAATTCATGAACATAGAATACATACCTATGATGATGTCATACTATTGTGGTAACAAAAAACATTAATACATCTCTTATTGCATTTTATAATGGAAAGGCATGTCACAATGAAAAAGGAAAATTGAAATACGCTAACAAGTATTTCTTAGTCCTTATTCAGGTACCTCTCATTTCAAGGGTGTGGGGAACAAACTTCTACTCATGTGCCCTTATTCTTGGTAATGCAAACGAATATTAAGTCCATACATTCATCAAAATGGTCATCGCATTAGTTGATTACACAATTTCCTTGTGTTAATCAATTAATTAGTGCAATATCATGAAGAAAAACCTTCACCATATGAATATTAATAAGGAATACAAGGGAAATGTGTAATCGACTAATGTGATAACCATGTTGATGAATTGATGGACTTAATAACCAGTTGCATTACCAGTGATATGGGCACACAAATTAAAGTATGTACCTCGCACCCTTGCAATAATATGAGAAACCAGAATAAGGACTAAGGAACCATTATCAGTATATTTCAATGTTCCTGTTTCATTGTAATATGCCTAAACAATATAAAATGCAATAAGAGATGTATCCATTGTTTTTGTTACCACAATAGAATGACATCATCATAAGTATGTCTTCTACGTTGATGTATTGAACCTGAAAGATGGTGATGTGGGTTGGGGTATGTCTTCCATATTTATGCAATGTGGTGTACCCAAGTAATGATATTCAATCTTTAACATTTTTTTTTTCTTATTTAACTACAACAAAACTATAGAATTACATAATGTTTTTTTATATAAAATGCAACAAAGGTTTTTGTTATCATAAATAGAAAGATATTGTTGCATAGTATGTTGTTTATGTCTATGAACTGAAATCTCTATTTCTATAGCCTTGAGAGTGCATTATTTTAACTTGACAAAGGCTACTGGTTAGCTGAAACAAGTTGTTCTTGGTTGCACAAATAAACTGGTAAGGGTTGACTGGTGAGCCACGTTCCTTTTTCCCCACGGGGATTCTGACTTTCTTTGGATATTACACTTCTTGCTTGATACATTGGTTAAACCTTTCCTAACATTAGAAATGCAACAAGCTATATTGGACCTCTTCAGTGACCAGGTATATAGAAGTGAAAAAACATTTCAGATGAGGCTACATGCAATCTACCAGCTAGTCGTAATTAATAATATGGTTGTAAATCATTACAAATAGGTACACATATCAGTCAACACACTAATAATTTCAGTGTAGTCATGTAGGCTACATATAATGCTACTATTTAATGCAACTATGAGGCAGGACCATCCTTATCATCAAGTTGACTGCCTTATAAAAATATCAGAATACTTATCAGAAGAGCTAAAAAAAATGTGCTAGTGACAATAACAACTAAATAGTGATTATAACAACCATTATTCATACGTAAATGAAGCACATTTGGCAAAACACATGGTACCATGAACACAAGTCTATGTACTCACGTTTCACTGTCAAAGTGGCGCTGACTTTGTCATTTCCACAGACAAATGTATACTCAGCAGAATCCTCACTGCTTGTGTTCATGATGATTAGCTGATGCAGTTTCCCCTGTACAACTATCTTAAAGTGGTCGCTCATTTCAATTTCCACTCCATTTTTTAGCCAGGTGGCGGGGACATTAAAGTGGGATACCTCACACTCCAAAGTAGCTGTTTTTGTTTCAGGAACTTCCACACTCTTCATTGTCTTTGTTATATGCAAAGCTAAAAAGGAACATTAAAATACATTTACAATATGATTATATAAAACATGAAATCCAGTTTAGAACAAATTGAGCACACAGTGCAAAACATACTTTCCACAAATAATTTTGCTCTGCATTCTAGTTGCCCAACAACGGCTGTGTATTCTCCTGCATCAGCGGGTGTGAGATTTTGTAGAACCAGCTTGTGAACTTTCCTTTCAGTGATCATCTTGTGCTTGTAGCTTGGTTTGATTTCTGTATCTTTGAAGAACCATTTCACAGGGATGGAGTCATGGGAGACACTAATCTCAAACAAAGCCTGGGCACTTTCCAGGGCAGTTACATCCTTGGACCGCTTGATGATCTTGATAGCTTGAAAAAAGAAGGTACAGCTATTTAGCACCCTGTTTCACTTTATCATGCAGATAATGAAGGATAAAATTAATTTACTTACTTTCAACATGGAGTCTAGCGTTGGCACCAATCTTTCCAAGTTTAAAGCTGTATACAGATTCATCTGCTACAGTACAGTGTTTAATTCTCAGAGTATGAACAGCTCCGTCAACAGTGATTTCAAACTTGTCATTTGATTCGAGTTGGACACCATTTTTAATCCACTGGACTCCTTTCACATCAAGGTGAGTAAGCTCCACAATGAATATGGCATCTTGTGTTTCTGTGACTGTCTGGTTCTTTAAGGTTTTCTTTATCTTAACAGCTGAAAATAAACAGGAGAGCAAAGGGTAAACAAAAACAACTGCCATGTCACAGAGGAGGGTAATACAGAGGCACACATTTGGGAGCCCTGAGTTGACAGAAGTAGAAAACTGATGAAGCTTTACTTGAAAAGGAATTCATGATTTTAAAGTGTTGCCAGGAGTTGTCATTTAGCTTCTGCCATCATTATGTTATCAAACTCTAGACCTCTATGCATGTTGTTTAAGACATCACTTTGTGTAAATCACCTAGGGCTGCAACAGTTTTGACATATCAGAAACGAGTAAACACAAAGTGATGCAAATCTAAGTTAATGAAATTGACTATGGCATTAAAGGAGCCTTTAGGTCTTATCCCACTTTGAAGTATGAATATATGATGCAATACTAACCTTCAACCTTCAATTTGGCAGATGTTTTGGAGGTTGCAACTTGATAGGTATATTCTCCCATATCATCCATCTTAGTGATGTCAAGTACCAGTCTTCTTGTAGTGCCCTCTGCTTCACTTCGAACGGTTTTAGAGAAGGAAATTGGTTTGCCATCCTTCAGCCACTGACCTTTTGAGTTTGGATTGGCTACTTCACATTCAAAGATTGTTGTCTGAGATTCAGCCACAGTTTGATCAACAAGGGGTGTGCTGATTGCGCCACCTACAGGAAAGGGAAGAAAGAACATCATGGTTAGGGTACCTCTTTTTGATCACCTGTGCATATGGTTATCAAATTCTTTTGAAGTGATACCATTTATGTTTACATGCTGGATGTCTCCTTGTAAACTAACAAGTCTTGGCAACTCTACAGACTAAAACTACTTTGCAAGGCTTTGCTATGCTGTGGTTGCCACAATGTTAAGAGGGATATTAGTGCTTGTTCAAATTATCATCAGCTTTCGATATTTAGATTATATTTCTCAATTTAAGTGACTTTCTATAAGACCATGGAAACTGTAATGAGGGCCTCATGTTCTCCCTGAATGCCCTAACTGCGCCTCATCCTGGGGTGTGCGTTTATGTTTTCAGCCATTATTAATACTTTGAACATGTCTGTTAGGTGCAATAATGGTATTCGCAGACGAAAAGACACAAACTTTCAGCACTTCAAACTCTGCAAAGGTTGGAAAAGCTACCCAAAATCTGTTTTTTTTTATTCATAATGAAGTAACATTGTTTAGAAAGAAATAATACTACCATAGTTTGGGTTGGTGTAAAATAATAAAGCCTATTATTAATGTACGAATACGCTAGGATGTCTCACATTAAAGCATATCATTTTTTTAAAATCACAAATATCAACTATGTAGAATCACACATATACACACCTGCTACAGTCAGTTTCCCGCTTGTTTTCTTTTCTCCAGCCATAAATGTATATTCCCCTTCTTCATCTTTCATCATGTTTACCACTGTCAATTTATAGATGTTTCCATCTACCTCCATTTTGTATTTATCACTAGATTTCAGTTCTTGATTCTTAAAAATCCAGAGTGCATCAATGCCTGCATGAGAAAGCTCAACTTCGAAAGTGACATTTTGAGTTTCAGTACAGGTTGTATCTTGGAGGCCTCTAATAATCATTATTTCTGCAGAGAAATGAGAACAAAAAAACACTCAAATAAACCAGCAAATGACACGTCAATTAGTGCATGAGCACAGTGAATGAGTGAAATGCAGTTGGCCCTAACACACTTATCCACGCTAATATGGCTCTATGGTTGTGTGTCAGAATTTCAATATGAAAAATATATTCTGGCAGATAGTAGCCAAAATTCCATATATTAAAATATTGCTTTCTTTTATTAGCTCGGGGGGGTTATTTCTGTAACCATATTTAGGGCACTCAATTTTTGTCAGAATTTTTTTTTTCTGTAATTTGGAACTCTAGCTAAAAATATCATGATGGCCCCTGGTGGTGCAGCATTTTATCTGCAAAACACAAATGACTTGAAGATATATTGAACCTCATTTCAAGTGCCTCTTTATTTTAGGGATAGTGCCACACCAGGTAGATTTCAATACCACCAGATGCAGCATTTTTTGGATGTGTTAGTACCTCTGGATGTAAAGCTCCACTCCTTGGAATGGGCTATGGCATGGTACCACTGGGTGCTTTCTTCTGTTCCAGTCTGCAAAACTGAGAATGTGCTATATTCCCCCCATTTGCAAGCACATATATCACCTTATTTTATCCGGTAATTTTTTGGCATAGAAATAGTGTGATATTACCAAACATCTTGATTCAGACACTGACTCAAGTTTGCCCCCACATCAGGATTACCTCGAGACTCACAAAAATATTTCAGCATTCAAACATGCACATTTCTGGCCACTATCAATTAAATACATAATTGTGTCGGCAAACAGGACAGTCTCTGAATATCAGGTTAGTTTACTCTATAAATGTGTAGCACTGTATCAATTTAGGTCTCTACTTCTAACTATCAGTAGGTCAAACTGACAAAGTGTGTTTTTTGGTGTAAATTAGTGCATGGCATTAGGTAAACCTGGCATTAAAGCCTAGTTGACGGTGACTCTATTACTTCTTTTTCGTAATTGTCAAGGTCGGTGAGTTGGAATGGGATAAAGAACTTTGATGCGTGCAGTATTATTTCACATTTGTGTGTAGAGTGCGATCAAGCATTTGTTTTTTTCAGGACTAAAAGGGTGATGACGCCAGTTTCGAATGTACAAATTATGTCTTATGGTAACAAACTTACTTTCAACAAAGAGGTTGCAGGTGGTCTCCACTTTGCCAATTTGAAGCTTGTATCGTCCTTCGTCTGAAGCGTGGGTTCGAGAGAGCACAAGGCGCTGTTTAGCTCCTTTGGAAATTGCTTGAACGCGGTCATCCAACTTTATCTGTTCATCATTAAGGTGCCATTTCACAGATGATACATCAGCAACTGAAACTTTGCATTCCAGCACAGCCTTTGTTCCTTCAACAGCCCTCACGTCTTTCAGAGGCACGACAATATCAACGCCTGCAAAAGTCACAGAAATGTCAACCTACAAAAACAGCTGTAGCCAAAGAAGGAAAAGGCTTATTTTTAGGTGTCAGATGTGCACGTTTTTCTTGTTTTCGAGTTCATAACATACACTTGGAGTGGATTTCCGTTCAGGTACTTGTTCATGATTGGACAGCCTTACTGTTCCTCTCCATTGATTGCTCCTGATAAGTTTGCTCCCTACGCTTGTATTTGTCCAGGATAGGGCCATTTCAGTCTCAGAATGGTCTGATTGGACGAGTTGTATCCTTCCGCTGCATACTTGAGGGAAATCTTTTGGTTTTAGTGGAAGTTCCTCAATACAATACTCGCCGACCCATCCCGTGTCTTATCTCGCAGGTTGCTTTTTCTAAATGTATTCCTATTTATTTTTTACGAGCCCAGCAACCACAAAGTGCTCTTTTGTCTCCCCTTCCATGCTCTTCAGTGCTGTTTACCCTACTCTTTGTCCATTCCCCATCCTATGTTAAGCAAAAATATATACATATATGTAAATGTATTTAATTATTAATTTGTTATTAGAGCCTGGCAGCTGCAAAGTGCTTCGGGTCTGCTCGCTCACTTTTTTGTGCTTTGAGTGACTTGTTTGACTTTTTATTTTCCCTGTAATGTACTGGTCTAAAATGGCCACCTACATGTTAGATTTGGATAATTAAAAGTGGCCGCAAATTGATGCACGACACATGCAGTCATGTCAGCACTGCAGCATCCTAGGAAAGGAAGGGCTTTCTTTAGCAGAAAACCCATTCCAAGATTACAGCCATGTGGCAGAATGCGTCTTGGCGCACATGCACCAATGTAATGGCAAAAAAGGCATTGAAAAAGCCAATAGCTTAGCATTTTGGAGCCGAACCTAGTGGCTTTGAGAATGCTTAGCGAATGTAAGATTAAAACACAGTGAAAAGTCCATTTTGTTTCGGGCATGCTTCGTTTTGTTGGAACATCGCCCGCTGGAGTGCACGTGATAACATCTTAGCAGAGTCTTTTGATTGAATTTTTTTCAAATAGTGCATTCGAATTATTTTAAAACAGAACTATTAAAAAATAGTTTTACTTACTGAAAACAGACAAGCGGCCGGATGTTGAAAGTCCGAGATTAGCAATATGGAAAGAATAGCTTCCAATATCTTCCTTTGTAGCATCCTCAATCAGCAGCATGTGTGTCTGCTTGTCGATGACGATGTGAACCCGGTCACTGGGCTGCAGTTCACGGTCATCCTTCTTCCAGACACCTTCGACATTTTCCAGGGAGAGTTTCACCTCAAACTGTGCAATCTCCCCTTCGCAGACCTTCTGATCAGAGAGGCCTTGCATGATAGTGATGGGGCGCGCTGTTAAACAACAAGAGAGAACAGGCGTGAATATATAACAAAACACACAAACATCACTTTTCGTGAGAGGATACAACGAAACTTCCTTACGCTTCATCTTGAGCTGGCAGCTGGTCTTCTTTCCAGCTATGGCAAAGCTGTATTGCCCTTGGTCTTCCTTTACAACGTCTTTAACAATCAGAATATGGCGGCCTCGCCTGGAAGTTATTGCATATTTACTTGACGGTGTGATCTCATTTTCGCCGTGATACCATGTTCCTTCCGCGTCTTCCAGAGTGACTGCGCATTCCAGTTCACCCGAGAACGACTCCGGGACTTCAATGTTATCAAGGGTTTTAGTGAATTCAAAAGGAGTGCCTAAAAAAGCAAAACATATGCACTGATAAATCGCCTATATGTATCTAATGCAAATCTCCTTTCTGTTTCCCCTTTCTTGACCTATGTGCACATGAACTGATTTTGTGTCAAGTTAAAAATGCTCCCTTTTGACAGTAGTATATATTACAATAAATGAATCATGGTCTTTGTTTTTACGTAATGAAAGTTTCAAAACACGGTGTAAAATATTTTAAAGACTGCTGAACTAAGTTAATCTTCCAGTGAAAAATGACGGAGTCATAGTAGTCTTACAACAAAAAACGGCAAGCCCTCCAGACTGTAAGACACAAGGGCTTGACGCATTTTTTCTTACCTTCAACAATAAGGTTAGCAGTCGTTTTCATAGATTCGTCTTCTTTTAGTGCGCAGCTATATTCATCAGCATCAGACATGTCAATGATCAGGACAGAAAGGAAGTGGACCTTGCGATCAGAATGTGTCCTGTATTTATCGCCAGAGTGAATCTCAGTCCCATTCTTGAACCATTTCACTTTGACAAATGGCTCTGAAGTTTCACATTCAAAAGTAGCCATTGTGTCCTTTTCCTTGGCAACAACATCCTGCAGTTCCTGGGTGAAGGTTATCTGTGGTTTTCCTACAAATGAAATAAAGAGGTGTTTGACGATATGTTTGGTAGGACTAACATTCATAGGAGGGGCAGAGCTATTAATAGTGCAGCAGGTGCAGTGGTACCGAGACCAAGGAGTAGCCGTGGTCCAGAATGCCCCAAATATAGTTGTGTTTCACTACACATCAACAGCGCTTAAAGCCAGTTTTCCTTGCTTGCATTGCCCTCTGGGGCTGTTGCCACAACACTCATTCATAAGCCGAAAGCAAGTACCATTTTAGAAAGGTTTCATTCTGTTGTAAAGGTTTTTTGGCATTTTAGGGAAAGACGTAAAATTATGTGTGTGGTTAATTGAGCCTTGAAAAATAGCCACGAGTTAACTGCCTTTCTCAATTGATAGAGAAAATAATGTTGCAAATGGCCAAATAGAGAAACCTAAACTTAACATTAACATCTTGGCTAGTGCCCATTGTTTTACACTATGTGAGCTTGAAATGCCGGTGGTTGTTTCCTGCCCACCAATTTGATCATTTATGTAAATTGCTGATTGCAACGATTTTTATTAATTATGCAATAACGGTTTAACATAAGCACCCCTGTTTATTACATTACCTTGAACCAGTAGGAATGCATGGCTTGACGTTTCACCAGCTACATTGCTTGCTTTCACCATGATGCTGGCAGAGTCTTCTGCAATGACATCTCTGATCACCAACTCGCAGACATTATCTTCGGGCCAAAACCAGAAAATACGGTCAGATCTCTCAATTTTGACACCGTTTTTGAACCACTGGCATTCAGGGTCTGGTTTCCCCACAACTCTCAGGCGGAAGTGGGCCTCATCTCCCTGTGCAACCGTTTGGCTCTGAATACGTTCAAAGATTTTGGGAGCCTCCATACTTGGTGAAAGCTCAACCCGGTCTGGTTTGAAAGTGGGAATGGTGATACTTCCTTCCAAAATAAGTGCTTTCTTTTCTTCCTCTGTAAGTTCTTTTGTGTGGTGAAGAAGATCTTCCTTTGTCTTTTTTAGCATTTCTTCATATGCTTCATCTTTTTTACGAGACTTGAGCTCTACGGCTGTAATTGCTTCATAATATCCCTCCTCTGTTCTTCGTTTAAATTTACTGCGCAGTTCTTCACTCTCTTCAGTTTTCTTCTCATGAGTTATCCTTTCTGCACGCTTCAGCTTCACAAACTCTTTGGTTGTAATATCAGTGGGTTTGTCCTCTTTTTTCACTTCAAACTGAAGTTTTCCAGGCTCAGGCGCTGGAGACACAAATTTAGATTCAGGTGCCCGACGAAGAACAGATCTGAAGTCTTCTTTCTGTTGTATCTCCAGCTTAACTGCATGTTCGGCTACACCGTCGGGATTTTCTGCAGTGAGTTTAACTTCTCCTGAGTCATATGATTTGCAGTCAACAATTTCAAGATAATAGATACCATCATATCGGATCCTGAATCTCTTGCTTTTGCGAATGAGCTGTCCATTCAGGTACCAGTTGACCTTTGGCTGAGGATAACCAGTCACACGACACCGGAACCGAGCAATTTCTCCCTCAAAGACTCTAGCTGGTTCAGGAAATAAAACTATTTCTGGTTTCTGTTTTTCCCTTTCACCATCTGATACTCCAGCAAGAGCACCTTCATGGGCCATCCTTTCTAGTTCTTCAATGCGTTGCAGTCCACGCCTGCCCTCAGGTAACTGAGATTCTTCAACAAGGCTCTTCTCATCTTTCACTATAAGAGTGGCTGATGTATGATCGGTTCCATATTTATTAGTAGCCTTACAAGTGATAACACCACTGTCTCTGGGGTAGGCTACTTCATAATCAAGACTGCAATATCCAAACTCATTAACCATACGGAGTCTATTGGCAGCATCAAGAGGTTTGCCATCATGAAGCCATTCAACAACCATTGTTGGATCTCCAATTGGTGTAAGCCTGCACTCAAAGTGTGATGGCCCAAAACACTTGAGCCTTACTGAAATGAGCTTTTTCTTGAAGAATGGTTTCTGCTGTTTTTCTTTGTCATAAAGATCTCCCTCTTCCCATTGCTCTTGTCCATAACGCAAGTGAAGTGGTTCTAGCTCTGGGGCAGCAATCTCCTTTGCTTTGTATGTCCCCTTTGGAATGATTAGTTTTCTTTCTGGTTCTGGTTCGGCAAATTCAGCCTCAACATTAACTTTACATCTTGTTGTGTCACGTCCAGCTTTATTGATGGCAGTTGCAGTGTACCAGGCTGCATCTCTGTTGGTTGTGCGTTCAATCTTAAGTGCAGCTTCCCCCTTTGTCCCCTCAATTCTACAAAAGACAATAAGGCAATTATGGTATGAAACAATCAACATTTGACTTGTATTTTATTCTCAGACTATTTTATTACAAATACTTACTTTATGGTTGGGAATTTATGTGGCACAATAATGTCACTGTTCTTCAGCCATACTATGTCAGGATTAGGGTTGCCCACCGCTCTTACTGCCATTTCTAGTTTACTACCTTCTTTCACATTGACGTTCTTCAATTTTTCCACAAATTGTGGCCTTAGTAAGTGCTCTTTTGCTGAAAAGACAAACACATTTAAAAATGTAAGAGATTCTAAAATTATGCTAACTATTTTCTAAAAATGTGTGTTTCTAGATGTGCAAATACCTTCCACAGTCAGGGTCATGGAGACTGAAGTTTTGCCAGCCCTGTTTTGGGCAATGACTGTCCATTCACCCGAATCAGGTGGTAGAGCAGGAACAACAATCAGTGACTGTGTGCCATCTTCTTTGATGACAATTTTATGAGTGTAATCATTGACAACTTGTTGACCTGTGTGAACAAAATATTTTGTATCCTGTGAGATTCACCAAATGCGAAAGTTGTTTTCATTTTTAAGAGACAATATTGACTATATTTAATACATACCATTGTGAAACCAGAAGGTTTCTGGCATAGGTCTTCCAACAACTTTGAGGTCAAATCTTGCAGTCTGTCCCTCAGCACACTTGAATGAGGCTGGTTTCAGCACAAAAACAGGCTTGTACAGTCTCTCAAGCTGAGCTTCGTCAGTTTCGTCCAGCCTGCGTGCTGGAGAACGTGCAGGGGAACGGCCTGGCGATCTACTTGGTGAACGTGGGGAAACAGATCTGAGAAGAGAAGCAAACAAATATTGACTTTCACTAATTTCTGCAATTAAAACATTAAACTTAGTACTCACATTTCACATAGGTATAATTATTCTTTTCTAGAATTGCATACAGATTTATGTTTGAACTAAAACAGAAAGTTAAGTAGTTGTAAATGATAATAATTAATGATAGGTGAAAAAACTAATCAGTGCACCCAGATGAGAATTTTGCCAAATGTATGATATTCTAAAATAATGTAAAATGCCATTTAATTTACAAACATCACGTTGTAGATAAGCCGGGATATTCCGTGCTTCATGTGGCAGAGTACATGAAGCTCTACATCTAAAACAAATGCAGAGAGGAAGCTAACTTTAAAGTCAATTTAATATAATCTAAGTAATGGAATCGTTAAACGTCGTAAACCAAGAAGCCCTAGGGCAACAATTGTCTGTCATGGGTTTCCCGATGGATGTCAGGAGATAGACACTTTGTTGCTAAATGGCATACTGTTGCATGTCAAAAGGCTTGCTCCGACAAAGGGAAACTTAATGAAATGTTAAAGGAATCTGGGGTTTTGGGTAGACCAATGATATACAAACTCCAATGCTCACATGACTACAACAACCTACAGGTTAATTGGATGTTTATGTAATGTGACACATGCCATGGAGCAGCTACTTGCTATTGCACAAGAAATTACAGTGATCCTACAAGACGTTCTTTTCTACTTTGAAAAGTAACTGATTGTAGGGCAATGAGAAACAGCAGTGCTATATGTTGTAAGTTCCTTTGTGAAACTCAAAGCTATGTAGTCACAGTGCTAAAATGTGCATCCTAAAGAAGAGGACGTTTTACCAATATTATCAGCAAATTAATGCCTTCTGAAATGTTTTCATTTTAAATTAGAAAACAATCCATGATTGACCTAATTGATGTAAGGTGGTGGTTCTTAACCTGGGGTCTGCATGCCTATTAAGAGGGTCCGAGACTGTTTTGAAAATATTACTAGGTTAACACATTCTATATAAATAAAGTGTAAAACTGAACATGATAAAATGCTCTGCAAATGTGAAGGAATTTTAAAACAGAGGCTAAAAATTAAGTTGCTATCAGCTTGATTTGTAGCAGCAGGTCAAGTGCAACAAACAGAATCTAAAATGATTGATTGGTGGCCTCAATCCAAGCACTGGAATAAATGGACAAAAGTACCACATGCATTAGGAGAAACTAAGACAACGCAATATGCTTGAGTCTAACCCATTTCTGTATCTTTTAGAAATAAAAATACATTTTGGAAAGCTCTAATTTTCCTATTAAAGTGAAATGTTCGTTTTTTTGTGAATCAAGTAGAGTATTTAATTATTCGTTTATTTGTCTGATGTATACTTAATTCTGTATTTGTGTACCGTTTGAGATTCAAATAGTAGAATTTGCTTAGAATGGGGTCCCCAGCTTACAACAGTGAATGAGCGGGGGTTCACAGAAGTGAAAAGGTTAAGAACCACTTATCTAAGGTAAGGAGGTCTAGAATGCCAAATGGGTCTGATAAATAGATGCAACTTTTAAAGTCTCAGCAACAACTGATTTAAGACAAAACCATGAGGGATGCTTTCCTGCAATTTAAGTCTAATAACAATTTTAATTTATTGAGTGGGTTTTGAGCAAAGCCCAAACACAATGAACTTGGTGTTTGACACTGTGATTTATCCATGCATAGCACCTATATGGAGAGCAAGCAACGTATGGCTCAAATTAAGCTCTGAAGATGGTGGTTGGCCTTCTTCGCCAATTGATTTAGCTGTGTGTCAAGCATGTACACATTTTGGTTAGAATACAGACATGTGTTAATGTCTATAAAACCCTTTTTTCTTGTGCTCAACCTGACAAAAAGGATTACTAATGTAACACTTCTGCCTAACTAATATGCAGGAGAAACTTATGCACAGAATGTTTAATTTCCATAAAACCTAACCTGGGTTTGTTTCCTCCACTAATTGCAAGAAGCACCAATTGCTGGAAGCTATGTATGAATGTCTTAATTGTGTTTGAAAGTAAAAAGGTAAATGGAAGTTTGCCCTTTAATAATGCTTGGGGTGTGACTGCATTGGAGACTGACCCGCATGCTTTTCTCTAAATGATATTGCTTTATAAGAAGCTTCTAAGAATATTTTGCAGTATAATATACGTAATGTAATTTAGAATGGAAACACTAATGCAAAATATTCCAAGCATGAACAGGCAATGCATTCGCTCTAGTAGAGAAAAAAATTATACAATATGAAAATATGTACAGAATGCTACACATATACTTACCTAATTCTTTTAACTGCATCTGGAGTGGGCAAGTACCCTGGAGTCCCAGCTGGTGCAGTGGGTTCTACATACAGCTTCCCAGAGCAGATTGCATTTCCCTTTACATGACTGGCAAAGGCAGTGTAAATCCCCTCATCTTCAGGAGAGAGGACAGGTATTCGCAGACTTGCTCTGCCATCTTGCAAAACATCCATTTGATACCGGGCACTTTGTTTAATGCGTTTACCATCTTTGTACCAAGCAATCTACGATAGAAAAACCAAATAAGCAATGTGCTTTAGTATTAAGACACATATGGCACACAACAGTCAATAGTGTACAAGTGAATAGAATGCAGAGATTAAGGACTCCTGTGATTTGCCAATGCCTAGTGTCACAAATTCATATTCTTCTTTCATGGCATGGGTTGGCAGTTCTGGAGGGCTTCACCAATCTGCTTTTCAGTGTAAACACCTAGTGTTACCTTGTTTGTAAGTATATCTCCTAAGTATTATCTGAAGAAAACCTGAATCCCTACAGAATTCAGCCCTCCTGGACTGTCAACAACTATCATCCTCTTTTTGCCAAGAAGGCTATTGTCTTTTTTAATTAATTCAGAGCAATAAATATTATCACATCTCATTTGTTTATTTCTTCTTTGTTAAGTCAGTAGTGCATCTGTGAGTTTCATCAAAGCATTTACCTAAAAGCTTAATTCATTTTTTCACTGCCAGTTTGTAACCCCCTTTTAATGTTTACAAAGTACTAATACATGTCCTTTTATGATGATCTTTTTTTATGTCGCTCTGCTTTGTATATAGCACATTTATCATAAGCATATTTCACCTCATTTGCCAATTGATAAGGCTGCTATACAACAATCACCAAATAAATTAAGAAATGGTGCCATGTGTAGAATCACAATATATATTTGGTATGGAATTTTAAAACATTTAAAGGAAAGCCATCACATATGAATAATATCACATACAAATTCTGTTACTGTAGAGTTGTTTGAAACAAACACATTTTCAAAGATACACTACTGTACATACTTGACTGAAATGCTTCTTTGAGTTCTTTATTCATAAGTTTTCAAATAATTTTAAACTTCTTGAAACTGATAGATTTCTTCATACCAATGAAGTCAAATTAAATTAGCTCAAAGGAATATGTTAAAGTAAAAATATGAACCGTTGGGAAAATGGAAGGAAACTTTAGACTAATCAAATTCAAATTATACATGGTATAAATTGAAAACACACAATTTATGAGGGAATAACTCTGCCTTCATATCTAAACATAGTTTGTTGTTTCTTTAAAGTTGGAGATAGTAATGCAATGTGTTGGTACGATTACATCAGAGAATATTTTTAAGAAGTACTTTCATTAAATTTCCCAGTTACTAACTATTTAGTGAGGTATGCATGGTTTAACCTCTCACTATACAAAGTTTTCAGTTATTTATGGCTATCAATATGATAGTACCTTGGCATCAATAAGTGTTCTTGTTATTTCATGAACTAGTTTATTCCATTACATTTCTACAGCTGAGGTTTACGAAAATATAAATCATACCTTTGGCAATGGGTAGCCTGACATTTTGCAATGAAAGGTAACACCCATTCCTTCTAGTATTCTGTAACTTTTTAATCTTATATCAAATCTTGGTTCAATAGTTTCTGATTCAGAAATGTCAACCATCATTTCTTCACCATCCTCTTCAAGAAGTTCTTCTAAGGTTGTTTTTATAATGGTACATTCAATTTCCCTGATTAGTCTTTCTTCAAATGTCGAGATGTGGTATTCCTGCAAATAGATAAAGGGATATTATGCATCTTCAAGGCAGCTAGGGGGAACATATACACATAGTCAATATATACTAACATTCAAAGCCAATGTTGAACTTACATGTACTTCTTTGATTGAGATAGTATCTTTTCCCATTTTCTTCCTTATCAAGGCTTGTTCTTTTTCATATTCTGTTAATAGAATTTCTGGAGCCTCTTCTGCAATTTTTGGTTCTTGAACATATGCAGTTAATTGTGTTATGTATGATTCATATTCAGCTAGAAGTTAAAGATACATTGAAAGATTAGAACATATTCAAGGTATAAACCACTTTTCAGCATTAACAAAACCAATCAGCAGACCAATTTATAAGTAAGACTAAAGTAGGTTGATTTTTAACTTAAAGGAATATGCAAGTGTTTTTTTAATTTACAGTAAATGATAGATGTGTGTTGTGTTCTTATACTTGACACTGCTTTCCAATTTTTTTAAATCGTGGTAAGGAAAATTAGTGGTAGAGCACTTAATGCATGATGTTGGATGAAACACTGAAATTTGTAATTTGAGCATTTCATGGATTACCCAACACACCTTCTGAATAGGGGAAAAAGTCACAAACCTACTGAATTTAATATTTAGGGATAACCTACCAATGTCATGACTTTAAATGCAAATTTATCATGCCTATCTTAATTTCCTGGAGATTGAAGCCGTGAACCAGGTCTATTGTAATACAATTGTTGTGTAATAAGCATAACGTTATGCACCGAAAAACAGACTCCATCTCATAATTTCATCCCTGGTGCTTAGTGAACCATTGATAGTTCAGTTATGCCACCAGTTGTTCTATGCATGAGAAGTAGAAATGTAAACCTGCAACATAAAGGGTAAGCCCTATATCTAGAATGGGGGCTTAGATATCTGGTGCTTTGCTTTTTAACAAATACTTTGCATCTACAAAACAGTAGCACCAGGATGCCCTAAGGGGTGATTGCACATTGTATTATATACTATCGCATAATGTAACATACCATATGCTTTCTATGAATAATATCGTCTTTGTTTTAATTTTGAGTTATGTTTCATTTTACCTTCTTCCAATAAATTTGCTGTTGCTGATGTTTCTCCATGTTTGTTACGAATAGCAATACTGTATTCTCCTGCATCATCTGCAAAGGTCATAGATATTTCCAGCTTACACTCTCCGGTTTCCTTGTTGTAGCTAACTTTGTATCTTTAAGGAAAAAAGATAAAGCAGTCAACATTTTGTTTGTTACCACGTGTTATTTTTTGCCCAAGGCAAGTCACTATACTCATATGAAAGCAATATACTTAAAGATCATCTCAACAGTTTCTTAAGTGAACTATTGTGTAACTCCATAACATTTTGCTCTTATTTCTTCTGAAGGGCAAAATTCATGCTTATATTATGAAAAATATTAATTTACTCTTCACAGATTTTATCCTTCAACTTGTGTAGATTTTAGACCTCAGTATGCTTTTCAAAATCTGAAACCATGAACTCTTGAACCTACAACAAATCATACGCTGATGCTCATACACTTATCCTTAATTGGATGTTTATTCCACTTGAACAAGGCCCACCTCTTTATAGTTACTCATAAGGTTTACACTTTTTTACTTCTGTTCCCAAAGTAAAATTACTTTTTTCCTGTGAGAAAACCTTGAACCCTACACTTGCATGAAGCATACTGTATTTTGTTAAATCATTTAGGTGTATAATTAGAATGGTAAAATACATAGGACTGCATAACACATGTTGAAACCCTTGTACGTTATAATGGTGGCAGATTCTCAAAAATTGCACATGCATCTGAGGTTTTCACATTCCACTGGTTCTGCTTCTGTGACGTGGAATGTGGCCTTTGGAACCATAAATATATTCCTTGTACGCCTTAGTGAATGGGTGCAAATTAATTTGTGAATCACACACTAAGTGATTATGAATATAGGCTTCAAAGGCACCCAAAGCTGTAAAGTCCACTATGTGGTCCACCATCACTGTAACAGCTCACTGTTCTTTGATGCATGGCCAGCATTAGTCAACCAATAATTATTATGATTATAACTATGACTGTTTATTTAACACTCTAACTAAACAAGTTAAGGGTCTTTCCTTGATTTGAGGAAAAGAACCAGAATCTTTGAAGTTGTTTTCAACATGCAAGTATATTTCAGCTATTACATTTCAGAACATATTTTGATGAACTTTAAAAACGGGCCTATCTAATTGATAAATGCAGCATAGCCTGCAATAAAGTTCATTGTCGTGCCATTCTAATTTTATTTGTATCCATTTTATATTGAGTAGCTCATGATCACAATAGCAGAACAGGTGATCAGATGTGTAATATATTATAATTAGTGATGGTACCTGTATCCAGTGGTAAGAGGAACACCAGCTTTTTTCCAATAAATATGTGGTTTGGGGGATCCGCCAATCTGACAGTCAAATACAACACTTCCTCCTTCAACTAACTTCTGTTCAGTTGGTTTTCTGATGAAGAATGGAGCAACACCTTCTGTGGGCTCAGTTGGCTCAGCAACAATGGGAGGCTCCACATCCATTTCCTTAACTGGCTCTTCAAAGCTGTAAATGCACAAATGTATAAATAAATTGGGGCCTGTGAGCATCCAATTCCACATTAATTGAAATGTGTGTGAAAAGAAATCCTGGTTTGAGAAACAAGAGATGTAGAATTCTTACCCTTTTTCATCAATGACCATTTTCTCAGAGATGGTTTCTCTGCTCTCAAACTCTTCAGAAACTAAAAAGGGAATACACAACCATTCAGTATTTGAAATTCTATATGAACTGGAGAGGTGAGGACAATCCACTACCAGGCCAAGAACATGGACATAATAATGTGGTAATTTACATATACTGAATTGAAAATCTGAGTTTGAATGCTCAGGTTATTGGAAAACAGATGGAAAAGGACATTGGCTTATTTTCACTAACCATTTTTCAGGCCATCATTAGACAGGAGTGTGAGTTTGAAGTGATTTCATTTTTAGTTTTCCAAGAGGAAAAAGTAATTTGCTAAACTGCAGCAGGAATAAATTCATAAATGGGACATCATGTGAAATGAAAGACAGTCCTTCCTACCTAACCCAGGGTTCCCCTAAATGTTTTCAAAAACAAGAAGATGGCCATAATGAGTTATGATTATCTTAAGATAGTGTGAACATTTTTGTAAAAGTTATAATAATCAGAGCATGCTGCTTTACTAGGATATTCACAACACTGAAATGAATGGCGTGAGAAAATGTGTCAGCTGATTACCTCAGAAAAACATGTGGCAGTTGTAAAGATACAAATCAATAAATGACTATGCAACCTAAGACTACTGAATATACAAATAATTCTTCCTTGTACCGTACGAAGTGGAAAAGTATCAGGATGCTTTTTGCCATTCAACTGATAGAGTGACACTCAGTAGGCATCCATTTACACCCACAATTCATTCATTTGAAAGAGTAGCACAGCGCCCACAACCATTTTGATGATTGGATCATGAATGTAGTGTTGCCTGTAGTCTGTGCTGAGCATCTGAATTTGATACAGTGGAATATCCACTGCATACGTGTGGTTGTGTTTGAGAAATGGTATTACCTTTCAAGGTATTATGCTTGAGTTGTATGTCTGGGAGGGAGATAGTGACTTGCTGTCATTATCATACAAAAGCATGTCGTCATGCCCATGGCTGCACATGTAGAGCCTTCAACTCTCTTTTTTCCAGAGGCATTAAATAAAAAAAACATGAACAGCTGTGTGCACTGCAGTCTAAAGGTAATGACATTTCTTGATATGATGGGATGATCTGGTATTCCAGATTTTGATAAGCAGTGTTGATTATGCAAATTTCCCCATTAAACCTTAAAATGTTTTGTGCTTAAGTGTAACACAATGTAAGGACGTGGAGCTTCCATTTCTACTGCCTTGTGAGGTGATATCTGGTGGGTTTTCCAACAGAATATCAAGGAAACAATATCATGGAGGCCAACCTAATAAGGCCTAAATACTGCAGCCAAACAATACAATAGTTATTTATAAAGAAATATGCATTGTAATCATGCTGACATACTATTATATGTAATGTGTTGATGACAGCTCAAAGATGTTAGTAAGCCACCAGAATGTCTAACTTTTCTTTCCAATAAATTCTGTTTTCATTTTGGAGAATGAATGTGTATGTGTGATGGCTTTAAGTATCATCCATTGCCACTACTGCTACAAAATTAAAAAAAATACTCACCCAAGACAATCAAGCACTGCAACAACGCCATGCCATGCCCGCATATTCCTCACATCAAAGAAAAGTGAAATGCCATCAACCTCTTCTCCAGTGAAAAAATACAGAAGATCTGACAGCACATTGACAATACCCAGCCTACTTTACCTCTTTCACCTACCCCTTCTGTAAACTCCTGCGATGGTAAGCTTCCAAAGCCCTATCTCTCACTGACATACTCAACTCTCTCATAGCCACTTATTATGAAAGAAATGTCTTTCCTTCGTCAATTATCTCTCTAGGGACACTCTTTGACCCCCTACTCACTATTGCCAATGCTTTCTCACTAAAGGCATCTTCCCAGAAGCTTTCAAAACAGACCAGATTCTTCCACTCCTAACAAAATTTAAACTAGACCTTGATGACCTTGCCAACTGCCTGCTGATTATTCACCTACCATTCATCTGCAAGATCATTGAAAAAGCAGTCTAAGTTTAACTCCAAGATCACACCAGTGCTAACAATCTCCGGCACGAATACCAGTCTGGCTTCAGATCATGCTTCAGAACAGAGATTGCTACCATACACATCATAGGCGATACCCTCTTGACCACAGATGACGATGGCCCTTGCCTCCTTATATTGCTGGACCTCTCAGCTGCCTTCAAAACAGTTGAATATTCCACCCTTATACAGACCCGGGAGTCTTGGATGGGATTCACCGGCAATGTACTTATCTGGTTCTCCTCTACCCTTTCCAACAGATATCAGTTTGTTCACAAGACTACCTTCAGGTCCCAAAGATTCCTATCACCTGTGGTGTCCCACAGGGTTCAATACTGTCTGTCATTTTTAACCTCTAAATGAAGCAAACTGGTGCTCTTCCCATAGATAACAGCATCTGCTTCAGACATCCAATGCCTCAAGGACCAGCTACACATCATCCATACCTGAAGCTCAACCCAACCAAGATAAAGTTCTTGTTGTTTGCCAAGAACAACAATCAAGCAACAATACAAACCTAGCTCAATGATATGATGAACCTTGATAATCTTGAACACCAGATTTCACCAAATACTAAGTCACTTGGATTCACCCTGGACTCCAAGCTCACCCTCAAGGAACAAATTGCCAAAAAACAAAAACGGCCTGGTACACGTTTTCTATTCTAAAGAAAGTGAAACTGTTTCTTCCAGGAAGTGATTTAAGAAATGCTGTTCAAGCCCTTTTACTGCATCTGGATGGCAGTAGTGCCCTGCTCTATGGTCTATCAGACACCACACTGGCTGATTCTGAAGATGCCATGTGCAGGCAAGAGGTGCCAATAGAGTTCCATTAGAGTAGGGATGATTTGGCCATATTTCTTCAGGCCCTAGATGAGATGTGCTGCACTGGTAGGATGCCCTTAAAGGGTGCTAGTGTGGTGTCTGAGAGACCACAGAGCAGGGCACTACCGCCATTCTATGCACGCCCACAGGCAGGATGCCATCAGACAGCAGACTAGGGGCCAGATGTAGCAAAAACAAAATTTGCGAGTTGCAAATTGCGAGTCCATGCGACTCGCAATTTGCAACTCGCAAATTGGTATGCAGTACGGTGTCTCAGACACCGTCTGCGACTCGCTATGGGGTCGCAATGACCCACCTCATTAATATTCATGAGGTGGGTCGCAAATTGCAGCCCCATAGCGAGTCTAGGCACTCGCAAACATGGAGGCCTGCTGTCGTCAGCAGACCTCCATGTTCGTGACTGCTTTTAAATAAAGCAGTTTTTTTTTTTTAAGTGTAGCCCGTTTTCCTTAAAGGAAAACGAGCTGCACTTAAAAAAAAATCCGAAACCTTTAGTTTCGGGTTTTTTTCAGGGTATTTTTTTACCCTGAAAAAATATTTGTGGGTCCATTCACAAAGTGGAAGGGTTCCCATGGGGACCCCTTCCAATTTGCGAGTGGGTTACCATCCACTTGAAGTGGATGGTAACTGCGACACCATTTGCGACCGCATATGCGGTCGCAAATGGTATTGCATACCACTCAGAATCGCAAATAGGAAGGGAACACCCCTTCCTATTTGCGATTCTGAAATGCATATTGCGAGTCGGTACCGACTCGCAATATGCATTTCTGCATTGGGAAACGCGATTAGCGAGTCACAAACGGCAATTTTTGCCGTTTGCGAGTCGCTATCCGTTTCCTGCATCTGGCCCTAGGAGTGTAAAAAATTAAAAACAAGACAGCAGGCCTTTTCTACCTATGGACCCAGAATCTGGACAGCATCCCTGTATCCATCACAAATGACTGAAATTTGCTTCAATTTAGGGAAGAGTGAAAGACTCACCTCTTTACAGAACACAACAGCTGTCCACAACAAAATCAGGTCTCCTATCACTCATTGACTTTATGAGTCTCTTTGAACCTGAACAGCCATATGCTGCCTTTTGGCTAGGTTTGCGTATAGAAATACCATATACATACATAAATACATTTTCAATTACACTACATTTTCCATAACATTGCAATATATATAAGATATACAGTTGTACATTATATGTCTAGGACAAAACACATTTGTGACATTGTCATCTTTGCCCTCAAAAGAATTGCTTACTTACCTTGGACAACTAAATAGCAAGAAGTGCTGATGGTGCCAGCCTCATTTGTTGCGGTGCAAGTGAATCGTCCACTATCTTCTGCAAAAACTTCCCTAATCAGAAGGCGGGCATTGCCTTCTTCAAAAGTAATTTGGAAGTCAATTGATGTTTCAATGCGATAATCTTCTCTGAACCACATCACTGTTGGAGATGGATGTCCGGAAAGCTGACATTCCAGAGTGACAGACTCACCCTCAATAACAGTCACATTTTTCAGACCCTAAAGTGAGCAACGAAAAATAACCTTGTGAATTAAGAAACTGTGTGAGTATGAAATACAATTTATTATTTGAATATGTTTATTGATCAAAATCTTTACTTTGGCACAATAACAATAAAAGTCCATAAAAAGAATTTAATTTTATCAAATACAGCATATGTAAACAATCTGTCATAAACTTTAAAACCATAAAAAGATCTATAAAGATTTCATGTCTTTAAAACTGCTATAAAATTATTATGAACTTCATAACAAACCCATAGATTGTATGACAAAGTATCCAGGCTATAAAATATTAAAGTTGATGACATGAATACTTTACACAGTACAAGCAGCGCCACTGCCTTCTTTCCCTAAAAGGATGCTAAATTAATATTAGGAGTGAGTGACTAATGTGTGAGAATGGTAGTATGCTAAGATTAGCAAAAAAAGGTTGACACTGCCTGTTAACATCGGTGATGATATTCAGGGACTTTGTCTGGCCCAGCTGACATTGATGATGAAGTCCATATTCGCATGCTTTAGTTTTGAGAGGATTTCTTTTCATTCATTTTGTCTATTACAGCTTCTATGCAGAATAAGTGGTATGTGCAGAGGCCATTGGGTACCCCACATTTTCTGCCCTTTCATTGAATCCATTCAAACAACTTCCACAAGGCAAGGATGGATGACTTGTTTAGTCAACTGAGGCAGATTCCATTGGCTGAGCTGTAAAGATGTGTAAGTGATGAAAGCAAGGGCTTCAGATGAGAGGGCTGAAGATGAGTTTGACCCTCTGTTGGGATATAGACCATTGAGGAGCTGATCAATTCTTCGAAGGAGAATGCCATTTTTAGCCCTGGCTCCATTCTGCAGAGGCTAAAATTATTAGGAAGAGTGTGTGGGTTGTTTTGGCATTTGCATAAGCAAGGAATGAATCATAACCTAGTCAACATTCCCCCCCCAGTTCACACCTTATCATACACAATAGTCCTAACACAAAATGTGCACAATGTGCAAAGATAAACAGAAACATTAGCAGTTAGGACCAAACAGCAAACATGAGCATGTTCTCCCACACTACTTACAGATACTATGGTTGGAGGAGTCACAGGAATTTCTTCTGGTTCTTGTGTCTGTACAGGTTCCATTGCCTAAAAAATATAAAATAGTGTTAGTAAAAAAGGATTAAGAGCTCAACAGGTGAGGATATCACACAATACCAAGAGTGTGTGAAGAATATTTATTTTTTAAAGGGACTGCCACCTGTTTGCGAATACATTAAATGATTAAAAGCATGGGACAGCTTGACAAAACAGCTACATGTTGGGTAGACAGACATGAGTAAGGTATAGGGTGGGACACGTGGTGAGGGGTGAGATATACAAGTTAGAGTGCCATAAGAACTTCTACTTTACATGTAGATTTAGCACAAGTCACTCGATAACAAACCTCTGTTTTAATGTGCTTCGCTAATGGCTCCTCATAGGCTACATCAGTTGTAATGCTCACTTCCAGGTCTCTTTTCATCTCAAGATCATAACGTGTTTTATATGTCTCTGTTGTCTCTCCCATCAGGAGAGGTTGATATACCACCTTCTCTGGCACCCCTCTGGGCTCAGTTGGCTTTAAAGAAGGAGCTTTCACTGGTTTTATGACCTTCTGAGCAGTGGTTGCTGTCAACTCTTTTTCCAGAGAGGAAATCGCAGTCCCTGCTATGGAGACCTAACCAACCCAAGAGAAAAAGTGTTACACAGTTTGTCACTTTCTTCACCTCCTTTTTTAAGATGCACTGATCTCTTGTTGGTAAAAAGATGTTTTATTGACAAAGGATTCCATAATAATTGTGAAAGGTCCTTTACTAAGTCATTTGTAAACCTTGTTTCTTTAGGCATTAGTCGTTTGTTAGCGGAGTTACTGCCACATGTTTTCAGAGCTATGTCACACAATTTGCTTTTTTGCACTTCTCCCTGTCAGACACTTTCTCTATGGATTGGCTCGTGCTTCAGGAACATGCAATGCATCTTTAAAGCCAACAAGAGGTATTTGAAAGTGATAGTACTAAAATGATTTGCTAAACTGGATTAGGCGTGAACCAATTACATGGAAGAAAAAAAATCAAAGCACAAAAAAATAAGGAAAAAGCGTAATTGTAAAATGCAGTAAAACATTGGTTTTGGCCATTAGAAGTTTGAAATTTGGTTATGGTAATTGCTGTAGTATATGTTAATTATCAGCTGGTTTAGTATGCAGTACGGACACTGCAACATTAAGAGTTACATATTCACTGGCTGTAGTGTTAGACTAATAACTCAAGGGTAGCTTCAATCGGGAAGCCGTCTACTTTCAATGGGTGGAAGTTGCAGGTCAGGCAGCTGATGCTGAAGCATTTTTTAAACAAATGTGGGATTTGAATTACAAAGGAAAACCAATGATGGAAAAAAGCGAACAGTCAACATACTGAAGGCCAAATGATTGTTATAGTTGTTTTTGTGACTTTATCAACGACTATGTTTTTTTACGATAACCATTGATCCATTTTGCTTGTGCCTGCTTGCCTGACATGCTCTTCCACCACATCTTACCTCGTAAGTATGATCTGGTTTAGGAACAGTGATTTTGGCAACTGAGAAATGAGGAGCTGGAGTATGAGGACGTGGTTGTTCCACATGGACTGGTGGTTCAGATGGTGGTTCTGGTGTTCTTTTGATCTACATTAACCAATAAGATTTTGTTGAGTGATCAGTGCTCACACCACACTGGAAAGGCAAGTCTTGATGTAATTCTGAAGACTTGGGTAAAAATTGAGCCTAACCTGCACGATGGGTGTCACCACATAGTCTGTGGGAGGTGCTTTGGTTTCAGGAGTAACATGCACTATGGCAGGTTTTACTGGTTTGGTGATAGTGTGGCGTTCAGCCGGGAGTTCAACTGTTTTCTCTGCTAAAGCATGCTCCTTATATGTATACTCCAATCTTTCTCTGCCATACTCTTCAGTCGGCTCTGGCTCTCTAATACGGGCTACATCAACTGCAGCAACAACCGTAGCCACAGCCTCTGCTTTTTTCCCTGTATCGATCTAGACAAAGGTAATATTTGAAAACTTAACAGACATGGTCACAGAAAAAAACACAATAATTTATACAGGTAAACAATAGACACCTTTACGGACACCAAGAATTTACATAAAATTGAGGAATAAGAGCGACGCAAGATGTGATGGAGAAAGAAAGAAGTGGGAGGAAAATCAACAGGGTTATTGCAGAGAAGACAACTATTAGGAATGAAATCCAAGTACCTTCAGAAATAAAGTCAATAAATTACATTAAAGAGCTTACTACATACAAGGGTATTCAACTATTTCCTGCATTGGGATCACTGTTGAAGGAAACATATGTACTGTGTCTATCCATGTTTTCACAATTGGACAGTAAACAAATGCACACATAGACGTGAATACTTTGCACGTGTGGAAATGAAAGAATGGACAGACATTCCAATTTTAGACAGACATACTATTCAAGAAGTTATACCGAGAACCAGCAAACGATAGAGCACCAAGAAAGTGATGAGCGCAGGGCTTGAATTATTCGCAGGCTTGTGGACACAGTACACTGTTGCTTTCAATTCTTAATATATGGTTATAAAAACATCTGGCGTTTTCTGAAGCGATTCAAGTGACTTCTTCCAAATCCTTAACAGAAATGCAGGGTTTCTCGCATGCAGTGATCTTGCACGAAGGTTCCTGTGCAAACCCTATCAGGCTACTTGTGTTTTTGTGAATTTGGTGCAGGCAGAAATCACACAAGTCCAGTGCTCGGGAAGGGCAGGCGTGCACCATTTACAATAAAAAGAAAACTGCAGGGACTTTAGACTAGGAGTGTAACATACATGTCCTTTTAAACTACCTGAGCAGTAACTAACTGTGTGCTTGTTGACAGATTGTCTGTCTGAAGAGTCTCGCGAGACCAGGCTTCCTCTAAAGCAGCCAAAACGGTGGCAACTGCTCCTGTTTTCTCGGGGCAATTAATAATCTAGATGTTTGTGGCAAAATACAACATTAAACAAGCTTACTACAAAATATTATCACGGAATATGCGAAGAACCACGTTAAAGTAGCCTTGCGGGGTGTTAGTAAGCAAATGGGAAGAGACTGAATGAATGCAGAATACAGCAAAACTCAAATGGTTCGATATACAATTGCATGGAATGTTCTAGTGACTTTTAAAAGGCCAAAGGCTGTATTCACCTTTTGCTGCGTCATAAATATCGGTTCCCTTTTAGTCGATATCTCTTCTAGAGTTCTTGTTACTGTGTCTCTCTGTACGGCTCTTTCAGTAGTAACAGATAAAGAAGCTACGGAGGTTTTCTCAGCTTCGATTCGGATCTGATATTCATAATGGGAAAGAAAGTGTTTTCTTAAAACGTTCTTTCAAACAAAAGTAATGACAAATGATACGCGTCCAAAAAATAAATAAATAAATAACAAAGATGAAAAAATAGAGGAGTGAAAATGTGAGGGCGGAAATGTTATCTTTTGAAATCAACCAAACAGGTGTGTGTTAAGCGTAGCTCTGGTTAGGGTTGTGCTACTAGCTACAGGTGGAATGGCGATAGCAGAAGAGCAAGGCGTTATTTCTACCTTTTCCTTTACAGACGGAATATGGACTGCAGCAGGCGGAATGTGAACTGCAGTTGGCGGAATGTGGACTGCAGCTGGCGGAATATGGACTGCAGGAGGTGGAACATGGACTGCAGCAGGCCTTTTAGCAGCCTGCTCAAAGGCGCTCAGAACGGGCTCTCTTTCTCTGGCCTGGTCAACAGCAGCGACCACGGTGGCCACTGCCACTGTCTTCCCAGTGTCTTTGAGAACCTACGTTATTTACATAAAAAGACATACTTTTCACAGATAGCACACAGAAAGCACAGAGAAAATCAACATGAACCTTACAACAAATAATATTCATACAATCTAGTAGAGGCATAGACACAGGTGGTTTTATGGACAAGACTGGAGTCTCCGCTCCTACTACAACACATATCACTGTGATGGACAAAGCATTGCAATTTTCTCTGTGGTTGTCATTACCTCTGGCGGAGCAGAAGGAGTTGTCACCCGCTCCTGCTCTCTATATGTTCCTTCAAAGGTTTCCTCGATTTTCGTGTGCATGGATACTTTACTCGTTTCAGCCACATAGCTCTCTTGCTTCCAAGGTGGAAGTGTGTCAGCGGGTGCAGTGGTCGGTGTTTTACGGACCACGGCGGGAGATTTTACTGGTCGAATGGGAGAAGTAGAGAATCTTCCAGCCGGAGACACTGACCTAATCAATGAAATTAGTATTCAAGCATCAATACGATGAAGAAGAACAACTGCTTAAACAGACGTGAAAATCTATTCTCATTGGCCCTCATATATGTCAGACCCGTTATGATTCCTTAAGTAAAGCGTAAGGGCCTGATTTAGAGTTTCGCAGAGGTGATTACTCCGTCACAAAAGTGACGGATATCCCAGCCGCCATTTTACAAGTTCCACAGGCTATAATGGAATTGTAATACACCATACAAGATGTTTGTGATAGCGTAACCCCCTGAGCGACAAAGCTTGGTCAGTAAGATTGGTGGCGGGGTGGGAGCGTCAGATTTTTCAACAATCATTTGGGCAAATAATGCTAAAATATATTATACAACATGAAGGGTGCATGAGAGGGGCTTAAGAGGCAGTGGAAAGAGAGTGGAATGCGGATTGATAGGTGTACTGAGTAAGAGAAAAAATGATTTTTGAAGACTTTCAAAACAGAGAGAGGAAAAGTGTGGGCACCCTTGTCTGTGTATATTTGAAAAATCCCTTGTAAAATCTGACAGACACTTCACCATACCCGACTGAAAGCATTTGTACCCAACTATTTATCTGAAAATACATTTATTAGGGAGGGGTTTAACACCCCAAACAACCCCCTGGATCTACACCCCTGAACCCCCTCCTCCAATCTCTAAATCTGGCCCGAAGTCTTTTAATTCCTGTTGTGGGATCTGGTAGAAAGGACCCTACTGAAAGTAGAGAAAAAATATACATACATATAGATAGATAGAGGTGTGTGTATGTTGCATACTTAATAGCAATGAATGTTAATACACTAAGACCCTCATTAAGGATGGTCGTGTAATTCCTATGGGGTTAGTAACACTAGCTACAGATGTTTTAGCTATTGAGTTGGCTAATTCTATCTCCAAGTTTAACACATTTATTAGAATACTGATTTAGTATCTTCAGCATCTCCTTAGCTTTCATCACACAGTACATCAAAAAGCAAAGTGATGCACATGCCATTCATATTAGGGCTCTCATTTCTATTTATTACAGTGAAAAAGCAGCCCGAAATATTAAAGATAATTTGATACAGTTGTTGCAGAGTAGAGTAAGTTTACATCATTTACCTAACAGGTGATGGTATTGGTGCCTTCACGTGTCGCACAGGTGAAGGGGACTGTCTAATAGGTGATGGAGACTGTTGACGTGCCATATGAACTTTAGCAGCAATCATTGGCGGCGTTGGTGACTTTGACGTAGGCTTTGGAGGTGTTCGAGGAGGCTGTTTGTGGGGCAGCTGCAGTCCTAGGCTGCCTTCTACAAGCATTTCAACAGTGGTTGTAGATTTTGCATCATAATGAGACTCTATCCTCTGTAATGCAAGTGAGAAACATCCATGTGAAATTATTTTTCAAAATGAGCATCTGGCTTCTCATAACTATTCAAGAGGACAAAGGTTTACCTGTTCTGTTCTTGTTTGTCTTGTTTGGGAAATCTGAGCAGTAGACATAATTGTCTTTGTCTTTTTAGCGGGTATTTCTTCATCAGCTATGAAAATAAAAGTCAACAACAGTCAGAAAATATTTTGTACGTTCTATGAGTCACAGGTATGGATGTTCTTGGCTCACTAAAACATTTCAAGGCCACCTTTATCAGTCATGATTTGTGTGATGCAGCTATCAATATATGACATTCAAGGGAAAAGTGCTCTGCAACCCTAACTGCAATGAAAAGGCTAAACTTGAGTAAAGTGATTCACTTCACATTTGCACGCTAAGGGACCAAATCATTTCCCTGCAATCCTCACTAATAAATGACACCTGATTAGGTATAACGATACAATAAGTCAATTTGAGACTGTAAATCTGTGGTGCGGACTGGCATCTTTTGTATATAAAGGACGTCCCATACTCAGCAGCCAGTCGACAGAACACCTCTAAAACATAAATTGACAATTTCTCTCTCTATTATAATCTATTGTGACTAATGTATTTATTAACACTTGCCTAACTGCTAGGGTACGGTATCATACATTATGAATGTTTATTAACTATATGAGTATTTTGTTGATATTTAGGCATAAGAAAACAAACACAATATTTCTTAATCATTATAAAAAGGATGCAAACTGGGTGAACCAAATCGGAGGAAAAGGATCTCACGGGCTGTCAATCACATTGTTTTGCTAATCACAACTTTCAAAGAGGGGATGGCCTGTTTTTGGCTGGTAAGGTAAAGGCAACAGGTGAGACGAAAGTAGGTAACCAGTTCATATGCAAATCCAAAAGAAGAAACTGAAGAATGGATACAGTGAGAGTTAGGATGGGGCATATGGATTGCAATAATAATAAACAGAAATTTATTCTCAAAGCCTTCAGTTGATGATTGAATATAAGGAGTGTTACATGATCCTTTTATTGACGTAAATTGTAATCAGTGGTGTCGCTAGAGGGGGTGTCAGATGGAGACTGTGAACCAGTCCTGCTCTCCTTGCTACTGCAACTGGACAGCTGGTGAATGTACTTGGAGGCACACAGAAAAACAGACACTGCACCTTGCCAAACACCAGAAAAAGACTGGAGTTAGGGGATAACAGGACCTGGTGTCAATCGCTCGAAACCAACCTTACTGGTCTTAGGCAGTTAGACCTTCTTGCACAGCCATCCAACACGTGTTTTGAGGGATAACCCTCTTCTTCAGGGCTAATATTCCAATATCTGATATTTAAAGACAATAGTTGCATCCAATCTATATATATCACAAGGAACAATTTAAAAGATTAAATCCAATAATGCCACATTCCAGTATCAGTAATCCTACTGTATCTACATAACTCAGCTCACTCCCGCTTGCGTATATTATGAGATGTATACCGATTGGATGCAACTATCGTTTTTAAATATCACATATTCAAATTAAAATATATTTTATACAGGAACCTCGATTTCACATGGCTGTTCAATAACACTGAAGTTAAGAATATGTATCTAGAAAGTGACAAGTGCCCTGTTACTTAAAGAATGTAAACTTTGTAATATTGATAGCTCTGCCATTTCTTTACCAACAACTGAAGAAATCAGCAAGCAACCAACAAACACACAAGATGCACAGTGACTTTAGTCCAGAGTAGATGTTGGTTTGTGGGTGGAATGTGTAATCTGTACCTTGAACTGTGAGTTCAGCTGTGGAAGTGGCACGTCCAACACTATTCGTAGCATTTACGGAATAGGTTCCAGAATCTTCAGGATACACTTCTGCAATTATTAAACTGTAGTGGTCTCCATCTTGTAAAATTTGAAAATCAAGGGAGCTCTGGATTTCAGCCCCCTCTCTGTAGAACTTCACCACAGGTGTAGGGATTCCAGTCACTCTGACGTTTAGGCGAACTTGACTGCCTTGTCTTACTGTCAAGCTCTGTAGTCGTTGTATGAAGTTAGGAGGTGCTGTTTCAGCTGCAAGTTTGGGAAATAAATCCAAGTCAACAAAATTTACCAATACAATCCAAGAAGAAATGTATATTTAGATAGATATTTTTTGAACGTTTTCTTTCAATCATCTAACAGTAGCACGTTGCTCACCAATACCAATATCATAATTACTGTAATTAACTTAGTGGAGTTTTATGATATTTGAGAATGTGTGCCATGTGAATAAGCTTTCCAAATGCTGGGTCGTCTCAGTTCAGAGTGCAAGTTCATATTTTTTCAATTTGAAAATTGAATTTGCACCGATAATGCTGCTTTTGGCACGCCTGCGTGTCACATAGGGATGTAAACGGCTTTATTAAAGGAGACCCTGCATGTTGTGCTCCATGAATTGCAACCTTGTGGTTACCAATTGGGCTGATAGCTTCTTGGGCGAAAGTATGCTTAGCTGTATTATATATCTCATAGATAGTGGTGATACATCTTAATTGTGAAAAATTGGCACTTCAGAGATAATGGCCAATCCAGTAACAGGGGAAGGCACAGGCAGAATTATAATTTGACAGAACAGTTTGCCCGTACAAAGATCTAACCCCATCCTCAACGACAGATGACGTGTATAAAATGATTAAATGGTATTCGTCATCTATTTAATGTTTTCAACCAACTCCAATAGGCTAACAAGCACTCTACAGTAATCCCACTTCACAGTCTGCCATACCTGTCGTTAGTAGTTCGGCTGTACTAGTTACTTGTCCTGCTCCGTTGGCGGCTCGTACGGAATATCTTCCACTGTTGGCTGCTGACACGGCGGGGATCGTCAATTTAGCGCGGCCTTCACTAAATGAGATCTGCACGCCGGGCAGAGTTGCAGGGGAGATTACCTGGCCATCCCGAAACCAGCTCACCTCAGGAGCCGGAAAACCTACAGCGGAAGCAGAAGAAAGGGGGGCGGTTACGCCATCACGCTTACATGGAATCAATGTTAAACACGGCTTGCCGCAAAGTGGATTGGTGATCTCAAGCCAAAATGCATTTTATCTTTTTTTTTCTCTGATTTGAAATCTTGCTGTTGATTTGGAGACTGCCACAATTTGAGGTCAAACATAAAATAAACACGTGGATGAGGAAACAAAACGCCTCTTGGTGCAGAACCTCTGCAGTTTAAATTAATCGTACCAGCAACTGTTTTTTTTCAGACTCTGTCACATATCAATGACAATAAAGGTTTTTTATTGTGCTCCATCTTTTCAGTGAGCGGGTAAAACCAAGGACATAGCAGTTAAGTTGTCATATTGTATTTCATCGAATGTGTACATTTTCTTTATCAAGTCAGACAGTGCAGACTGCCAATAGTCAAGTATTCTCTAGTAGCAAAGGGCTTGGCGGATGAATATGTTTTACACAATATGTACAACCAGAGCTCAGGCTCCTTTCAGTATCGTGTATACACGCACGCACGCACACACACTCTCTCGCGCTCTCTCTATTTGGAAACTAGGGAATTATATGTACACGCAGAGAGATATTGGCAGAGTGGGAGAGAGAGAGAGAAACTGTCACTGAGTGATTCTGGTGGCAATGTACTCATGGATGTCGGAAGCCAATTGCCACGTGTTTGTAAATGCCACCAAAACACCAAGATTACATGTTTTTTTCTGTGGTTTTTATAGTAGCATGAGAAGAGCGTTCTATCAAACAGGGTCATGTTTATTGAAACAAGGGCACTGGTTACGACTGCCTGCAAATCACGTTTTGGGTGCAAACTCCCATTTGTGCACACACCAGGATGACAAGCTGGCCACCACTTGAGCTTGATCTGAGAGAAATAGTGCAATATAATATTTTATGGAAACTTTTACTAATTGCAATCAGCTCCCAATGTTAGCTCTGCTTTGTTTTCCGAGCTCAGATTTCTATAACCAGAATGAGTCTTTTAAGAAAGCAGACTATTTTATAGAAACAATAGTCTTAGCTACATAAATAACTAAATTTCCATCCTTTTTTCTACAATCACACACTATAGTGCACTATTCAGCTTACTGCTTTCAATTACTGCACCAAATTCGACATGTAATATGAAAATATGTAACAGGTAGCTTTTGTAATAGTTACTATATTGCCATATTCGGTTCCTTCATGACATTTAAAAACCACAATGTCTTCGATCTTGTGATTTATCATAACAAAACCTCAGTGGCATAAAGGACTATATTTCACAGATACCCGTTATGCATGGATTTTGCCTCTCTTTCTATTTCTCTCTTTATTAATACACCATATTTTGCAACGCAACTTGGTAGCTTAACTAGTCTAGAATATTAATGGATCTTTGGGAAGCTACTATGGAGATGAAGGATTTCCAGACTTCTTTGTAAAATAAACATGGGCCATTTATATCAAAGCATATTTAAATCCACTGCCAGACATAACAACAGTTGATAAATGTTGGAAAGTGGATTATTGGTAAGGGCAGGTAATTACCTACACTGAGCAATAGGCCACTAACCCCCACTAGGTCCAGTCAGGTCTCAATAAATTAATCCCAGCTCAACCCTTGGTAGCTTGGCAACGAGTGACAAGGCTTAACATAGGAGACAGGTGTGTAAAGCATTTAAAAATCACAAAACATAATAAAAATCCAACACCAATTTATAAAAATAGATTATATTTTTATCTTTAAGACGACAGTAAAACAACCAAAAATCCAATAAAGGGAACCGGAGATATGAAAATTTAAAGATTGAATGTTTTTTAGCGCATAGAAACTAAAAGCGTCAAATCTAGACATCTGGTCGCACTTGACCGGGGCAAAGTCAAAATTTGAGGTCCACCGCGATGGAGACCTGCTTGGCTAAAGTAAGCGGGAGGCTTTGTTCAACGTTTTACCTTACAACTTAATCTTTTCTTGAAGATTTTCTTCATCTGGACGAAGTCACAAGTCAGATCCGACCTCCCTGGAGCACTCTCCGGATACGCATAGCAGGAGACCTCAGAGAAGAATTCGACCTTCGGACTTAGAATATTTTCTGTGACAGAAATCTTCGTCAGGGACAAACTTGAAATTGAATCAGACCTCCATGGAACCCTCTTCGGTTACCCTGCGTAGGAAGCCTCGGTCAATTTTTTACGTTCAGACTTAGAAACTTTTTGGGAGCTTTTTCTCTCTGACGTCGGACAACCCTCCAAAGCAAACCGATTTTGAGCTGACATTGTGGGATTGCCTTACCACAAGCCCCCGGTGGATTTCTGGAAGTCTGGAGATCTGGAGTTTTTCAGCAGGACGAACCTGCAAGTCAGGCCAGGTCGTGTTTGGCGTAAGCCGGCTTGACTCAAGACGTCAAGTAGGTCCACTTATGGAGCTTTTTTCCAAAAGTTCTCCAATCTTCTCCAAACTTCTGGATCTTCTCCCAGATGGTCTTTGAAGGTCCTTTAGGAGTCCACAACTCACCCCAAGGTTGCAGAAGTTCTGAGTTGTTCCTTGAGGGTTAGGACTCCAACCTCCAGAATGCACCTGGCTCAAATCCAAAATTGACCAATATCCACTGGTCAGCTGGTCAATTTCTTTAAACTTTGATGCCAGGGACTCTGGTCATCTGTTTTCTACCTGTAGCAAACAGGGAGTCCCTTCTTGAACCAGTTGAAGACAGGCAAAGTCCTTTTATTGGTGAAGTGCAAGTGAGCACCTGGTAGAGTCCTTCAGAGTGCAGTTTCCAGGTGCAGGTCAGGGGTCCAGCAGGGCAGATTTTCTTCTTGTCTTGGTTCCTCGTAGGGATCTGAGGTGGGGGCGCAGCTCTGTCAATTTGATCCTTGCTCCTGGGGTGGAAATCAGTGTGTGCCAACTGTCCAATTACAACCAGGCCACCACCCTCTAGGATGATCACTTCCTGGGAAGTGTGGCAAAAATCAATTCCAGGTAACGACATTCCTCAAAAATCCAAAATGGCAGGAATTCAATCTCAGAGGTTAGGTCTGGCTGTGCCCACCCACTGGTGTGGCTAAGTTCCCCTAGCACTCCCATTTCCAGCCCTCTCCTAATCTAATCAGGGGGCACCTGGCTGTCTGGTTTTGCAGGAAATGGGGGAGGTCCAGTTGCAGGACCAAATGTCCTTCCCTCCTTTGAAGCACAGTTTGGCTGTTCTCCCCCATCCTGTTTCACCATCTGCTGGGCAGTTCTCCTCCCCAGGCACTTCCTTTATGTTCAGCCAAGGCCACTTCACCCCTCATCAAGGCAGCCTGGTCAGGCTGCCAGAGGATGGGCAATCAGAGAAGGGCACTAAAGAGCTGAAACTGGCAACTTTCAGGTAGAGTTCTAAAACTCTTTCCATGAGTTAGTTATATTAAATGTTAGTTATATTAAATTTAACAATGGTAATGGATTTATTATAACAATAAGTTTGATACCAAAATTGAAATATTTAGCTCCTTTTGAGACCTTATTAATTAAAAATAAAGTCTCTTCAGGTTATCCCGTGGAGCACATTCACTACAATCGGGGGAAACAAATTTAGCTATTTTTCCCTCACCAGGGCTTATAAAACATCTTTTATAAGTTCACTGCTTATAGTTACACTACAATCAACCCTGGGGGTACCTAGACCACACCTTAGGGGTGACCTACATGTAAGAATAAGGTAGCTTAAGACTTTGGAAGTACTTTTAATTCCAAAGTCGAATTTGGGATTAACAATAACTTAAAAGCAGCCAGTAAGGCAGGCCTGCCTTTAAAATTAAATGACCCTGGGCACCACAGCATGCACCTATGCGTGCACTACCTATCTTGAGGTCTCTAAACCTGTATGCCCTACCATATACTAGGGACTTAGATACATTGACATGGGCAATTACAATTAGCCTAATTTGCATAATCATTTTAATCAGAGCACAGGCCCTGGGACAGGTTAGCAGTGCCCAAGGCACCATCAGAGTTAGGAAAACACCAGCATGTGAAAAATGGGGGCAAAAAGTTAGGGGGCTTCTGTAATGAGCCAACTTCCTTAACAACACAGGCATACCCACCATTGAGCAGTGTCTGTGTTGGTAAACAAACCAATGCATTTCCCTAAACAGACCTTTATGTTAACATATAAAACACCTAGCAATGGTCAAAAGCAGCCATTTTGGTGCTAAATCAATTCCTGTGCTTCATAAAATGTATATTCATAAGTTACAAGTCATCTTATTCCTAGCCCACAGCCTACTCTCCTGTTGCTTAAATTCATCTCACTCAAACACAAAGTTTTCATTTAAGTAGCAACTTTTTAATTCTAAGTCGCTGAGACAAAGTGAATTTCATAAGTGTTTAGCCCTCAAATTGGCAGCAACAAAATTAAGATCTCATATACAAGAAAGAATCTTGGGGTGGACTCAAAACCTGTTGAAATGTGTTTTTAGTATATTTCTTTTAAAACGTCTTCTGCATCCAAAAGAATCTATGCCATTAAAATGATCCTTCAGCCACATGTATTTCTAAAGAGACATAAAAGTCCATATTGAACTCCATTCTCTGACTGTGATGAAAACCTCTGTGTAGTCCTAACTCTCTTTCTGTAAAGAATTGTTGACTTCTTATGTAATAAGATGAACACATTCCACCTAGACATCACTGTGGAAGAGGTCACTTTGAAGGCTGTTACTTGAGCATCTCTGCTTGCCACTGCCTCTCATTTCAGAATTCCAACTTCTTACAGAGGATTAATTTAATTGTTTACTCCCAGTCACTGTTTAAGCCACAAAGAAACCCTGGCATCATAATTTCAAAAGTATCTTCTTTTATAACCTTTATGATAGGAAACAAACTCTGTAACCTGGTTATCTGTCCCTTCACATCCAGTGATAATTATTGGTTATGACGTTTGAGGTAACATGGTGAGACGCAGGGGACAATTCCGTTTTTAATGTTCTCTTTTTTAGTATTTGACAAGGCATCCAGTCCTCTGACTAGACAGGATGCTAAATTCTCAGACACTAAAAAGAAACTGCAGTTGGAACCGGATGTTTAAAAAAGAGATGCTGAGGTAGACTTGCAAATCCACCTAACACAAGGATGCCAAAGCATCCAGCTGCTCTAATACAGTGGAAATATGTAACAGGTGAGAAGTCCTCTGGGAAGACTTGGTTGCATGTGCCCAAGAGACTCTAACTGATACTTTAGAGATTGCAGCCTGGAGAATGGTACTACTTATCTGATGGGCATGCTGAAAAATGTGACCCCTTTTGGAATGAAGAACTGGCTGTTATAAAAAATGTCACTGGTACGTTGAGCCACCTGATTACTTAGTGGCTCTGCATGGAGCTATCAGTGAATTGCTACAGGTATCATATCGGAAGAAAAATATAAGACCATTATTAGTGTCAACTGCAAAGTGCTTGAATTCAGTAAGACCTTCATATTAAAAAATGATGGTGGAATAAAGTGTGAAACCGTTGATATGGGGCACCAGGGATATTAAAACAGACTAATTTTCAAACAATTAGTACAAGTTAGTCGGAATTAAATAGATAGCATTATGAAGGCCACAAAATGACTTCAAAGTATAGGAAAGTTTAAGAAAGCAAACTGATGGCTTTGTTATAACTGATAAGGAATGCGCATCCAAATCAATGTGGATTAAAAATCAGACCATGTCCCCAACCCTGGGATGTGGTTCAATATGTAGCATATGTAATCTAAGACATGTGTACTAATGCAACCTAGTTAATTAACTAAAATACATGAAAAATATGTGTTAGAGAAAAATATGAGTGGAAGAAACTCGAAGGAGAGGTGTAGCAATAATGAAAGTGGTATAGTGATATAAGAAGAGAACCAAAAGAGGTTTGGAATGAATGTGGTTTTAGTAAAAAAAAAAAAAAGGGGGGGTCCCTAGATAGCAGTATTGGAGTAATAAAAGTGATTATGTACCGATGAAAGAGTTGTTGATTCTCTCAAAGAGGTGTTGTGGTACAGAAGGTTAATTTGGGGTCAGAAAGATATTATGCAACATTTAAAGAGGTGGTATATCTAAGAAAGAGGTGAAGAGAAGAGCCTATGAAAGCCATAATTCAACAATGAAGAGTTCACCAATAAATGAACTGTGCTGGAGAAATTTAAAAAAGCTGGTCAGTAAAAGTAGTAGAATAAAGCTGGGACAGCATACGATTATGAAGGAGTGAAACAGCTACTTTGTGTATGAAAATGTGCTGGGACACAGAAGAAGGTGCTTCTTGGTGTAAAGCATGGTAGGGCAATACAATATGGGATTGGGTTAGGGAAATGTCCACTGGGGAAAGTTAAGTAGGTGGTGGGACATTAAAAAGTCCAATCTAATAAATGGTAGGAATGGAGAAATAGCTACGTTTAGTGAGGGACCATGGATTAAACAGCTAAGTCTTTCCTTGTCTTAGAATATTTTACACCTCTCATTTTATTGAAGATCATGACCAGGTTCACTTCTCATAATATTTAAGAATGTTCATGTTGGACTGGGCCCTTTTTGCAGGGTCATCCCTAAATTTTTGCCTTCCTGCTCCTATTTTTCTGACCTCTTTTTGTTGGCTCTATGACTCTGAGCACTTTATGACTTCTGACCAGTGTTAAAGTGCCGGTGCTCTCCCTTCTAAATTTAATATGAGTGGCTTACACCTAATTGGCACATTTAATTGACATGTAAATCCCTTGTACAGTGGTATCCCTATACCCATGGCCGGTAAATGAAATGCTACTAGTAGGCCTGCAGCTTGGCTTGCGCCACCCACAGAAGTAGCCTTTCAAATCTGTCTCAGGCCTGCTACCTCAGGGCCTGCATGCGCAGTTTACTGCCACTGGGACCTGACATCTAAATTTACTTGCCAGGCCTGGAACTCCCCTTTTACTACATATAAGTCACCGCTAAGGTAGGCCCTAGCTATCCCTATGGGCAGGGTCCTGTGTATGTAAATGGTAGGACATATGTATTTATGTACTACATGTCCTGGTAGTGACAGCCTATCTAGTTTCTCACTACTGCGAGTGCTGCCTCTCTCATAGGATTGCTTTGGAAATTCCCTAACAAATGTCTAAGTGGTATTATCTCATCTTTGAGGTGTAGTGTAGGCTTGTTTGGTATGGTTGTAATGGTATTGAGAAATGCTGCTTACTGGTGTAGGTGGATTTTTTATTACCATTATAGAAATGCCACTCTTAGAAAGTAAGCATTTCTCTGTGTTTATGACTCTGGTGTTTTGCAGCTTGCCTCCAATCCACTTGTGGGGCAGAGTGACAGCTGGGCTTTGTGCATACTTTTCAGACAGCCTGTACAAAGGGAGGGTGGAGGTGTCACAAGAGAGTGTCTGTATACTGAATGGCCTTCCTAGGCTGGGAGAAGGAGAGGCAGGGCATGCATGCATCTGTAAAGGATGTGCCCTGACTTAAAAAACAAATGGCTCGTTTACCCTCTGTTGATGTCTGGAGGCAGTGCTGGAGAAGAGAGGGGACATTCCTCCAACCGGTTAGGGCTGATTGGAACCCCCTTTTCCCTCTTTTGTGGAGACTCTGCAAAATGAGTACAAGTAAAAGGGGTTTTCCCCCACAATTTGGGACACTAATAAACTAAGGGACTGGACACTGGAGGCTGCAGGAAGGACTCACCAGGAACCTGCCTTGGAACTGTGCTGCTGTTGTGCTGACCAGTGACCTGCTAAGGCGTCTCAACCCTTGTGCTGGCCTGCTTGTTGAGACCTGGCAGCCCTGTGCCCATTGTTGTCTCCAGGGCCTGGGAGGTCTGCCCCCTCCCCCCCCACAGTCACCTTCTAAAAAAGAAAGAAGCGTTTTATCCTTGGATTCCAAACGTGTGAAGAGCGCTTTATTTTATTTTACCTTCCAAGCGTGTGAAGAGTGCTTTATTTTATTTTGCATCCCAAATGCATGAAGAGTGCTTTACTTTGTCCTCCAGGGCACATGGAAGTGCCACTGGATCACCCTGTGGATGCCCCCCGGTCCAGGAGAAATGAAGGAGAGCAGTTAGCAGTGATTTATCGAGCGAGGATGAGGTGCGCTTTTAGAGGTGCCCCTGGGGCACAAGCCAGCCCCTGCTTCGGTGCAATCATCGCCGCGGCCCCGGCCGCCTAGAGAAGAGGAGTACTGCGACTCTCCGAAACCTCCCAGGAGACTGCTGCCTGAGGCCGAGCCAGTCAAGAGGGGGTGGCGGCCCCCGAAGGTACATGGACGGGAGCAGAGTGTTGTCCCCATGCTGGGGCATACTTTCTCTGGCATTTGTCCCTGCAGTGGGAGTCAGGAGTGCCTCTCTGATCATCTTTTGTCCCTCGCTGGGCAGGAGAGGAGCCTCAATGGAGGTCCCGCCTGGCAGAGGGTTGCATGTTTGAAGCAGCCTCCATGAGAGAAGTGGGGTCGCTTCCCTGGTAGTTCCCACATTGGCTGCCTACCTTTTCTGGCACAACATATTTGGTGCAGTGAGCAGGACGGGGTGGCAACCCCTAACGGAGGTCCCCGATCCTGCTAGAGTGATTAAGTTATTTACAGCATTACCTGCAATAGGCGCGCAAGAGTGCCTCGTTTTGTGTAATATAAGAGGACAATCTGTGGTTTATGTGTTCCCCTGATTCATAGTGGTATGATATGAGGTGTGCACTACTAGGGGGTACTGAGCAATGTATAGAGGTTAATGTTTCCTATGACTTTTGCCATATAGGAATGTTACCAGGATAGGTGCATCCAGAGTGATATCTTGGTATTCATGATAATGTGTTTTCTATGACATGGGCATTCTTGGCAGTAATGATGACGGGAAAACCTGTCTCCCAAATTCCTGACAGGGTGGCCATTGCCATATTTGAGACCACCCCGCCTGACCTATTAGGAATTTACAGCTAGGCCGGCAGGCAGAAACCTCGGTTACTGGCTCATAATCGAGCCGGCGGCAATGCTGTAGCCGCAGGGTGCACAGCAGACAGTGAACATTGCGAGGGTGCTGGGCAGGGGGAGTCCTGCGCCTGTTCTCTGCCAGCCTTTTCATGGAAGTGAAACCACCATGAAAAGGCTGGCGGAGAACAAGGTTGTAATCCGCAGGGTTTATGATCTCTGCCGCCACCGCCAGGCCTTCGGGATCACCGATCCCGGTGGTGCTGGCAGAACCCTGGCGGTCTGACCACTAGGATCTTTATGTGCCGGTCTGACTGCCACTGCGGGGCTGGCGGTCTGTTGACCGCCAGCCTCATAATGAGTCCCCAAGTTACTACAGGAAGTCATTTTACGCAGAGGTATAGCTACTTGTATTCCATCAGTTAGGCAATTTATTAGTCTATTACAAGAAATTTTGTCTTGGGATGTCTGAAAATCATATCTGGACAATCAGAAAAATCTCAAAGTTGTTTCTTTTATGTCAGTTTGTACCAATTCTAGATTGTATCAAGAGGCATAGATTTTGCCACAACTACAATCCTGGGTGCCATCATCTACTAGCTAGGCAGTGAGACATTACACCATTTTTTGCAAATAATGGTTTCTAAAGTTGTTGATACTAAGCTCTAAAAAGAAAGCAGCCCAACTGGATTTGAGACCATATGCATTTTGCAGAGAACACGAGGTTCAATCCTAGCTTACATTTAAATACTCTATTGTTGTTATTTGATCTGGTAAGTGGGAGATGTATGGATAGATATATTTTGAACTCAAATAATTTAAATTAAGGGAAATTAACAACTTCTTTCCCAAATAGGCCTGATCTCTCCTCGTGGAGGTTTGAGTTCCTAAAGATTTCAGTTCTCACGTCAAGAGAAATATTTTAACACTTTAATCCACTTTAATACTATGAAATCCTATTCTTTTTAACTAGTTTGGTGCTTGTTTAAACACAATTTAGGGATTTTATTGTGCTCCTCTGATGAAAGCAAATGTTGGTATCCCAAAGAGATCAAATCAAGTGTAAGTCTAACCTGAATCAGTATGTAGGGAGGAAGGCTGAATATACATTTCAAAGAGCGGTCCTCTATTAATTCTGGAAAGGGTATATGATCCTAAACTAATAATCCCATTCAACACAAAACCTGAAAAAGATGTTTCCTCTTAAATGCAGTTATATTGGGCAGCATTCAAGAACTGCCAAAGACAATATTATATTTGTGTAGTCCTGCGTATTGATGTCAAGGCCCACAATGTTGCACAATTTACGTGATCTGACAATTTCAGAGATTTACAAAAGGCCAGACATTTCCTCCACTCTATTTCCACCCAATTGCCAGATCATAATTCTAAGTCTATATTGTTAGTTCTGTCAAGATTAGGGGCTTGATTACGACTTTAGCAGAGGGGATATCATGTCCGCCATATTACAAGTTCCATTTTGAGAGGAATGTCTTACTCCCTGATAACTACCAGGGAAGTTTGGTGAATATAAGGCAAACAGGACTGCTCAGAGCAACTGGGATTCTACTTCAAAGACTACCTTTACAATCAACCTCTACATGTGCAGTAAAGCCACCCAACGTTTCTGCAAAGATGCACAGCAACATTGTGCCTGTTTAAAGACAGTCAAGAGGCAAGAATTCAAGAAATCTAAATACAGGCTATTTCATCCCCAGACACCTAAGTCTGTGTCTGCATCCCTTCATTCACATGCAATTCATGCTATTCTCTTCACACATGTTCACACCTCAGGAGAGGATTGGTGTATTTTTCTATAGAGAACATTTGGAACTTCAGTCTCACCATAATAGAACTCTCCAACTGTACTCAGCAACAAGATAGAATGAAATGTGCTGTCTGGGGGTAACAGAGTTGCTGGTTTCAATTTTCACTTGTAATAGCCACACATTTGATTAAGTTAACGCATCAAAGTCTGATAAATGATTTAAAATGGATAGAAACATGGTGCCTTGTCCACCAAACATTTCACCATAAAGTAATATTTGTTCCACTTAGCCAGGCTTCCAATTATTGCTTATTCCAACACATTTCTCTCAGCCACATTAAGAATGTTTCTATCGTTACATATTCTAACCTTACCATCTCACATAAAAATATTACCTCCACCAATAATGTATACAAAAACATGTTATTAGGGTACCAGTGTACTACATGACATAACACAGAGATTAGGAAGTGACGTTAAATTAACATCTATCTGTAATGGCTACCACAACACATATTCTATGTGCAAAAAAACATGCCATTGATTTAGGACTGTTATAGCCAATTGTGAACCAGCCTCAACTCCATGATCAATTAAACTTAATTTTCTCATTTACCAACATGCCAGGGCCACACGGGTGAAGGAAGGTATGGGGGGGTTATCCAATTAATATCCAGACATCACTGATAATCCTGCCAAATGAACAGCTAATTTGTAACTGTTCCCATTCCGTACTTGAACATATCAAGAAAGACCAACAAAGTGTTGAAATACTGTTATGACATGGTAAGTACTTAATATCACCCATTTAATTAATCGATTGGCTAGACATCAAGCAGCTTCTCCAGAAACTTCAATAAGTCAGTGAAAAGAAGATCAGCAAACCATGTTAGGTGCTGCAGTTCTGGTATTATTTTCAGTGTTTGGACAAAATATTGCATTTTAAATATTGAGATACAGAAATATCAGAAAAAATAGTGTAATACAAAAATATCATGATGCAGAAATATTGCTGACAAGAATATAGATTTTGTAGGAAAATAATACAATTTTCAAGAATATCTATGTTGTTAATGTCATTTTCAATAATGTAGTTGTAAGAAATATCGTTGTTAATTATCTTTTTGTGTTTTAGTTCATATATTAATTGTATATGTTAAATGTTGTTTGTATAATTGTTGACAATATTTTTAAACAGAGTTTGTAATTTTAAGTGATTCATAATTTTTAATTTCATTGCTAATAGTGAAATAAAGTGCCATAGCGAGTTGTGAGGTTGGCAAGTGTACAGGGTGGCAAGTTAATTGAGTATAATTATTCAGCAATTAATTGCTAATTTATTGCTAATTATTGAATTCATTATTAATTATGAAATTGTGTAATTATTATAGTTTTTAAGTTATACTTAGGGGCGGGTTGTTGGGTTTGTATTGGTATAGGGTGATAAGTTCATTCCGTAACAATTAATTAACAGTTATTTATTAATTTTGTATTAATTATTTAATTGATTATTAATGATATAAACTGCTTAATTAATAATTATGTTTTAAAGTTGTATATTAGGTGTGGGCTATTGTGTTTATACGGATATAGGGTGGTAAGCGGTTTAAGTAAAATTAATAATTGACAATTATATATTAATCATTATTTAATTGATTACTAAATATGTTAATTGTGGTGTACTTATTTATTTTAGTTACATTTTAAGTGTGGGCTGCTAGTTCTGTTGGAGTATTGCGTGGGAACTTAATTAAAAAATAAATTAATAACATTTTTAACTTATAAGTAAAATGTGCACAAATTATGTATAGAGTTTAATTGTTTTCTAATGTTATATATACATGTTTTCCTATTAAGTGTTTTATATTTCAGGGCAACTAATAGTGTTTTTAAAATATGTTATATGTTTGGAGTGAAGTACTTTCCCTACTTCTGCACAGACTGGAGTGGAAATAATAAATATACCCCTCTGGAGTCAAACATGTTCCCTACAGTTACATAGAATGTAGTGGGAATAGTAAATGTAACTTCTCTGAAGTCCAATGCTTTTCATACTGTTGCACAGACCGGGGGGAGAATAGTACATTTTACCCCTTTGAATTCCAATGCTTTCCCTACTGTTGCACAGACTGGAGTAAGAATAGTAAATGTAACCCCTCCAAAGTCCAATGTTTTCTCTACTGTTATACAGATTGAAGTGGGAATAGTACATTTTACCCCTTCGAAGTCCAAGGCTTCTACTATTGCAAATGCTGGAGTAGGAATAGTATATTTTACTCCTCTGAAGTCCAACATTTTCCCCACTACTGCACAGACTGGAGTAGGAATAGTACATCTTGTATTTAAGTTAATTGTTCTTATAATTGTTGGACTATATTTATTATTGTGTTTAATTTTATATTATTTGTTTATATATGTTTTAAATGTTTGTAATATTTTTTATATTTTATATTTTATAGTTTTTTAATTTGATTCATTTAGCGATTTATTTTTATATTTTATTTAATTACAATTTATATAATTAATATGATAATTTATGTTAAAGTATTGTAGTTGTGTGTAGTTGTGCTTTAATATTTTTTTATGCTTCATTTAAATACACAAATACATGTATTTATATATTTATGCTTCTTATGTAGTAAACTTATGTAGTAAATTAAAAAATAATTTAAAAAATGTAATATAAATATATCTTTTTATTATAGTGTTACAAAATATATATATAAATATATATATATATAACCTTAGACACTCCTTCCAATATCAGGAGAACCAGGACACCTCCAATATGAAAATTCAGTTTATTTCAGCACAAAATCCAACGCGTTTCGGCAACAGCCTTACTCATGGTGAGTAAGGCTGTTGCCGAAACGCGTTGGATTTTGTGCTGAAATAAACTGAATTTTCATATTGGAGGTGTCCTGGTTCTCCTGATATTGGAAGGAGTGTCTAAGGTTATATTAGGGTCTCTCGGAACCCATCCAGGACCGCTGTGTGGAGCACCTGCATTCCGGGACTTGGTTACGAATATATATATATATATATATATATATATATATACACTAAACTTTCAACTGGAGTTAGAGATGCTCTTGATTTCGGTGGTCCGAAATGGGCTCCGGTAGCCCTAATAATTCACGCAACAACTCTTCTCATGTGAAAAGAAGTCCCGGACACTCGTAGCTGCATTTGCCAAATTTAATATTGCAGACGGTTTACACCCAATGCATTTCGGCCGTAGCCTTGCTCAAAAAGCCTTAAAGCATAGCTGCTACTTCACTTATCTGCCTTTGACACTCATTCAGATCCCAAAAATGTGGTACTACCCAGGCAAGGCTGAACTGGATTGGATATTTGCTCCCACAGTTTCTTGCACATAGAAGACTTCAAACATACTGTCTACTTTTTATTATGGGGTTCCGGACATCAGTTTTAAATGGCCTCTTGTCTCCTGCACTAACCTCATTTTGAACTAGAAAATACAACTTGCACATGAACAATTCAGAACCTCAGCAAAGGAAGGGCTGTAGTGAACCCCACGATGGGGCCTTTTCAGTTATTTCCATAGTTTTCAACAGCCTCTCTGCTTGTATGGTGCTCTCCACACCATTATCCTCACTGTGAAGAGCTGCGTTACCCGTCACGTTTAACATTCTACCAACAGAGTTTCCTAATGAAAGATGTCTGCTTCCACCTTGCCATACATCACATTTGTGTAACTTTTAAAGTAAAACCTGACACTTTTCTGGATTGTGTCCATAAATATTACAGAATGAATACACCAACATGGTGTCATGATCCCTTGACAATCACGCTAATTGCAGGTTCTCAAATATCTATCACATTAACTTTTTATTCACTGATTATCATCAACCTCTAAGTTAACTCTACAATCATATGTCAATATCCACGTACTGGCCTATATTTACTAATGCTCTCATTAGTGTACCACACTGTACACTGTACCATGTTTTATTAAATTTAAAAATGTCAAAGGAATACCCTTGCTTCATCATATCTGTGGGCCTTTAGAATAAGTAACAAAGATTAATTTTAAAGCATTTATTGTTGAGAACAACACAAAAATGACGTAAAGTGATCAGAATTAACCTTATGGGTTTTTGTGATTGTAGGTAACAAAACAGTACTGACACATGAAACTCCTATTCGTGTCACAGTAATATGAGTACATGGAAACCAACGCGCAGTTGTCAGAATATAAATGAAAATAACATTGTTCTGCGAGGATATCTGCAGCCCTCAATCATTTTCAAGAGCTATTTAAGAGCACTCCGAACATCATTAATGCACACAAAGTTAGCATCCAGTCTTATGCCAATGACAGTGAACATATGATTCAAAGTCGCAAGTAAATTTAATAATCCTAGCCTATGTCTGAAAACACAAGAACAGTGGAAGGGTAAACACACTTTCGTTTATATTTTTAATTTTTAACTATAACCCCACTTGTCTTCTAAATTTCACTACGGTCCAACACACCTAATGACCATTATAAATATCTACACTTAGCACCACACCTGTGAGACAAATGAAATGCTGACTGTCTTAGAACAGAAATATTGAGAGTTTGATTTGGAGAGATGCTAAACAAAGCAAAGTGTTGCGAAGCGTTGCAAAGCAACTCAAACAGGAGTCATGGGTTAACTTTCAAATGCAAAACCTATTTTGCACTAAAGGATTATTTTTGAGATTGTTCAAAATCACTTTGAGGCACTCCCCTGCTAATGTATGCAGTGTGGGGTGTGCCTGGGGCAGGCCAGTGCAAAAACCTTACATTTGGTATAGATCTCTGGCCTAGAGGCTAAGTTACAGTGGGTTGCAAGCTATCTTTAATATTGCTATCTTGAAAGAAATATGAACATATTTGCTTTATTGGTATTGTTGAATATATTTCACACTATCAGGCAGTCATTACAGATGCCCAGTTTCACTCATTTGCTAGGTTCACCACTAAAATATTCACATGGCCATAATGCACTCTAGGTGCTCTGCTAACCTTATGGCTATGTCAGCGGTATGTAAAATATAAATGTAGAGCAAGGGAGTACTTTCATTAAAATATTGATTATCTTTTATTTTGTAACATTAATTTATACACGTATGTGTCTATTTACAGAGGTAAGTTACACTTGTAAGTAACTTACACATGCAAATTTATACTTACACATTTGAGCAACTATACTACTTTTGAATGTTCACAAAATCCGAATGCAAAGTTACACAGAAGTGTCGACTTACACATCTCCACTCCATTAAAAAGGGTAAAGCCAAATTTACAAGTGTAAGTTACTACTACACATGGCCAACTGCTGGTAGTGCAAAAGCCTTCCATAGAAAAAATGGAGGTAGGAACGTAAAATAAACCCCGTAGGAATTATTACTAAACTAAACTAAATGATTTAAAACAGTTAAAAATATAAGAAGGCATGATTATAATAAAAATGTTTCTGGGGTTTACATTCTAAAATAAATGTCCACTTAAAGTAAAAGGAAAATGCATTATTATTAAAAGTGATGCATAGAACTAAAGATAATGTAATGATATTAAGTGAAATGTATTAGTACATTTTTTAATGCAAAAAGGTTGTATGGGATTTTATTTTACGTCCCTAACTCCATTAATTTCTATAGAAGGCTGTTGCAGTCTCATTGGTTCACCATGTGTGGCGCTGGACTTACTTCATCTATGAGCTCGGGTAATTTACTACCATTTTGAGTCCCTTTTTGGCTGTAGTAACTTTAGAAGTGCAGTTTATGAATAGGAATGGGCTTACTCTGTGGGTGGATAGACATTCCTCCCTAACCCTCACCTATGCCCTCCCTTAACCCCTCCTCACTCCTCCTTGTTCCTCTCTAAGTATTCCCATTTTCCAGCCATTCCTCTCTGCCTCGCCCACATTTACTATTAAAATATATACTTTACATGTGTACAGACTCCACACTTGGGTGGAGTCACCTGCACAGAAAAAAAGAAGAAAGGCAGAGACTAAACTCCGTACATAGGTTTTTGAATACCATTTTGTAATATGTTTTGTAGTACATTTAATCCTGTGGCATAATGAAACTTGATGGTCCCCCACAGTAAAGTATATGGAGGGCCCCCCCCCCCACCCCTGGTCTCAGCCAGGAGCTCTCAGGCCAGGTTACTGTACTGAGGGGACACCATGAGCTCAGGGTCCCCATTGTATCGCGGGGGCTTCAGGATCTAATGTTACGTCACTGATTTAATCTGGGATTTGTTGGGAAAATTCCAAAATCGAATTAATTCACCAAAAACACAATTGAACTCGTACTTTGGAAGGTTTCAAGTTTTCTGGCATCTGGTGAGTTTGCAGCTTTAAAAAAATGTATATAATTATATTTTTAAAAATGTGTAATTACTTATAAATGTTTACAATTATATTTTCTAATGCCTGGACAAGTATAATTAAAAATTTTCTCCAAGGCTACGTTTCTTGTGCTGGTATTCATTTTCGGGGCAAGGCTTGCTTTTAAATTTATGTAGACATTCGTGCAGGTTGGATTAGCACAAATGTAGTGTAATGAATGAACATCAGCGATAACATCTGGCGATCAGTTATACACAATGACCAATAAGTGGTGCCACTGCAACTCTTCCTCTAATATCTCCAAAAAGGACTTTGAACAGAGTCACCACTAGATACGTTCTCTCTTATTAAACAGCATCACCAATATATTATAACACATCGTCTTTAAACGGTAGCATCAGCATACTATGACATAATTGTCTTTGCACAGGAGAACCAGCATGGTATAATAGGACACCATCTTTGAACAGGAGCACTAACTCTATAAGACACCATCTTTGAAAGGGAGCACAAACCTACTGTAGGACGGCCATCTTTTAAAATGGGCACCAATATGCTATAAGGTAGCCATCTTTGAAAGTGAGCACCAACATTCTACAAGACAACAATCTTGGGACAGGAACCCACTACTCCCCTGTCCAATTCAGCAATTGGAACTTCTAGTGATATCTCATTTATTGATCATACATCTGAGAAACTGAGTTTTTGTAAAGATTATAAACAGAAACAAACATGCACTCTTTATTTTTTTTAAATCACTTGGTTGACGCATCACAGACTCTACCACTACTACTTGTAATGAATAGCAGAGTTTAAAAAAACACGTTGTGTAAGGTAATCCACATTTTGAAATCCACTTATTTTCTTTTTTTAAAGAGGTATGACTTTTTGATACGCATGTAAGATCTCCGTTTATTTTGAAAACCATACAAATGTACACTCATAACATGTTGTCCAAAACCTTCCACTTTAATTAACATTTCATTAACATTTATTAACATTTCCACTTAAAAAACTGACCCTCCTTGAAAGGATGCAAATGCAGGTATTTAGCACCGACATGTCAACCCGCTAGGCCAAGTAATATCATACACCGTTATGCAATGTTAAATCATGCAACAATTGTGTCACACATTTCTGCCATTGGTATGACATGGTGCCACTGAATGCTGTTATGTCTCTCGAAAAGAGTTTCGCAATTTTATTTCGCACTTTGGGGTTTCTAAACAGAGGTAAAGCGATTAATACTTGCTTTGTATGTACACTAACGTATATGGGAATAGTACAGGGTAGTAATGGATCGGTAAGAGTGGAACAACCGTATATTTTATTGTGTTCTCCTTGTAGAAACAAAACTAGATATTATGCGTTTTTGCATTTTTCTGCTAGCTTTATTTCAGAAGAATGTGTGCTGTGTGAAGAAGCCCTTGGTATCCAGGGTGGACTAATACAAGGGTACTCCTCAAAATACACAATTTGTGTAGATTTCCATGCCAATGTCAATTGCATTGTTTTGGTCCGACTCAAAATATGCGCTGCTTTTTTCTTGTTTCCTGAAAGGATGTATGTTACTTCAGGCTTAGATGTGATCTCAGAACTTCCAAGAGTGAGACATCCTTGCTCGTGAACAAATGCGTGAGTTTGAGGACATAAGAAAGTAATTCCTAATCCTAGAGTAAACTACTCACGGAAATTGCTTTGTGAATCAGGTTTCGAAATCCAGGAGCAAATCGTGGTTAAGGAAGGCATAAGGCACGATTACTTTCAGGAAAAGATTTGTGAATCTACACCACAAGATCCATTTACATCAACTCTATACATATCAGAGTTGGAAATGTACGGTGCAGTGATCTGCACAGATGTCTGTATCATTGATACTTACAGAGCCACACGTCATCCCTGCATTAGTTCGTCATGCTCATCATACGTTTATTGGCAAAAGAAGCCTATCCCCATACTGGAGAAGAGCTGTTTTTCTTTTCTTAAAACTCTTCAGCTCTGCCACGCTGGCACTGTTTCTGAGAACCCACCATGTGAAAAGACACACTCAGTATCCCAGCGGGGGCAACAGGTGGGTATTTCAGTGACAAATGCTGTAGCACCTCTAAAAGGCGGTCCTTTTCTCACACAACACTTTGGCGAACGAGGCTTTATCGCGCTTCACCGTGGATTTAGCCCCTCCTGCTCAGGTTCTGCTGATTTATGACCAGGGAGGAGCTATCCCAACCGAGAGAGCGCTCTGCAACCCAGGAGAGTGAGGTGGAGGGTAGAGACTGTTTTATTGACTTCAACTGGGCCCTGCGCTACGGGGTTCGTTTTATGTACTGATAAAATAAGCGACGGCTGCTTTAAATTCGAACATTCCTTGGAACTTAGTAAAAATATGCTGTAATATCTACTTGGCGGGGGGAAAAGAGCTGGTGACAACGGCTTCGCTGACGTAGCTATCATTAGTGCAGCAGGTTCAGTGTCACCTGGTGGGCCCAGATGTGTGACGGACCCGATGGCTCTTCTTATCCAACCAGCTGGGTAAAGGGCTATTTTCTTTGCTGGAAATAGGGCCCATGGCACTCGTTCTAAGCCTATGGCGCTAATGAAATAAAGGCACAAATATGCCGCTTTTTTATATATATGTTTTAATACGTGGTGGTGCATGAAAGAACATATTCCTTGGCGAATAGCATGTTTGACTGACTGTAATCCGTGGCATTAGCGCAGAGGCACAGAGGCCTTAGGTCTGGCTAATAATAGTGCGCCACTGCAGGAGAAATGCGCGCAGGCGGTCCCAGAGCATCCCTTCCGCTACACATGCCAATGCTGCTGGTCTGGTGTCTACTTTTAGCAAGAGTTGAGCCCGGTATCAGTTGCCGATGAGTCAGGCTGTGGGCGGGGCCTTCCAAGGCTGGGGCCTATGCTACTCCACTGGTAAAACTGAAGCTGCCACTAATATGCCTCATTTCCATAAATGCCAAGGATCCGAGCCTTCTAATCTATTATGTCACCAGTGAGGAACGGCGGGGGTAGAACAGCTCATCACCCCTATTTCTAGGGAATGACTCTCAGTTGAGATCACTGGCACTGCTTTTATGAGAACTAGAACGCCGACTGCACTAATGCTAACATAACTTAACAAAATAACATAAGATTATGCGTACTTGTAAAGTACATCTTTAACCAGTATTTAGCACAAACTAACAAATGTTATTACTTCCCAACTAAATGGTGCTCATTTTATCGACATCGGAGGGATGAAAGGCTGAGTGGGTCTTTCAAGGTTCAAAACTGTGGCCATGGAGCCAAACGCGAGTCACAGTAGTGGAAGCAGTAATCCACAAATGCAAGCAGGCCAGGCTCGAAACAAGTCTATGGGCAAATGACACCAAGCCCCTTATTTATACTTTTTTAGCGCCGCATTTTGACGCAAAAGCGGCGCAAACTCACAAAATACGATTGTATTTTGTGAGTTTGCGCCGCTTTTGCGTTAAAACATGACGTAAAAGTATAAATACGGGCCCAAGTCTCTTACTGTTGGAAAGGTCTAGTCACCCATTCTCCGGCCAAAGCCCAAACTGTACGAACTACGAACACAGGAGCATATACCGTTTCTATAAGTTTCTATAGGCGTGGTTCGTTTGAAGAATGGTTAAACTGCTGGACATAACTAAGTACGTGAGTCAACGAGTAGTCTATGCTATTTAATAATATCTAGCACAGCAGCACCATTACAACCGGATTTCAATCTAGCTCCTTGAAGAAAACACGATTCTAGGCTCTGTGAATTTATGTACATATTGAATCAGTTTCTAAGACAGAAACACGAAATCCAGAGACCCAAATAAAAAGCTGATACTTAGGAGGATCCCAAAATGACAAAAATCCAGTCGCACTCAATATCACTCGTATCAACAGGAATGTGCAGAATATAAATGTGCCACCTTAGAGCCTGTGTGACATTACCAGGTAACACTGTGCCACCAGGTACACCACGCTGCCAAGCCCTGCAAACCCGTCTCATCTGATACTTAAACCCAAGAAAGGGTAGCAAGAAGACTACAAATCCCAGAATGCATTAGTAGTTAAATAGGCGCCCAGGACTGGAACCAGGGTGTAACGATGTTATCCGATATTTTATAAGAGTTATCAGGCTTGGAAACAATGTGTGCATAGCTCGACGACAACTCGAATTGAATATAAGCATGCATTTTAAAGAGTCCACTTACCACTAATATGAGCCTCAAAGGTTGCAGCACTACCCTCAAGTGCTACAACGCTTTGTAACGGCTGTATGAACGTCGGTGCTTGCGCAGTCATCTTGATAGGCACTCTGAAAGAGAGAACAGGTGTAAACGTATTTTAGACGTTGATAGATACACAGTTCAAGAATATACAGTGTTGCGCCTACGTGAACCTGGTATCCCCTCTTCCCACAACCCCACCGCACCCTTCTAACCTCGACTTCACATAACGGCCCAATGAGAAGAACGGAGTAACCATGGGCTTGTCAGAACTCGGCTCCGTGCTTAATGAATAAAATAAGCAAGACATCCGCCCTACTTTTTCTTAGGAGATCTTGTGCCAAAAGACGAGGTTAGCGAATGATAACAAATATAAGGACGACCGCCTCGTTTTGATTTCACCTCATGTCTCTTTCGACCTCTCCCGACAATCTAGCTCACTTTTGTGTTTTTGTAATCGTTTTCATTAACCTTCGTTCTCCCTCTACATGCCTTGCTTTTGGATGAAGTTTGGGAACGGCAAATAAGTGGCAGGCCCAAAAAACACAGCTGCCGGTGCCCACTACCGAAAGCACCGGCACAAACCAAGCACCGACATCATCATTCTCCAATGCAGGCACGCGCCGACCTCATATCGGACTCAAAAGAGGCACCTGCGTCCCCATCCTTGGGCATTATTAATGCGGGCACTTAGCATTTCCCATAATACCTAATTTCAGATTTAAACACAAGATACATTTGACAGTTCGCATATCTGTACTGCCCTGTTTTAAATTCCCAACGTAGTAATATGAAACGGTTTATTAATCAAAAAATACCTCTGAAATATTAGGTACTTTAATGATCTGAATGTCTACAAGCGACACGAACGAAATGTAAATCGTTTGCTATACTTTTATTGTTTTGTTGAAAGGAATGTGGATAAAATGCGTGCAACTGTTTGTGGTGAGGCTTGTGGGGTGGGGGGTCCAGTTCTAGAAGTCAGAAGTTGCCGATAGGGGCGCTAGCTTAGCGCAGATGTGAACAGGTGTGAGTGTCTAGAAGCTCCCTCCCTCTCAGCGTGAGGTTGCACGAAATAGCAGACGTGAAGTTCCAAAGAGATACCGTGGTCAGGGCATATTCAACTGCGCCACAACTCCCGCTATACAGAATAAACGCATCAAAGCAAAGATGTGCTTTCCACAATTTGACAAGTTTTGAAATCAAATATTATACCACACTCTTCATGTGGTTTAATGCTATTTTCTTAAGGGCTTCTTCACAACTTCTGTTTACGAAAATATTTTAGAGTGGTGTAAAGCAATGTAAATAAGCGGGCATCGAGAAACGCAACTAAATGGGGCATAGTTGGGTATGAGATGTGTAAGTATACTTTAAAAAAAAACATTATTCTGTAAAACATCGTCTTCGTTAAGGGTGTCCACTTATAGTGATTAAATTGCACCTTTGGTCCGAGTTATTCATTTAAGTCCATTAAATCGAGGACATGTGGCTAGCACACCAAACAAGTTTTAAAGGTGCACTAATAAAGCCTATTATGAAAATATTGAGATTGGTGCTAGGTAATTTATACTTTTGATGGTTAAAGCCATTTATGGGGCATAGTTGGGTATGAGATGTGTAAGTATACTTTAAAAAAAAACATTATTCTGTAAAACATCGTCTTCGTTAAGGGTTTCCACTTATATTGGTTACATTGTACCTTTGGTCCGAGTTATTCATTTAAGTCCATTAAATCGAGGACATGTGGCTAGCACACAAAAAAAGTTTTAAAGGTGCTCTGATAAAGCCTATTATGAAAATATTGAGATTGGTGATAGGTAATTTATACTTTTGATGGTTAAAGCCATTCATCCAATATGGCCTGGACTAAAAATAGTCCCCTCTCCGCTCTGACTGACAGCGGACAAGTGTGCCCTGGCTGGGGAGGGAGGGGTGAGAGGGGGCAATTGATACCCTCGCGGTCCATTGCCTTAAAAAGCCATGCCTGATCAGCTGCTGCCGCCTGCCCTGAGTCGGGGCTATTATTGGCTCTGCTCAGCTGGTGGCTGACAGATAACCTTCAGCATTCTTCCCTGGGCAGCACCTCCCACCAGACGACCACTTCCAAACTTAGCACGACTGATGCTTACATATTATTCTGTGGTTCCCCCACGAGGCACGCACGGCCTCACACAACTAGTTAACAAGAACATCTATATATGTGTACGGTCATATTCTGCCAACTCGTGAAAAAGTTGTGCATTTTACATCTATAGATGCAAATATATAAGTAGGTATATATTCTAGTTTTCTTTATATGCGCCTCTATGAAACTCCCTCGAAATGGGTTTATATAAATCAAATAATCCATTTACACATATATATTCTTAAAAACGAACACAAGCAAATTCATCTATTCCCATGCAAACATACAAAAATAATGTACTATACTCATACGTATATCTGTAGCTCTGGGCCATTCAGAAACACATATTATAAATATATCGAATTACGTCTAATTTAAGAATGCGATATGTTTCTACTTATACATATGTAGTAAAGCGATGAGCTGCTCTTGCAATAAATGAATGTGAGGACGCCCATAGCTCTAACCAGCTCCTGACTAGAATGATATAAGAAAGTCAAGCGGTTTGACAGAAAACACCACTAACCTGATTTCTCGAGAGTGCCTAAAAAGGGTGGGCTGAGCCCAAGTTGGTTAGTTTGCGGCACGACCTCCTTATCCGGTTGGTTTTGACAATCCCAGTATGTGAATGGTTGAGCCTCCTGCTCTGAAAACAAAACTACACAGCGGTTGCCTCTGTGTAGCTTTGCCTCCCTCCATGCAATCCCTACACCCGAGGCGAGGTTGGGATGCCCGCACTGCTCAGAAGCGCCCCCAGGGCCCCTGGTCCTCTTATACCACAGATCTGCTGACAGCCCGGCGGCCCCGCCCTCCGGACCCCAGCGGCAACTTCTGATTGGCTGCGGGAAGGCGAAGGTCTTGAGGAGGCGGGGCTTCGGTTTATGCAAGCGCGCACCTGTTGCCCGGCCGGCGGAGGCTAATTTTGGGACCACTCAAATTCAGAGCGGAAACCGGGGAAAGCGCGGACAGACTATAAGTTTCGTTTCTTCTGCGGCCCGGAATCCATTTACTGCTTCAGCTTGTTTGATAAAGAAGGAATTACTTTTACAGTCCGCTGCTGCCCACTGGCACAGTCATTGGCAGAAATATTCAGCCAGTGGCCCTTTCCGCCCTGTAATTGTGTCGCTTAGTGGCCCGTCAAGTGCGCTGACCTCATGCATGCGGCACAATCCCGTGTCCCCCAACCTCAAAACGCCCCTCGCTGCGGGCAGGTGCGGCAACTTTTTTAGAGATGGGAATAAATGGACGAAGTTGCTTTGTTGAGAGGGTCCGCATCTAAAGAGCAGGATGGACCGAATTTCCATTTGTCATCACTTGTTTGACGTGTGACAAATTATTTTAGCCTAACAACAAGTTGTCGTCTAATCCTCCAACCCAACCAAGGTTTAGGGATTCGGAAGAACAACTGTAGTAAAACGGTGCAGTAGGGCGAAAGGTGTGTATGTAAACACAATGTCAATGAAAAATGTAGGCACGCAGCAAATCCAATGCTAGTTACTATTCACCATGGAAGAAAGTGCATTAACACAAGGAATGTATTTGGTCTTGTCTAGATGCCAATCACATGAAACGGCAGCAGCACAGCTTGCCTGGTCATTTGCATGTTAGCGTTATAGAACAGGCATCGCGACATGACGTCTGCATATAAATTAAGCACGTGTATTTTTGTACAGCTGCATACAGGGCGTCGCCCGATCTCAGGGCACTGTGCCAGCTTATACGGGTCTATTCCGGACACAGACACCCACACCAACACAGCAAAGCCAACTGTATTGAGGAAGACGGTGCCAAAGTGCGCGGAATCTAGAAAGTTTGCCTCCTACTTTGTTCTGACGTTTTTCCCTGAAGGTGAGGTCAATGGTGTACATATTGGGGATGCTCCAAATAAGTGCTCCATGTACAGTAAAGAGAATCCATCTTCCTCCTTTAAGTTTTAGGTATTGTTGAAAATTAGCCGATTGTACGAAGGAAAGCACACATTTTATTTCGTCAACCCGTGAAGACGAGACATTTCACCAACTCGATGATATTCTTTCATTTATGTATTTATTATATTAGCAGGAGCCCACGGGTTGCTTCCACATCCTGTGGTTTCCAGCCGCAACTACCAGGCAGTGGCATTTGAAATCCACAGAGCAAGTGAGCAGTCACAGGCCTTAAATAAATCGAAACAATTCTACAAGTATTACTCGTGCAAGCGCACCAGCACGAGCTACAAATTTAATGTCAACAACAGAGTTATAACTGTTTACATAATAATCACTAGATCATCTTCCCCTTTACAAGACAAACAATAAACTCTGTATACATACTTATTGAACGAAAAAAACGTTATACTTTGCAGGCACTGAAACATTGTGCCACATTCTAATTCCAGCATTCGCTTCTTTCTGTGCTGTTTCTCCTGTTGCACGATATTGATCCACCATGACCTCTTGAGACTCAGCCATGGTGGAAGAATGCCTAGGTGTATGTGTCAAAGCCCTCATTCTGATCAGGCCGATTAATATTTATGGTAGAAAAACCAGTAGCATTCTGTGAAAAACATTCTGAGTTGGGAGGAGACCATTGTAAAGTGTCAAACAGATCCTCGTGTTGTAAGTTTCCCCCTTGCATGATACTTCTTGCTTGACCAAGTGGTAGCTTCACTAGGCATTTTCTCCCCCACCAACCTTTTTTCTACCAGCAAAGGACCTTTTGCAACTTTAAAGGCTCGAACAGGCAATGATAATATAGTCATTTCCTTTTTTTAACGTAACTGGCCTTTTTATCAATGCCCAGTCTCCAAGTTTAAAGTCCTGATTCTTTACTGTAGGTCTACAGTCAAAATATTTTTTTTGTAGTGCCTGTTGATGGGATGTGGTATCTACCATCTTTTTCCTGTCTGTACACACACAGGAACTATAATTTGAATTCAAATGTTTTGACCCAATCTGCACATACATTTGCTCTGTGATCACTTTTTCCTATCAAGCAAAATGTAGAGATCTCTGTTGTTGGCTACGGAGTTATCAAATAAGACTATAGTTTCTTCCTTAGAAAATCTTCCATGGGAGCATAGATAAAGCTGTTTGCCTGCCTTCCTTCAAAAACCTGCTTATCGATTCCACAAAACCATTTGACGATGGAGAATATAGGGCTACTCTGAGATGTTTGATATGATAAAATTATTCATGTGTGCAGATGTAAAGTGTGTGGCATTATCTGCCACCAATTCTTTTGGAGTACCTTCAATTGAAAAAACAATGCTTAGAAATCTTATAACTGCTAAAGGAGTAGGTGCTGCAGTGAACTCAAAATAAACCCACATAGAATAATAATCAGTTCATACAAGGAGATATTTCTTGTCAGTGGGAAGAAGATGAAAGAAGCCTGCAAAATCTAAAGCAGCCTTACACCAAGCATCATTCAGTGTTGGCACAACATGTAATGGTGTAGAGCTAGTTTTCTAGTATTTGTCAGAAAGTAGACCCGTGTTGCAGGTATCTAACTAATGTGAAACCTGGGTGTCAATTGAAGGCCACCAAAAATGTTGCTTTATATTTCTGCATGTCCCACTTAATCCTAACTGACCTTCATGAGCAGTTTCATTAAGCTTGACATGAAGATATAAAGGTGGAAAACAAACATCTGCATGCATCAGTACTCCTTTCACAATGGAGAGTTCATCAGCGACATGTGAGTATGCTGTAAGGGGCTGTGGCAACAATCGCTCTTTTCCTTACCATATCCATGACTGTAAATAAAACTTCGTCCCTTTTCGTGGCACCCAAACAATCATTATATTGAACCATAGTGTCTGATCCTAACATGTCTTCCATGGTGACTACGGCACACTCTCCATCATCCTGCACCTCATCCAGTGGATCAATTTGTAATGGCATTCTAGAAAGACAATCTACAAGGACATTACGTCCACCGTATATGCATTTAATAACAAAATTGAATTCTCGCAAGCATGAAAGTAGTCTGACCAATCTCGAATAAGCCTTGCTTGTTCCATTTCTGTTTAATAAATGTAAAAGTGGTTTGTGATCGGTAAAAATTTCAAACCTGACTCCCCATAATTTTTTTGAACATTTTTCTACAGGTCATAAACAGACAAGGGCCTCTCTTTCAATTGTGCTTGAATGACTATCTGATTGTTTTAAACTCCTTGAAGCAAAAGTAATGGTATTCTCCCTGCCTGACAACCATTGTGACAAAACAGCTCCAAGACCATATTGACTGGCGTCTACTGTCACATAGCATTTTTGACCAGATATGTACAGTGATAAAGCAGGAGCATCAAGGATTAAATGTTTAATTTTTTGAAATACCTCATCAGCTGAAGCATTCCATTTGTATGTTGCTCCCTTTTTTAGCAAGTTATGTAGAGGTTGAACTACCTGTGCATATCCTGATACGAACCTGGCATAATACTCACTCATTCCTAAAAATGAACATAAATCATCCCTGTCTTTGGGTGGTGCTAACTCTGAGATGGCCTTTGTGAGTAAACATTTGGGTACAATTCCTGCAGTTGTGACAGTATGCCCCAAGTAGTCTATCTTATCCATTTAAAATTTGCACTTATCTCATTTAAGTGTGATTCCTACACTCTTAAAATGTCCAATACTTTTCTCAAAATTTGTTTGTGTTCTGAAACAGTCTCAGAGAGAATATCAGGATGTCATCTTGATACACGTGGACACCTTTCATTCCTGTTAAGATGTTATCCGTGAGTTTCTGAAATACCCTTGCAGCTGAGGCTTAGCCAAAGGGCAAGTTCAGAAACTTGAATGCTTCAAAAGGTGTCACAAAGGTGGTAAGATCACATGATTCTGGTGCTAAGGGGATCTGATGGTATGCTGACCTTGAGGCTAACAGACTGAAAACTTCTGCACTTCTAATGTTGGTTAATAGATCTTGAATTTTGGGAAGCGGGTGCCAGACTACCACTATATTTTTGTTGAAGGTGCGTAGATCTGCACATAAGTGAATATCTTCAGATTTTTGTTGAACCACCAGAATGGCACTGACCCATTCTGATGATTCAGGGGATATTATTACCCCTTCTTCCATCAATTTAGCCAATAATGTCTTGAAGTCTTCCCTGATAGAAAGTGGAATTGGTCTGACTGTATGTACAACAGGAATAGCTTTCTGCCAATTTTAGTATTAGACACCTTTGGATAACTTCCTATAATTTTATTAGCATTGTCGTCATATGAAAATCATCTATAAAAGCAACACATGTATTATTAAGGTGTACTGGTTTCTCCGATCCTAGCACCAACTTTAAATCCATTGTTGTCAAATCCTGCAAACAAACTATACTTTTACCTTTGACTGCCACATAAATGTTGGTTTTGGTATGTCTACCAAGACATGACATGCTGTGTACAAAGTAGCCCAGCATGTCAAAGTCTTGGCCATCATATGCCTTAGAGGAAATATCAGTGAGCATTAATGTTACTTTATTAGACCAATATTGATTAAAAAGTATATCTGACATTATAGTGACAGGGGCACCTAAGACAGACATCATGTTCAGCGTTAATTCTCCAATCTTTACTTCACAAAATGGACCTTTGACTCTCTGATCCCTAAGAGGTTCTGCATCAACAGTGAGCATCATTTTAATAAAACCATGCGTGCATTCTTGCATTCCATCTTCATCTACCGGGATGTTGCTTACATGAATCACATTCTTCCCTTTACATACACCTTGAAAATGTCCTACTTTATAACACTTCAAACATTTCTTCCTAGCACCAACTTTAAATCCATTGTTGTCAAATCCTGCAAACAAACTATACTTTTACCTTTGACTGCCACATAAATGTTGGTTTTGGTATGTCTACCAAGACATGACATGCTGTGTACAAAGTAGCCCAGCATGTCAAAGTCTTGGCCATCATATGCCTTAGAGGAAATATCAGTGAGCATTAATGTTACTTTATTAGACCAATATTGATTAAAAAGTATATCTGACATTATAGTGACAGGGGCACCTAAGACAGACATCATGTTCAGCGTTAATTCTCCAATCTTTACTTCACAAAATGGACCTTTGACTCTCTGATCCCTAAGAGGTTCTGCATCAACAGTGAGCATCATTTTAATAAAACCATGCGTGCATTCTTGCATTCCATCTTCATCTACCGGGATGTTGCTTACATGAATCACATTCTTCCCTTTACATACACCTTGAAAATGTCCTACTTTATAACACTTCAAACATTTCTTCCCCAGTGTCAGACATTTTGTACTATTGCCCAAGTAAGAGAACACAACCCACATCTAAAACATGCAGTTCCTGTTTTTTTTCTGAAAGGAATTTGTAACCTTATCTTTACCAAAACCAATGGCATCAACAGAGTCATTATCTTGTATGACATTAACTGTTGACATTGTGTATATCACTAGTTATGCATTTGCTTGATATAATGGTGCATTTAATTCCCTTTGCTATATCTATCACCTCATTGAGTGATGAGTCTCTACAACAAAGGAGTCTTTCCTGTATTCTTTTTTGATGAGCAGCTGAATACAAATGTGTCCCTTATGTAAACATCCAATGAAGGACCAAAATTACAGTTAGATGCTAAAGAGTAGATTTAAGGAAAGTGGCACTGCACCCAGTGCAGCGCCCCTTCCTTTGCACCCCTTGCCACCCCCCTACCACCACAATGTGTACGGCCCATCATGGCGCAGGGTAGGGGGCAACAGCATTAATATTTTTGATGCTATTGATGTACTGTCAAGGGTTGGTGCCAAAATATTGGCGCTAACCCTGAACACTACATAGGGGCCTATTGTAAACAATGGTGTGTCCCTTTAACGCCTGCTTTGAGCAGGCATTAAAAGTGCTGAAAAAAATGACACAAAGACATCTATTCGATTCTTGCCCCCCCCCAATTGGGGGAACGCCCCCTCTGCATACATTATGCCTGGTGCAGGCATAATGTAGCGCAAAGGATTAAAAAGTGGCGCAATGCATGTATCTCACCATTTTGTAAATCTGGTGCGGGGAAAAGGCCACCTCAGCATAAAAATTTACGCTAAGGTGTGCAAAAGTGGTGCTAGGCCCTCTTAAATCAGGGCCTAACTTTCTCAGAGCTGAAATGTATTCTTCCAAGCTATCTCAGCATTTTGTTTTCTTTTGAAAAAAGTTTAACATTTCAGAAGAACACTTGGTTGTTCCATGAAATTATTACCCAGAATTTGCACAGCCTCAGTGTAAACACCCCAGACTTCAGCATCACTAGAGGGCAAACTTAGCATATGTAGACTGTCAAAAGGTTACTGCCCTTCATGGTTCAGATACCTGAAAAGTAAAGCAAGTTTTCTCTTTGGCACAAACATCTCTGCATTGTTTGCAACAATACGTTTTCAAATTATCAAATCCATATTTTCAATGATGTTTGAGGTTCTCCATGGAGTGGTAAAAATTGTGTCAAGTGCACTAGCTGTTGTACACTTGCCATAGTTTTTAGAACATGATTCATAATTACTAAAAAAAGAAAGAATTTTGAACCTACCACAGGTTGAGGTAAATTAGTGTCCAAAACTGAAGAATTGCAGTAGGCAAGGAAGTAGTGTGGTTCTGACAAATCAAGTCCTGTTGTTGAAGATTGTGTTTCTGTGAAAATCTGTTCACGTTTGTGTATAAAGAGTATTTTCCCACAGATTGTTATTGAAACAAGGCCCAATCTAATATGGCTGCCGCACATTGCCGTTGTGACATCACGAGTCACGTGTTCTTTTCTAACCAAGCAGGATGAATGATGTATGTGGGCACATAACTGACCCAATGAGGAAGGTTTTTGCACTCAAATAATGCTGGAAACAACGAGCAGTGTTGCCAGATTGGGCGGTTTCCCGCACAAATGGGCGATATTTTTCCCATTTGTGCGGGAAAAACCCCCAATTGCAGGGACCCTGATTGATGGGCTATTTTAGCCCCTGTGTGCGGAAAAATCGCGGGGCGGCGCCGCAGGAGATACTGCCCCGGCCAGGCCCTGCCCCGTAAGATAGCGAGTTCGGACTCGCGGCCCGCGGCGCACACAGCAGCAGGAAGCAGCGTGTGCGCCGCGCAGTGTTTCAGGGGGCTGTCAATTGGTAGCACTTTCGCACGCTACAAGATTGACAGCCTTCTGCCCCACTCAGTGGGGCAGAGGGCTGTCAATCTAGTAGTGCACAAAAGTGCTACCAATTGACGGCCCCCTGGTGCGACACTGCGCGGCGGCGTACACACCGCCCGGCACACAGCAGCCGGCAGGGCGCAGCGTGCCCCACACATTAGCTGATGGGGGCAGAGGGCCATCAATCTAGTAGCGCGCGAAGGCGCTACCAATTGATGGCCCTAGGAAGAAGTATTGTCCTGCCCCGCGGCATTATTTAAAATGCCTGCGTGGGTGGGCGCCACGTGGTGAGCCAGGAGAGCCAGTGTGTGGCACACTGTTGACTCACTGGCTGCGCTAAGCATGTGGTGGTACTCTGGTGTGTGGCTCTGATGTGTGGCTCTTTTCTTCTTGGGCCCTGCCGTGAGCCTCAGCCTGCACAGGTGTGGTCCCCCCCCCCCCCCGGAAAAGTCTCTTTTGTTGTGCGCTTCAGCCTTAGACCCCAAATTAACCGCTTCTGTGACTTGGACGAGATCACCTCGTCCAAGGCACAGGGGAACTTGGGGGAGCGCTAGTGCGCCCCGTGCACCCCCCTCCCCCCCAAGGCGGGGATGGGAGGGGAAGACCTTCCCCTTCCACCCCGACCCCCCCTCCCCCCCCCCCTGTGACGTCAGCGCGCGCTGATTAGTCACAGGGGCCTCCCCCATCGCGCTGGAAGCTCTGCTTCCAGCGCGATTGAAAGAGAAATGCCTTGCATTTCTCTTTCAATCACTGGGGGAGGCCCGGAGGGGCTTCAAAGGGAAGGAAATGTATTTCCTTCCCTTTGAAGTCTCTCCGAGGGTTTCAAAAGCCGGATTGCTTGCAATCCGGCTTTTGAAACCCCACTAGACACCAGGGATTTTTTTTTTTGTGTGAAATTCACATAAGGGAGCGACCCCTTGGGCAAATTTATTTTATGCCATTTCTGCCCCCCCTGGGGGCAGATCGGCCTATTATTAGGCCGATCTGCTCCCAGGGGGGGAAGAAACCTCTAGGCGCCAGGGCACATTTTTTGTTGTTGTTTTTTTAGAGATCGGGAGCGACCCATCAGGCAAGGGTCGCTGCCCTGGGGGGCAAATTGTATTTAGACCATTTCTGCCCCCCTTGGGGGCAGATTGGGCAATTTTAGGTCAATCTGCCCCCATTGGGGCAGAAACCACTAGGCATCGGGGATTTGTTTTTTGGCGCCAATGTCACGCAGGGGGAGCGACCCCGTAGGCAAGTGTCGCTCCGGGGGGGGGGGGGGCGGTGGGGGGACTGGGGTCAAATTTATTTTAGGGCATTTCTGCCCCCCCCAGGGCCGGCTGAGCTAGAGGCCAAACTCCACAGGTAGGCACTTTGCAAAAAACACCTCTGTTTTCTGTGAAAAAATATGTTGTGTCCACGTTGTGTTTTGGGCCATTTCCTTTCGTGGGCGCCAGGCCTACCCACAGAAGTGAGGTACCATTTTTATCAAGAGACTTAGGGGAACGCTGGGTGGAAGGAAATTTGTGGCTCCTCTCAGATTCCAGAACTTTCTGTCACCGAAATATGAGGAACATGTTTATTTAGCCAAATTTTGATGTTTGCAAAGGATTCTGGGTAACATAACCTGGTCAGAGCCCCGCAAGTCACCCCATCTTGGATTCCCCAGGGTTTCTAGTTTTCAAAAATGCGCTGGTTTGCTAGGTTTCCACAGGTGCCGGCTGAGCTACATGCCAAAATCCACAGGTAGGCACTGTTTTCTGTGAAAAAATGTGATGTGTCCACGTTGTGTTTTGGGCCATTTCCTTTTGTGGGCACTAGTCCTACCCATACAAGTGAGGTATCGTTTTTATCGGGAGACTTGGGGGAACGCTGGGTGGAAGGACATTTGTGCAGATTCCGGAACTTTCTGCCACAGAAATATGAGGAACATGTGTTTTTTTAGCCAAATTTTGAGGTTTGCAAAGGATTCTGGGTAACGGAACCTGGTCCGAGCCCCACAAGTCACCCCATCTTGGATTCCCCTAGGTCTCTAGTTTTCAGAAATGCACAGGTTTGGTAGGTTTCCCTAGGTGCCGGCTGAGCTAGAGGCCAAAATCTACAGGTAGGCACTTCATAAAAAACACCTCTGTTTTCTTTAAAAAAAAATGGGATGTGTCCACGTTGCGTTTTGGGGCGTTTCCTGTCACGGGCGCTAGGCCTACCCACACAAGTGAGGTATAATTTTTATCGGGAGACTTGTTGGAACATAGATTAGCAAAACAAGTGTTATTGCCCCTTGTCTTTCTCTACATTTTTTCCTTCCAAATATAGGAGAGTGTGTAAAAAAGACATCTATTTGAGAAATGCCCTGTAATTCACATGCTAGTATGGTCACCCCGGAATTCAGAGATGTGCAAATAACCACTGCTCTTCAACACCTTATCTTGTGCCCTTTTTGGAAATACAAAGGTTTTCTTGATAGCAATTTTTTACTCTTTATATTTCAGCAAATGAATTGCTGTATACCCGGTATAGAATGAAAACGCACTGCAGGGTGCAGCTCATTTATTGGCTCTGGGTTCCTCGGGTTCTTGATGAACCTACAAGCCCTATATATTCCCGCAACCAGAGGAGTCCAGCAGACGTAACGGTATATTGCTTTCGATAATCTGACATTGCAGGGAAAAGTTACAGAGTAAAACGTGGAGAAAAATTGATGTTTTTTCACCTCAATTTCAATATTTTTCTTTTTCAGTTGTTATTTTCTGTAGGAATCCCTTGTAGGATCTACACAAATGACCCCTTGCTGAATTCAGACTTTTGTCTACTTTTCAGAAATGTTTAGGTTTCTGGGATCCAGCATTGGTTTCATGCCCATTTCTGTCACTGACTGGAAGGAGGCTGAAAGCACAAACAATTGCCAAAATGGGGTATTTCCCAGTAAAATGCCAAAATTGTGTTGAAAACTTGGGTTTTCTGATTCAGGTCTGCCTGTTCCTGAAAGCTGGGAAGCTGCTGAGTTTAGCACCGCAAACCCTTTGTTGATGCCATTTTCAGGGGAAAAACCACAAGCCTTCTTCTGCAGCCACTTTTTCCAATTTGTTTGAGAAAAACGAAATTGTCACTGTATTTTGGCTAATTTCTTGGCCTCCTTCAGGGGAACCCACAAAGTCTGGGTACCTCTAGAATCCCTAGGATGTTGGAAAAAAAGGACGCAAATTCGGCTTGGTTAGCTTATGTGGACAAAAAGTTATGAGGGCCTAAGCGCGAACTGCCCCAAATAGGCAAAAAAAGGCCTGGCACAGGAGGGGGAAAAGGCCTGGCAGCGAAGGGGTTAAAGCCAGCGCCCAGCCCCAGAGTGCGTGATTGGGGCCCGGTAGAGGGGAGACACCCCCCCTGGCCCCTTCCTGTTGTGTAGGTGCTACCTACATCCCCTACCTACACTGACGTGCGGCCGGTTGGTGTGCAGCTGCGTAAGACAAGGTAAGTGTCCTTCAATTTGTACCTTTGTGACTTGTTGTGAGTAGATGTATTCCTTATTTTTAATATTCAGGGATTCATTGTGGATTGAGAGTGCATAGGATCTAAAGCATGGCAGGATTGAATAAGAATGAGTGGCACAGCCAGTGCTTAATTTGTAAATAAAAACGTGCCGGTGTCCACAGCTCTCCTCTTAAACACGAAGCTGCTGCAATTAAATTTGCAAACACGGAATACTAGGGCAGCGTAATCCTAAAGCCATGTTGGGCCTCTTTAGTCCATTTTAAGCCATTTCACCTCACTCCTGCAGCTTTCTCCTCTCTCCCTTTCTGGCGCTCCTTTTCATTTTTGCATTCCTCCGTCTTTCCCATATATGTCTTTTGCTTGCAGTAAATGCTTGAGGCAGGAAAAAAGAGTGCTGTCCCTCAAAAATAAGTGCCAGTACTCTGCACCGGAAACAACAAGCACAAATTAAGCAATGGGTGGAATCACATGAAGGTTGGTGATGACAAAGAGTTATTGTGTTTGTCTGGTAATGCAAAGGGGTTACCAGCTGAGTTGTGCAGTGTGTGCTTTGCAGGGCATTTAAATAAAAATAAATCATTCAGTTTAGGTATTACTTAAACCATTTTATCTTAAACTTTTTTGCACGTTTGGTAGCAGTCTGTCTTATACTGCTAGTAATGTAAGTTTAACCTAATGACTTACATTTACACAATACACAATTCTCCATTGCAGCAGTGAAGATTTAGGCCCTGATTACAACTTTGGAGGAGGTGTTAATCCGTTCCAAAAGTGACGGTAAAGTGACGGATTTACCACCAGCCGTATTACGAGTCCATTGTATCCTATGGAACTCGTAATACGGCTGGTGGTATATCCGTCACATTTGGGTCGGATTAACACCTCCTCCAAAGTTGTAATCAGGCCCTTAATTCTGTGGCTTTTTGGTTACACACAGACCTTTCAGTGCATTAACTAATAAAGGTTTCATAATATACAGTGATTAACTTAACTTTTTTTATTTTAAGGCATGAGTTATGTATGTGGCTGCCTGAAACAGAATATATATATATATATTTTTTTATTTTAGCCACACGTTTAACCCTGCCCCATTGCATGCAGCATCACTGTTCCCATACTTTTTTAATGCACTTTGAGCTGTGTGCTCAGCTGATTTATTCATTTATTTCACTCCAGTTGCAGGCAGTGCAACCACAAATGTGGTCTCATTGGCTGAGCTAAGCGAAATGAGGGTACATGGTCAGTGCACATCCTCACTGCATGGTTCTGTTCGTGATCTTAGTGCCTAAATTATTGACATTACTTGTAGTCATGCTCTGCTCAGCGTAGCCATTGCTTGCATTTGACACAAAACACTAGCCTTTACCAATAATTTAAGTTCAAGTTCATGGAGTTTGGGTTACTGTGTTCTGGCCTCTGGTAGCAATTTGCAGAAGGGTGTTTATCGCCTCACACAAACAGCCTTTTTCACCTCACACAAGGATGTATGTTTCTGCAGGGCCCTGTTGACCTCCACTGTCCAGGGTAGAGGTAGCCCGCTAAAACAAGTGTAGGGGTAGTGCCTGAGTACGTCCGAAGGAGGCAGGAAATGAGTGAAATGTTGGTCTGCTGCCCATTTAATGAAAAGTCCAGAAAGTAGAACAGTAGTAGAGCAGACTGCAGATACACACTGGGAATGCTAGATGGCTACTTGCATTTCACCTTTATCTACCGTGTGCATCTGAAAGGCAGTGAAAAGAACAAAGGTTGTGCTTTGAATCCATTTGGGGGGTGTTAATTATCATAGGTTAATGACTGAGCTAATGTAGCAAATGTTATCTTTGCATGTTGGGGCTGACATATTGGGATTAACAGGACTTGAACTGTAAAATGCAAAGGAAAAACAGCATTGGGTCTGCTTTCCACAAACTTGAGTTTGGCATGAAAAGTTGAGTAAGTATGAGGGGTAGTCCATTAAAATGTATAACTTTTTGCTGTTATTGGTGAATTGTTGCTTTATTGTAAAACCAGTTTGAAAGGTAGAGCATACCTCTTACTTAACCTTGAATACGAGGGAGTTGCCATCCTTTGGCTCATTCCCCATTTCAAAACATGACAAATCCAAAGAGTCAATTGTCTGCCTGAAACATATTCCCATATTTGCTTACAATAGAAATTAGATTTATGCTTTAAAATGTTTGCTTCAGCCTACGATTGCATTAGTTCAGTGTTAAAAGTTTGGGCTACTTTTTGGGCTGGGACCGGTTCATTTGGGCTTACTTTGGGCTGGTTGTTCAACAGCTTTGGGCTCTAGAAGGCTTGTAAAATCTGGCAACACTGACAACGACGTGGTGCAGGGAGAGACCTCAAAATACACACACAGGTCTCACCCTTGGATGCGGTTCTTCAAGGTTAAAACTTGCTGCCCATTTATGAAATAGGCCAGATGTTGGTCACAAGGTACCACAGTGCTCGTTAGTGATTTGGCAAGGTCTGCTACCCTGCACTAAATTCAGTGCAAAGGACGCACTCATGGAAATGAGTCTTCATCTCCTGTAGATCCTGCCGGTGCTATAATCTGCCAGAAGTACTCCAACTGGCTTGAGCCGGACTCTCAAAGTCTGTGAGATGTCCCCAAACACTTCCCCAGTGGATTTGAAAATATTATGGTGAGCTCCTGCAATTTTCCTTCTTGTCACCAAAGGTGAAGAAGAGAAATTTCACCAACACAATGATATTCTTTCCCTTATGTATTTATTATGTGAGCAGGAGCCCACTGGTTGCTTCCACGTCTTGTGGTTTTCATCCGCAACTGCCAGGCAGTGGCATTTCGAATCCACAGAGCAAGTGAGCAGTCACAGTCCATAAAGAAATAAAAACAATGCTACAACAGGTATTACTCGTGCAGGAGAACCAGCACGAGTAATAAAGTTAAATGTCAACAACAGAGTTATAACTATTTACATAATAATCATTCTACAGCCTGATAAGAGTAACAGAATTTAAAAACCTAAAGTTTCACACATGTTTTACAGCAACACAAGCCACTTCTTCAGGGCTTGATTAAAAATAACGTGATGTTTGGCTGCACCTGTGATCCTCCGATAATGGTCAAGGTAAGGCTACCTAGAGTTCTTCACAATCTATGTTTCTGCACTCTTGAGTACTTTAAATCTTTGTACAACTTGAATTTTATGTTTCCAATTCCAGTTGAAAAACCTTGTACTAATTTCACCACCATGTTATGCCATTCTTCCTTTTCGAAAAATACACCATTACATATGTCGTCCACTCACATAATTCTTCTCAATACCTGTCCTCAAACGCATTGTTGTTCCCTCATATTGATACCTACTTAAAGAAGAAGTTGCTTGTTTTGTCACGAAATACGTGTTGGCTGAAAATCTTTGTAATTATTAGAACTGCTAATTAAATTGAGTGGGACAACTGCCAACAGAATTGCTTTGGGTGAAAGTTTGTATTATTATGATTACTGCTCGATTTACATTTCATGAATGAACTATCATACTATGCTATGAAATATGAATGTGAAGACAAAAATTTGAAAATTCACTTTACATGAACTGTATGCTTATTTGTGATGCTTAAGGGATTGAAATGGGTCCCTGCGAGCCAGATTATAGTGAGTTTTAAGTATCGACATGGCTAGGCACCAGTCAAGTAGGTAGTAGATCAGTTATGGGCCATTATTATCTTTGTACACATTTTTATGAGAGGAACAGTATTGACATGATGTGGTCTTTCACTCCTTCCTCAACATCACATAACAGAAAGTGGCACCCATGGCCTTTGACCTGTGTTCCATTACAAGAAGTGAAATCATACCTCTTTCATCCTTAATGAATCACAGGGAGTGCATAAAAATCATAAAGCAGCAATACAGCTAGAGATAACTCAGAATAATTAAGTAAGTTGAAGGCCGGCATGAGAGTTTTAAGGGAAAGAATAGGGTTTACTATTCAATACACATAGAAACCATAGGACATGCATTTGCCTTTCTTTACTTACCACACACACACACAATGGCCATGAAACAGTTTCCTTGCTGTTTAATGTTCGAAAAGGTTTACACAAAGCTCTCACTTCTGTGCTTCCATGGTTGCTGGGGACTTAGGATATCACTTATCTAAAAGCGTAAGCCTCAGTGGTAGAAGACTTTCAGGGGGCTCAATGAGGTTGCACTGTTCACCTCTAGCAAACCCTGAGTGACATTTGTGAAGTGAAGCTAGAATGAAAATGTTGTTGGGGCCCACTGACAATGGAATCAGTGAATGGCAGAAATTCCTTGAAATATTGCAGAACAACCCCTCTCTCTACTAGCTATCAATAAAGTGAAATTATAACTTTAGAAGATGTGAGGCAGGGGGGCGTGACTTGGCACCATGGAAAGATGGCCACCTTTCCGTGAACTCCGCGACGGCCGCTGGGGGGACGAAAGAGCCGAGCCTCCTGAATGAGCAGCTTTCTTCATGGACATAGTGGGTAATATCGGGGGAACGCATTTCGATTGGACTGAGATGTCCAACAATGAATTTCTCTAAGTGCTGATAGTATAATTTTATTGGATATTTTGGCAGGTGTTTGAGGAGACGATTGCGCCTGCCATCTTGTTTTCTTCAGTGTTTTCCCTGATGTGAGAACATTGCTACCTTCTCAAATGTTACATTGATTGGAATTATTTTAATGCTTCATGCCAGTTATAATTTGATAAAAATACAATCTTTATGGAGTTACTACTCAAGGAAATTAGAGCTGCCAAACCCTATATGGAAGAAACTAATAAACAACTACAAATATTGGATGATAAATGGCCACATGTGGGTAATAAGGTCTTTTATATAGAACGAAAAGTGGAGGGTCTTGAGGACTCGGTGTTGTCTATTAAAGCATTACAGTCTGAACTTACATTGTTGAAAAAGCACGCGTAAAACAAGGGGAATCGAAGTAGAAGGAATAATCTCTTCATTTATGGTCTGGTTGAGGGAATCAAAGAATCAGATCCCACATCTTTCTTTCAATCGTTTTTGTCCAAAATCCTGGATATGCCTGTATCACCCTCTTTGAATATACAAAGAGCACCTAGGCTTGGTCATCCTGCTAATGCGGCTTCATCGTCCAAGAAACCAAGAGAAGTAATCCTTTATTTTTTTGAATATTTTGATCTTCTAAAAGTTCTAAGAGCTGCTAAGACCAAAGGCCATATCTCCTGGTCAGGTTCCAATCTCTTCTTTGCACAAGACTATGCCAAAGTGACAGCGGACAAACAAAAGAGATTTTTTTACAATAATCCAGCACTTACATCTCTCAATGCTCGATATGGTCTCTTTCACAGCTGCTTATTTAAGGTGACCTATAATATTAAAACAACATCTTATGAGGATCCAGCTCTTTTGCAAACATTTTTTGATACTTGCAGAGGTGAAATTATGGACATCTCCAAAGCATCGGATACTTGTCTATCATAAAGCTCATGTGTGATCTATTGTTGTGCTCAATCTTATTCCTGTAATATTACATATGACGCATTATCTAAGGGATTGCTTGTTATTAATCTCACTTATTTTTCTTTTCTCCTTAGATACTTCTTCATTAAAGTATGCATTTCTGTGGTAACGTCATGTGCGGCCTGGTGTTTTCCCCTTCTGTTTCTGCAGTTGTGGAGTTATGGTTGTGTCATCTTCCTCTTGTGGCTTCACCACCCTCATTTTGTGTTTGTCTTGTAGGTATATTTTTATTACTTTTTACGTTCTATTGTAGACCTATCTTCTCCTTTTACAGTTCAATGTTTTTTTCTATTTCTCTTTTTTTTAATCTCTGCTTTCTGTCTCTTTTCCATTTTATTTCTTTCATATTTATACTCTCTTTGTTCCATATCTTATTAAGTCCGTTTTTGTTGAAATTGTCATTATGTATATTACATTCATATTTAAAATGTCATTGTTATATAACAAAGGTTATAGCTTTTCTTGTTAGAGTTTAAATTACAATTAGATTTATTTCATGGAATATTAAAGGTTTAGGAGCTCCAATAAAATGTCAAAGAGTTTGAACACATATATCCAAATTAAAAGATGATATTGCTTTATTGCAGGAAACCCATATTTCTGATGCTGAAGCAGCTAAGCCTAAGAGATAATGGGTGGGACATGATTTTCATCTCCTGGCACATGGAAACAAAATGGAACCATTATACTTTGTCATAAAGCTTTAGACATTTCTGTTGTTTCTCAAGAATCAGACAACATGGACAGATAAGTCATTGTCTCTCTAATCATTAATAAAATACCTTTAACAATTTTTAATATATATGCACCCACACAACCGGATAAATCCTTTTGGGTTTAAATTACAGTTAATTCAATGTCTCTCACTGCTGAATATTTAATTTTTGGAGGAGACTGCAACATGATTATGGACCCCTTTGTGGATCGTTATTCTAAATCCAAGTTTATACATATATCCCATTTTTTCGCAACTTACCTCTACTATTAAACAAAGAGTACTAACTGATGTCTGGAGATTATGCAATCCTACTTTACAAGAATATACCTTTTTCTCTCCTGCTCATTCCTCTCAATCACGAATAGACTATTTGTCTCATAACACCTTGTACAACATATTTTGGGTTCAGAAATTGGTTCTATATTCATTTCGGGCCGTGCTTCTGTTATTGTAGATTTAGCCCTCAACCAACATAGTCTGAGAAATAAAAGGTGGAGGTTCAATAACTCTTTACTTCTTGATACTAATTTTACACAACTCTTTGAAAAATGTGTAATTATTTTTTTTTTATAGCTAATGATACTCCTGAGTTATTAGTTCAGACAATTTGGTATGCATTTAAAGCAACGTCCAGAGATTTTTATTATATCATATGTTGCTAATAAAAGGAAAACTGCTTCCAAAAATCAACTTCAGTCCATGAATCACATTAAGCGATTAGGACATGTCTACTATACTTCCAAATCTACAGTTTGTCTTAATGAGCTACTTCAAGGGAAATGTGCTTTTAATAAGAATTCAATGGAAATTGCCAATTCTTATCTTCTGAAGTCCAGTACTAAATTCTATGGAGGACAAAATACATCTGAAAACTTTTAGCAAGCTATTTTAAAATAAAAAAAAAATAGAACAAAGATAGAATCTATTTTAAATGCTCTTAATTCCCTTTTGCATACAAATGAATACATTTCAAATTAGTTTGTTCAATGCTTTTCGGAACTATACACTTCTGACTCACACCCCTCACAGGAACATATTCACCAATATGTGTCATCCATTAAACCCCAATCACTTTCAAACATTGAATTTTCCTCCCTAGATAAAGAGATATGTGCTAAAGATATTCTCAATGCAATGAATCTTATCAAAAAAGGTAAAGCTCCAAGACCGGATGGCTTCACCATAGAATTTTATTTGCATTTCTCTAAAATATTAACTAAAAAATGATACCAACTTTTTTCATATTTCATCTCATCTAATTCTGCTGAAGGATCTTTTCAAGATGCTTTAATTTGCCTTATACCAAATGATAATAAGGACACAAAGTTGTAAAAAAATTATTTCTCCTGTATCCCTCGCTAATCTAGACCATAAAGTATTTGCTAAAATTCGGACTCTTCGCCTAGGACCTCTTTTTCTTAATTAATTGGTAGAGAACAATCTGGTTTTATTAAAGCTCATATGTTATCAGATAATACAAGATTTTTTTAAAATATTTTAAGTTAATCAGCTACCTGTAAAGAGTCTTCTACAGCAATTGCTCTAGACATTAAAAATGCTTTTAAAGGAGTTAATTGAATTTTTATTTCTCCACCCTTTCCTGGTTTGGGTTTGGAACAAAATTTATAAAACTAACATCATTAATATAGTCTTCACCCCGAGCAGCCATTTTTGTAAATGGTCTTATTTCTCCTTCATTTGCACTTCATAGAGGGGTTCGTCAGGGATGTCCTTTGCCACCACTTTTGTTTATTCCTGCTCTGGATCCCTTTCTGATGAAGCTTCGTGCTAATTCAGATGTGCATGGCTTTCAATATGGGAACAAAACAATTAAAATGTTTGGCTTACGCAGATGATATTTTACTTTTTATATCAAAGCTACAATCTTTTCATGCTGTTTTCTTTTTGGAAGTTGAAGGTTTTGCCTTTGCTTTGGGATATAGAATAAATAAAGATAAATGTGTAATACTTCTTTTAAATAAATTCTGTTTTCTTGAAGATTTTAAAACTTCCAATTTCCATTGGAACACTGATAAAATTAAATATTTAGGTCTTTGGATTAAACCCTCTACCAAAGGCGCACTCTCCTCTAACATTTTGCAACTGTTTTCTACTCCCAATTCCATTCCCTTATATCTAAATGGAATCCTCTATTTTTATCTTGGTAGGCAGATTAGACACTCTTAAAATTATGTTGCTTCCTGTAGTTCTTTTTTATTTATCTAATATTCCAATTAACATCCCTTATCATTATTTCTAAAAGATTATTTCTATTCCATCTAAATTCTTATGCAATAATAAAAACTCTGAATGTCTCTTCAAACAAATGAAACCTAAATCTCTGGGAGGAGTTAACTTCACAGATTTTCACTCATGTCATACAGCTTTTTCTCTCAAACAAGTCTCTTTCTTATTAAATAAAGACAATTCTATTATATCACCCTTATGGGTAGATGTTGAAAGACCCTTTTTGAACCTTTTACATTCTCAGAAGTCTTAACTCTAACACATTAACCAACTTTCTTGTCTCGTCATATTTTGAGAAACTCTTATAGGTACAATAGTAAAGACAAGTTCCTTAATTCATCAATTTGGTATAACAAATATATCAAGATTAAAACTATTTATTGGAAACCATGGCAAATAAAAGATTTAAAATGGGTTCAATAATAATTCGATAATAGGATCTCTCTTTCCTTTGTACAAGCTCTACATCAATTTTCCTTTCAATCTTCATATGCCAAAAAATAATCTAATTTAATAAATATCGTACAAAGATCCTATTAGGATTTTCCTGATCAACATAATTTCACTTTTCAAACTTCTCAAATTAAAACATTCATATTTAATTCCCCATCATCTCACATCTATTGTGCAATCACTGCCACCCTCAGGAAGAGCAACATAAATCCAAAGTAGAATTGCTGTGGGAGAAAGATTTAAATTCCTCTTTCACAATCTCCTTATGGAATAAAGTTTAGATTGAAATACGAAAGTCCTCAAAAGCGGCCAATGCAATCCAAACTTTGTTCTTTGTATATAATAGGTTACTAATTACTCCTTTATCACTGCACAAAATTAACTATGCATCTTTTTCATCTTGCTGGTTCTGTAATAATTCATCCTCCGATCTTAAACATATGTTATTTGAATGTCCCTTCACATGTCAATTTTGTGTAAAGGTTTGGAATCAAATAAACATCTTATTCAATGCTGTCACTTTTAATTATTTCACAGTTTCATGTCAATTTTGTGTTAAGGTTTGGAATCAAATAAACATCATATTCAATGCTGTCACTTTTAATTTCACAAATAAATGTTTGGGTAGTCTTGCGGAGGAATGGATACACAAAAAAAATATTTCAATCTTAGACTTATTGCTCACCGTTGCATTTCTTGGAAAGGTTCTTCAAAATTGCCTTTTATGGCTTGGTGGTATGGTGTCTGCTATAACCATAGACTAGATAGAGCTTATGCATCCCTATTAACCCTTGCTAATAAAAGAGAAATGCTATGGATACCCATCACAAATTTCCTAAACTCTGTGTCTTACTCATTGTGTACTCATTCTTCTAGAAATGAAGACATTTCTAAACCTCCATAAGTTGTTTTTGTTAAAAGTATTGTTGTTGGAAATACTTTTAATGGTCTAATATATATATATAGTGAATGTATGTTCTAAATCAATGATATTCATGTGTAAGTAATATTCTTGGAGATAATTTTTTTTTGTAGTTTTCTTTTTTCTGTATTTTTATTAGTACCTTTATAAAACATTCTGTTGTTTCACATATCCAACCTGTCAAATGTATTTCTATTGTTTTTATTATACTACTTGCTAATAAACTTTCTTTTAAAACTCAAAAAGATGTGAGGCAGCTAAATTCTGCCTCACCACCTACAACAAGCACAAATGCATGGACTTCAGCTTCACACACAAATCTCTAACTATTTGACATTGATTTGGTTGGGATGGGAATGTTCCCTGCGTGGTGTACAGTCCTGTCCCCTGCCCTGAATGCCAAACTGTGAGTGTCAGGGTTTCTGGTGTTTGGCCCAAGCCTCACATAATGTAGCATGTGTGTGAAAGTCTATACCTGTCCCTTAACATGATGATGATCCTGCACCAAGCATGTTCTCCATAGTGACAGAAGTCTACTTTCTGTGTCACTGGTTCAAGTGTGTAGTGCAACGGTGGCAGCGTGCTGTCTTTTTAGTGAGCCTAGTGTGACCAGACCTTTTTTAGAGGGATGCTAACTGAATACAGCCATATGCCTGCTGCTGCCTTCAGATACTGCTGTGCGGCCTGCATCTGCTCAGAAGCAGTAAACAGCTACTTGACATGCCTCAGGTCAGCATGTCTCTGCCCATGGAGGAAGGACCAGGAATTAGGAGCTGGAGTGAAACCTACTGCAAACTAGAACTAAGTGTGAGACAAACACTGTAAGAGAAACATTTGTTGCTTAACTATAATTGTAAGAAAGTATCAGCTGAACCCTTTATATATGTGCTTCTATTTTCTTGGAAATAGTAACTTAAAAAATATTTCATAATCTAACATTTCCATAGGTAGAATTTTCTAACTTAACATACTAACACACTCAGATATTTTTTTTAATCTAACTTTTTATTTAAAACATTACAGTTTTTTATTCCTATCCTATACTTGGGCTACAGTACCCTCATTCTCAACTTAGTGCATTAAAAAAACAATTTAGCTTTATTTATTATTAGTAAAAGTCACTTTTACATCAAATTGTGTTTTTTTTCCCAAGGCCTAGCTCTGTTCTTAGACGGAAAAAAAATGCAAGACTTGTCCTGTGCTTAAAAGGTAGTTCAACTTTATATTTGCTTTTTACATTTGAGTACTATTCCTGTGACATGCTTATTATGAAGCATAGTGTTGCTAATTAAATTAAGTAGAAGAGTATGAAGTAGACACTCAGAAATATATATATGCTATAATGGTTTTTAGAATACATAAAACTAAATGATAATCCTGCTACAATATGATATTGACCATCCTAGTTCTATTATTTTTGATAATACTTATTAGTATGTTTTTTATTGTATTTTGTAATTTTTTATTGGGAGATTTCATACAATGTATATGAAACAATAATAAAAAAGGCAAAATTAACACCCTCTTCACAGACCATCGCCCATTAGTAGACAAAGATACCTGAACAATTATCACAAAGCAAATATTTGCAGAAATCCGGTATCAAAAACATCTCTTATGTATTGTTGACCTCTGCCAGCTCCCTGATCTCATCCTCGGTAGTGTGCCAATATTTCCCTTAACCTGAGGTTTCCTATAGGCTCCAAAACATATCAAATGACCCAGATCTAAGTGCCTATCGGTATTCAGATTCTTTGATTTTCTGCATTTTAAGCAGCCATTGCACATACGTAGGAACTAGATTGGATCGCCAGTTTTGCAAAATTAAAGATCTGGCTACCAAAGCATATATAAAAAATATTTTTTTCAGCTTAAGGGAAAAAATCATATTTGGGGAATATCCAAGGACAGCAGTGTAGCTATCTATATCACTATCTAAGCTTAAAGTGCTAGAACAGTGCAGCTGGATTTCTGTCCAGAAGGAGGTGATATGTGGATACCCCTGGACAATATGAGTCTAATTAACTTCATTCTCAGCCAGACATCTGTTGCATCTGTCAGGAATCTGAGGGTTAATTTTATGCAGGAATGCTGGAGTTCTGTAGAGTAATCACTTTGCATAAAACTGCATTCTGCAAAAATTAGCACCTTTTAGCAAAGAAAAATTAGGCGTGTTTACCCTATTCCATGTACCCTCTGAAACTGCAAGGCCTTCCTTTAACTGCCATCTATCTTGTCCTTTTAAATACAGTGTATTAACCTTTTGGCCCCTCAAAATGGCAACCCAGGAGCTAATAGATCTGCAAGTAGTGGTCTCTATCCAATCTTCAACAAGTTCTAGGCTATCCCATATTTTATTGATGTCTAGCTTACTTAGCAATTGTTTTATGCAGTATTTATTAATATTTGTAAATTCCAACAGGGGAACTGAGTAATGGTCTTTGTATTAGCAACAGCAGAGCACCTGCCGTATGTGGAGCTGATGGTATGATGTAATTTGTTTTCTGTGTGTCAGTGCCACATAAAAGTTGGTGGTCACTGTCACATAAAATAAAAAATAAACACTCACCCTGGGACAAAACTTAGATGGGTTGTGGGGGTCATTATTTTTAAATTTCATCAAATCCATTTCCACTTTGATAATAGGTTTATAAATATGAAAACTGTTTGTTGAATGCCTCCCTAACAGATGGTGGACTTTCACATAACTCGTTATGTCTTCAAAGGAACTGCTGTGCTGGTGCTCCTCTGTAAGAAAAGGGGTAACCACTGGCCCAGCAGGGATCATTTAGGTATTGATGCTGGTGGTCAAAACACTGACCGGCAGCGACCCCGGAACCCCGCCGGCCAAATTATGAAAATTTCTGTGGGCCGGCGGGTGGAAACATTGTTTCTGCCCACCGGCTCACAGAAAGGCCTGGCCGGGACATTGACGGCGGCTCCACATGGAACCGCCATCAATGCCTCTGTGTGGCAGGTGCAGTTGCACCTGTTGCGCTGATCACTGCCCGATCCTGGGGAGATGGGGCACTGCACCGGGGCCCCTGCACCACCCATGCAAAGTGCATGGGTGGTGCAGGGGCCCCCAGGGGTGCCCCGGGGCACCCCCTCTGCCAGCCTTTCCCTGGCGGGTGAACCCAACTGGAAAAGGCTGGTGGAAATGGGAACATTATCCACTGGGTTGCGCAGCTACCCTGGCGGATAGTGTTTCCACTCACCTCCAGGCTGTCTGACGGCGGAAGCCTGGCGGTGAGTGAGGGCCGCCGATGGCAGCCCTCATCCTGTTCAGAATGTGGAGGGTTGGCCCACCATGCCGGCTGGCGTTTTCAGCCGCCTATGCCGGCATGGTGGGCCAACCCGCCATGTTCGTAATGAGGGGCTTAATTTGGTAGAGTTAGTTAAGGAAGTGTGGAGGAAATGACCTCCACACCACACTGACAGATGTCAACCTGCCCACCGAACCATAAGTCAGGCCCTAAATTGCAAAAATGTACATTATGCAGATTTAATATTTTTTTTAAATCAACACTATGGCCTCCGATTTGATGCTTGATGTTTGCTGCAACGATCTCGATATCCTGCAGTCTTCTGGATCCAGCGCAGCTATAGGCATCATTGCCCTCTTACAGAAGTGAAAGGAGGGCAAACACTGCCCTGGTTTTGTCAGTTGCAGTGGGCCCTTCTTTTTTTTCTTTAAGGCAGCGTATCACAGGTGATCCCACCCTGTGCCAGCCAAGGTCTTCGGCTTGTGATGAGTGAACCCTGCCCTACTCCAGTTAGCTTTGGTTTCTCCTCTCTGTTTAAGGCAGTGTATTGGAGGAATTCCCAGTGTCCCCACCCTGCATATGTGGTGGCAGTTTGATACAGACAGGGAGTTCATCTGGACCAGTGGCAAAGAGTAAGGATCAAGCAGTCCCCTATTATTCTTGATTTACCCTCATCAGACGATGTACTAGGTGAGGATAAGTCTTGAGGTATCCAACTTAATCTGAGAAGAGTCTGTTACGCTTTACGGTGATTGTCAGCAGTCCTTTCTGCCTTCACCTCAACCAATGAGTTAGTTGTATCCTTGACTTATTGAATTCTGTTCATTTAGCGCCCACAAGGATATTTATGGGTACTTGGTCAGAACTTCTTGTATTCACCTATAATCTTTATCGATATCAATAAATCATGAGGACAACAATTGGAATTAGTTTGGGAAATCGTACACAGCTTATATGCAGTTTTTTGTTCTCTTTAATAACAGTTTAGCTATTTATACATATTGCTCAAGATATCCCTGCTAGAAAATTTTACCATACCTGCAGCCAGCATGAATGAGCTTCCACCATTTTTAGAATTGGGCAACTTAATTTGTTTTGGCACAGGTGGATTACATTTTTCAGCTCATATTTAACAGCCGTATGGGGGGAAAAGTTTTCATCTGGACACAAACAACACATATTATAACAAAAGACATAGAACATGATTCTGATGAAACTAGTGGGGAAGAGGATGAAGGTGTGTTTCAATCTACTCTTGATAAACTGGAGTAATTTCAAAGCATCTACAATTGTTCATGTGTACATGTGTTCTTTATTAGAAGATAAGGGGAAAATGGAGAAGTTGAGACATATGTTTCAGTGCTAAGGGGCCTCACAGCTACTTGTGAATTTGGCACCCTCACAGACTCTTTGATTGGAGATCAGTTGGTAAGGTGTACCAATGATGAGAAGGTCCAGGAGAGATTGTTATCACTGAATTCTTCTCTTATAGAAGCTATCAATATTGCAAAGAGTATTGGGCACACTACTTTATGTGTAAAAGAAATGAAAATGCCTGAGGATACACAGAAAACAAATAATGGGGTAAATAATTTAAGTGAGTTGGTGTAGGATTATAAGGTAGAAGATGCTGAGACACCAGACCCTAAGGTCAAGAAAAATGGCAAACCTAAGTGTTTCCAATGCGGTTACAATCACTTAGGCAATAGTCCTAAATGTCCTGCAAGGATGCCTTATGCAGAAAGTGCAACAAAAGAGGACATTTTGCTAAAGAGAAATGGGAAAGACTGTACATACTGTGGGAAACACTGACGGGGACGAGCAGCATGACAAAGGGCAATTTATAGTTCCAAGTAGACTCAACAGAAACAAATGCTCAAATGTCATACCCAACTTGTGCTTTTTTGTCAGATGGAGTCAACATAAAAGTATCCGCTGATTCGTGCTCTCCATATAAGCTTTTAGATAGCAAACATTTCACGAGAAAATGGGAAATAAAAATTATATCTTAAAAAATCCCAGATATGAAATCAGAGCGTTTAATAAAGATCCAGTTATCAGTATGGTAAAAATGCATATCACTTTTAAGAACAGACATGGTGGATAAGGACAAGGATCTCATTTATAGTGGGGAAACACTAGAAAGATTTAAGGATTAAATTAGATCCTAACAATGAGGAATACGTGCTGCAAATAGATCACTAATAAGTTGACATCTGTGACAATTTCGCAGAGGTGTTTTCAGAGAGACCACGCCTACTGAAAGGTGTTATGCACAAAATGTAATCTTAAAACTGCTGCAGTACCAATTGTACACAAAGCAAAACATTGTCCATTACCCATGAGGGAGTTGTTAAAGAAGGAATTGGACAAATTGGTGGGACAAAGAGTCATAGAAATGATTAAGTGTTCAGAACGTTGGCCCTAATTGTTCTTACACCCAAGAGTGGGGCAAAAGAGATACATTTATGTACTGACTTAAGAGACTTAAATGCCAATAGTTGGGTAGATCACTATCCCCTTCCCAGAATTAATAAAATACTGTGTCATACATTATGCCAAGTACTTCAGTGTGCTTGACCTTTCCCTGCATATTCCCAGGTATCATTACACCCTGAAGCACAATCCCTAACTTTGTTCATAACTCCATTTGGAACATATACATTTCTGAGAATGCTATTTGATTTGACTTCTGTGGCAGTGGCTTTATAAAGGATTATGCAGCACATTTTACAAGAAACTAGTAAAGTCTTGTGTTTTCAGGACAATGTTTTAATTCATGGGTCCACAGAACAGGAACAGAACAGCAACCAGCTCAGAGTACTTTGCAAATTGAGATGCAGGACTTACAATCAGAAAAGACAAGTATAAGATTGGAGTCACATCTGCTGATAATTTGGGCCAGGCGATCTCCAGTGAAGGCATTAAATTAAGAATAAATCTAGTAAATGCAGTTAAAACACAATTTTATTTTCAAATAAACAAGAAGTTGAGTCTTTCTTGGGGTTAGTGGAGTATATATCTAAATTTGGAAAACCTTTGCTGACCTGGTATAACCCATGAGAGAACCTATTAAAAAAGGGTACGCATTTCGATTGAAATACAGAATCGGTGGAATCAATTTAGAAAATACAAATTGTGATTGTCAATGCATTTAGTATAGGAATTCTCAATTCTAAAAGAAAAAACATATTAACAACTCATGCCAGCAACAATGGCCTTATTGCCACCCCTGTCACACATTAGTGAGAGTTCAGAAAAAATAATGACTTTTACTTCAAGGGCACTTAGAGACAGTGAGCTGAATTATTCTACTGTTGACAAAGAAGCCCTCGCTTGTTTTTGGGCAATCAACCATTTCATGTTTTACCTTTAGGGCTTACCTTTTGATTTATGGACAAATCCCAAACCTTTAGTTTTTTCCATGAAAGACTAAGAAGAAACTACGCTTAGAATTGCAGAAAGGTTTTTTGGCTTGCAAGGATATCATTTTAGAATGCTATATGTTGAAAGCGAAAAGAACAAAGCCACTGGCGTTTTATCCAAGAATACCTATACACCATGAAGACAATGTTTGCAATTACCCAGATTTTCCCATATTGACTGTAACTGTGCCTGTCCCAAGGAAATCTGGATAAGAAGCTGCCATGTCAAAAGACAAAGAGGGTCATTACGAGTCTGGTGGACGGAAAAGGCCGTCTGTCAAACTCCAGCGGTCAGGTTACCACCAGTGTGGCCCCCTTCCCGCAGGCCCCATTAAGAGCTCCCCGCTGGGTCAGCAGGTGGAAACAGAGTTTCTGCCCACTGGCCCAGTGGGAAATGGCCTACAACATTGACAGTGGCTCATAATTGACAGACAGTGAAAATCGCGAAGGGGCTTGCCAGGGGGGCCCCTGCACTGCCCATACCAAGTGCATGGGCAGTGCAGGGGTCCCCCTGGTGCACCCTGCAGCCCTTCTTCATTAGCCTTTATATGGCAGGACTACTGCTATGTAATCGCTGGCAGAGAAGGGATTTGTAATCCCAGGTCAGCACTGCTTGCAGTGCTGCCATGGTGGATTAGGACCGCCAGCACCGCCAGACAGATGAAAAGTCGTGATCTGGCAGTGCTGGTGGTCTGAATGTGGCGCAACTGCCATAGTCGTAATGTGGCTGACAGACCACCACATTGGCAGCACTCTGACCTCCACCCCAACCATGTAGGATGAGTGACAAATCCAAGCAAATACAAAAGGCTTCCCTTACACCAGTCAGTGTACTTCAAGGTCCATGGGACAAACTAGATTTGGATATTGTGGGCTCCATCAAGGCCTTGGGTGTCCAAAATAAGAATATTTTAATTGTCATAGATTATCACTCACACTGGATTCTTATAAGATTTGTCAATAACATTAACACATTTGGAATCCCAAGCACACTCATCACTAATAATAGGGTTCAATTTTGCTCTGATGAAACAAGAAGTTTCATTTCAGGATTATCCACTCAGCATGTGAATACCCCTTTGTACTAACCCAATGCAAATGGTTTAGTGGAGAGGGCAAATAGAATGCTATAGAATCCACCAAGCTGGGCATAGATGTGAATAGGCCCATTGTCCAAACAGGTAATGAAATGCTTTGATCCTATCACACCACCCTAAATAGTGTATTAAGATTCTCTCCTTTTGAATTACTCTGAGGAAGACGACCAATTTCGAAATTATCTCCCAGGTTGCTATTTAGGGATAGAGCAATAATGAAGGATCAGAATAGTATAGTGAATAAGATCACACATCATCAGGTTAAGTACAAACAATGATATGGATGTGAAACCACAAGAATGGACAGAAGGACTATGGGGTTTGTTAAAAGAACTAACAACAGTCATAATAAATGTGATAAGTTTTACAAACCTGCAAGAATCAAGGAGGTCATTTGCAATGTGGTGATTCTGGAGCATGGACACGAGTGGAACATGAAGAGGTTAGTTCCCTGCCCCACAAAACATATACCTTTAGGGTCAAGCATTCCAGGCAAGGAAGACTGTGTTCCATTGTTCAATAAACAAGACAAAAGGAATTGGCAGAAAGATTACATGGTGCATTAACTTCTTTGTCTTTCTTAGAATGAGTTAGCAGTATTTTACTGCAACTACACAATATGCAATTCCTTATGTATTTCCTTTAAATGTTTAAGCACTTGTAACCCTGATGCAGTTTCTGATATGTTTCCTTCAAATGTTTACACACTTGTAACCTTGATGCAAATGTCATATTTCAAAGTATTTAAAAATTGTTTATCATTGTGTCAGTATCGGAGAAGTGTTGTATCTTACCCATATATTTACCTGTAGCCTTAACCCTACCTGTTGGTTCTTCTCAGCTTCAGTTTTCGTTTTACCTCCCCCCCCCTTTTCTTACTCAACATGGTATGTACCTTTAGAATTAGGTGAAGGCATTCAAGATGGAATGCTGGGCGAAAGACCAGAGTGGAGTAAAGAGAACAGGAGCGTTAGAGTGGCGAGCTGTAGATTCACCATATGGACTCAATCAACTTCTCTGTCTTACCTTGGAGATCTTCTCATATTCCTTACAATAATAAGCATTGTTGAATTCGTGAATTATACAATAAAGCAAAAAATCCATGACTTTAAGCGGTATAGTACTAATTGTTCACAATGGACTATATAAAAACTACAGCATACTTTCTACCCAGCAACTAATTCTAAAAATGAGCACAAGATTTATTACTCTAACATGCAGCACATTTTGCAGTTGCAAATTAGATGTCAAGACAAATTCTGCAAAACATAAATGTTTATTTCAAACTTAGCAAACAAGCAGCATGCTTGTAAACATGTTGACTGGAAATGTTGCTAAGAATATTTAGGAACATATGTTCAAACATTTGAGGCAGTGCTGAAAATAAAATTTCTGTAATGCATTGTGTTGAAGGGAGAGAGTCAAATAGCACCATATGTTTAGTACGGTGCTGTTTCTTTAACCCCAAGGAGTATTGCAATTTAGGCTGCCTTGCACCCACACAAATACCCTTGCACCGTAGTGAAAGGCTGTGTAAATGATGTGAAGCATATTTTTGTGTTGGAAGTATAAACTTATAACATTAAATTATATTCTTTGACATACGTAAACTCTTATCAGATTTCCAATGTGTACAGTACAGTGCAGGACACAGGTGAATCATGAAAATAACTTAGAATAACATACAAATTATTAGAAATTGGGCTATTGGTTGACTTGGGTGTGATTCCTGGTCAAGCAATAGCCACAGAGTACATTTTAATAATTTATTTGACACTAAAGGAGGGTGGAGCCAACAAGATGGCTGAAGAGCTCCGTCCGGCTCTGTGAATAATCCTGTAAATTGCAACTAATATCCTGAGCATCCTGCCTGGAAAGTAGATTGAGGAGAAATGCGTAACCCACAATGTATCCACATATAAGATTCCAAACTTGCAGAAGTATAGTAATATATATCAGGTTGAGTCAAGATGAGAGGTTCAAGGAAGTTTTCTTGTGGTTTTGGACAAAGAATCGTTGATAAGTGAGCATAAAGCTGACATGTGTTTCACCCCCTGTGGCAGGTTTGCCTGGGGCTTTTTCAAGACTGTAAAGCATACATAATGGTAGGGTCAAGATGGGATAAAATTATGGGAAGCAAGCATGTTAGTTCCTTAGGTGCAATAAGGAAAGAAAAAAGTACCATGATGTCTCCAAAGAAATGCAGTGCACTGTGATGAACCGCATACCTAATAATAAGTCATCTGAGAAAATTCAGCATTGTGGAAATACGTTTTGGTCGGTTAGAATATTCATTCTGTGTAGGAAAATGTTTGTATGGTATAATAAACAGTTCATATTGCTCCAATATAATGCAAAAGAATATGATTTATATGGTATAGCGATATGACATATATAAGGTGAACATCTATGGCGGCGGTTGGTAAATCTAACCCAAAATATGTATAATACAATACCCCTTTACTGAACGAGGAAGCCTATCAGTACCCATTTGCGAGAATTTTTGGAGCCAAATACCTCCTCAGGTATGGAGGTTAAAACAGGCATCGAATGAAACAGGAACATGTGCTGTCATGAAGCTTATTGACCACATATCGTAATTGACAATTTACAGGGTGCCCCCAAACATCATGGTTGGTAATCGGTAAGTATTTGCGCTGCAAGGAATTTTGTAGAGTTTACTTATTAGAAAAGCGGAACATCAAAACTAGCATCGGAGTCACTTACCGGTTTATGTGGAAATCGTTTGGTAACAAAGTATCTCGGGTTAAATCCCGTCTAGCGAGTTGCGGTGTGCCAGTACAGGTCCATGTTAAATATGTTCCGATATCCTGATGTGGACCTTGTCATGGCCCTGTGAGAGAACATACTAGGTGTAATTTGACAGCGGCCATGTTGGACTAGTAAGTGTGTTAAGAACGGATTAAAGTGTACTTCCTAATGAAGAAAGAATGTGCCTGTCTTGTGATTAGTACAAAAAGACATACAAAGACATAAAAAGGGTGTATTTTCTATGTAATAGCTGTGGAAAAATGCAGAACTGGGCCCAGTGTGCAGGTCAAATGCAAATATTGACAATTGATCACATGGAGAGGGAATAACAAAAAGATACATAGTTCATCATGGCTCAGCGAGAGTATGAAGGACGCCAAATACTGGTTTTCCCAGACTACACCCAGAAGGTGAGGAATCTAAGAAAATCCTTTATGGACGTCAAGAAAAAGATGCAGGACTTGAATCTGCGCTAAAGCTTAGTATTCCCGGCTAAACTCAGAGTAATTCATAATAATAAGGTCCATTTTTTCACTGATCCACAGGAAGCAAGTGAGTGGGTGGGCATGGTGTCTCCGCAGTTAGGATCCCATCTTGTCCCGAAAATTGGCAGACCTGAAGCTGGATGGGACATAGTGTATGGAGACGCAACCAGAAACAATCAAGGGGCGTTAACCCCTCCCTGGCATCAACTGGCAGAGTTACTGTGCAACCTGATGGCACTCTGGCTACTGAGGGAGACGACATGTATGAATAGAGCACCTTTAGAGGTCATCCTGACTCAGATACGTACACTACAGGGGATGCTCCGCCTTGACATTGTTGGAAAATTGAGTTGTCTGTAACAGTAATGTTCTTGTTGCAATGGGGGAAACTGCATTAGATATATAGATGTAAAATGACAGCGTAGCAGTTGTAATTTGTTTAAAATGTCTGGACTTATTTTAGCCTTATGTGAAAATCTATCATGACGAGCTGCTGGAAATCCTACACTAATGTGTGGGCTGGCTGGCTCCATAGCCCCACAGGGGTTCATGCGGAGTTAGGACTACTAGAAGCACAGTCTCATGGTTTGGCTCGGTGATGACCTCAGAGGAAGCGTAATGTTACAAGGACTGGTTTACATAATTGGTTAACAGGGTTATAGCTTGTTCTTATCATTTAAGGGGCTAAGCTGGGGAATGTTCTTTCTTTGGTTCTTAGTCTACAGGTTGAAAAGGGGGATCTAATGCTTGTAATGGATTCTGAAAATGTGCATTTTTCAGTCATGATCTATAGGATGGCTTTCCTTGAGACATACACTAGGTTGTACTTATGACACAAACGTACACATTAATGTGCAAGGTTTGAGCCAATTGGATAAGTGTTGCTGGGTACATGCCGACCTTAAGCGTTATCATGCATCAATAGCAATGCTGCAGGAGACTCAAACTTGGGGAAGCTGTATTCCTAGTCTCCAAAAATGCTGGAGAGGCCAGCTTTATGTGACCTCTTATTCTGGTTTTTCTTCGGTGGGGTGGATTTAGATAGCCTCTGGGGTTCCATTCCAGCACGGTCATGTGCTGGTCCCAGACATGTGGTAGTGTTTGGGATACGAAATGTTTGTGAAGTATGTTTGATAAACATATATGCCTCTAATGTGGACAGTAGGACTTATTTTAGGGATGTGGTCCAAGCTGCCTCCCCCTGGCAGAGATTATGTTGGCAGGAGACAGCAATTGGGTTCTGGATGGCACACTGGACTAGGACCCCCCACGACAAAACACGAAACCCCACCTGACCAGACACCTGGTAGATACTCTAAAAGAACTTCAGTTAAATGACATCTGATGACATAGGAACCCCACTTTAATGGAGTACTCCTGTTACACACCCGCAGCGAGCACCTACAGTAAACTGGAATACTACTTTGTGTCCGAAACACTGTCCCCGCAGGTGAAAGCTATTGCTTACTTAGCCCATTACATATTGGATCACTCCCCGCTCCAAGTTAAATTGAGTGAAGCATAACAAAGGCCTGTGGTCGCGATGTGGCGTTTACATCCGGAGGCCTACACTGATGTACTCTTTGAGAAGACAGAGATGGACTGACGCAATACTTTGACATAAATTGGGGAATGTCCACAACTAGGGGCTGTGACTGGGAAGCGATGAAGGTAGGGATCAGGGGACTCTGCCTGCAGGCCACCTATTGTGTTATGTATTTGCTCAAAAAATATATTTTTGGGCATGAAGCCAAGCTCCAGAACTTGGAGAAATGTCTTCCTACACAGAAACAGTGTGGGAATGGCAGTAAGCTCGACGAGTGCTATTAGATGAATGGTGATGATTGGAAAGGCATATTTACATGGCCCACTGCTATCGTCTGCATGTAGAGGGTGATAAGGCGGGCGCGTTGTTGGCATATCTGCTAAAGCAACACTCTGACCTCAAGCCGGTCACTGCACTGGTGGACGTTACAGGCAAGAGAGTATGTAGCGGACAGCAATTAATGAGTTAGTCAGGGTACACCTTGACAAGCTCTATGCTTGCCCAGTAATGTGCCCCTAGATACTGACACTGCTTTCCTAGATGAAATCACACTTCCTCAACTGACACAGGACAGCAGGCCCCTATTAGATGCTCCCATCAACCAAGATGAAATACAAGTTGCCATAAAGCACTTAACAACATAAAAAACACCCGGTTATGATGGACTCCTGGCAGAGTTTTATCAAAAGTATGTTGACATCCTCTCTGAAAAACTACTAGCGGTGTACCAAGAGGCGACCGTCTGCGGTAGCTTACCAGACTCAATGCAGGAGGCATGGATGGCTTTATCCCTAAGTTGGATAGAGATCCAGCAGATCCAGCTGCATACAGGCCATTATCGCTTCTAAATGTGGATGTTAAAATATTAAGTAGTATCCTGGCAGGTGGCCTTCTTCCTGATTTGGCCTCATTTATTTATGAAGTCCAGTGCAGTTTTATTACCCATTGCAGCACGATGTTTAATCTTCGTCACCTCTCCCATATTTATCATACCTCCCTACAGTGGAAGATCCCAGTAGCGTTTGCACTCCTAGACATAGCGCAAACTTTTGATTCTGTGGATTCGGGGTATCTATGGCAAGTTATGGCTAAGTTGGGCCTCTGACCGAAATGTATTGCTTGGGTTCAACTCCTGTATAATCCCCTATGGCCCGTGTGCAATCTGGGGACGTAGTCGTGGAATCCATTCAATTGAGACAAGGGACACGGCAAGTCTGTTGGCTGTCCCCCCTTCTGTTTGCTTTGGCAATGGAGCTGTTGGCAGCTTTCCTACGAGTGCTATTAAACCCCTGGGCATTACGCGTTGGAGAGACTACGCATGTGGTCTCCTTATATGCGGATGACGTACTAGTCTATGTGCGGCACCCAGAATCTTCAATCCCCATTCTGTTAAGTGCCCTATGGAAATTTGGGGAGTGTACTGGGCTCCTGGTAAATCTTCAAAAGTCCTACTTGTTCCCGATGGGTGCTGTAGCCGGGGAGCTGATTGACCCCCCTCCCGGCGGTTGTACTACCGTGGAGATCTGAGGGCCTTCGCTACATCCGAATAAGATTGGCACATACCACTGACACATTCTATGACCTTAATCATGGAAGGGTATTAGAGGGATTGAGAATCTCCGTTAGATTTTGGAAAGAGTTGTCACTTTCATTGATGGGTGGAGCAGCCATTATGGAGATGGTTATACTGCTGCAGTGCCTATATGGTCTGCAGAATACCTTGTACAAAGCACCCGGATCACACTTTGCACATTTAGATATCCTAATACCAGAGTTGTTATGGGCTAACAGGAGGAACAGAGTGAGCCTTCCTGTGTTCCGGCAAACGTTGTAACGTGGAGGAATTGAGCACCCTCATATGGAACTTTATTATCTTTCCTCCCAACTGCAGCATGCAGTACATTGGCTCGACCCTGACAGTAACTGGGAGTAGAAGTTTTTACAGGGATTGTGTGAGGAGTATACCCAATACGTCCTGTTGCTGGGGAACCGGGCAGAGCGGGGAAGGGTCCCTTGTATAGTGCAACAGGTCTGTAATGTATGGACCCGTACAGTGTCATGCATGTTGCGAGGCAACCCATACTCTAGGGATGCAGTAATATGGGATATGCAGGCATTTTACCATAGTTGCCTTGGATATGTCTATGAAGAAATGGAGGGATGGGGGTGTGACATCATGGGAGATCTTTTTCTTGGGAGAAATGTATCACCCAACAAGATGCAATGGAGGCTTTCCAGTTGGGGTGGGACCAGTTCCTATAGCAAGCTATAATGGCGTCGACGGCTCGTGATTTATGGCCCTGTTTTCCTGACAAACCTCTGGCTTCGGTCACTTTGACTGCACTGTTGTCCCTGGGAGGTGGACAGAGACTGGTTTCCCATATTTATGGAAACCCTGAGAGATGATATCCCAAGCGTTACACCGACTGCACAGCGTGGGCGGGGGGCAGTACTAGATGAAGAGGGTGCAGCATCAGAGTGGAAACACATGTATTAAGGTACTAGGCCTAGTAGATAAATGCAAGATTGAAACTTATAAAACATAACTATAACCATCAGACATATCTAGCCCCAAGCATGCTTCATTGTATATACCCTGTGTGTTCCTCTCGGTGCACACACTGTGCTGCGGGTCGGCAGATTTCTTTCATATATTGTGGCAAATTAGTGCACTGGAATCATACTGGAGGAGTAGTGATGGCCTTGGAGAAAGCCACCACATGGAAACTGGTACATACCTCTAGGGTGATACTGTTGGGACTGCTTCCTCCACCAAAAGGGAAAAAACTAAGCCACAAATTTATACTGTTGGGACTCTTGTTGGCAAAACGTCGTATTGCAATCACATGGCTTAATCCTGTTCCCCCCAGGTATGTGGACTGGCTCCAGAATTTCTCCGAATGGGCATAGGCGGAAGAGATTAGGATGAAACATGTCCGAACAGATGCGAAACTAGCAGATGACATAGTGGCTTGGACACAGATGTTACAAGATCTTAGAGCACCAAATACCCCGCCAGGTATTGTAGGAGATGGCTAACTTAATTGAATATGCCTGGCCCTGTTGAGACTGAATGAAGCACGAATGGGTAGGAGAGTGTATTCAAAATCAATTAACCTTGCAGGTAGGGAGGCTGAAAGCAGCGGGTTGCCTCTTGGGTCTAGAAATACAAAATAGAACGTATATGAGGTATTGAGTGTATAATGATGTCAAATTGACTGAGAATTACTATGAGCAGTAGAGGGGGTGGGAGGCGTGTTTGGGATTTTACCTCTTTCATTTGTTTGCAATCATGTTGGCTATTGTCTGAATTTCTACAGAATGTTAATATAACAATCATATGATGTGCTGATTGTTTGTGGTGTGATGCTGCATAAAATAATAAAAACATATAAAATAAAATTTGACACCAAAACAGCAAAAATCAAATCAGTAGAACTGGAGGTATGAATTTCTAAAGTTTTTAGTGAAAACTAGCACCTAAAAGATTAAAGCCCTAACTGCGGACATCTAGTCATGCGAGATCGCGTCAAAGTCGAAAAACATAGCCGACTACAATGGAGTGCAGTTCGAATACAAGGAGTCGAATGGGCCCGGTCAGCACTTACCTTCGGACTTGGAAATATTTCTGAGAAGAAATGCTCTGAAAAGGTAAAGTTCAGTGAAGCAAAACTGCAGGAGGTATCTGAAGAGAGATCATCATCGCCGGATAGCCTTGGGTCAAAGCTGTGGTGGAGATTTCTACAGTTGGACTTAGGTGGTCATTATGACCCTGGCGGTATTATAACCGCAGGGCCAAAATGACGGGAGCACCGCCAACAGGCTGGTGGTGCCTCCCGGTGTATTTTGACCGCAGCGGTAGCGCCGCGGTCGCACCGCCAGGGCCGGCGGTTTACCGCCACAATGGCCCCGGCGGATGTAATCCACCAGGTCAGCGCTGCTTGCAGCGCTGCCCAGGGGATTACGAGTCCCCGACCGACAGCCTTTTTCTGGCGGTCTGAACCACCAGGAAAAGGCTGGCGGTACGGGAAGTTGTGGGGCCCCCTGAGAGGGCCCCATTCGGCTTTTCACTGTCTGCTGTACAGACAGTGAAAAGCGTGACGGGTGCAACTGCACCCGTCGCACAGCCGCAACACGGCCGGCTCCACCTGGAGCCGGCTCCTATGTTGCGGCCGTGATCCCCGCTGGGCCAGTGGGCGGAAACCAGGGGGGATCTCCAAATGGCCGCGGCGGGGGTGCGGCCGCATTGGCGGCCGCATGGCGGTCAGATCTTGGCGGGCGGCTCATGCCGCCCGCCAAGGTCGTAATGACCCCCTTAGTCTCTGAAATGGAACTTAAAAATCTTCAGCAGGAAAGTGAGCCTAGGGTGCTCTGCCAGGCCTGTGGATCCAGTGGAACTGATGCATCTCCTCTGCTATGTGGCGCCACCCGAAGCCGAACTGACACAGCACCTCTTCTGCGTTGTTTGGATTCAATGCAAAGACCTACATAACATCGTAGGTAGTCTCCTCATCAGAACTACTGCTGCATGACATATCCTTGGCGCAGCCTCTCGTGTCCTTCGTCAACAACAGCTCTGACGATGACACCAGATTCTGCATCGCAGACTTGTATCTCCTCTGAACTGATGCATCGCCCTACTGCGCAATGCATTTCCAACACTATACTTCAAATCAAAAGCCCTCATCGATGCGATCCTCAACAATGATACAGAACCTCGCATTGCAGCCTCGCCACCTCTCGGAACTGATGCATTACTTTGGGTGTGTGATGCAGCTTCGACGCGGATCCCCACAACGTTCTGCAAAACAGGGTTCAATTTACTCTGGTGAGTGGGCCTAACTGTGTCCCTGCAGCCGTCCTGCACTCCATTACAGTTAACCTGAACTTGTGACTTTGCCACGGTGTGACGCGACCAGATATCCACAAGTTGTCTCTTTGAAGTTTTACAGATCTCTGGTTCTGAGTACATTTTTGTCATTTTGGGCTTGCTTCATTTATTACAATTACCCTATTTTTTTAAACTGGTCTGGGATTCTTTTGTGCTGTTTTTTTTAGTGTGTTATTGCTTGAAGTGTTGCACAAATACTTTATACATTGCCTCTGAGTTAAGTCTGATTGCTCTGTGCCAAACTCCCTGAGGGATGAGCATAGGTTAATTTAGGGTGTGCTTGTGACTTCACCCTCAGAAGAACTGGGTTACTGATTGAGAAGGGTTTAACCACCCTCAACCAGTAAATGAATTTGTTACACAATTTCAATCATGCTATTTAACACACATTATATTACATACAATACATGATTTTAGCATTAAGTGCAAGAATAATATTTAAAAAAAATTAATAAATGTTTCAATTTGTGTGTTAAAATATAAATTAGAATAAATAAACATCCCAACTTATCAATTTCACAAGCAAGATAAATATTGAGATTGTGTAGAATGGTGTGGAAGGTCTATCTCACAGGAAACCATGTTAGCCAAACATTGTTGGACCTGCTGCACAGATCTCTGGACATTACTGATGCTAAAGAGCAAGTTAATTAATAACATTTGAAGTATTAAAGTACTAATTAATTAGGTAAAATGTGTGCTGAAACGTATGTCATGTAAAATGACAAAAGTGTTGGACACCATAAGCAGTATACACAACTAGCAATCATTAATTTTTAATGTAGAAATGTTGTGTATTTATTAATATGAATTAATATGAACACTAATTCACCTCTTTCACCTCTGTGGACATGGACCAGTATGTTACTGGCCCAACTCACACGAAAGGCCATACTCTAGACCTTTTTTTAGTAATATCCCTAATCTCACCTTTTCCTCCTCTCTACCTCTACCCTGGAAGGGATCACTATTTAGTGTCACTTATGTTTCCCTATGATGCTCCTAGAGAGACGCAGCCCAGGTGCACCACAATGGGTCGTGCTTGGTCGAAGTTGGTACCTAGCACTTGGCATATGGCACTCTGTGCTTCCCCCTTAGTCAGTGACTATGCCTCCATTAATACGGTAGACCTGTTTAACAAGTGGATTTCTACCTCTTTGAATTCAGTTTTGCCTTGCAAACTGAGGGAGAAAAAACCTGCCCATAAGTCCAGTCCCTGGTTTTCGTCATCTCTATTAGACCTCAGAAAGAACTGTAAAAAATTGGAGAGAATATGGAGAAAAGATTATAATCCTTCTGCTAAAGAAGCCCATAGATCAGCTATTAGATCTTACCATCATAATATCAAGGCAGCACAAGCTCTATATTACAGCAGTAGAATAGAGAATTCGTCCACTTCTCAGAAATAAATCTTTCAGATCTTTAAGGAGCTCACTATACCCCCTTTGCCGCCCTCCCCGGTGGAAGCTTCTATTACACATAATAATGTATTAGCGGCTCACTTTCAGGACAAGATTAACAAGATATACTCCGGTTTTCCTTAATCTCCCTCTCAGAATAACCTCTTGGGGCAGGAGATGAATTTTCCTACGGGTATGATCCAGTTAACTAATGTTTCCCCCCTTACAGGCACTCTGATTCGGAATTTTCTTGCCAATATCAAATCGGGCTCTCCCCTGGACCCGGCCCCTCCCTCCATTCTGTTGAAGGCGGCAGATATTGTTGTTGGCCCTTTGGCAGAAATACTTAATAATTCCTTGTCCTCCGGTATTTTTCCTAGCTCCCTTAAACATGCAATCATAAAGCCTCTCTTAAAAAAACCTAAGCTGGATCCCTCCGTCCTGGATAATTATCGACCCATTGCTCTTCTTCCTATTTTGGCAAAAATTCTGGAGAAGCACGTGAACCTGCAATTGACCAGGTATCTTGAGAGCCACGATCATTTACACCCTTCTCAAATGGGTTTCAGAACTCACCACAGTACGGAATCGGCTCGGCAACTTCTAGATCAAGGTGGTCATGCTGCTATTATCCTTCTTGATCTTAGTGCAGCATTTGACACTGTCGATCATACTCTTCTCCTTGATAGACTTTCCAAGATATGGTTATGAGGTCCAGCCCTTGCCTGGCTCTCCTCCTTCCTCACGGGAAGATCCTTCCAAGTCTTGGATCGCTCTTTTTTGTCTGACGTCAGGTCTCTATCCTGTGGAGTCCCGCAGGGTTCATCTTTAAGCCCCACTTTGTTTAACACCTATTTGTCATCCTTGGCCACAGTAGTCGCTCCTTATAGCCTTTCTATGGTCACTTATGCTGATGACACGCAATTGGTGGTATCCCTCTCTAGTAGTAGGGACTCGCCCTCTGCCAACCTGGCCGACTGCATGAAAGATATTGGGGACTGGATGACCCTGTCTAAACTGAAATTTAATGACAGCAAATCAGAGGTAATGATTGTAGGCAATGGCACCCCTACCGCCCCTATGGCAATGTACTCAGAGGCTTTTAACAGCCTGCCCCCTCCAATAACACAGGTAAAAAGCCTCGGCTTTTTGCTTGATCCACGCTTAACTATGGAGCCGCAAGCTAAAAGAATCTCCTCGATCTGCTTCGGCTTAATTAGAAGTCTCAGGAAGATTCTTGGACTTCTGCCGTTTGCTGCCAGAAGAATTCTTGTACAAGCCCTAGTTCTCTCTCGCCTGGACTATGGGAACTCTCTATATCTTAGTTCCCCAGATTATGTAATAAAGAGGCTGCAGGTTACGCAGAACGCTGCAGCTAGACTTTTCATGAATACCCCAAGGCATCTTTCTGCTAAACCAGCACTTGCAGCTCTTCACGGGCTCCAGATTAAGCAGCGCATTCAGTTCAAATCTTTGGCCCGTATTTATACTCCGTTTGCGCCGAATTTGCGTCGTTTTTTTCGACGCAAATTCGGCGCAAAACTAACGCCATATTTATACTTTGGCGTTAGACGCGTCTAGCGCCAAAGTATTGGCAAATAGCGTCATTTTTTTGCGTGAACGCCTTCCTTGCGTTAATGAGATGCAAGGAAGGCGTTCCCGTCTAAAAAAATGACGGCGACGCAAATGCGTCGTATTTATACTCCCGGGCAAAAATCACGCCCGGGAGTTGGCGGGTCAAAAAACCCCGCATTTGCGCCACTATTTAACGCCTGGGTCAGGGTAGGCGTTAAGGGGCCTGTGGGCTCAAAATGAGCCCACAGGTGCCCTCCCCTGCCCCCACGGACCCCCCCTGCCACCCCTGCCCACCCCAGGAGGACACCCAAGGATGGAGGGACCCACCCCAGGGACATTCAGGTAAGTTCAGGTAAGTATAATTTTTTATATTTTTTAATTTTTTTTGGGTGGCATAGGGGGGCCTTATTTGTGCCCCCCTACATGCCACTATGCCCAATGACCATGCCCAGGGGACACAAGTCCCCTGGGCATGGCCATTGGGCAAGGGGGCATGACTCCTGTCTTTACTAAGACAGGAGTCATGAAATGGCGTCTGGGCGTCGTAAAAAAATGGCGCAAATCGGGTTGAGGCGATTTTTTTGCCTCAACCTGACTTGCCCCATTTTAAGACGCCCTAACGTCATTTTTGCCCAACGCCGGCGCTGCCTGGTCTACGTGGTTTTTTTCCACGCACACCAGGCAGCGCCGGTCTGCTTGCGCCGGCTAACGCCATTCCATAAATACGGCGCCCGCATGGCGCTTCAGAATGGCGTTAGACGGCGCTAAATTTTTTGACGCTAAACTGCGTTAGCGCAGTTTAGCGTCAAAAAGTATAAATATGGGCCTTTGTGTCTTGTTCATAGAGCCATACACAATAAGGGTCCCCTTTCCCTTAGAAAACAGATCTTTCTTTACTCCCCCCTTAGACCTCTTAGATCTCGATCTTCTCGACAGGTTTACATCCCTTCTGTCAAGAGATCATGGGGCGGCAATTCGTTCTCCATCAGGGCTGCTCGGCTCTGGAATGCCCTGCCCTTTGAATGCCGTCAGGAATCCTCTGAACTTCTCTTCAGGAGGAAGTTGAAAACCATCCTTTTCTGCAGTTAAATCTGCTTTCTTTGGCTCTTCTGGCATTCATGGTGTACAATAGCGCTGGGATGCCTTCGGGTAGCCATGCGCTTTACAAATTTATAAAACTAAACTAAACTAAACTAATGTGATTAGAAATAATGATTATTAGATTTAATTGTGAATTTAAATTGTTTTATTGAAATCGGGCCTACATGAAATTGACTAAAGTTAATCCTATGTTTAAAGGCCGGTATAATGTCTCTTGTCTCAGCAGTTTCTAGAAGCTTACTGTTCATTGTTCATTTGTTTGCTGACCTTTCAGAAATGTCTTTAAATTGTTTTAGACAGATAGTTATTGAAGATCCTGTGTAATTTGCATATTGTGAGAAAGTTATGTTCCTCTGCTGTAACATTTGTGTTGCTTTTCCTGGGATGAGATAATGTGTACCCAAGGACAATATCTTCAGTGCTCATGTATAACCTGCAACATTTGTATTTTACTGTGGAAAATGGTGACTGATGGCAAAAGAAGACGGTGCTATCATGAATGCAAAAAATGAGGAAAACATACTTCTGAAATGTGTAGTAAAGCTCATTGGACGTGATCTAAAACACCCCATCGGCTGTCCAATGGTATTCTAGCTAGTTGCTTTTTTGCTTTTTAATATAGCAATGTTTAGTAGTTCAGTTGTTTAGATGATGATTTTCCAGGGTTGTTAGTAATTCTTACTCTCAATTGGTGAGATAACGAATTATGACCTTAGATTTCTGTCATTGACGGTTCAGATACAAAAAGGCCAAACATTACTGAACTGTGCCCCTTGTTCATGTCCTGTTCGAGTAAAGACCGAAGATGCTCTACTGATGAAGACTTTACTGTTTGCTGTTCTAATCCATTACGGAGAGGTATAACTAAATGTTTGTTTGTCTTTTTACAGGTTTTCTGTTCTCTCTCTTCTAGAAATCAAATCTAACCACATCTTTTTTAAGCGCCCTAGCTAGATGTTTTCCAAAATAACTTTTGTCTCCTTTTCTTTTTGCATGTATGTGTCAACATCCACCTCTAATTAGCGTAATAGTTAAGGATGTCATATTCAAAATTGGTTCAAATTAAATTGAATTGTCATTAATTCATCTGTGCTAGCTAAATGTATTCAGTTTCTGTCTTCCACATTGTTTTATTGTTGTTTGGAATTGTTATTCTTGAGTGTCCGATGCTTAATGCCCTAGTTATGTTAACTTTTTTAAAGATGTTTCGGTCAGCCTGTGTTCCTCCTATACCTGTATCTTTTGTTTTTTCGTATGATTAACGTGACTTTAGCGTTGTTAATCTAAGTTAATAAATGATTGAACTTTAATAAACTGGTGTGGTGATTCATGGGAACATGGGTCATGATGCGTGAAAATTAATGACTCTATAATTAGATGTGATTGTTTAAACTTACTTTGAATTGATGTTTAATGTTGTTTAGGACATTATCACACTCCTATCTGAGTCAAAAGGTTCAAGTCGACCTCTGTGGGAAATAGATGGTTACCCTATACGTGTCACTCTATAAATAAAATATCAAAAGAAATATAAGGCTGGGTGGGCCCAAAGAAATTGGGAGCAGAGTATGGTTTTGTCTAATTAGGAGGGAAACGTCCTGTTTTTGATGGTTATATGTCATTTACAAAGAATTGGAAAATTTGGTTTTACCAGTGCTTGTTGAATTTTTGAAATTTTGAAATTTGATTTTGCCAATCCTTGCGTATATGAAATTTGGTTTTGACAATACTTGTATGAAGATATTCCCAGTGTTCTTAGTGTGATTTACGGTTGGGATAGGGTTTTCACTTGTAGTGCTTTAGCAAATCGCCGGGGAAATTGTGATGTTTGAGAGGAATAGGGAGTTTGCGTACTCCAATGTAGTTCATTAGAGAGTCATCGAACTTTAAGGATGTATGTATGGAAGACCTCATACTTCAATTAAGTGTGGTGCTTTGTGCTTAAAAATTGCCCACGTACTTGTTGGTATACAGACCCTGCATGGTCTAAGGCTCCGGAGTATTGAACAAGTGTAGAAGAAACTTGGTTGTTGATGTTGTGGTAATTTGTCTGTTTTGTGTGGTCAGTCGGGGATGGTTGATAAAAATTATTCACAGAGTGTGAGTTATAAGGAGTGTTAGTTTGACTGTTTTGGTGATTCCTGATTGCAAAAGGAGGAATTGCTAGAAATTTTACTTGCGAATCAGAGAAAGCTGAAGTTGAACAAGTAGCTATTAGACCAAAAAGCTGCAGTCGAAAATTCCGTAAGGCTTCCGAAGTGATTGTGTTCCCTACCTGTAGTAGGCAGCCAAATTGGTGTGTCGATTTTTCTTAGTGCTCACAATATTTTGTATTTAGTTTTGTGTGAATTGAGTTTGAAGAACAAGCCGCTAGGCTTTGTCAGCCGCTGTGCTTGTGAGTATGACGTCACTAGGTCCGTGCTGGGATTGGTTGGTTGGTGAGTAGGAGCAGCAAAGGGATTGGTGGACATTAGAGCTTCATTATGGGTTGAGATAAACAAGTGAAAGGATTTTGGGATTGAATTACTTAATTCGTAGTTTGAGTCAAATTAAAACTGAAAAGTGACATTTTCAAAGGGTTGAAGAGTGTGCTTAGGGGAAATGCTTTTATTCTAGTCAGAATAGGGGACATTTGTCTGCAGAAGGTACACCTGCAGATATCGTAATTGAAGAGAAAGGTACTTCAGCATGTGTTTGGTTAAAACAATGCGCAAAATTAAGGAGAAGGAAGGGACTTTAGCGTTTCCTGCCTATGCAACATTTAATTTGAAAATTTTAGAGAATTTAAGGGGAGTGCTGTATGAATTAAAGCCCCCTCCGAGATCAGCACGATTTTAAGCTTTAGATATTTGGGAATTAGTATCCAGACAACAAGATAAATAAAAATTTGAGAGACGAATGAAAAAAGCTGAGAAGACATTATTAGAGGCAAGGTTGGATGATGATGAGAAATATTATAGAACAGAAACTTTACAGGGAACTGGAATGTTTCCTGCAGTTACACAAGAGAAAGAGAGCAGTATCAGACAAAAGACTAGATGAGGCAAAGTCAGATGAAGCTAGCAAATCATTGACTTATGATGATGACTCAGAAGATGATGAATTTATAATTTAGTTACTAAGAAGTCGTCTTCCACAGTATGTAGCACAAGAATTAAGTTCAAGTACTACTAATCCCACTACAAGTGCATCAGCACTAGCACAGCCAGTACAGATTTCACAGTCTCCTGTTGTGGTAACACAAAGTCAGATACAGTTTGCAACTAACGTTCCTAATATTTCTGTAACTCAGACTCCTATGATTCAGACTATAGCCTATAATTTATCCTACTGTTCCAGTTGTACGTTCTGCACCAAGTATTACAGTACCAATGGTGCCACCGCAACCAATGTCACTGATATATCTACAACAGATACCACAGAGTGTTCAAAGTCCAGTGATAGTTTAGATTGAGTCTACACCTAGTTCAGTAATGACTCTAGTGCCAACACAACAGAAGTATACACCTATAACAATATGACAGTCAAGTGCTTCAATACTTTCAGGACAGGGTTCTGGAGTAGTTCACTCAAGAAACCAGAATGCAATTTCAAGTCCAGAGGCATTGCCAATTCATGTTACAATTGGCCCTGTTATGCCATTGTATGCTCATAGAAAGAATAATGTACAGAATATTTTTAAAACAAATGTAGAAATGGAAAGATTAAATACATAAGCTGTAATAAAGTCTCCGAAAAATCTGACTCAGATTTTTGACAGAACAGGTGCACTGATTGATTTGACCTATCCTAATACAATTGGAGAAATCTGATTCCATTTCAAAGTCGAATTCAAATTAATTTCTGATGACACCTGAGAAACCGTTTATTACTTCAGTGTCAAATTTGAATAATAATATTTCATTGCAAGGTCTATCAGCTCAACAATTAACAGACTGGTAGGACAAAATGGGAAGTGGAGTGAAGACAAATACTGGAGACAAATCCCTGAACCTGGCAAGACTTAAATTAGAATTAAATGAAATGATTGCGGGAACACTTGAATTAAACAGAATTAATTCATATGATGAAGATAAATTATGCTTCATGTGTAAAGATGTTACAAACAGAGCAAGAATAGCACACCAGAAGTTGTCAGAACCTGCAGAAAAATAAGGAATTGAACTAGATAAATCGAGGCCACTGAAAAGAAGCTACAAGTTAGAATACGATGTAAAGGGTATTGAGAATATGAGAATACCAGGAATGAAAATTCATATTAAAACATGGGGACCATTAGATAAATGGGAAGGCAGATGAGTAAAGAAAAGACATCAGAAGAAAAAGGTGTATGCACATTCAAATGCTGATGTGCAGCAGACTGATAATCCAGTAAAGATATTACCAATGAGAGAGATTCCTGGAGGGAATGATGCCATTGTCCCTTGGAGTAGGAGTGATATTTTATCATTTACAAATAATTACTTGAGACTGAGAGAGAAACCAGTGGAATGGTACCAGCAGACAGAAAGATTTGGGAAGCTCGCAAAATGCCTGTGGGAAGATTTAAATACCCTGTTAGTAATGGTGGTTCCAGCTGATTTGTGGGTTGAGTCCGAAAGAAATGTTGATTGGCCAACAAGAAAGCCTCCATGAGATCCAGTTATAGGTGCACTATCTCCTGATGTAACGAACAGCTATTGCAAAGTGATCACATTTTTTCAAACAAGAACATCCCCCAAAAGTATTGATTGGCAGAAAGTCGATAGGACAGGAAGCAAAAGATTCAATACATGCCTACTATGAACGGTTATTGCAGGCATTCAAACATTACAGCGGTACAGAAACAATTGAGCCAAAAGACATAGGGGGGTTATTACAACTTTGGAGGAGGTGTTAATCCGTCCCAAAAGTGACGGTAAAGTGACGGATATACCACCAGCCGTATTACGAGTCCATTATATCCTATGGAACTTGTAATACGGCTGGTGGTATATCCGTCACATTTGGGACGGATTAACACCTCCTCCAAAGTTGTAATAACCCCCATGATTCCTTTTGTGTTCATATTTGTTGAAGAGTAGAAACCTGAAGTTAGTAGCACGCCTAAAAGTAATTTTATTTGCTGGCAAGCAAAACCAGTTGATGGAGTATTACAGTTAGCAAAATACTGCAGTGATGAGACTGGCATGAAGCACAAGAGATTGAAGGAAAAGGCAATGGTGATGCAGATTAAAGCAGCACAGTCATGAATGCAGGGAGTTTTTCCGCAACAGGGAAACATGCAAGTGTTTCAGAACCAGGCGAGAGTTAGAGGACGTGGTGGTAATGGAACACATGTTGTCGATTTATCACACTTCGAAGGGCTCGGGCATTGGAAATGGCAGTGTCCAAAAGTGGTGGTGGTGTTACACAGATGAATGAAAACAATATTTTCCCAAATTTGAGAGGTTCAAGAATAAGAGGTCCAAATTTAAATGTCTAGAAAATTAATAATCAAATCCAGATTCCTCAGCAAATGTAAACTTCCCAATAAATCCAACTATTACAGGTGCCACGTTTTCAGGTGTAACAGCAAATGCGACAACAGACACAAATACCAATGATATCACAGCAACAAGTGCAGATACCTCAAGCTCCAATGGCACAACAGCAGCAGGTGATGCTTCCTCAGCAGAACACAGGTCATAGATCAAATCAAAGTAAAAATAATCAAATGGTACAGAAAGGTACATTACACAGTGAAGATGAATCGAATGATGAGTTGATGAGTGAGAGTTTGGATGAAGAAAAATTTGTGTTAGCAGCTTCATTGGAGGTGGATCAAAAGGGTCCTTATGTTTCTGGTAGAGGTATGCGTCATCAAGTATCATTCCTAGTTGATACAGTAGGCTACACGTTCTACAGTAAGTACTGCAGAAGTTCCTAATGTGCCACTTTCAGGGAAAACTTGTGCAGATTGTGGGAGTTGCAAATCAATTCCTGACGAACCCAATTACTAAATCGATTCCTGGGAAAATTGGCAATTTTGAAGGCTTGCACAAATTCATAGCCTGTGACTCAAGTCGAGTTTCATTATTAGGAAGAGACCTGTTGTGCAAAACAAAATGTTTGATTACCTGTACAAATGATGGAATTGCTATTCAGACGAATAATGATGATGATGATGATGATGATGATGATTCACCTATGTCAATTGAAAGTGATTCAGTTATTGAAGAATTTACACTGATTGGTTTTTATCCTGCATTTACGGAAAAAGACCTGCCAACTGATTTGCAAGGTACAGTTACTTTGAAAATTTGGGATCTTTCTGGAAAATACATTGGTCTGATTAGAGGAGTTGAACCAGTTAATGTCAAGGTTAAACCTAATGCAGTTTTTCCACAAACTCCGCAGTATAATATGGCACCAGATGTCATTGAAGAAGTTACTTCTGTAATTGCAGACTTTGTGAAGCAGGGAGTTTTAAAAGTAGTACTGAGCAGCCCAATTCATTCTCTCATTATGGGTTTGAAGAAACCAAGTGGGAAATTCAGAATTGTTCAGGATTTGAGAAAAATTAATGACAAAGTGGTCCAATGTTGTCCGGTAGTGTCAAATCCAGCAGTGATTCTGTTTCAGATTCAATGTGACGCAGAATGGTTCATGTGGTGGACTTGTCACAAGCATTATTCTCAGTGCATCTAAATAAAGATAGCCAATTTCTCTTCTGTTTTAAATTCTGCAGGTGAGTGTATTGTTGGTGTAAAATCTCACAAGGCTTTTCAGAGACACCCTCAATATTTAATCAGGTTTTGAAAAAGAATTTGGAATCACTGAAAACGCCTTTTAAAACAGCATTGGTTCAGTACATTGATGATCTTTTGATTTCTTCAAAAACAAAGGAGGGGTGCAAGCAGGATATTTTTGCGCTCTTAAATCATTCAGGTGAGAATGGACATAAAGTGTTCCTAGCTAAATTAAAGTATTGTCAGAAAGAAGTTAAATATTTGGGTCACCTAATACAGAAAGGTGCAAGAAAGGTTTCCAGAGAGAGAGTGACAGCTATTTTACAGATAAATCCTCCAGTTACACAGAGAGATGTTAGAATGTTACTGGGAATGGTGAGTTATTGTCGCCAATGGATTCCAAATTTTTCTGCTATTTCAAAGCTTACTGTTCATTGTTCATTTGTTTGGTAACCTCTCTGAAACGTCTCAAAATTGTATTAAACAGATAGTTATTCAACATCCTATGGAATTCACATATTGTGAGAAAGATATGCTTCTCTGTTGTAACATTTGTTTTGCTCTTCCTGGGATGAGATAATGTGTACCCAAGAACAATCGTCTTCAGTGCTCATGTACAACCTGCAACATTTGTATTTTACTGTGGAAACTGGTGACTGACGGCAAAAGAAGACGGTCCAATCATGAATGCAGAAAATGAAGAAAAGATACTTCTGAAACATGGAGTAAAGCTTAATGGATGTGATCTAAAACACCCCATAGGCTGTCCAATGGTATTCTAGCTTGTTGCTTTCTAGGGTTTTAATATAGCAATGTTTAGATGATGTACTTTCAGTTGTGCAGATGATGATTTTCCAGGGTTGTTCATAATTCTTACTCTCAGTTAGTGAGATAATGCGTTATGTCCTTAGCTTTCTGTCATTGACGGTTCAGATACAATATGGCCAAACATTACTGAACTGTGTCCCTTGTTCATGTCCTGCTTGAGTGAAGACCAAAGATGCCCTAAAGATAAAGACTTTGCTGCTTGCTGTTCTAATCCATTGAGGAGAGGTATAACCAAATGTGCATTTGTCTTTTTACAGGTTTTTCTGTTTTCTCTCTTCTAGAAATCAAATTCAACCACATATTTGGGAAGCTCCCTAGTTAGATGTTTTCCAAAATACATTTTTATCTCCTTTTTTTTTGCATGTATGTCCCAACATGCACCTCTAATTAGTGTAATAGTTAAGGACGTCTTCTTCAAAATTGGTTCAAATGAAATTTAATTGTTATTAATTCATCTGTGCTAACTAAGGGGGTCACTACAACATTGGCGGTATAAGGCACTATCCGCCGTGCAGAATACACCGCGGCGGCGGCGGTAGACCACCACAGCTATTATGACACACATCACGGAATCCGCCGAAATTCAGACACCCACACAATACCGCCACACCAAAGGTCAGCGATAAACATGCGGAAACAAATCCTCCACCTCCACACCAACAGAAACACGCCCATGCTATTACGACCCACGAATCTACGCGGCGGTCTTTCAACCGCGGTATTCCATTGGCGGTACACACCGCCGTGCTCAAAATACACACACATCTACAAAACACCGCCACATTGGACAATTACAAATACACACACCTGATACACATACACACACCACTCCCACACACCCAATACAAAATAAAACACACACTCACATCACCCACAAACCCCTACTACCAAAAATTCAGAGAGAAGGCGAGAGAGAGAGCACAGAATCGAGAACCCCATCACACAGAGGCACACAGCACCATCACCCACACAACATCCACGCACAAAACACCACATACCACTACACTCACCACACTGATCAACACATACACCACCCCACACATCACACACACCACCCCATGTCACGCCAAAGACACCCCCTTCTCCGAGGAGGAGCTCAGGGTCATGGTGGAGGAAATCCTACGGGTAGAGCCACAGCTATTTGGCTCACAGGTACAGCACACATCCATAGCCAGGAAGATGGAGCTATGGCAAAGAATAGTGGACAGGGTCAACGCAGTGGGACAGCACCCAAGAAATAGGGAGGACATCAGGAAGAGGTGGAATGACCTACGGGGGAGGTGCGTTCCACGGTATCCAGGCACCACATTGCGTTACAGCGGACTGGCGGCGGACCCCCACCTCCTCCCCCACAACTAACAACATGGGAGGAGCAAGTCTTGTCCATCTTGCATCCTGAGGGCTTCAGAGGAGTCGTTGGAGGAACGGACACTGGTAAGTCAAATCTTCACTATCATATCCCCCACCCTACCTGCATGCTATCACACACCCCCACCCTCACACCCTCCCCTATCACCCAAACTCCTCACTAATGTACCCATAACACCAACTACACATCCCAACCCCAAGACCTGCATGACACAACTAAGCATGGACACCCATCACTAAAGCATGCCCACTGCACATACCCCGAACACCCTCCAACCATCAGCACACAAGCCCCCCCACAGGAATGCCTGCACTGGGGTTCACGCACACCCAACCATTGCACACCATGAAACACACACATGCAATAATCATGTACTTATACCCCCGCAGGAGCCTGAAGGAACGTCACCATACCAGAGGGTCCAGACAACACCACTCCACCCCCAGAAGAGGCCCACAGTGACGAGAGCAGCTCTGCCCTACTGGATCTTGATGACCAGCCCAGACCATCGTGGGCCTCAGGACAGTCGGTTCCCCTTGCCCAGCCACAGCCCAACACCGAACTTCCACCCTCTGGTAACACCAGCACAGCACCCACCCAGCGGGCCCAAACCTCCCTACCCAGGACAGGTCAATCAGCGGTGTATCCACCACTACAGGGCACCCAGGCTAACCCAACACCCCAACAACAACAGGGACCTGGGGGTAGTGGTAGTGGGCACACGGTCCAGGGGACGGAGGCCCAGGAACATAGGGGAACTGGGAGGACTGCTGTGCGACAGAGGGAGGACAGGCCAAGGGAACCAACTCTCCACGAGGCCCTCTCCTCCATCATGGGAGCATACCACCACTCCCAGGAGACGATGGCGACGGTCCTGGACAAGTTGCAGGAGACCCTGCGTCTGCAGGAGGAGCAGTATTTGGGGTTCAGGGAGGAGCTCAGGACCATCGGCTCCGCCCTGGGCACCATCGTAGGGGTGCTGATGGACATTCAAAAGACCTTGAGGGACACCGTGGCACTCCAAGGGGCCCCTGACACTAGGCAGGACGACGAACTGCCCACCACCTCTGCCGGCGCTAGTGGACAGGACACCCCGCCACAGGACCACCACAGGACCACCACACCAGCACCCCATCCCCTGCAGACGGACAACCACCACGAAAGCGGGCCCTGAGATCCAGGAACAGGACAGAGCAAGATGGCAAGACCCCGGCCAGGAAATAAGACCACCCTGATTGTCCCCCCACTGTCCCACTTTGTTACCCTGTCCAAATCGGAACTGCCCCAGCTCAACTTCCAATGGCCAGATGTGCAATGTACCTGTGAGACTAATAGACTGGACTCTGCCATGGACATTCCTCCACCATCACCCATCCCCATCTTACAACCCCCCTCATTTTTTTGCACTTAAATAAACACCCTTGAAACACTAAATAAAATGGAGTCAGTCTATGTTTGTAATTTTGTATTATCAATTACAGTGTCATAATGGGTTACCCATTGGAAGGCAAACATACCAATGTCACACATCACAAGCCCTTCAAGGATGCAAGCAGTTGACACGTAGGTTACCACATTTGTGAAACTGAAATGGAAGGGGACAACTCAGTTAACAAATAGTGAGTGAAATTTCGGTACAGGATAGAGGTAGACGTGTGAAAGTTAATATAATGTTAAACCTGAAAATTTACTCACCTGTGTTTCACTGGAAATATTGCTGTATGACTGACTCCCTGTTGTCGTTTTCTTCTTCCTCAGCTTCATCCTCATCACTGTCCACAGGCTCCACAGGCTCCACAGCTGCTACAACACCGTCATCTGGATCATCCTCCTGCAGAAAAGGCACCTGGCGTCGCAATGCCAAATTATGGAGCATGGAGCAGGCGATGATGATGTCGCACACCTTCTTCGGTGAGTAGAATAGGGACCCACCTGTCATATGTAGGCACCTGAACCTGGCCTTCAGGAGGCCGAAGGTGCGTTCGATAACCCTCCTAGTCCGCCCATGGGCCTCATTGTACTGTTCCTCTGCCCTGGTCCTGGGATTCCTCACTGGGGTCAATAGCCAGGAAAGGTTGGGGTAACCAGAGTCCCCCAATAGCCATACACGGTGCCTCTGGAGTTCACCCATCATATCAGGGATGCTGCTATTGCACAGGATGTAGGAGTCATGCACAGAGCCAGGGAACATTGCATTTACCTGCGAGATGCACTGGTCTGCCAAACAGACCATCTGGACATTCATCAAATGATAACTCTTCCTGTTCCTGTACACCTGTTCACTCCTGCGGGGGGGACCAGAGCTACATGGGTCCCATCAATTGCACCTATGACGTTGGGGATATGTCCAAGGGCATAGAAGTCACCTTTCACTGTAGGCAAATCCTCCACCTCAGGGAAAATGATGTATCTCCTTACGTGTTTCAGCAGGGCAGACAACACTCTGGACAACACGTTGGAAAACATAGGCTGGGACATCCCTGATGCCATGGCCACTGTTGTCTGAAAAGACCCACTTGCAAGGAAATGGAGCACTGACAGCACCTGCACGTCAGGGGGGATTCCAGTCGGATGATGGATTGGTGACATCAGGTCTGGCTCCAACTGGGTACATAGTTGCTGGATTGTGGCACGGTCAAACCTGTAGGTGACGATTAAATGTCTCTCTTCCATTGTCAACAGGTCCACCAGCGGTCGGTACACCGGAGGATTCCGCCATCTTCTCATATGTCCCAGCTGACGGCGCCTAAGAAGGACAACAGCGAAGAAACAGTCAGTATTCCTCCAGGTATGTACCCACAGTTACACACAAGACTACACCAGACAATAAACCCTTCCTGTATGTGTGTTGAGTATAGGCCTCAGTATGTGTGACGCAGTTGAAAATGAATCCATGTGGGCCCCTGAAATGGCGGCTGCCTGACCTCTAATCTGGGACAATGGGATTGTGGGGTAACAGCGCTGGCGTTGCACACCATCGCGGTAGGCGGTCGTAGACCGCGGCGCAATGCTGCATTGGTTAACATTGGACCCTATGGGTCCCAGGAGCCAATGAACAGGTGCGCCGGCGGTGATGATGCGCACCGCCGCGGACGTCACTGCCGCGGACGTCACTGCCATTTTCTATCTCTTCAATCACTAGATACCTGACCTTCGACAGGAGAGGACCTACACTGCTAGTGCTGCTGTGACCTCGGTCTGGAAGCGACGATGGCTGCTGCGTCTGGGGAAAGGGCCCCTGCCTTCACTGCACAGGAGTTGGAGAAACTTGTGGATGGGGTCCTCCCCCAGTACATGTTACTCTACGGTCCTCCAGACCAACAGGTTAGTACATAGGGAGCACGTTGTATGGGCTAGGCCTGGGTGGAGAGGGCTGGGTGGAAGAGGGAAGGGGGCAGAGTACATTGAACAGTAATGCATGGGAATGAATAGGCCACATGGCCAGAGTAGGGAGGGGGCCACTCACATTGACTGTTCAGTTGTTAATGACTGTTCATCTTCCCTTGTGCATGTCATGTAGGTCAGCGCCCACCAGAAGAGGGACATTTGGCGTGGTCCGGACCCTGGGGGCCCACCAGAGACGGGGCACCCACTGCCGTAAGAGATGGGAGGACATTCGCCGCTGCAGCAAGAAGACGGCGGAGGCTCAGCTGGGGATGGCCTCCCAACGTGGGAGGGGTGCCCATCGCACCATGACCCCCCTGATGTTCCGGATTCTGGTTGGATGGGCGCTTAAGGACATCACAGCAGACACAAGGGGGTGAGTACAACCTCATTCTGCTGACTTTGCATGCAGTGGAGGGGTCTGGGTGGGGGAGGTGGCTGTGTGTGTCCCTAGGCCAGGGCGAGTTAGGTAGGCAAGGCCCCTCCGTAATGTAGGCCATGTGGCACTCTACCCCACCTCAGAAGAGTGGCAATTTGAGGTATAGTTGCCCCTGTGGCATCCATGTGCGCAGAGTTCCCCCATTGCCATGTAGGCCATATCCCAGAAATTGCATATGCAGAGGCCAGGAGCACGGCGTTATGCATGGGGCTGCTGCGTCTGTCTTGTCCGCCAACGGTAGCGGTATGCCATGCACTAAAACTCTCTTTCTTCTGTCTCCCCCCCCCTTTCCTGCTCTCCCTGTCCTTTTGTACATCAGCATCATCAGGCGGAGGTACAGTGGCACCGGAGCACGAAGGAGCTGCATCCCACATGGCCATGGAGGGCCACACCACAGACTCTGAATGCTCCAGTGGGACGGAGGGCGAGGGGAGCTTCACGTCGGCCACCGGATCACCAACCAGCGACACGGACTCGTCCGCCGATGGGAGCTCCCCTGTGGTGGCGGCACCATCTGTGCGCCCCACTACTACAGGTACAGCCGCCACCTCCCCTACCAGCACCGCCCTCCCAGCAGCCCCTCAGCGTTCGCCCCGTGCCCGCTCACCCAGGAGGGTGGGCATCACCTTCGCCCCAGGCACCTCAGGCCCTGCCCCAGTCACCCCTGCTGCCGTCAGTGAGGAGGCCATTGACCTCCTCAGGTCACTCACTGTTGGGCAGTCTACCATTGTGAATGCCATCCAGGGTGTAGAACGAGAGTTGCAACACGGTAATGCATTCCTGGAGGGCATTCATTCTGGTCAGGCTGCCCTTCAGCGAACCCTGCAATCTCTGGCCTCAGGACTGATGGCAGCAATTGTCCCTGTGTCTAGCCTCCCCCCTCCAACTTCCTCCACCCAGACCCAATCCCCTGTACCCCAGCTCATCCCAAGCACACCTACAGACCAGCATGCACACAATTCAACACACACAAGTAGCTCAAGCAAACATAGGCACCACACACACCACAGGCACTCACGCAAGCCTCACCCACATACAGACACAGCAACATCCACTGTCTCCACTGTGTCCCCCTCCTCCTCTTCTCCCTCCTCCCTCCCAGTCTCGTCTACACACACACCTGCATGCACCACATCTACAGGCACTAGGACTCGCACCAGGACACCCAGCACCACAAGCCGCTCACCTGCACTCACCACCTCCACTGCCATTTACACGTCCCTTGTGTCCTCTCCCAGTGTGTCTGTGACGCCCCCTCCCAAAGTACACAAACGCCGGCAATCACTCACCCAACATCCATCCACCTCACGACAGCCTCCAGTACCTGCACCTGCACCCAAAACAGCTAAAGTGACACCTCCTACAACCACCTCCTCTTCCTCCACTCCCAGACCCCCTCCAGCTACCCATCCCAGTGTCCGTCAGAAACTGTCCCTATGTCAAATTGACCTTTTTGCCCCCACCCCCCCTCCAATACATCAGTCCCGTCGTAGCGCCTCAGCCAAAAAGCCTCCAGTACCAGTGGTGCGTGTTCCAGGTTTTTGGAGTGCACCGTCCACCAGGGCAGGCAGTAGGACCCGGAGCCAAGGCACTGGCAGCCCACCCCCTGTAAAGGCTCTGAAATTGGGGAGTGGACGACGGGACCGTGTCAAGACTCCTGGTGGGACAACAAGTGAAATGGGATCCAAGGCGATTGGTGAGTCAGCTGTAACTCCAAAGAAGGTGGGGAAGGTCCAGAGGAAGTCTCCCCAGCCTGTTGTGAGTGTCATGGCAGAGAAGTGCGCCATCATTTCCGGCGGTCCAGACACAACCCCCAGCACCGTCGTCACTGGTCCAGAGACCACCGCCGGAGTCACAGCCCAGGAGGGCCCAAGTATCGTTACTGGTCAGGAGACCACCGCCAGAGTCACAGCCCAGGAGGGCCCAAGTATCGTTACTGGTCAGGAGACCACCGCCGGAGTCAGTGCCCAGGAGGGCCCAAGTATCGTCACTGGTCCAGAGACCACCGCCAGAGTCACAGCCCAGGAGGGCCCAAGTATCGTTACTGGTCAGGAGACCACCGCCAGAGTCACAGCCCAGGAGGGCCCAAGTATCGTTACTGGTCAGGAGACCACCGCCGGAGTCAGTGCCCAGGAGGGCCCAAGTATCGTCACTGGTCCAGAGACCACCGCCAGAGTCACAGCCCAGGAGGGCCCAAGTATCGTTACTGGTCAGGAGACCACCGCCAGAGTCACAGCCTAGGAGGCCCCAGTATCGTTACTGGTCAGGAGACCACCGCCGGAGTCAGTGCCCAGGAGGGCCCAAGTATCGTCACTGGTCCAGAGACCACCGCCAGAGTCACAGCCCAGGAGGGCCCAAGTATTGTCACTGGTCCAGAGACCACTGCCAGAGTCACAGCCCAGGAGGGCCCAAGTATCGTCACTGGTCCAGAGACCACCGCCGGAGTCACAGCCCAGGAGGGGACAGGATGCCACAGCCCCGCTGGCCAATGATGGAACGTCATGCCACACACCAATGTCCAGTATGGAGATCGTCATGCCACACACCAATATCCAGTGTGGAGATCGTCATGCCACACACCAATGTCCAGTATGGAGATCGTCATGGCACACACCAATGTCCAGTATGGAGATCGTCATGCCACACACCAATGTCCAGTGTGGAGATCGTCATGCCACACACCAATGTCCAGTATGGAGATTGCCATGCCACACATCAATGTCAAGTATGGAGATCGTCATGCCACACACCAGTCAGTATCAGAACCGCCATGGCAAAGCACCGCTGAACATTCCTGAACCGCCATGGGAATGCACCGCTGAACAGGGCAAAGACCGCCATGGCAAAGCACCGCTGAACAGTCCTGAACCGCCATGGCAAAGCACCGCTGAACAGGACAAAGACCGCCATGGCAAAGCACCGCTAAACAGGGCATGCACCGTGTAGGAATGAATATACCGCCACATCAGGCATCCTTATCCCATGTGCAGCTGGGACAGTGACAGGACAGGAACTTTCACGGGGAGACTCATCCAGTCTGGGTACCAGTCCCCCTCCAGAACCAGTGGAGACCTGCATCTACTTGAGAGACTGTGGCTTTGCACTCCCCAGGATGGCACAGTGGGCAAGCCACCCACTGTAGAGACTTGAGAGGCTGTGGCTTTGCACTCCCCAGGATACATCAATGGGCATGGAGCCCCTTCGATCTGGCTTTGCAGTCATCCGGCTGAGGTGCCCCCCCCCCCCCCCTTCCCCCTGAGGTGCCTGTAGTGTTTCTATCTGATGCCCCGGCAGTGTTCTCTCCGATTTTGGCCAGGTATCTATCGTGGGCCTCGCCTCGCCCATGCATTTTTGGACTGTTGGTGCACGGACATTGTTGTGTACATATCTGCACTACTTCTTGTATTGTATATATAATTATGAGTGATTTAGAGATATATATCTGTATATTTTTGTATGACATGTATATTGGCACATTACAATGTTTGACCGAAATTCGCTTTGTCTTTGCATTCTTCCGGGGGGATTGCGGGTTGTTAATGTGATATTTTTGACTGCATTGGTGTGTATGTTGTAATATGCGAGGGTGGGGGTGTTTGGTGGGTGTCCCCCTAACTTTTGCCTCCCCCCTCCCCTGTGTCATAGATGCAGTACTCACCGGTATCTTCTGCGCCTACGTCGCTGTTGGTCGTACACGAGCAGAAAGACAAGGGCAGGTAGTATTTGGAGTTCCGGGTCCATGGAGTCGTCGTTCCTCGTGGGATGTGTTCAGGTGAGCGTTTTCCCATAGCATAAGCTGTTTCCGCCTTGTTTTTATCCATGGTGAATCCGCCCCGGAAAAGGTGGGGGATTGGCGGCTTGTAATGGTGTGGGCGGTACATTGTCTTCCGCCTGTCTGTTGGCGGTGACTGCCGCGCTGCTTGTCTGTACCGCCGTGGCGGGCGGTGTGTTAAAGTGGCTGTCTTTGTTGGCGGTTTCCGCCAGGGCCATAATTCCCTTTTTTTGTCCACCGGCCTGTTTGCGGTATTACCGCA